>NC_133233.1:19014717-20214717 GCF_040436345.1 Pagrus major
AACACTCCCTGGAGGAACAATGTTGGCCCTGACACTTTGTCAAATTTCACCTCTGATCCATCCCATTCACTTTGCAGGCCTGCCTTAATGCCCTAAGCCTAAGTCCAAGTATGAGTTTGGAAAAAACAACCGTACAAAGGGGTGCCAGCTGACTCCAAATGGCCCAAAACACGCTCCTAAACACTCCCTGGAGGAACAATGTTGGCCCTGACACTTTGTCAAATTTCACCTCTGATCCATCCCATTCACTTTGCAGGCCTGCCTTAATGCCCTAAGCCTAAGTCCAAGTATGAGTTTGGAAAAAACAACCGTACAAAGGGGTGCCAGTCAACTCCAAACGGGCCGAAACACGCTCATAAACACTCCCTGGAGGAACAATGTTGGCCCTGACACTTTGTCAAATTTCACCTCTGATCCATCCCATTCACTTTGCAGGCCTGCCTTAATGCCCTAAGCCTAAGTCCAAGTATGAGTTTGGAAAAAACAACCGTACAAAGGGGTGCCAGCTGACTCCAAATGGCCCAAAACACGCTCCTAAACACTCCCTGGAGGAACAATGTTGGCCCTGACACTTTGTCAAATTTCACCTCTGATCCATCCCATTCACTTTGCAGGCCTGCCTTAATGCCCTAAGCCTAAGTCCAAGTATGAGTTTGGAAAAAACAACCATACAAAGGGGTGCCAGCTGACTCCAAATGGCCCAAAACAGGCTCCTAAACACTCCCTGGAGGAACAATGTTGGCCCTGACACTTTGTCAAATTTCACCTCTGATCCATCCCATTCACTTTGCAGGCCTGCCTTAATTCCCTAAGTCCAAATATGAGTTTGGAAAAAACAACCGTACAAAGGGGTGCCAGTCAACTCCAAACGGGCCGAAACACGCTCATAAACACTCCCTGGAGGAACAATGTTGGCCCTGACACTTTGTCAAATTTCACCTCTGATCCATCCCATTCACTTTGCAGGCCTGCCTTAATGCCCTAAGCCTAAGTCCAAGTATGAGTTTGGAAAAAACAACCGTACAAAGGGGTGCCAGCTGACTCCAAATGGCCCGAAACACGCTCCTAAACACTCCCTGGAGGAACAATGTTGGCCCTGACACTTTGTCAAATTTCACCTCTGATCCATCCCATTCACTTTGCAGGCCTGCCTTAATGCCCTAAGCCTAAGTCCAAGTATGAGTTTGGAAAAAACAACCGTACAAAGGGGTGCCAGCTGACTCCAAATGGCCCGAAACACGCTCCTAAACACTCCCTGGAGGAACAATGTTGGCCCTGACACTTTGTCAAATTTCACCTCTGATCCATCCCATTCACTTTGCAGGCCTGCCTTAATTCCCTAAGTCCAAATATGAGTTTGGAAAAAACAACCGTACAAAGGGGTGCCAGTCAACTCCAAACGGGCCGAAACACGCTCATAAACACTCCCTGGAGGAACAATGTTGGCCCTGACACTTTGTCAAATTTCACCTCTGATCCATCCCATTCACTTTGCAGGCCTGCCTTAATTCCCTAAGCCTAAGTCCAAGTATGAGTTTGGAAAAAACAACCGTACAAAGGGGTGCCAGTCAACTCCAAACGGGCCGAAACACGCTCATAAACACTCCCTGGAGGAACAATGTTGGCCCTGACACTTTGTCAAATTTCACCTCTGATCCATCCCATTCACTTTGCAGGCCTGCCTTAATTCCCTAAGCCTAAGTCCAAGTATGAGTTTGGAAAAAACAACCGTACAAAGGGGTGCCAGCTGACTCCAAATGGCCCGAAACACGCTCCTAAACACTCCCTGGAGGAACAATGTTGGCCCTGACACTTTGTCAAATTTCACCTCTGATCCATCCCATTCACTTTGCAGGCCTGCCTTAATGCCCTAAGCCTAAGTCCAAGTATGAGTTTGGAAAAAACAACCGTACAAAGGGGTGCCAGTCAACTCCAAACGGGCCGAAACACGCTCATAAACACTCCCTGGAGGAACAATGTTGGCCCTGACACTTTGTCAAATTTCACCTCTGATCCATCCCATTCACTTTGCAGGCCTGCCTTAATGCCCTAAGCCTAAGTCCAAGTATGAGTTTGGAAAAAACAACCGTACAAAGGGGTGCCAGTCAACTCCAAACGGGCCGAAACACGCTCATAAACACTCCCTGGAGGAACAATGTTGGCCCTGACACTTTGTCAAATTTCACCTCTGATCCATCCCATTCACTTTGCAGGCCTGCCTTAATGCCCTAAGCCTAAGTCCAAGTATGAGTTTGGAAAAAACAACCGTACAAAGGGGTGCCAGTCAACTCCAAACGGGCCGAAACACGCTCATAAACACTCCCTGGAGGAACAATGTTGGCCCTGACACTTTGTCAAATTTCACCTCTGATCCATCCCATTCACTTTGCAGGCCTGCCTTAATGCCCTAAGCCTAAGTCCAAGTATGAGTTTGGAAAAAACAACCGTACAAAGGGGTGCCAGTCAACTCCAAACGGGCCGAAACACGCTCATAAACACTCCCTGGAGGAACAATGTTGGCCCTGACACTTTGTCAAATTTCACCTCTGATCCATCCCATTCACTTTGCAGGCCTGCCTTAATTCCCTAAGTCCAAATATGAGTTTGGAAAAAACAACCGTACAAAGGGGTGCCAGTCAACTCCAAACGGGCCGAAACACGCTCATAAACACTCCCTGGAGGAACAATGTTGGCCCTGACACTTTGTCAAATTTCACCTCTGATCCATCCCATTCACTTTGCAGGCCTGCCTTAATGCCCTAAGCCTAAGTCCAAGTATGAGTTTGGAAAAAACAACCGTACAAAGGGGTGCCAGTCAACTCCAAACGGGCCGAAACACGCTCATAAACACTCCCTGGAGGAACAATGTTGGCCCTGACACTTTGTCAAATTTCACCTCTGATCCATCCCATTCACTTTGCAGGCCTGCCTTAATGCCCTAAGCCTAAGTCCAAGTATGAGTTTGGAAAAAACAACCGTACAAAGGGGTGCCAGCTGACTCCAAATGGCCCAAAACACGCTCCTAAACACTCCCTGGAGGAACAATGTTGGCCCTGACACTTTGTCAAATTTCACCTCTGATCCATCCCATTCACTTTGCAGGCCTGCCTTAATGCCAATGCCCTAAGCCTAAGTCCAAGTATGAGTTTGGAAAAAACAACCGTACAAAGGGGTGCCAGTCAACTCCAAACGGGCCGAAACACGCTCATAAACACTCCCTGGAGGAACAATGTTGGCCCTGACACTTTGTCAAATTTCACCTCTGATCCATCCCATTCACTTTGCAGGCCTGCCTTAATTCCCTAAGCCTAAGTCCAAGTATGAGTTTGGAAAAAACAACCGTACAAAGGGGTGCCAGTCAACTCCAAATGGCCCGAAACACGCTCCTAAACACTCCCTGGAGGAACAATGTTGGCCCTGACACTTTGTCAAATTTCACCTCTGATCCATCCCATTCACTTTGCAGGCCTGCCTTAATTCCCTAAGCCTAAGTCCAAGTATGAGTTTGGAAAAAACAACCGTACAAAGGGGTGCCAGTCAACTCCAAACGGGCCGAAACACGCTCATAAACACTCCCTGGAGGAACAATGTTGGCCCTGACACTTTGTCAAATTTCACCTCTGATCCATCCCATTCACTTTGCAGGCCTGCCTTAATGCCCAAAGCCTAAGTCCAAGTATGAGTTTGGAAAAAACAACTGTACAAAGGGGTGCCAGCCGACTCCAAATGGCCCGAAACACGCTCCTAAACACTCCCTGGAGGAACAATGTTGGCCCTGACACTTTGTCAAATTTCACCTCTGATCCATCCCATTCACTTTGCAGGCCTGCCTTAATGCCCTAAGCCTAAGTCCAAGTATGAGTTTGGAAAAAACAACCGTACAAAGGGGTGCCAGTCAACTCCAAACGGGCCGAAACACGCTCATAAACACTCCCTGGAGGAACAATGTTGGCCCTGACACTTTGTCAAATTTCACCTCTGATCCATCCCATTCACTTTGCAGGCCTGCCTTAATGCCCTAAGCCTAAGTCCAAGTATGAGTTTGGAAAAAACAACCGTACAAAGGGGTGCCAGCTGACTCCAAATGGCCCGAAACACGCTCCTAAACACTCCCTGGAGGAACAATGTTGGCCCTGACACTTTGTCAAATTTCACCTCTGATCCATCCCATTCACTTTGCAGGCCTGCCTTAATTCCCTAAGCCTAAGTCCAAGTATGAGTTTGGAAAAAACAACCGTACAAAGGGGTGCCAGTCAACTCCAAACGGGCCGAAACACGCTCATAAACACTCCCTGGAGGAACAATGTTGGCCCTGACACTTTGTCAAATTTCACCTCTGATCCATCCCATTCACTTTGCAGGCCTGCCTTAATGCCCTAAGCCTAAGTCCAAGTATGAGTTTGGAAAAAACAACCGTACAAAGGGGTGCCAGCTGACTCCAAATGGCCCGAAACACGCTCCTAAACACTCCCTGGAGGAACAATGTTGGCCCTGACACTTTGTCAAATTTCACCTCTGATCCATCCCATTCACTTTGCAGGCCTGCCTTAATTCCCTAAGCCTAAGTCCAAGTATGAGTTTGGAAAAAACAACCGTACAAAGGGGTGCCAGTCAACTCCAAACGGGCCGAAACACGCTCATAAACACTCCCTGGAGGAACAATGTTGGCCCTGACACTTTGTCAAATTTCACCTCTGATCCATCCCATTCACTTTGCAGGCCTGCCTTAATGCCCAAAGCCAAAGTCCAAGTATGAGTTTGGAAAAAACAACTGTACAAAGGGGTGCCAGCCGACTCCAAATGGCCCGAAACACGCTCCTAAACACTCCCTGGAGGAACAATGTTGGCCCTGACACTTTGTCAAATTTCACCTCTGATCCATCCCATTCACTTTGCAGGCCTGCCTTAATTCCCTAAGTCCAAATATGAGTTTGGAAAAAACAACCGTACAAAGGGGTGCCAGTCAACTCCAAACGGGCCGAAACACGCTCATAAACACTCCCTGGAGCAACAATGTTGGCCCTGACACTTTGTCAAATTTCACCTCTGATCCATCCCATTCACTTTGCAGGCCTGCCTTAATGCCCTAAGCCTAAGTCCAAGTATGAGTTTGGAAAAAACAACCGTACAAAGGGGTGCCAGTCAACTCCAAACGGGCCGAAACACGCTCATAAACACTCCCTGGAGGAACAATGTTGGCCCTGACACTTTGTCAAATTTCACCTCTGATCCATCCCATTCACTTTGCAGGCCTGCCTTAATTCCCTAAGCCTAAGTCCAAGTATGAGTTTGGAAAAAACAACCGTACAAAGGGGTGCCAGTCAACTCCAAACGGGCCGAAACACGCTCATAAACACTCCCTGGAGGAACAATGTTGGCCCTGACACTTTGTCAAATTTCACCTCTGATCCATCCCATTCACTTTGCAGGCCTGCCTTAATGCCCTAAGCCTAAGTCCAAGTATGAGTTTGGAAAAAACAACCGTACAAAGGGGTGCCAGCTGACTCCAAATGGCCCGAAACACGCTCCTAAACACTCCCTGGAGGAACAATGTTGGCCCTGACACTTTGTCAAATTTCACCTCTGATCCATCCCATTCACTTTGCAGGCCTGCCTTAATGCCCTAAGCCTAAGTCCAAGTATGAGTTTGGAAAAAACAACCGTACAAAGGGGTGCCAGCTGACTCCAAATGGCCCGAAACACGCTCCTAAACACTCCCTGGAGGAACAATGTTGGCCCTGACACTTTGTCAAATTTCACCTCTGATCCATCCCATTCACTTTGCAGGCCTGCCTTAATTCCCTAAGTCCAAATATGAGTTTGGAAAAAACAACCGTACAAAGGGGTGCCAGTCAACTCCAAACGGGCCGAAACACGCTCATAAACACTCCCTGGAGGAACAATGTTGGCCCTGACACTTTGTCAAATTTCACCTCTGATCCATCCCATTCACTTTGCAGGCCTGCCTTAATGCCCTAAGCCTAAGTCCAAGTATGAGTTTGGAAAAAACAACCGTACAAAGGGGTGCCAGTCAACTCCAAACGGGCCGAAACACGCTCATAAACACTCCCTGGAGGAACAATGTTGGCCCTGACACTTTGTCAAATTTCACCTCTGATCCATCCCATTCACTTTGCAGGCCTGCCTTAATTCCCTAAGCCTAAGTCCAAGTATGAGTTTGGAAAAAACAACCGTACAAAGGGGTGCCAGTCAACTCCAAACGGGCCGAAACACGCTCATAAACACTCCCTGGAGGAACAATGTTGGCCCTGACACTTTGTCAAATTTCACCTCTGATCCATCCCATTCACTTTGCAGGCCTGCCTTAATGCCCTAAGCCTAAGTCCAAGTATGAGTTTGGAAAAAACAACCGTACAAAGGGGTGCCAGCTGACTCCAAATGGCCCGAAACACGCTCCTAAACACTCCCTGGAGGAACAATGTTGGCCCTGACACTTTGTCAAATTTCACCTCTGATCCATCCCATTCACTTTGCAGGCCTGCCTTAATTCCCTAAGCCTAAGTCCAAGTATGAGTTTGGAAAAAACAACCGTACAAAGGGGTGCCAGTCAACTCCAAACGGGCCGAAACACGCTCATAAACACTCCCTGGAGGAACAATGTTGGCCCTGACACTTTGTCAAATTTCACCTCTGATCCATCCCATTCACTTTGCAGGCCTGCCTTAATGCCCAAAGCCTAAGTCCAAGTATGAGTTTGGAAAAAACAACTGTACAAAGGGGTGCCAGCCGACTCCAAATGGCCCGAAACACGCTCCTAAACACTCCCTGGAGGAACAATGTTGGCCCTGACACTTTGTCAAATTTCACCTCTGATCCATCCCATTCACTTTGCAGGCCTGCCTTAATGCCCTAAGCCTAAGTCCAAGTATGAGTTTGGAAAAAACAACCGTACAAAAGGGTGCCAGTCAACTCCAAACGGGCCGAAACACGCTCATAAACACTCCCTGGAGGAACAATGTTGGCCCTGACACTTTGTCAAATTTCACCTCTGATCCATCCCATTCACTTTGCAGGCCTGCCTTAATGCCCTAAGCCTAAGTCCAAGTATGAGTTTGGAAAAAACAACCGTACAAAGGGGTGCCAGTCAACTCCAAACGGGCCGAAACACGCTCATAAACACTCCCTGGAGGAACAATGTTGGCCCTGACACTTTGTCAAATTTCACCTCTGATCCATCCCATTCACTTTGCAGGCCTGCCTTAATTCCCTAAGCCAAAGTCCAAGTATGAGTTTGGAAAAAACAACCGTACAAAAGGGTGCCAGTCAACTCCAAACGGGCCGAAACACGCTCATAAACACTCCCTGGAGGAACAATGTTGGCCCTGACACTTTGTCAAATTTCACCTCTGATCCATCCCATTCACTTTGCAGGCCTGCCTTAATTCCCTAAGCCTAAGTCCAAGTATGAGTTTGGAAAAAACAACCGTACAAAGGGGTGCCAGTCAACTCCAAACGGGCCGAAACACGCTCATAAACACTCCCTGGAGGAACAATGTTGGCCCTGACACTTTGTCAAATTTCACCTCTGATCCATCCCATTCACTTTGCAGGCCTGCCTTAATGCCCTAAGCCTAAGTCCAAGTATGAGTTTGGAAAAAACAACCGTACAAAGGGGTGCCAGCTGACTCCAAATGGCCCGAAACACGCTCCTAAACACTCCCTGGAGGAACAATGTTGGCCCTGACACTTTGTCAAATTTCACCTCTGATCCATCCCATTCACTTTGCAGGCCTGCCTTAATTCCCTAAGCCAAAGTCCAAGTATGAGTTTGGAAAAAACAACCGTACAAAAGGGTGCCAGTCAACTCCAAACGGGCCGAAACACGCTCATAAACACTCCCTGGAGGAACAATGTTGGCCCTGACACTTTGTCAAATTTCACCTCTGATCCATCCCATTCACTTTGCAGGCCTGCCTTAATGCCCTAAGCCTAAGTCCAAGTATGAGTTTGGAAAAAACAACCGTACAAAGGGGTGCCAGTCAACTCCAAACGGGCCGAAACACGCTCATAAACACTCCCTGGAGGAACAATGTTGGCCCTGACACTTTGTCAAATTTCACCTCTGATCCATCCCATTCACTTTGCAGGCCTGCCTTAATGCCCTAAGCCTAAGTCCAAGTATGAGTTTGGAAAAAACAACCGTACAAAGGGGTGCCAGCTGACTCCAAATGGCCCGAAACACGCTCCTAAACACTCCCTGGAGGAACAATGTTGGCCCTGACACTTTGTCAAATTTCACCTCTGATCCATCCCATTCACTTTGCAGGCCTGCCTTAATTCCCTAAGCCAAAGTCCAAGTATGAGTTTGGAAAAAACAACCGTACAAAAGGGTGCCAGTCAACTCCAAACGGGCCGAAACACGCTCATAAACACTCCCTGGAGGAACAATGTTGGCCCTGACACTTTGTCAAATTTCACCTCTGATCCATCCCATTCACTTTGCAGGCCTGCCTTAATGCCCTAAGCCTAAGTCCAAGTATGAGTTTGGAAAAAACAACCGTACAAAGGGGTGCCAGTCAACTCCAAACGGGCCGAAACACGCTCATAAACACTCCCTGGAGGAACAATGTTGGCCCTGACACTTTGTCAAATTTCACCTCTGATCCATCCCATTCACTTTGCAGGCCTGCCTTAATTCCCTAAGCCTAAGTCCAAGTATGAGTTTGGAAAAAACAACCGTACAAAGGGGTGCCAGTCAACTCCAAACGGGCCGAAACACGCTCATAAACACTCCCTGGAGGAACAATGTTGGCCCTGACACTTTGTCAAATTTCACCTCTGATCCATCCCATTCACTTTGCAGGCCTGCCTTAATGCCCTAAGCCTAAGTCCAAGTATGAGTTTGGAAAAAACAACCGTACAAAGGGGTGCCAGCTGACTCCAAATGGCCCGAAACACGCTCCTAAACACTCCCTGGAGGAACAATGTTGGCCCTGACACTTTGTCAAATTTCACCTCTGATCCATCCCATTCACTTTGCAGGCCTGCCTTAATTCCCTAAGCCAAAGTCCAAGTATGAGTTTGGAAAAAACAACCGTACAAAAGGGTGCCAGTCAACTCCAAACGGGCCGAAACACGCTCATAAACACTCCCTGGAGGAACAATGTTGGCCCTGACACTTTGTCAAATTTCACCTCTGATCCATCCCATTCACTTTGCAGGCCTGCCTTAATGCCCTAAGCCTAAGTCCAAGTATGAGTTTGGAAAAAACAACCGTACAAAGGGGTGCCAGTCAACTCCAAATGGCCCGAAACACGCTCCTAAACACTCCCTGGAGGAACAATGTTGGCCCTGACACTTTGTCAAATTTCACCTCTGATCCATCCCATTCACTTTGCAGGCCTGCCTTAATGCCCTAAGCCTAAGTCCAAGTATGAGTTTGGAAAAAAACAACCGTACAAAGGGGTGCCAGCCGACTCCAAATGGCCCGAAACACGCTCCTAAACACTCCCTGGAGGAACAATGTTGGCCCTGACACTTTGTCAAATTTCACCTCTGATCCATCCCATTCACTTTGCAGGCCTGCCTTAATTCCCTAAGCCTAAGTCCAAGTATGAGTTTGGAAAAAACAACCGTACAAAAGGGTGCCAGTCAACTCCAAACGGGCCGAAACACGCTCATAAACACTCCCTGGAGGAACAATGTTGGCCCTGACACTTTGTCAAATTTCACCTCTGATCCATCCCATTCACTTTGCAGGCCTGCCTTAATGCCCTAAGCCTAAGTCCAAGTATGAGTTTGGAAAAAACAACCGTACAAAGGGGTGCCAGTCAACTCCAAACGGGCCGAAACACGCTCATAAACACTCCCTGGAGGAACAATGTTGGCCCTGACACTTTGTCAAATTTCACCTCTGATCCATCCCATTCACTTTGCAGGCCTGCCTTAATTCCCTAAGCCTAAGTCCAAGTATGAGTTTGGAAAAAACAACCGTACAAAGGGGTGCCAGTCAACTCCAAACGGGCCGAAACACGCTCATAAACACTCCCTGGAGGAACAATGTTGGCCCTGACACTTTGTCAAATTTCACCTCTGATCCATCCCATTCACTTTGCAGGCCTGCCTTAATGCCCTAAGCCTAAGTCCAAGTATGAGTTTGGAAAAAACAACCGTACAAAGGGGTGCCAGCTGACTCCAAATGGCCCGAAACACGCTCCTAAACACTCCCTGGAGGAACAATGTTGGCCCTGACACTTTGTCAAATTTCACCTCTGATCCATCCCATTCACTTTGCAGGCCTGCCTTAATTCCCTAAGCCAAAGTCCAAGTATGAGTTTGGAAAAAACAACCGTACAAAAGGGTGCCAGTCAACTCCAAACGGGCCGAAACACGCTCATAAACACTCCCTGGAGGAACAATGTTGGCCCTGACACTTTGTCAAATTTCACCTCTGATCCATCCCATTCACTTTGCAGGCCTGCCTTAATGCCCTAAGCCTAAGTCCAAGTATGAGTTTGGAAAAAACAACCGTACAAAGGGGTGCCAGTCAACTCCAAACGGGCCGAAACACGCTCATAAACACTCCCTGGAGGAACAATGTTGGCCCTGACACTTTGTCAAATTTCACCTCTGATCCATCCCATTCACTTTGCAGGCCTGCCTTAATTCCCTAAGCCTAAGTCCAAGTATGAGTTTGGAAAAAACAACCGTACAAAGGGGTGCCAGTCAACTCCAAACGGGCCGAAACACGCTCATAAACACTCCCTGGAGGAACAATGTTGGCCCTGACACTTTGTCAAATTTCACCTCTGATCCATCCCATTCACTTTGCAGGCCTGCCTTAATGCCCTAAGCCTAAGTCCAAGTATGAGTTTGGAAAAAACAACCGTACAAAGGGGTGCCAGCTGACTCCAAATGGCCCGAAACACGCTCCTAAACACTCCCTGGAGGAACAATGTTGGCCCTGACACTTTGTCAAATTTCACCTCTGATCCATCCCATTCACTTTGCAGGCCTGCCTTAATGCCCTAAGCCTAAGTCCAAGTATGAGTTTGGAAAAAACAACCGTACAAAGGGGTGCCAGTCAACTCCAAACGGGCCGAAACACGCTCATAAACACTCCCTGGAGGAACAATGTTGGCCCTGACACTTTGTCAAATTTCACCTCTGATCCATCCCATTCACTTTGCAGGCCTGCCTTAATGCCCTAAGCCTAAGTCCAAGTATGAGTTTGGAAAAAACAACCGTACAAAGGGGTGCCAGCCGACTCCAAATGGCCCGAAACACGCTCCTAAACACTCCCTGGAGGAACAATGTTGGCCCTGACACTTTGTCAAATTTCACCTCTGATCCATCCCATTCACTTTGCAGGCCTGCCTTAATGCCCTAAGCCTAAGTCCAAGTATGAGTTTGGAAAAAAACAACCGTACAAAGGGGTGCCAGCCGACTCCAAATGGCCCGAAACACGCTCCTAAACACTCCCTGGAGGAACAATGTTGGCCCTGACACTTTGTCAAATTTCACCTCTGATCCATCCCATTCACTTTGCAGGCCTGCCTTAATTCCCTAAGCCAAAGTCCAAGTATGAGTTTGGAAAAAACAACCGTACAAAAGGGTGCCAGTCAACTCCAAACGGGCCGAAACACGCTCATAAACACTCCCTGGAGGAACAATGTTGGCCCTGACACTTTGTCAAATTTCACCTCTGATCCATCCCATTCACTTTGCAGGCCTGCCTTAATGCCCTAAGCCTAAGTCCAAGTATGAGTTTGGAAAAAACAACCGTACAAAGGGGTGCCAGTCAACTCCAAACGGGCCGAAACACGCTCATAAACACTCCCTGGAGGAACAATGTTGGCCCTGACACTTTGTCAAATTTCACCTCTGATCCATCCCATTCACTTTGCAGGCCTGCCTTAATGCCCTAAGCCTAAGTCCAAGTATGAGTTTGGAAAAAACAACCGTACAAAGGGGTGCCAGCTGACTCCAAATGGCCCGAAACACGCTCCTAAACACTCCCTGGAGGAACAATGTTGGCCCTGACACTTTGTCAAATTTCACCTCTGATCCATCCCATTCACTTTGCAGGCCTGCCTTAATGCCCTAAGCCTAAGTCCAAGTATGAGTTTGGAAAAAACAACCGTACAAAGGGGTGCCAGCCGACTCCAAATGGCCCGAAACACGCTCCTAAACACTCCCTGGAGGAACAATGTTGGCCCTGACACTTTGTCAAATTTCACCTCTGATCCATCCCATTCACTTTGCATGCCTGCCTTAATGCCCTAAGCCTAAGTCCAAGTATGAGTTTGGAAAAAACAACCGTACAAAGGGGTGCCAGCTGACTCCAAATGGCCCGAAACACGCTCATAAACACTCCCTGGAGGAACAATATTGGCCCTGACACTTTGTCAAATTTCACCTCTGATCCATCCCATTCACTTTGCAGGCCTGCCTTAATTCCCTAAGCCTAAGTCCAAGTATGAGTTTGGAAAAAACAACCGTACAAAGGGGTGCCAGCCGACTCCAAACGGCCCAAAACACGCTCCTAAACACTCCCTGGAGGAACAATGTTGGCCCTGACACTTTGTCAAATTTTACCTCTGATCCATCCCATTCACTTTGCAGGCCTGCCTTAATGCCTTAATGCCCTAAGCCAAGTTGAAATATAAGTTTCAAAAAAACAACCGTACAAATGGGTGCCAGTCAACTCCAAACGGCCCGAAACACGCTCCTAAACATCCCCTGGAGGAAAAATTGTATAATGTTTCACCTGACAGTCAAATTTCACCTCTGATCCATCCCATTCACTTTGCAAGCCTGCCTCCAACCTTGGCCCCAGGTCTGAAAAAATGTCCGCACAGAGGGGTGCCAGTACGCTCCAAACGGCCCGAAACACGCTCCTAAACATCCCCTGGAGGAAAAATTGAAAAATGTTTCACCTGACACTTAGTCAAATTTCACCTCTGATCCATCCCATTCACTTTGCAAGCCTGCCTCCAACCTTGGCCCCAGGTCCGAAAAAATGTCCGCACAGAGGGGTGCCAGTACGCTCCAAACGGCCCGAAACACGCTCCTAAACATCCCCTGGAGGAAAAATTGAAAAATGTTTCACCTGACACTTAGTCAAATTTCACCTCTGATCCATCCCATTCACTTTACAAGCCTGCCTCCAACCTTGGCCCCAGGTCTGAAAAAATGTCCGCACAGAGGGGTGACAGTACGCTCCAAACGGCCCGAAACACGCTCCTAAACATCCCCTGGAGGAAAAATTGAAAAATGTTTCACCTGACAGTCAAATTTCACCTCTGATCCATCCCATTCACTTTGCAAGCCTGCCTCCAACCTTGG
Organism: Pagrus major; assembly: GCF_040436345.1. Lineage (NCBI taxonomy): Eukaryota > Metazoa > Chordata > Actinopteri > Spariformes > Sparidae > Pagrus > Pagrus major. The sequence continues at coordinate 19,028,026 of NC_133233.1, forward strand.
CCCCAGATCCGAAAAAGTGTCTGCACAGAGGGGTGCCAGTACGCTCCAAACGGCCCGAAACACGCTCCTAAACATCCTCTGGAGGAACGATGTTGTCCCTGACACTTACAAATTTCACCTTCTCATCCATCCCACTCACTTTTCAGGCTCGCCTCCAACCCTGACTCCAGATTCGAAAAAGTGTCCATCTGGAGGGGTGCTCTAACCTAACCCTAATCCTAGATCCAAAAAAATGTCAATACAAAAATGTACCAACTGACTCCAAATGGCCTGAAACATGCTCCCAAACACGTTCTGGAGGAAACATTTTGGCCCTGACAATTCCACCTCATTATTCTCAGAAAAATATCAATTTTAGCTGCTTTAATGGTTTATTTACAATAAATAAAGTGGAAGTCAAGTGTTCCTGAAAGTAGGCACAGTTGTTGTCATTATAAGACCCTGCTGTATTTAAATCTGGTCTCTTAACTGACTCTTTCTGCATGTAAATGATCAAACCTTAGATTAAAACTGCCTCCAGCACTTGGTTAAATCAAGCCTGACTAGAATGACTCCTCATAATCGTTTATTGATCGGGGGCAGTTATATTTTCTAATTTAAACTTCAATGCACATTTAGAAACAATCTTGCCACCATCAATGAATTGCAGCTAATTTCCAATTTAGCTCCAAGCGAAGCTTTCATATGGGAGGAAATTGGTTTGCAGTGAATTCAACCAGCCCCAAGTGACTGTATTTTCATTTGTGTGCAGGAGAGAGAAACAGAAGACCTCCAACTGCATACAGCTCAACAGAGAGGCATCATCATTCAACTTAATTCTCTTTCATTTTGATGAAATGAGAAGTTAAGCAGTGTCATATTTTGTTCTTCTGGCCTCCCGTAGATGTCTTAAGTTTTTGTTACAGCTGTCATGTTTGAAGAGTTGTTTGCTGTGGAGGACAATCTGCTGTGACAGGCACTCAGAGTGAACATCAGGATTCTTTGCAGCAGGGAGATGGAATCACAATGATGAATATTACCTTTCTAGGATTTGCAGTAGAGTATTAAAGTTTTATTTTTCGCTCAGAACTTGGATTAAAAATGCATGTTTCCTTATTCAGTCTGTACGATGTGTGCCCTTCCTGCATGCATGGTGAATAATGCTGCCACATAACTATATGTATTGTATTCCTGCATGAATAGTGTATGTTTTTGTAAAGTAACAAGATATGTGGACAACCAAACATTGCACCCTGATGTGACTGTCATTCCAGAACCAGGGACATTCATCTGCTACTATAACAGCCTGGGCTCTCCTGTGAATGCAATCCACCAGATTTCTGAACCCGGCTGCAGGTATTTTCTCCCAATCAGCCATGAGACCATTAGTCGACCCCTGACAGCTGATATCCAGAAGGTGTTGGATGGGGTTGACGTATGGGCACAAACCAGCTGAGTTCTTCTCAACAGACTGGGAAAACCATTTTCTATGGACTTAGCAGTAGTTCCAAAAGTGGGGAAGATACTTTAACCACTCCAGGCCTCAAAACTCCTTCAAATGAAATGTATTTGAATGAAACAATAGAAGGCCCATAACCCTTTACGAGGGTCGTGAGTCAGCCCAGTCCCCACGATAAAATGTTGGCAGTTAACATTTCAGCAAACCACTGATACCTTTACTTTTGTATGTGTCATAAGATACATGCTGTACCATATTGACATTTCTACAAAAAATGTCATATCACGTTAACCTTACATGTTTATGACCTGACTTTCATACCAAGAGATGGAGGGGACAGTGGTGGAGCTACAGGTGAGAAGGCTGCCAATCCAGAGACTGTGTTTCAACATTGTGAGGGTGAAACCACTGGAGATTTTTAATGAGACCCTGGGCCAGTTTCCAAAAGTGTATGTGGTGAGAAAAAATTGATCTTTTATTTAGTCTGACTAAGACTAGTGGTTAGTCCACTTGGTAGAATCGCATTTTACGGCTTCTCCTCTGGTGCTGCTAATACCAGGGATTGAGACCTGTAGTTTCCCCAGTAAACATACTGCCCTCTTTGTCTGTTGCAGTCCCTCCTGACTGGATGACTGCAGCTCTTCTTGGGTAATAGTCTTCCTCGAGAGCAGACAGCCTGGAAGTCCTAAGGGCAGGTTGCCCCTCCACGAACAGCCCAGTGGCAAACGCCGCCTTGCAGAAACCATATCATCCACGTTCAAGTCATCCACACTGCATAGCCCAGAGACACAGTTGTGAGCTGGAGAGGTCGCTGGACTGAAACCATCCACCATACAGAACAATCAATAAATCATATAAGCATAGACCTTTTTTGTTGATCAAGAACAGAAAGCACAAAATTAATCAACATACTTTTTGGGGGGTCCAATAATTTATAAATATACTGCAGGCCTATATGTTTTTAAATGCTCTGTCCACTGATTTCTGTACCCTGTAAGTGTTTATAAAAGTGCCATATTATTATATACACACACACACACTCCAGGGTACAATAGGAACACCTGATATTAGCATAATCCAATAAAATGGCCCTGCAGTCAGAGTGCACGTTTACTGCAGTCCCGGGGGAAGAGGCTGTAATGAGAAGCAGGGCGAGCAGGTAATGGACTGACGAGGACCTAGTCACTTCATATTCACGCCTCATTCACTGCAAAACAGCAACAGGAAGACTAAAGCCAGACAAGTGAAAAGAAAACACAGGAAACAGAGAGCAGGTCTCTTCACTGAGACTGAGATTTTCTTCATATATGTGGGAAAAATCATTTAGTGGATCACCCAAGGGTTCCCTATATAATTAATATGTCATCTAGGTGTCACAATAAATTGATCTACCTCCTCTCTGTCTCCGAGTGCTCATACATCCTGTACACACCACACATCTTTGTGTTTTCAGCACACCCATTCGCTGGGTGCTGGCTGTCTTTAACATCTGTCTGGAAGCCTGTAAAGGTTTAATGTTCTTCCATGTCCATTACTCTGTTTCAAGGCTTACCTCGTCTCCTGCGGACAGCAACTTGGAAACTAATTAGGGATCTCTCAGGAATAAAATGAAGGTTGGGAGAAATGGAACATGCTCCTCCAAAGTAATTGGACTGAGTCAGTGATGGCTTGCTAATAAAGTGCTGCACTGAGGCAGTAAAAAAAAACAAAAAACCAGCGGTGTCTCTCCTTCCAAATACTTCATGGGAGTTGAGCTCATATTTTAGAATTATTCAGGGATCCATCTTCTTCATTCATTACTCGAGAGATATAGTGGATGTAAACAGCTTCCTATATTATCAGACGCTTCATGTGTTAAAGGGGAACTCCTGTATTTTTTAAACCGGACCCTTGGAATGAGTGGCTATTTCTTGAAAAACAAAAAATGATCTTATTCTTTAACAAAAAATCATTTCTGTAGGAATCCTTTAAATAATGTTGTTATTTTTTTTTTACCCCTACCCCTCGTTTTTGAGTGCCCCTTGCCCCTCAGAGTTACAAGGGGTAGTGGATGAAATCTCCCCCCATGAAGTATCTGTAATTTTACAGCATTTAGTGACACTTTCTTCCTGGGCTTCTCATTTTGAATGCGATCTCAGCTCTTCCCTTTTTCCTTTCTCTCCCCTGTGCTGTCCATTTTGCTCCAGGGTTATCAGAGACTGTAGCTGCCCTGTTTTGCCTTCTCGTTCATTTGCACGTTTTTAACACTTTTTAGCACGTTTTCTAATACTACGAGAATTCCCTGTTGCTGAAATTTGGCCAGTTTGATCCTGGGTAAAATTCAAGTCATAGCTCAGTTTTTGTCCTTCCTGACAGTCCTTCCTGCATTCGACCGCTCTCTGATCCTCCATTCTGCCGCCTGGAGAGCTGCCGTGTTGCATCATCATGAGCGCCCACAGCACAGCAGGTAATTCACAGCTAACACCATTTGGCATTTTCCTTTTTATTTTCAGGAGTTTGTTTATGACAAAAGGAGCAGGAGGCCTCTGGGTAGCAGATACATGCCCACACTCACGCAACGGGTCATTTATTTCTTGACGGCACATAACCTCCACAACACAACAGCAACAAATGGCTTTAATGACAGAAATGCAGTTTTCATAAAAACACAAGTGAAGTAAAAGTGTTATTTTTCCTTCCCTCTTAAGCTATTTATTGGATCTGTAAGCCCCTTTGAACCGCAGCTCCAAAAACAGCACGAATGGACAAATTATTTGTCAACTTTAGAGCTCCCCAAAGAGAAGTCAGCCCTTCGCTGTTGTTTAAATCAATTTTCCTCCATTACCGTTCCTCAAGGGGTTGAAGAGGTGAATTAATTATTCTAAAGAGATGTTCAGGCGAGGTGGCAGGTTGAAGGTGGTGGAGTGGAAAAACTTGTTGTGCTGCAGTATTTTATGATATGAGTCAGTAATGTGGCTTCCTAAATAACTTCAGAAAAGGACTCGTTCTATTTATGGATGCAAAAAGTCAAATGTCAATTCTTTCTATGTTTGTTGTGGTTTTTATCCTCCATAGTGAGTCAGAATGATTTATATTAAGTTGAAAAGGTCTTCTTTTGTTTTGTTTCTTTAAAAATACTATTTTAAGTAACAGGCTGTTTATTTCTTAAAACGTGATTTTATTTATTTCTCAAGGACTTCAAAACTTAGACAGCATCCAAGACCTCTGCTAACCTTTGTTTAAGATTTATTACTATATTAATATATACATGTGTGTGGCGGTACTGGCAGTAAAATGCTTGCAAACCAGCCCCAGCCTAACAAAAAATATAAACAAAAACATGTACATCTACAGGGAATGCCAAATTTCAAGTACTTTGATAATAAACAAATGCCTCTTCAGAGGATAATAAAACTGAAATGTTCTTTTACAAGCTCTCAAGACCCCCAGTGAAATCAAATGTTTAAAAATGAAGGTGTATAGGGGCTTGGGTTTCAAGGGGTTCAGTCAAACAAAAGAAAACCTGCAGGCGCCTGGCTATTTGCACGGCAAGCAACACTGACACAAATAGGACAGCCTTGATGCAGGTAGCCTAGTTGACTGGTGACTTTTGTGGTCACTCAACTGGGCTGAAGAATAAACACAATTTCCCTCAACTAGAATGAAATGAGGCAGCAGAGGAATCACAACTCCATCTAACGATATGACAGTAAGGTCATAAACATGTAATGTGAATGTGATAGGACACATTTTGTAGGAATGTAACTATGGTACATAGCTTATAACATATAACAAAGTGAAGGTATCAGTGGTTTGCAGAAATATTAACTGCCATCATCTTATCCTGGTGACTTGCACTGTGCTGAGAGTTGTTTATGTTTATATTAGTATTTGTATTATTGATGAATCACTTGGAGATCGTGTCACACTGAGAACAAAGAAGGTGGACCCAAATGCAGGAGACGGCAGGCAGGAAGATCGATGGATGAAGTTTCATTCAGAATCAATGGCAGAAACAGGCAAACATAACAGATGACTCGATCAAGACTGAACTAATGATTGAACTAACTATGGGATGAGGGGGAGGTGAAGAGAGGTGTGGAAGCACAGGTGATGAGAATGATGTGAAGAAATGAAGGAGCAGGACAGGAGCTGATGGGCCGGGAGGAACACTGGGAACAGGGCTGGGCTGACGGAGCTGATGCGGATCTGGTGTGGAGGGAGAGGCGGGCTCGGGAGGACAACAGCAAAAGACATCACAAAAAAACCCAGAAAACACATGAAAGACAAATTAAATGAGGCAGAAATGGTTCGATCCTTAAACTGGGATGAAAGGATTGAGAACAACCCTTTTGTTAACATTATTTACAGAGGTTAATGACAGATAGCACTGAACTCATAGGCTGGAAGCCACTGAGGTGAGGCCTCTCTCTTCTTTAATCCTCTGAATGCTCAGTGTCTGTTCAGTTGGATTTAAGGGGAATCAATGACCGGGAGATGAATCAGAGCTGGACATCAGCCCAAGAAATAAATGAAGAAGGCAGTCAAACAAATTGGTTCGGGTACTTCAAACAGTTTTGTTTTGTTAGAAAAAGAGGTTAAGAAGGTTACTAATCCTGTCTTGGTCTTGGGCCTTCGAATTAGCCTCAGTCAAAGCTGTCCAATGAATATGAAATGTGTGATGACCCCGTTTTATATCTATGAAGAGCATCAGTGCAGAAACCACTGTTGGCACCTGCCTATCTATTATTAAAGATGTTAAGAAGGGAAGATAATTACACAGTTTTGCTACTAGACTAGATGTTTTTTTAATGTTCAAACACAAATCGCTTTAGTGAACACAGTTGGTCGAGGTCAAAGGTCTTGTTGCTACAGAACACACCAACAAGTAACTTGATGTTTAATTAGCAGGAGCTGTAAGCAGAAGTAACAAAGGAGATAAATGAAAATCTCACTGTGGGGAAGGTGGACCGTTTTTATATCAAGGCGACAAGGATTTCTGCCTTCAGAGCGCCTGTTTCCTCTCTTGTGTTTTACAATATGCACGGTGTGATGAAAGCCGAGATCGTATTGCTCAAGGAAAACGCCACAATCATGCCCACAGATATGTGTCTGCTGAGGCCCAAACATTAAAAATAGCAGGCACATTAAGTGTCCACTGTGATGTCAGTTTGAGCCTTTTTCTCAAGGCGAGGACATGCGACAAATAAACATGTTTTGCATCGTGACCTTACAACACAAGCTTACTGGTTTAACCCCTGAAGCTAGATACATATTCAAGAATGATGCATGAATATGGAAGAACACATCCTTCTTCTCTCTGCTGTGTTTTTAATTTTATGGTTATTTCACTTCAAACTAAACATCAGAGTCATCACCTGGAACCAGTCAGCGTCCGGTGAGGAACCACTGGCAGCTATGGACGTGGTTGACGTGAGACGACCAGTGAGAGAAGCGGCTGTGCGTTTGAAAACAACAGTAAACTCAACAGTAAACACATTTACGCTCTTTCACCAACTCGCTGGTCTGATTGGTCTATAGATTTATATTGAGATTTCTTTCATCTGTCTCTTACAAATGAATCTGTCTGTACTGATGTACCATCATTTCTGTCAGCAATCATCTTAATGATGAGCCAAATCTCCCTGTAATAAATTCAGCACACCTGGGAAAATGTCTGAGAAGCTGTCAGAGCAAATCTGATATGATGAATGTCAAATTTGTTTTACGTACTTGTTAAGACCGAGTGCACCCTGTCTAAAAATACTGCAACACCAGGGGAGACGCTACTGTTGGACTGTTCAAATTACTGTACCCACTCACTGATTTTACTGCTCTTGGTTGAGTGTGAGCCATAAAAAAAGAAGAGGAGAATAATCTAATTTAATGAGTTTCTTTCCGCTGTATTGCACCCCGCTGGTTTTATGCACCCCCCCAGGAGAAATCTAATTACCATTATCAAATCTGCTTATGTGCATATTGTCCTAAAACTTGATAGACAGTGGTGGTTAAAGGTTGAAAACCTCAAGCGACTTACCATTGTGAAAATCATTTAGTTGCTTTTTCACTGTTCAGTTATGAAAAATACAAAAACAAATCCAAAAGGGTGAGAGAGGAAAAAACAGCTCAATTAAAGTGACATTCATCATTTACACTGACAAAGTGTAAATTAAAAAAAGCCTTTTCATGAGTCTCAGTCAGGATATCCCACAAGAGCAGACAAGAAATAACATTAGACTTGAACATTAATTTGGTAAAGTCCCATGTTCCCACTGAATACAAAATGAAAACATCAATCAGAACAAGGCCAAGAGAGACAAAATGGAAAAATCAACATAATAATAGAGAAGTTAAGTCTGTTGCAGGTTGAATACAATCAGTTTGGAGAATTGCACACAGGCTGATCTATGTGGCAATACTTTTGATTATGAAACTCATACAATTCCCATCAGTGGTAGCTGTACTTTGTACAACACACCCTCGTACCAAAACAACTGAACAGGTCGATGGCCAGCGACTCCCAAAACGATACAGTATATATCACCGTTTCCAAAAACGACATGACCATTGCAGCATACTAACGACAGGCGTTTTAATATTTGTTTCATAATTGCATATTGCATGAAAAATGTAATATAATTTAGATCGATATCACGCTCATGTTTGTCAGTGAAATATGAAGCTATAGCTAGCACCTTAGCTTAGCATAGCATAAAGACTGAACTCAGGGGGAAATAGCTAAAATGGCTCTTCCTGAGTTTAGCAGGTGCTGGTAGTTGTACTTTGTTTTGCTTTTGGTCGGAGCCTTGTCAGTTGTTTCCCTTTGTTTTCTAGTCCTGATGTCAAGCTAGCTCTTAGCTTTGGCTTCGTGTTTTTAACGGACAGATATGAAAGCACAGTTGACTTGGCTGAGCGAAGTTTACCCTTTCCATTTTTAGTCTCACAGCACAGAAATATCACCAGTCGCACTTAGATTCCAATGTTTGATACCAAAAACCCATAATCAGGGTGTCTTTGATCTTCTATTGTCTTTTTGAGTCTGAGTTTTTTCTGTGACTTAAATCCGTTTGATGAGCTGTGCTTTGATGAGTTATATCAGGCATCTCTTGACTGTGAGGGGTTGAGATTTGTCCCACATCACTTCAAGGCGGTGAGTCACGTCAAAATTATCTACCTTCTCCTTCAGCCTCTATCTATGCGTGCTCTCTTTGTTATTTCAATTGCTCTCGCTGACTTCTCTTTCAATCTAGCCGAACATGAATCATTTATATCAAGTAGAAAAATCATGCTGCCATGTTAAGATTGCATCTTTGAAAGTAGAGGATGGGAATTGCAACATATGCGCAACTAGGTACAAAAAGACCTTCATCACCTTTGCTTTGTGACAACCCGAGTCGGGTATTTATGTAAATATAAATTGGACTTAGAGACCTCTGTCATTCAAGTAATGACTGTGAAGTAAATTACATTTTAAACCACCTTGGATAAAACTGGTTATAGGTAAAAATAAATAAATAAATAAGAAAATATTAAAAAAATGTAAATCCGAAGGGACTATGTAAGTACATTTTTATTTACTCAAGTACTGTAGTTCAGTACAAATTACCATTTGATTATTTTAAATATCAGAAAAATTTGAATTCAAGTGACCAATTCTTACTTATTGCATCTTTAACCATAATTTAAGGATCCACTTCAAATTGTACTCACTCATAGATACCAGTCAACTAAACACAACTTTTTTTTAAAATCAAGATCTATGCATTATTTACCGAAAGATTAATGAAAGTGTTGAAAAACGCCCTGTCAATCGAGGATCCGTCCCTTTATCGGGATCTGCACTAGAAGTTTATGTCATCTATTCCTCCATCAAAGTTTCATGGAAATCCACTGAGTAGTTTTTCTGTAATCCTGCTGACAAACCAACCACGAAAAAAGACATGGGTGAAAACACAACCTGCTAGTGGGAGCTCATAATAATTTAATGATTTGATAGTATAATATTATAACAGTAATAGCATGAGTACTTTTACTATTAAAACATTTACAGTTTATAGTTTGGAGTTGTGAGCTGATCACTGCTCATGTATCTCACTGTTTCTACAGCTCCTAAAATCAGATACATGGTGTTTTGGGAGAAGTATAAATTTCGCCTTGCTTCACACACAGTGGAGGAAGATTGTGAGCTGTGAGGGGGAGAACCATCTAAAATATTTACTGCCTAAAAAACAGTCACCCAATTTACTGAGCCTGAAATCTAATCTAACTGTTATTAAGTAGGTTTGCAATCACACAGCAAAGTCTCTGGCTCATTTTCTTTAGAGCTAGAAGACCCGTTTCATGAAACAAGTTGAGAATGTTTGTTCGTCCTGGGTCTGCAGTTTGGTCATTAACTGTCTTAGTTGACTCTGGTTTACCTTGTTTCACAGATTTAGTGGATGATTTACTAGATTTTACAGGATGAGATATCAAAACTTTCTGGGCCATTAATTCCAATGACGGCTTCTCACCTAGTGCACACACCAAGAACAATTTAACGCTTCCCACTTGCCTCGTGTTTGCTTTCTGTTTTACACGGACATAAAGAGGCATTTTTCAACTGCTGACACACATGTATATTGTGGTCAGTGGCTTAGCGGCTTAGCGTTTCAACTTTGGGCATCGTCAAATTTCGGTTTTCAATTCTATGGTTAGGTTTAGGCAATTAGGGTTTAGGGTTAGGAAAATACCATGTTTTGGTGCCACCAATATGACTAGAAAATGTCCTGATGACTCACCAGATATACTGAGTTTTGAGGCTACGAAGATGGCTGTAAAATGTCCCGACGGTAGGTTCTTTTGGTTGAAACCGGAAGCGAATGGTGGTCTTGAGGAGGTCTCAAACAGTGGTCTCTCGTTTGGCAGCCAACTCACCTAGCTGTCACTAGCTAAAATTGTCACCGAGTGTTTTGTCCATTGAAATGGGAAATTACGATTGTCTTGAAACACTTTTAAACAGTGATATCTTGTTTAAGCTGTAAGCTGTCACTAGCTTGAATTTTCGTCCAGATAAATTATCTAGTTTTGATTGTTGACACGGGAAGCAAAACTCTCTGAGAGGTCCTGAACATTGGTCTTTCCATTGGCAGTCATTTCACCTCGCTGTCACTAGCTAAGATTGTCGCCTATCTTAAATTACCTGGCTTTGTTTGTAAAGCAAACGTGGTCTCAAAGAGGTCTCAGTCCGTGTATACCCACATTTAATTCCAGCGGCTAGCTATTATTCAAAAGATACCATCAACATTCATCTGTATATTGTATGTGGTGAGTGTTTACTGTATGTCTTGTGGTTGATTTGGAATTAGCCCATAATCTGTTTTGAAAGGAGCAGCTCCCATCAAAGGTTGCAGGATTATATGATGAATTGAGTGATAATCGTCAAAGCGTCCTCTTTAGAAGACAATTGAGACAAAACAGCTTGTAATTAACCTTTGTCAAACTCCTCCTGATGTCCTCTTGGAGATAAGGTCTATTGATGGGACCCCAGCCGTCAAGTGGTAGATCTGTTTAAAACCTCTCTCCTCCTGCGGTGAGGCTGGCAGCCCTTTGATTTTCTTCTCTGCTGTGTGAGAGAAAGGGCAATTGGTCCAGTCCACCTAGGATGTCAGCCTCAATCACTTCCAAATGAGCTGACATGGCATGACTGACACTGAGTGAGTGTGATCCCATTGGACCCAAAGGCCGGGCAGGACAGAGATGGTGTCTTTAAAACAGGGGGAAGAGAAAGCCAGAACACAGTTTATTGATCTGATATAAACCATCTTCACTGTTTGTGCTGTGGAACAATTGCTTTTACTTTGCAAAGGGATTTACCCAGTGGATTCTGGATGGTAGTCCCTGGTAGTATCCTGGAAGAGGTAACCAATTACCCAGTGGTAAGCTGCTTCTTCCACAGCGCACTCGGGCCTTCAGGGATCACAGGGTTCGGTAGGAAAAGGTAAGCAGTAAACAGGATTTTTCTGTATGCTGGACATAACCTCTGGGGCCGCAAAGATAAAAGCACTACCTGCAATACCTCACAGTGTAGAGGAAAAATGCAATCTTCAATATTGCTTCAATTCAGCCCTGGGAGACTGTGCATCTCCGTCAACATCTGATGAGTTTCTCCTAAAAAAAAAAAAGAATAATCGGCAGCTGACTGAGATATTTGTCTGGCAAATCCATATATAATAGGTGAGCGGTGAGCAAATCAGCCAGGCTTTGAATTATTCAGGTTGTTGTATATTTGAATAATTCAGGTTGTTGTACATTTGAATAATTAAGCTTCCTTCCTACAGAAATTGATGATTTGATTGAAAGAACCGAGGAGGCGCAGCCCTCTGAGAATAAACCTGAACATGTACAAACAAATACAGGTTGGATGATGGAATATTGTACCATAGTTTTCTGACTAGACACAAAGACATACAATCTACATGTATTAGTTTTATTTATGAAAGCAGTCAAACAATATTGAGGACTGTTTACAACCCACCAACATGATTTTAACAGATTGTTCGTAACGACTAATTTCCCTGATGTTCAAACAGGAGTTTAAAATTAGACCGGTTGACTTGTCTTAAAGTTAAAAAACACCCAGTCAGTCAAAATTTAGCACAATTTAAAATGTGAGGTTAAACATTGATTATTGTAAACTTTTTCCAAGTTTTTATTTGTCACTGTTCTACCTCCATATAATAGTAAATGGACATATGTTCCAGGGGTGGGGATGCTGTGTGTTGTGGCTCTGCTGCTCCTCTATTGGTCCAATAAACCACATTTAGGTACTTATCTCATATAACTTGACATGACATTTGACTATGACATTTTTTGTGGAAACGTGTGACAAAAGATAAACAGATGACATGAAACAATAGGAAAAGACAGTAACACGATTGTTCTCATTACGCCTGCTCAAGAAACTTAACTTTAAAGTTGGTATTGACACTACAAGACTGTTATAACACACATGACTGACACTTTAGCTGCAGGCTGGGTGGAATTACGGGGTCAGAGACACATTACCAGAAGGGGAAACACATGTAAATGCTGTTTGGCTGCCTCTCAAAATCTGAAATTGAGTTTACGTAAATGCCCCGGGGACTTAATATATGTTATGCCTGGGTTAGTGTACATAGCAGCCATTAACCGACCACTTACGGGAGTGGCTGTAGGTGGACATGGAAAATAAAAACAATTCCTCCTCTGCACAGAAGCCGGCAATAGCCCTGAGAGGTGTTGATTGTGTGGGGCAGACGGTACTTAAAACAAGCTGCTTTCAGTGTTCGTCCACTGAATTAATGACCAAAGGGAGTTATCAGCCTTTATTTGTGGCTTAATGTCTCCTGGTACATTTTTGTTATATCTTAATTTTCTCAGTAGAGAAGCTGTAAGACAAAATGTACTTAACTGCGGACTAAAACAGGCAGTAACTCATGTACAGATCAAGGACAGATTGTGGCTCGCCTGTGATTGATGATGTCATTTAACAGGAAGTGATAAATGCTGTAGCACTCAGAGTCGCGGAGCCTGAAGTAGAAACCTGGAGCTGTAACACAGCTAAAGTAACTTTTTGGAGTCCGTCAGGGTTCCTTCTGTTTTTTTGTACCTTTCCCTCCTGTCTGCTTTGTCTGCCAGTCACCTGTCAACCCTCAATCATATCCGACCAGCATTTGACCTCAACTCATCCAAACACCACCTGTGCACCTGCCTCTCATCCCCCAATAACCCTTATTGTTTACTCTGACTCTGCCAATTTCTGTCTTCGCCTCATTATTTATTGAGCGCTCCCGGCTACAATACTTCAGCCTTTTCTTGCCTGTTTCTGACTCCTGTCTGCCTTTTCAGATGCTTTATCGACTTCCTTGTGCTCCTTTGGACTTCTGGTCCATAACTTGGCGAATAAATTGGTTTTAAACGACCTGATATTTGACTAAACAGACTACGACTTCACATCAGCTTGAGAGGCAATCCACTTGTTGCATGTTTTGAAATGTATGATTTATAAACTTAGAACTGTTTCATTGAATTGCATGTATTTACAGGTGTTTGAGAGTAGAGACCAGTATGTGTGCAAGACTAAACATAGTGAAAATTCAGGTAAAATTCAATGACATGATACTTCTGGGTCTGAATCCCTTCTGTATGTTTGGGGCTTAAAGTTGGAAAAGCTGTCTCTTCTATTTCCTCAGTATGCCACGAGTTACACTGATGATCCATGAGAAATAGTGTTTGTGTTTGTGATTGTGTTTTTATGTATATACTCCTCAATCATCGCACACATGCATTGTTCAACTTCTCCCTTACCCAGGAACACATAAAAGGCTGTAGTTATAAATTCATGACCACTTTCCCCTTCATGCACTGGCTCATATACATGTAATGAGAACATGATATAACACTTACTGTAGAAATGATTACATGTTGATGTTGCCGTGTTTTTTGTAGGCTGTTTCATTTTAAACTGAAAAGGCACTCAGTAGAGTGCATACCTCCGCCAAGGCCCCCTTAAAATCATTCAAGCCTAATCCCGCACAGGGTTTAAAAGCCTGCAGCTCCCCTCCAGATAGTTAACTGAAGAAGCCTCTTGGATGAGAGGTGAAGCATCCAGTTGCCTACAATATCGCACTTAGTAGTACTATGACCTGGATGACTGAGAACATTCATCAACGTCTAATCCAATATCGAACTCCAAAGCCTTGTATCACTCTGAATTTATAAACCATCCGTTCTGTAAGTAGCCATATTTTGAATAAAGGCTTTTTGATCTAATTCAAGTATTTTTGTTCCTGCTCCACGCACGAGTGCCTGAAGTTTGTTTTTTCTTCTCAAAGTGAGAAAAATATTCCTGGATTTATCCTGATCCACACCAAAAGTTATTTGAGGTTTATTCTGGGGCAAAACTCATCCTCAGTGCACGTTTCTTGGAAATCTGTTCAGTAGATTTTGTGTAATCCTGCTGACAAACCAACCAACAAACGGACACATACAGAGGTAATTAAAGTGTCATTAAAAGCTACAACTTCAACTTTAAAAAAATAACCCTAACATTGAACATGAAAATGTTCAATTTAATTTATTATTCCGCTCCACTATTTTAAAACCACTTCAAGACATAATTTATTAATCCAGCTGATGAGAAAGTTTAATAAAGATCAAGGAGACGCCGGCACTTCAATCACACATAGCTGTCTTCCTCTGACTCCTGAAGGGCTACTCGCTCGCTGCTTGAAAACATATGATTTTCGTTTGCCCTGAGGACTGACACAGCTCTCTGAAACACATTGGCACAATAAAGTTTATTAAAGGGATCGTGTTGCCGTCCTGAACTCCTCTGTGATGTTTTAAATGATGACTCGAGCTGATCTAAACCCATATGTGACTATGATCTGTCCCCCTGAGGCGCTCAAAAATGGTGATAAATGTTTTCCGGATACTTTGGATAAAATGGCAACAGTCCTATAATTGCCTCAGGCGTGTAGTTAAGAGCATGTAAGGTCAGGCAGGTACCTGGACGAAGGATACAGCCCCCATTAGCAGGTCACCTGTCAGGCTGATGACCATTAGTATGATGGTGCCTGCTGGTCGTCACCTCCATTAGCCTGAAGACCAGTCTGAAGAAACTCTGGCCCCAAAAGGTCTTCAGCAATATGAAGCTGGTTGATGGTGAATAATTGCTCTGACACTCATAAATTATTCATAGTTTTTACAACTGTACTGTGCATAAGAATCTCCGTGGGTTTGACCCTGAGAAATAATAAAAAAATGTGGTCCTGAAATAATAAAATAAGTAAACAACTGGTGGTCTGAGGATGACGAACTCAGCAGATTCCACTTGGTTTGAATACAGATGAATGCATTTATAGATCCAATCTCTGACGCACGCATGAGCAAAATGAGTATTAGCATCATTATTGATTTCTTTACTGACAGGACACTGCGCTGACACGATGTCCTGACTGGGTGAAATACTCGCACAATTATCGCTGTTTTCTGACAGCAGCTGATCCGAATGAATTCCCGTCCAAACATTGTCTGAAAATTGATGTTTACAACTCAATATCTTTCAAAATGTCAGACATCCAAATCATGCATGCAGCAACGGGATCATCATGGATGCTTGATATAAAAACGTATATCACATAAAAAGTGGCTCCGTCTGCTTTTGTTTTAAAGTCTTGAAGGCAGGTGAGTCAGAAAAATCACCATGATAAGAAAAGATTGCACAAAAACTTTAAATAAAAAATATTAAACAAGCTGTCGTGTGTAAGGTGTGGAAGTACACTTCTAAAATGCTTGCTTCATGACATGAGTTATAATTAATAATTGTAATATCCCTTAAATCCCCTGAAAATGACAGAATGTGGGACTCAATGTTTATTTTTCCTGCAGGGATTATGTCTTCTTATAAAGGCAATTTACTTTGTGTGTTCTGATAGATGAGTCCATTTTGAGTTGAATCATGTAAAGACGGGCCGACTCACTGTCCCTGAACTCACCACTCTGAGAACTAAAGAGTAGAAACTTCCCCAGGTGACTCAAACCAGCAGTAACTGAGAGACACGTTATTCCTTGAAAGTCCACTTATTTTGCCTCGTGTGGTGATTAACAAGCAACGTCCTGCGTGTTTTAGACGTTGAAGGTAGGCAGTCTTGTAATGGCTGATGGATGCTCACCCTGCTCCGCTTTGACAGGGCTTATTAGTAAGAGTAATGCCTGCTGTCCGGAGGCCACCTCTGGCCCCTCGCTGATTGCACGTGTTGCTGTGTGGGATGTGGTGTTTGGGTTTGTTCGTCATAGTTTAAGAATAGGGGCAAGTTCATCTCGCCTGCCGGTAGAAGTGCGAACATCTCAGTGAGAAATCAGAGAAACATGTGTTGCCTACTTTAAGCTAAAAATAAGCTACTAGAATACATCTGAGAGTACAAGGAAACAGTTCTGAGAATGAATGAAGAGTTTTTTTTGCAGAAACTTAAAATGAATAAACCAACAGCAGTTTGATTGATGCTCTCATGAGTGCAGCATCATTTATGAAACAAAACAAAAAAAAGAGACATGTTATCAAAACAACAAATGTTTGATTGATAATAGCTGGATTGCACACACACACACACACACACACAGTACTGAAAGAGCAAGAGTGATCAACTGCCGTGAAAATATCGGAGTTGTTTTGTCGTAAAAAAAAGATTATCATTATTTTACAAATAAGTTACATAAGTACACACAGGGATACATTATTCACCCTATAAATTAAAGTGAAAATACACCTTTAATCTTTATGTTATAATCTCAAAATCCCATCATCTTTATGTCCTGGAAACCAGTGATGCAGTCTTTTTAAACCACATTAAACCTGATGAAAACCACACAGATCTTTAAATAAGCCAGCCCATCTGGCCTCCTCTCTCTGGTGGAAATCCCACTGATTTACGCCTGATTTCTCCCTGCGTGACGTGCGAACTTCAACCTTCTCTTCCAAACTGAAATTGTGCGTCAAGTTACGGAGTCACGATGCAGCCAAAATGAAGCGACCTTGACTTTCAGCTAAACGAGTATGGATCCAATTGATTTTGAGGGAAGCTTTTAAAATGTCCAAAAAACCTATTCTTGTGTGTCAGCATCACTTGACATTAAGTGAATAAAATGTTTTATATATTTGTACCAGGGGAGTGTACTGTAGGCTGTTTTTTTCTTTTTTAGATGTGCAGCAGACCTGTGCTAAAATTCAAAGACTCCACTGTGCAATATACTGGAATTGATTAAGTGCACCAGTGTTACTAGTTAGAAACACCAAAAAAGATTCCTTAAATTTATAGTTGCCTATTAGTTTCTTCCCATTAGAGACCCGTAAAAGCAGTACCCGTATTTTCACACCCACGATGCCATGGAAATGGTGCTTCAAGACTAATACTTCACGCTTATCCCTCCCAAATATGAAGCACACGAAAATCACACAGTAATATAAATGGGGAAGTTGTGAGAAAAAGGGCGTCCTGGTTTGCAGCTGCGTCTTTATTCAACACAGATAAATTAACAAAACACAAACACATCTGCATTATCAGTTGAGGAGTTGTAGCTTGTAGTTGTAGTTAATGCTTTCAGGTGTTTGATTATACGTCTTCCAGAAGTCACCACTCAGACTCCTCCACCAACAAATACACAAAGCGCTTAATTAGCAGCAGGTGAGGCTCATCATCCTCCCGGGCTGCACCTGGTACTCTGCTCGCTCTTTACATCGTCAGAGTTCGAAGAGCCTCCACATTCTGCGGAGAGGCCTTCTGTGTATGCTACGAAACATACGTGTATAATGAAATCTAGTGCCTCAGTTTATACAATATTCATAGCTCGCCTTATGATTGATGTTGTCCTCACCAGTGAATAGATACAGTCGGTACAGAGCGCTTGTGACATAACAACAAAGATTGACATGAATATTTTATATAACACCCTCCTCATCGCTCTCAGTGTGAAACTTTAAGCCCGCTGGAAAAGATTTCACATGGAATTTATTAAATATGACAATGACTTACATTTCTCTAGGGAGGCTTATCACAAGAATACAATAGATATCTGAGGACGTGTATTTATTTGATGAACAGCTCAAGAAAACTCTAAATAATAGATAATATTTTCTGGGCACTGGAGTTAAACATGTTAATTGATCTAAAAATGAGATGGAGGATAAAAATCATCTGTTTGTTTATTTTGTTGAGGATTAACCACAAAATGAGCACTAATCGTCTCATCTTTTGAGACTGCTCTGACCTCTTCACTCTGATAATTGGCGACAGTCTCCTGCTGTCATGCTCTTTTCGTCAACGAAGTGCCATCTGCTGATTTCCCATTTCTTAAATCCCGACATGTACCGTTAACTGTCCTCAGGTTTCCATTCAAATGATAATATTTACCTGCCGATGGAGTTTGAAATGAAAAAGGAGAAGAAAAAAAATCACCTGTTGGTTTATTGTGTTGATGAATGATGACACAATGAGCACAAACCAATTCATCTTCACAGACTTTCTTTTCGCTTCCTGCTCAAATGCTCAGTTTGTCAAGAAAGTGCCATTTTCGTTCAAATGTTGCATTAATTTTCACAGAATTCCTAGAAAATCTGCATAGGAAAATGAAAATGAATGTACATTTCCATTCGCTACTACTAATTCAAATATTAAGAGGTGATTAATCGAGATACGAAGAGATGGCTCTGAGTCTCCAGTCTGATAAAATGTCACTATCATCCAAGAAGACGGCACAGCGAGGTGAAAAGTCAGACCTGAAAAAATCATGATGAAAATATGGCATTTATTTTAGTTTCAGGGACGTTACAGTGTAATATGACTGCACACAGATCTTGTGTTTCTGTACATCAGGAGTTATTCGCTGTTTTCATTCCACTTTGTTGCATCTCATTCTCATTAAAACATCACCTTACACATCTCAGCCAAGCGTTAAATGTTTTTTCAGGTTGTTTTTGTTGTGCCATTGAAAATGCGCATAAAAACAAGTGAATGGAAACACAAATGTATTTCCCACACCTTCCCTTTCTCTGTTTTTGGAAAGTCTTTGCTCAACTTTTACCTCCTTCCTAAGTAATAAGCTTCTCTGCAGAGGACTCTGACTCCAGTTTCAGCATTATTCTAGGTTTTACTCCTTCCCTACATTCCCTCACTGCCTTTGACGGCTGTAGATCATTTTCCACTGTTTTAATCACATTAGTATTTGCTATTAGATTTATTTTGGACAAAAAACGATTAAATTGAGAAGGGCTTAGATAGAAGGAGTGAAGAGTTTCTTGTTTTGGCTCTCAGCACGGTTGTCTCCTTTGAAAACGGATTAATTGCACTGATTTGCTCACAGTGATGGATTAACCACAACAAGTTTTTGGAAGTATGCATTTAGTTTGCTGCTCAGAACGAAACTGGAACTTTAAAGGGGCGACTTTAAAGACATGGCAGGATTTTTTGTTTGACCATTCAAATATTAGGTTAAGCCATGCTCGATATGATGTGAGGTCAACAAAATCAACGCACCAGTAATAATGATGGAAGCGTTGATGTGTCCCACCTTAAAGCTACAGCCACATTAACCACAGCTGCCTCAGACTCATCGCTGAATAACAATCTGATGTGACGGTTCCACTCTGGGTAATAAACACACATGAGCAGAGCGATCACATACAGTCAGCAATCATGATGTGAGAACGGTGGTGTGTTTTAAGTCTGCTGGTGTAATATTGTACAAAACAAGGTGATGGTTCATCACCAGATGGACTGCAACCAACCAAAACCACTCAACTGTTCATTCGTTCCTCTGTCCTGTATATCTATATATAGTTATATATGTGAGGCATTGCATTGTGAGATTGTCAGTCTAAAGGTCCTTTTCACTGAAGATGTTTTGACATGTGAAAGTAAAAAATAAGCACAGGTGTAACTGCTAAAAGTTATGATGGACTGAATTCCATGTAGCTTCTTTTCTTCGCTGTGTTCGATTGTTACCATCATCAGGACACGATATTCTTCATATGTATTTCATATTTAACTGTCACAGTTTGAGTTTGTGGTTTTGTTATTTCCCATTTTATTTTGAAGTTATATTCTCCTGTGTCATGTCTCACATTCTTATCCCTACCCCCCTCGTGTCTATGTGCTCCCTGCTCTCTTTGTCAGTTCGTCTGTTGCTAAGAAGTATCCAAGGTCGGAAACAACACACAATAAGCGGAATCGGTCAATTCAGAAATTAATGGAGTCCCTGCGTCGGACATTTCTGGTCGTCACGTCGTCCAGTAATTCCTGATAACGGACAACTTATCTGGCATTATCCCTCAAATGTTATGTTATTATGTCATGTGATGTTTTTTAGATTATGTGCTTTAATTCTATATTGATGCGGACAAACATACAGCATAATTACTTAATATTATTTTTATTCTGGTATTATAGTAAATGGTACCATTACATTATTATTATGTATGTATGTATATATAATTCTTTATTTTTTACTTTTCTCTTTTTATCTGTATTTATTTCTTTCCTCCTGCTGCTCCAACACCTGAATTTAGCCTCTGGAGATCAACAAAGGCTTCTCCTATGTTACCTTGTCTGATCTTATTACTGTACAGGCAGCTGCAACTGACTGAAAGTGCTTTCAAATGTCTGTTGTAATGATTTCACCTTCAGCGACTTAACACGCACAACACTGAAGAATACAGTCTACAGGAACTATGGGCAGCTGTGCATACGAGATAGAGATTGATTTCATGCTCACATACAGACAGACAGGTGATCGGGCCGACATCACTTGTGTTTAAATGCATATGTGCTGAATGTGTATTTACATTTCGCCTCAAAGACTTCAGAGGTGTTCATCGGTGCAATCAAACCCCCCGGGGCTTTTCAGGCAGGTCCTTGATCATGATTTCGACTGTGTCCTTAATGGAAGGTGACCAGCAGAGGGGTTAAAAATAGACATTATCCTGATCTGACCCGACTGTCACACTGTGCCTCTCTGTGGCTGAATCCAAATGTCCGGACCTCAACGCTCTTGCACACTCGCATTTGCGGGAAGTCAGCGAGTGATGAGGGCTGTCCAAACCCACAATTCATCCGGTCCCACTGGGAGCCTCGAGTGGACTTTCTGCAGACTTCCAGTCATTTTAATTTGCAAACTTTCCAGACTAAATTACCAACCTCTTGTAGTTTTGTAGTCTTGTCTTTTCTTCTGCTTCTGCCACTCGAATCTTAACCTGGCTCAGTACCTTCCTGTTCTGACGTGTAATCCTTTTACTACCAATAAATAACTGAAATCATCCTGCTGCCTCTTCTGTCTGCATCACACCACTGTGGCACATCACGTGATGAAGACAGACCATCTGTGTGTAGGCCTGCCAGGATCTTGATTACTTCAGGTTTCTCATTATCCAAAATGGAAGTCGATTCTGTGGCAGTTTCAATGGCTTTGAAGTGCTTTGCCCTGATTCAGCTGCTGGCTTTTGTATCAGCCAGAAGAAGGCTATTAATCAGTCAGGATCACAGATAATAAGCCACCCAGTTATCCAGAAGGACTCCACAAGTGCGCCTGCCAAAAGGGAGTTTTTATTTACTTGAATGGAGGACAGAGGGTGTCGTACACTGTACAGCCTGTGATTTGTGAATTTAATTTGATGCACCAGATGATGAATGGACTTGCATTTATATAGCACTATATAGTTCACCGAACACTCAACTTGTCACATTCACCCATCCACACAGTGATGGCAGAGGCTGCCATGCAAGGTGCAGACATGCTCATCAGGAGCAGCACAGCGCTGCCAATCCAAATCCCCCCACGATATTTCTATTCTCAGCCAATCACACACACTCAGCCATCAGGAGCAATTTGGGTTTCAGTATCTTGCCCACGGATACTTCAACACGCTGCCAGGGGAAGTGGGGATCGAACCACCGAACTGCTGATTGAGTGGACGACCTGCTCTACCTCCTGAGCCACAGCCTGGCAGGTTTGTTACACGAAACCATGTGGAGAGACGGTGCTAGAAACTATTTTGGAAAGGGATGATACTTTCAAACTTCATTTCAACTTTTGCAGGTGATTGGACAAAACCATCTGTCTATCATCATCAATTGCAGGCAAACTTCAACCAATCAGATCAAGCGCAGGAGAGCGCACACTAAAGAAATGGTGCTAAGTAGCCCTTAAAGTGGTTCTCTGGCTCGTAATTATAGGGGAACCTCTTTTGATGCTATACAGAAGTGATGTGTTTTTTTGTAGAGCCATTAGAAGAGCCATGCAACACTATCAAGCTAGCTAAATGGTACCCAAAAGTGTTGCTTGGGCTCATAATCACAGTTGAACCTCTCTTTGGTGCCATGCAAACACCTTCTACTGTCAAGCCTCCTATGTGCTTACATTTATTTAAAGACTACAGCCAATCACCAATCATCGACCGTCATCCAATCAATGTCAGTTGATTACAAGAAGCTCAGACTCATGAACGTTCTGTAACTGTCGCATGTAAAGAATACGTTATGCGTTATAAATACTCGAAAGGCAAAAGTTGTTTTTGAATCACTTTCATGGCTCTCTGAGGTCAAATACTTTAGCTGCACTAACTTCACTGGAGTGTGTGCTGTTAGAGCTGCAACGATGACAGACAGGCCTGTCTCCTTTAGGGGTCCTGCAATATTTACAGAAATAGCCGGGCCTTGGGGGCAAAAAGAAACCCCTGCTTTAATGTGTTATCCTCAGGAATACAAAGTATTTTTTAAGTAATTTTTTTTTTTTTTCCCCAACTCAACTAAATGAAGCCGAAGTAGAGAACCTCTAAAGAACCATACAGGTTTATACAGGCTTGACAGCGGTGCTGTATAGCTCCTCAACCACCGCAAAAAAACATTAAAGAACCACAATCTTTCTCTGCCACAAGTGGAGACAGTTGGAAATTCAAACTCTTAACAAAACCATTTTTTTTGTTGTTCTTTCAATGAAATATATTCTCCAGATCTGATGTAACTCTCGCTGGTTGTCACCAGGCCCCCAGGATGAACGCCAGAAACGCCACTAAGCACCTTTCATAGTAATGAATGAGCTCCACCTCCAACACTGTGTCCAGATTTAAAAGCCAGGAGGAGACCTTATATTGATTCAAGTCCAGTGTCTCTCAAAGACTTCATGCCTCACAGTCCGTGACCAGCACACTGTGTGTTGTACTTGGCTCTGTAGTGAATAAAACGTTCTTACGTTCAACAGAAACATAAATGCCACCTCACCACCTTCACTCTGTGGAGCATTTTTATTTTCACCTCTTTTCTGACATCTGTGATGAAACATCGCATCTTAAACGTCACCTTTTCAAGTCTTTTCAATCCTTCTCCGCTGTATTCAGACTCTCATTCAGCCCTTTCTGTTCACAGCGGCACACTATGCTGTGATTACCCCTCCTGAAGCACTCTCCGCTTGGTGCTGGGAGCCATAAATGACCAGATGAGAGCCAAGAGTATTGAAGCCAAACTCCTCACCGCTCAGCAGCAGATGCAGCTGATGTGTCAAATCCATGTTTAGATTTAATTGTTGGAGCAGCTGGGCTTTTAGAAAGTAACTCTGCACCCTGTAAATATTCCAAACAAGATCAAAATAAACACTTTTGCAGTCTACTCGTAAAGACACCAGGCCTGGATGCCTTTTCTGTGGCACGGAAAGAGAAGTGACCGACCCTCTGTTTGCTTTCAGTGTGATTTATCACATCCTGGCTGGCCATTATGACCCGATTTAAAGTTTCCTGTCAGGAGCAAAAAATAACAATTTAACCTAGCCGAGAGGGAATGTGAAGGTAAAAAATGAGCAGGGTGTCACTCGGTGAAAAAAAAAACAGGTAATGTCTCACTCTCACCCACTCTTTATTCCTCAGATGAAAAGTGAAATAAATGTGTAGGGCACAGTGGGGATTCCCCCGGAGGCCTCGGCTTCATCCTTTTGTTGTGACTTCAAAGAATATGTCACAGGGGAATGATCTTTTCTTTCCCGTCCTCCTCCACTCCTGAGATCAGACGCTCGCTGGGCTGCCATGTGTTGCTGTTATGCTCTGGAGCAGTAACCTTGTTCTGCTGCTGTTAAACAGGTGGACTGTTGATGAAAAACAGACTACACATAACGAGACAGTTATTAAATATAGCTGATAGTTTAGATTACTTACGGAAGAACAGTTTGCACTAAGAAATCTGGCACCGTCTTATATTTGTGGCATCACTGTCCTGAGAGAAGCACGTATCTCTTAAAGATGTAACATGTAACTATTCTACATTAAAATGTCAAAAAAACAAACAATCAAACCTTTCTTCTGTATTTCGTTGAGTTGTGTATTTACATTATGTTTCCAACAATGTTCAAACCCAGAGATATCCACAAGTTTACTCAGGGTAACGGTGCGTTTCATTTGGTTGCCTGTCGCTAAATCTACTGTGAGAAAGTGAGAGAGCGTCGAAGGAAGCCGGCGAATGAGACAAAACGTAAATAAAACTAGAAAATATCAAGTTTATTCTCCTCAAACAGCCAGATTAGTTTACTGTGCATTAGCCGTAAGATAGCAAGCAACAGCATGCACCAATGGTGTTTATGTCTGTGCGTTTGAAATCAGGTCAACCTCTTACTGAACTCAGCCCTCCCAAGAGACTCCCATTCTCTCACTTCCTTTTCCGTCTTCTCTCTGTAATGTCTTCATGAAGTGAAGTGCATTACAGGACATAAACACCCGACAATGGAGGTCACCTCTGTGGATCCCCGGAATGAAGATAAGTCCACTTTTTAAAAGTTGAAAAGTCATCTCTGAGCTCTCCTCCTGTCGGTCAACAGCTCCAGATCAGAGGAGAATCAAATGACACTCCGGGTGTTTATTCCTCCATAAGGTCTGACTCTGCACCTGACTCGCTCATCCAAATTACATATTGTGCGTTTAAGAAGTCAACTTTTCTTCGGCTCAGGAAACCAGCCCTGTTTTCAGCTTGCTGACGATGCATTTTCCAGCAAATCCAAGAGAGTTCAGATAATTTTTCTATCTTAAGAAGTAGGTGTTAGAGTAAATATTCAAATTCAAAATCACCAAATTTGAAAAATTGTGGTTTTCACTGGACAGGAAGGTTTTGAAAAGCTGTAATCTCAATGGTAACTAAAACTGTCAAACAAATGTAGTAAGGAGTAAAAGTATATATGTCACAAATACCCTGAAATGACTTCATACTGTCAGAGTTTGATCCACTCTGTCCAGTAACATTTGAGTCTGGAAGTCATTCATGTGTGCCTGAAACCAGCTGGAAGTCAGCTGAGTTAGCAGCTTTAATAGGAATGAACCATCTCGGTATCCAGTTTTTTAATACATCTGTAATTTGAGCAGCGAGCAAAAAACAATTTGATGCTAAGCTCAGATTATGTTTTCATACATTACGTTTCTGTGATGTTTTGTGTTACACGTGTTTTGAGCTGCTCTTAGAGAAGAAAAGCAATTTAAATCTGAAATCCTTCTTCGTTTTGAATTATGGCAACTTTATGGAAAAAGATAAATTGGACCCCTCCAATCTGACGGTGCCAGGTATCAGTCTTTCCTTCTGTATGTTTTGTCTGATTTAGCATAAATATATACAGGATAGAGTGCATGGTATGAATAATTTAACAGGAAACCACTGTTATTCCTCTTGCTGCAAATATCCTGATGGTCATGATTACCTTAAAATGACCATCACCCCTGAAATCCATTTTAAACACAGTACCTAATTTAAATGCATCCATCATCCACCAGTTTGCTCTCAAAACACCTTAGAGAATATGAAATATTTACCAGAGCTTATATCACAAGGCTGCACCAAGCAGGCCGGAGGGAACAGTGAAAATAGACGTTATATAGCCTTAATTCAACTTCTTATTTAATTCCGCCTTTGCTAAATTGCCACTTGCGTAATCTTAAAGTGCCGGTGCCTTTTCCTCCTGACTTGTGGCTGTTCTGACTCAGCTGGCTGGACAAACCAGAGGTCAGGAGAAAGTCATCTTGATGATGTACATCTCCTAATACCCTGATTGTAATTTGTCTCGATGTGACTGAAGCAGTTCAGTCTGATGTATCAATGTCATATACAGAGCTCACACAGAGGATTATGAGGATGTAGGAGGGTTACAAATGACAGAAATGGGGATCAAATTGGGTTTTGGCCTGACAGCCCTGGGGGCAGAATCACAAAGGCAGCAGGTTGCGTCTTGGATCATGTGCACAGCTCCGGTTCAAACCCTGCTGACACTGAAGTACGACATTCAACCCCTGAAAGCTCCATCCTGTGCTGAGGCTGATGAGGAGAAAAAAAAAGAAAATCTCCACGTAAAAAGGTTTTAGTGGACATTATACCGGTTGCTCCAGCATCACCGTAATAAATGCTGCTGATGAACTTTACATTTCTATAGGGTCAATTTTCTATTTCATGTTGACATAATATAGAAAAATGTGACAACGCTGTGCTCTAGTTAGGTTTAGGCACAGAAACCACTTTGTTAGGGTTAGGAAAAAATCGCGTTTTGGCTTAAAACACCTGTTTTGGTCACCACAAACCCAGCTGGAGATGTCCTGACTTCTCGTCAGCTTTTTTCACCACAAACACAGCAGGAATAGTCATAAATATGTAATGTGAACGTGCTTTGCAAAAATTTAACTGCTAACATTTTATCCTGGCGACTGGCTGTTATGCAAAAGACTCAATTTAAAATATGTAATTGACTACTAATGAACACATAGCAGCCTGTGACTCATTTCTACTGGTTATTATTATTATTATTTTTGTTATTATTATCATTATTATTAACATATTGTTCTGGCTGAGCAGCTGCATACAAAGTGTGTATTTAATGAGCCTGTCATTTGCAGAGGCTTCAGGATCAAAGCATTTATGTGCTGGAGAGAAAAGGCTTGTTCATGGTCAAACTTCATATGACAACTCCACACTACGCAGGCTATTTGTATGACACTGGCTGCTTCATTAAGCTGTAGCTCGGGGTTCTTTTTAATTGGTGTGAGTTAGGTAAGAGCTGTCTCTGACTTCTGGTGCGTTACCAGTTAAAATTATTCATTTAATCCAAATGTACTGCACTCTGTCTTTCCATATGGCAATCAATGCACTTCTATCACTCAGCTCTGATTTTAGCGGTTGTAAAGCCGAGTATGGATCTACAGCTACATCCCAGCTCTCACTGTGCTCTGCTGTTCATCTTTATGCTCTGATAATTTAGGTGCTGCTAGCAGGACTTAATAGAAATGCACTTCCAGCACCTCTGCCTGGTATATATTTATTAATATTTGCCTGTCCAGTGTCCTACATTTTCCCAGAAGCAGCTGTCTAATGAATGAGAGGAGATGACTAAAGTCACACTTGGAAATGTCAGTTTCCAGCGATGCATGCTTCTGGAATTGAACTAAAATGGTCCATATTGTGAGATGGATCATTGGGTTTGCCTCATTATGTGTTTTTAAGTATTGATGGGAGCACAGCCAGAGAACATAAGTCTGAAAAACATCCTGTAGCTTAATGGTACAGCGACAGCGCTTTAGTATGTTTCATATTTAGCAAGTTTGAAGCAGCTTTGCATCAGTGCATCATCTACATAAGGGGGCTGATTCATTCGGTTCATTCAATTAATCATTCAACGCTCTTAAACTATTTTTGTTTTCATATAAAATGTTTTTTTTGTGTGTGCAAACATACCATATCAACATTTCTCCAGTACTTGTCATATCTCATGTTACATCTATATTAGCTGACTTTCACCTTGGGAGGTAAGGCCAAACTGAGATGTTTTCCTAAACCTAACCAAGTAGTTTTCTTGCCTAAACCATTCAGCCATCAGTCATTTAGGCCTGAGGATGTGTTGTAACAAAACCAGATATTTTTGACAAGACGTTGGGACAATTTGCACTCGGAAAACCAGGTATTTTTTTTTACCAAGACATCAGGTAAGCCAAAACATGATCTTTTCCAAACCCCTACCGTTTTTTCTTCTTAAATCTAACCAGACCACGAGTAAAAGTTACAGTCCAAAAGTCAGAATATGTAATATGTGAGCTTTATTGTGAAAGTCTAACAGATGTTGCATAAATTATTGTTAACTTGAGCGAAGAGCCCTTCCAAAACTGACGCTAGAGGGGTTGGCAGAGCATCATAGTTTAAAACTTAAGGCCACTGACCAAGCTGCCGTATTTTACCAGTTGGGAATCGAGACCATAATGTAAGTGGGAGAGTTTTGTGTCCATTGGATACAAGTGCACCAACTGTGAGTCACATAACATTGCCTATGGGAAAAATGAATCGAACAAAGGGTGGTGAAAATATCTCTTTGGACAGTTTAAGATTATGCTGGTGGCACTGGAGGAAAAGCCAGTTGATCACCAGGGTAATTAGGATTCATCCTCTGGGCATCCTGGATATCTGTACCAAATGTCATGACAAACCATCCGACTGCTGTTGAGATATTTCACTAAAACAGTGGCGAAAGTCAGAGCATTACCAAGCCAGTAGGCATTTGGGGGCCTGTTCAAAGCAATCCAGTGTAATTATTGAGATATCTTAGTCTTGACCAAGACCAACACTGCCACTTGGAGCCACATCACCAGCTACAAAATGAGCCTATAGTACAACTAGAGTACTGAGAAAACATCTCTACACCAGTACATTATTCTGAACAATAACTAGAGAGCATCATTGAAGGAATATCTTGGTGGTGGTGTTGTCCTTTTGAGAATCCTGATTTAATCGCTCTTTACCCATTTGAGGACATTTTGGGACAAAACTGCATTAATCCTCTCCTGGGTAACTGATCTGATGAAATGGGACCATTAACATCCTCAGCTGCACAATGTCAGAGAATTAATTAATACGTTTCAGTGTCCTGATATTGCCCTCAAAGCTCCAGTACATTAACAGAGGTGTTGATGAAACCATATTAATAATGTGGCAACACAAAAGCTTTTCAGGCTGATCACTTATTCTCCTGGCCCAATGCGCAGCAGCATTAGCCTCAGTGCCTCTATTATAAAATGTAAAGTCAAATCAGTGCTACTCCAGCGGTATGTTATTAGATGCAGATTGGAAAAAACAGCCTGCAGCCTCGCAGCTCAGCATCAGGGTGATTTATCACGTTAATTCCTCTGATGGGGCGATTCATTTTGCGATGAACTACGAACCACCTCCAACAAACACACGTTTACTCTTAAAGCATGTGTAATAGAGCATTAATTACTAAGCAGCTACATTAAAAAGCAATAATTATGGTGCAGCCATGATGAATTGTGCTAATCTCATTTGAGTTTCATTTGTTCAAGTTTGTTTCTGATTCATGAGGCTTGTTTGACTCAGACACACTGCAGCTAACAGATTTCTTTTCATACTTTTATCGTGAGCTGCCCCCAAAGCCTTTTTGTTTAATCTCAAGCAATGTATACTGTACAACCTTTCTAAAGGTCACCACTCACTCTGGTGTGACTGCTGCCAATGAATGTGAAGGAAACGTGGACGCAACTGAGCAGCAAGTGATTCACTTCACACTCTGAAGACCTTATCACCACCTCCATCCGTCTGGTGTCAGCGACCGTGTGCACCCATCTGTACACAAGGGAGGTAGAAGCACGGATGAACACATGCACCCTAAAAGAGATAAAAATATAAAACACATTGAAGTGGAGCCGTGGTGTCTGGATGGAACCGGTCTAGAGTGTCAAAGTCACGCCCCATGGGACCTTATTTCAGATAAACTTTGTACAGTACAGTAGTGAATGGAGAGAGATAAATATTTTTGTTCTTCCATGAACTACATATATGATGCTTGTCAATTTAAAAGATACATTTTCAAGTCAATAAAGTCGCAGTTTATTGTAATTAAAGCAAAATATCATCTAGTTTTGTGCTCTTGTGAACTACACACTCGCTCAAAACACCAACATGGCAGCCAACTCGGCACAGGAAAGGTACTAAAAAAGATTAAAATCACAATAAATCTGGTCATAATGACAACTGCAGTAATGTGGAAGGAGAGTTCGTCATTTTTGTGAGCAAGCTAATATACAGGAGCAGCTCTACAGTGTTTAAGTTACGGGTTTTGGTGAGCGTTCAATGAGACGACGTCACTAATGCAACTGTTGGCTGTGTAGTCTTTATAATGACAGATTTTCAGTCTTATATTTCATTAGTTTTATTGCAAACTGCAACTTTCTCAAGTTGTAAAATGATCTTTAAATTGACAAACAATTCAAGCAGGATCAAAAAAGTATTGGCAAACCTGAACAGGCGTGACATTGGCTCTCTATGGTTTTCCTATCAATGCTGCCCAGTTTGGCAAACCCAGGATGCCCTGTAACTTTTGTGGCAGCAGTGCTTCTTTTCTGCAGGTTACTGTTAGCGTGTTTCTCTACACTGTGCTGTTGTTATTTGCGTTTTCTGAGCTTAGCTTCATCTGCATAGCTAGCCGGCTAACTTTGTTTCAAATTTCTAAGGCTGAAGACAGCTATGTGACGGACATGTGGCGTGGAGATGAAGACCCTTTTAAACCTGACATGGCGATGTATGTCGGTGGTAACGGGAGACAGTTTTCTCTGTTGGGTGAGACAGTTAGAGGTTGCCGTCATTGCGACAGAGAGAAATAGCGGGGACTACAGTGGTGAGCTAATGAGCAAGTCCTACCAAGGGGACACACTAACTCAAACTCCTCCAAACTCAACGTTTCACCGTGGACATCTTCATATGCCAATTCGGCAGACATATCCCAACCCTATTATACACAGAATAAGTCACAAAAGTTGGAGTGATTTCAGTGTGTGTTCCACCTCCACCCACCCAGCTAATCGTGTGAAGTGGGAGTGGATGCTGGAGTGTCGGTTTCAGAAAGTTACAGAAAGATCAGATGCAGCCTCCCCAATTTAAATATCAGAAAGGTGGGGAGAAGGGGTTTAAAATGGCATTCCAACATTTGCAAGCACTTTAAAGTACGCTGACCATTTCAGACAGTACTCCAAAATTAAAATGCATTAAAAGTTGTTTGAACGTGTAATATCTGCAGAGACGCGACAGCAAGTACAAGTGGTGTGAATGCTGCGCACACGAGGTCCCATTATATGTTCAGGTGCCCATCTTTTCCGATCTGCATTTGCTGCATGACTCTTCACTGCCCGTATAGAACGAGGATAGCTGAAACATGAGAGTACCGTTCGTTACAAGAAATGTCATCATAACACCCCCGAGATTTGTCCTGTTGTTCCTTTCAGACAGACATAATTATTGTAGGCAGCTGCGTGAGAAGCATTTTTGTGTGGAACTAGTTTAAAACAGAGAGCAGTATCAAGAAACGGTGGCACGTTTGACTGCTGAGACGTATAAAACATTTCAATAAAATGTTAAAACTGCATCTGTTTACACATTGAAATAAAGTAGTAATGAAATATTATAAAAGATTTGTTTTGCTGTCAATTCTAAAGAATGCTGCTGAAAAGATTCATCCATTCCTTACATGAACTTGTGAGTGAGAGCTGTTTTTTGTTAGCTTTCATTTTCTCTAAGAGGCAATACAATTGTGCACAGTATGTTTTTTTGTATAGGATCGGCTTTTAAGTTATGTTTCTTCTGTTCAAGTCTTGTTGTGGGTACGAATGTTGCAACCCAATAAAAATGCATACTGAAATGAAAATCAATGCGATCATCTAAGTCAATAGAAATAAGTGCACTTACAAGCAAGAGTGAAAAGATGTGTCTTTGATAAAAAATAGCTGCTTCTCCATGCCGCTTTTCCTTCGACCTTCATGGCCTGGATTGGTGTTTAAAAGGAGAAGCAGTCTCCTGAGAGTGTGAAACCATTAGCAGCTTTGTAAACTGTAATAAAATAAAATTCTACAGGTCACAGAGAGCTATTTGTAATTAGCATCATCCTTTGTGGAAAAACTGCTGATTTTTCTCTCTCTCTCTCTGTCTGTGTTTGGTAATTGCTAATCACAATCATGTTTCCTCTTTGTTTGTCGAAATGATTAAACAATAAATGTGATGAATGCTAAAGAGCCGAGGTTAATTCTCTGTGTAGTGTGGAGGAGGCGTCTGTACATATAAATGACTGTGATGTTTTCACCATTTCTAACCATCTGTTTTCATCACTGGCATCTTCATCAAAGCCGCGATACGCACCTGATGCCAAATGCACAGACACCATGTGTTACAGTAGGTCATATAGCACATATATTAACAGCTAGTGTGGTTGTTACTATTTATCTGTGTATGTATTGGACCAAATTAGTCACTGTTAGACAGAAGGGATTAAACTTTAATGTGTTTTCTCTGCAGTTAAAGCATCCCCCTATGTTGGTATTCCCCAGTGGATGTGTATTTTTGACCGATTGACTGGCTTTCCTATAATTGCTATGAGTTTTGACAACTGAACATTTTCCATCAACACATCTAGAGCCAACAAACAGACATAACTAAGATATATATAGATATATACAGTACCCCCCTGTCTATATTGCTAACATATCCCTGAATGTGCTGCCAATATCACTCAGCTGCTGAATGGCATGAATAACAAGTAACGTCCATTGGGAATTTGTGCAAATATGGCCAGCTAGGTTCTCCTTCCCGAGTACTATACAACACAAAACAAACATGAATTAATAATAAGAGAAAGACATTTAAATGCTGATCACACAGAAATAGTTGAGCAAAAACAGGTCTATAATTTCTAGCTGGCGACCACCATACACCATATTCACGCAGTGGCCATTGTCCAATGACATCACAGTCAGAAGCTCAAATGACGTACAGCTGTGTACAAGTCACATGAACGTCTGACAGATTGTTATCATGTCACTGTTCCCTGATTGATTAGCAACTGTAAAGACAATGGATAGTTTAATACAGGTTTGATAACAAATTAGCTGCCATCAGACAACAGCTAACATTAGCATTCCACCACATTCGAGCTAACGCTACTGTTTGATATAATACTGTTTTGATGCGATGCGATTAGGAAAGGTGTAAATTATCAACACACATCTTATGAGCTTTAGCTAGCTGGTGATTTAGGCTAACGAAAGCAGCATGATTAGTTAGCTACTGTAGTTAGCACAGTTAATTATCTACTGTAGTAAGTTAGCTGTTGCTTTTACCTACTACTATGTTGAAGTGGTTAAAAGTTAATTACAACACCTCCTCATTAAATATAGAAACTCCTGATATGCACAGAAGTGATTGTGAATATCAGCTGTGAACTTCAGCTTCCACTTTGGTGTGTTGGCTATATTGTATTATGAATCATATACGTTGATTCTTGTATTCAGCTTTACAGCAATCAAGGCCAAGTCCACTGGGGGTTGTACATGTGTGCATATATCTGTGTGCATGGTGGGGGTAGCACTACGAGGCTCTGAAGGGAGTGTATGAGGTCTGTGAAGTGGAGCTGCTGAGATATGCATCAACGTTCCTATTGATCCTGTCTATTGACAGCTCTCACTTCTCATTAAGTTGCAGGCATCCATCAAAAAGGCAGCGGTTCCACACTGCACGTTGGTGAAAGGTCACAGCGAGGAGTTTTAATGTACCGTGGAGGACATGCAGAGGGGCCAAGACACTTGCACAGAAAACATAGCTGGGTCTGCAGGGGGCTTTCATAAAATCTGCTCATGCTAAACATGCTTTAAGACCAAGGGGCAAATCGTTCACTACAGAGAGCAAGTCTGCAACTGTGAAACATTTCTACTGTGTTGCTGTTTTCTATATGTAATATCAGGCTCCAGTGGGTTTCTGATCCGGCCCTGGATTATTTTTTTTTTATCGAGTATTGTATTATATTCATACAAGGACAGTGGTTTTCAACTCAGCACACAGAATTTTTGTTTAAAAAGCAGGTTTATAAGTGTTACGTATTAAATTTTTGTCATTAGTTTACATCAGGACACATATATCATGATCATTTTCTGGCCTCTTTCCACACCCACTATCACTTCTGCCTCCATCTCCAACTTTTTCACCACATCAACCCCTAAATTCTCTAACTTTCCTCCTCTCTCTTTTTGATGTAGAGGACCGCCTGTGTGCAGTCCAATCCCTGGGCCATTGATTGTAAATGTCCCGCTCACTCACAGTGCACATTCAGCATTTTTGGAAATGATCGGCTGTTCCTCTGGGTCATCGATCAAAAACAGTGTGGCCTCACACCTCAAGGTGGATCACCTAAACACCGACAGTACAGTATGGATGTGTTTTAAAGGGGACTTCTGTTACATTCACCTATTTGTATGAGAACAGGAAATATGAAAAATTGAATACATTTGAATGATTTTTCGCAGATGTCTTGATGTTTTCTGTCTTACTCTTAACATATTCATCTTATTCTATGTTTATATACGATATTTTAACAAAGATTCCTCCTTGTCACATCCCTTGTGGCTATGATTTTCTACAAGTACTGTCTATGAGCCAGTTAATGTTCGTCATTTCTCCAGTATTGTGTCTGTGAATTTAGGGTTTGGGGTAGACTAATCATTGCAACTTATGATTAAAATCTGCTGATTATTTCTTGATTGATCAATTTATTTATTGTTTCTTCTATGAACTACTAAAAAAACTTGCCTGAAGAGGCAATATTGTAAAGCTTGTTTTGTCTGACTGATAATCCAAATCTCAAAGAAATTACCATAAATGACAAGTTTTTCCCGAGCCCCCAGGAAGAGCTCCAGGCTTTGAAGCCAGTTTACGTAGTGGCCAAACCGTGTAATTACAATTTCACAT
Source organism: Pagrus major (assembly GCF_040436345.1). Classification (NCBI taxonomy): domain Eukaryota; kingdom Metazoa; phylum Chordata; class Actinopteri; order Spariformes; family Sparidae; genus Pagrus; species Pagrus major. Next base: position 19,062,748 of record NC_133233.1, read on the forward strand.
GATGCACTGCGGCCCACAAGACTTTTTGCCATAAGCTTACATTGTGAAAGCTGTAAAACGGTGGATAACGGCTCAGTTGGTGGAGGTCTCGAGTGTGCACGCTGTATGGGCCGCACAACATGGAGGATCCAGGTATTTTTCATTGCCGGGAAGTCAAACTTTTTTGGCTTCAAAAGGCCACTGAGCAGCTTTCATAGGAATAAATGTGGCTCTTCCTGCAAGGCTGTGTCCAGATGTAATATAATGTCCTTGGGCTTTCCAGACAGTGTGGAAATGGCCTTGAAACACAATAGCAGACCATCATGCAAATCATGCAATTTCATGGAAATTATTTTTAGTCTAGTTTGCAACAGCAGCTCCATTTTATAAGCATTACTAATTATCGTCTGCGGCAGGTTGTACAATATGTTGACCGTGAATGTGTCTGCAAAAAGATCCCTGCACTGTATTTCACTTGTTTTCCTGCAATTAAACATGATGAAAAATATTTTAAAGCACTTTCTTACCTGACATAATGTTGCCTGTGGACATCAAGCAGGCAGCAATTGTTTTTGCCATCAAAATGAAATTGGACAAACAATTTAGAGCTATATAAATGTAATTTTAAGGAAACAGTGTAAGGAAATAATGGGCTGAAAATTGAAAAGTTAATGAGAACAAGTCCTTCAGCTTATACAACTAAATTAACTGCCGCTTTGATAACTACATATAAGAGCTTTCTGATCTGATGCCTTTTTTTGTCTATGTCTTTCTAAACCAAATCAAATCAGTGTTGAAATGTGATGCTATTAGAAAGGTTTGCTTTGGTTTAGGCCAAAAAATGACAACGTTGACTGTCAGTAGCTAGTAAGAAGTCAACACTGATCTCCTGTGTTTGTTGACACATACATCCACCCTGACCTCCTCTCTACGTGGACGATGTAGCTCTATATCACCATCACCTGACTTCTTGCTTTGCTGTTGTCATGATTATTGTAGCAGCTAGAAGGATTTGCCACTTGGACATACATATGTCCTGCAAGTCCATGCAAGTCAAAGATTTCTGGTTGGTGGGGTTGTATTTTGGTTATTAGGACTCCTTGCTTGCAAGTCCTTGCTTATCCGAACCCCTACAGGATGATAATGGACCAGTCTTTGGCAGATTTGTGTGTCCTTTTGGTAAACAAACAAGACATACTGGTGCGTTAAGCAAATTCAACACACTGATTAACAAGTTGAATCAAAGAGACATGCATTCAAATTCTGTAACACAACAAGTTTTGGAGGAAAACTCCATTATATTTCAGTGCACTCGATGCCAGATCAGTGTTTGAGTGAATGACTCAGACTGAAGAACACAGCTTGCGAGACACAATTTGTCATCAGGGTTCTCCTCTGTGACTTTAATTTCGTCTTCTGGGATGGTAGAGTATTTTTCCCAATAACACAAAAATGCATTACTATCTCCTCAGAGGAGGAACTCTTTAACTCGCAACAGCAGAACAACACACTCAGTTTCCCACTTATACTGCATGAATCCTGCAGTGAAAACCTGCAGCCTGAAGTAGCTGCTCTCTCCTCTGAATCTACCCATTTTCCATCTCTGCTGCTCTGCCTCATGTTACCAGTTGAAGCTCTGTAGGTAGATGCTTATTCACTCCACACAATTCACACACGAGAGACAGAGCTGATGTATCACCAGACGTCAAGTGGTCATGACCTCTATTAGTCTTCCTGGTGATTTAGAAAAGAAATCAAGAACAAAACACAGTCACAGGTTGGAAAAGGGAAGAAGGTCCCTCTACCTTATTGAGGGATTGGCCTCACCTGTTTGGAGCCTCACCTCTGTAAGACAACTGGCAGTTGATATGCAATACATTTCTTGTTTACCTAATGTTTATTGTGTGGACCTGGCTTTTTTTGTTCTTCCTGAACAAGCTAAGCATAACAAGTTGTTCCTGTTTTAATTATGAAGAATATGTAATTATGTGTGAGAAAAACAAGCATGGTGAGGTTTGATTAAACCAAAATGAGGAAGGTTTGTGGGCCAGGAACATAAACAAGCAGAGCAATACACTTTGGACAGACTTTGTGTGACTTTGACTTTTTGTAATTACATTTTTTTTTCTTGCATTTCCGGATTTGAATTCCAAATCACTCTGCTTACATAACGTCAAGGACTGTACTTAAATTAGATCCAAGATTCCTCTATGACCCACTCACATTTCTGCGCGGGCGAAACGAAGCGCAAACATGTAATGGCGTCCATCTGTCCATTCAGGCCTGTGAAGTATTCTCCACCAGCCTCCCACATGTCTTCACAAAGGCTGCAAATTAAGAGCAAACTGTGAACGCCACTGTAAATGGTGAACAACTAGATCAATTATCCCTCCTGTCAGAACTGGATCAATCTGTTTCATACAGTTGAGTTCTTGCTCTTGGCTTAAAAATATCAATAAGATGAAGCATTCGTGCAGAAAGCAGCAATTAGGATGGAGATGTAGATGGTTAAACACAATCTCTGCGGTGCTGTGTTTATTTTAAGAATATGTGAAGTGGAGATATTGTAGGATGGTGGCACTTACCTTTTATGGAGTGGTGCTGACCAAAGCATCAAAAAATTTGTGCTATTAATGCCACGTTTCTGTATTCGCTCTAAAGATAGCACGAGTCATCATCATCAGATGCTGTTTGTTGGTGAGCACAGCCACAGACTTTCACTGTAATCTTCCTCTAAATCTGTTTAATCCCTCACTGTGGATAAACACTTTAAATACTCACAAAGACTGTAAGATTTGTGTCTGTTCAGATACAGACAAGTATTTTTCGTTAAGCTCAGCAGATTATTAGTCTGTGTGGAGGAAAGGAGGGGATTGTATTGGGATACGAATGTGATGTATTGATTCTTGTGCTGAAATCCTCTTGAGCCTGCTCCTCCGCACCAGGAGTAAGAGGTCAGGGCCAGTTAAAGAGCCAAGGTGCTGGAGGTAGCAGGATGTTTGCCGGTACAGAGCTTGAACGAAGGTCTTTTTGTCAAACCACTGCTCAGCAAGTCGTCTCTGGACAGATGTGTGCAGACGATTACAGCAGAGGGCTACAGTAGATTAAATCAAACATGTAGTTCTACAGCAACCAATCGCCAGAATAAATGTTGGTAATGTATGTTTCTAGGTTTGGTTGTCTATTCTGTATTGAGACAACACTGTGCTTGTGATCTGCTTAGGTTAAGGCACAAAAAAGACTTGTTTAGGATCAGGAAAACATCATGTTTTGGCTTAGAATATTTGCTTTTGTCATCACAAACATGGCAGGAGATGTCCCGATTTCTCCACCAGAAGCAATATTTTCGATCTGCTCTGTCTGCAGTCTCATTCAAGCTAGCTCAGCCAATAGCAAACTGTCACAAACAAGCTAAAACAAAAGCTGTGTGTATGTCGTCGTACTGTTTCGCTCAGTTTGCCATGAATTGTAAAGTTTGGCATCATTCTCGTAAAACCAGCTCCTCCTCCAGACAGTTAATCACCTCAGCGACAGCGGAGGGAGGAGGACAGAGGACACGAGGAATGACTGATGCTGACTGAGGTCTGTGTTACTCATTCTTTACAAACTTCACTCAGCATTTTTTATGTCGGGAATATTATTTCTTTTATTGACATTTTAAGATTTGTTCCCAGTGAGATATTATTGAGTTTAGTGCTCTCAGTCTTGCATTGAGAAATGTCTGAGCACTAATATTCTCCTCAGGTGCAGTGTGATATTTGTCTCTGATGGGAACATTATTCAAGTCTGAAATCTGCCCATGTAATTGGAAAAACAATAATATTTGCTTGAAATGCAGCAAAAAAAAAAAAAAAAAAGGTTACGGTTTCTTGCGGGAAACTGTGTGTGCGTGAGATAGAGAAGTGTTTGTGTGTACTGGATGCTCATGAGCTACTCTAGGCCTACATTTAACCATGTCCACTCTGACAGATATTTTCTACTTGACAGAAGGAGTTCCTCTATTTTTAATCCCATTAGAGAGGTTGCATGTCTGCTAATAAGAGGAAGATACAAAGATCTGGAAAGGAATAAAATATTTTGTATTTTATGTGATTGCCTGGGGGATGAATATCATGTTTTGTTGAGTGTTTGTATCATTGATAATATATAATATTTTCCAAAATACTTCCAGTCATCCGTCTATGTTTAAACTTATACCAAAGATTGTATGTGAACCAGGAGCATGTTTGAGTCATGTTTTGCCTCTCTTTAAATACCTTGGCTTGTGCTGGTTGTTTACTATTGTATCGTGGGTTTGTTTTGTGTTTGTACCACACACCACCATGTAGTGGTCGAGAGTAAATAAAACATTTGAAATCTGCTTCTCACACATAGCTGACCTGAGAAAGAGCTGCTAGCACGGCTGCAGACTTGTTTATTTTGTAGCAACTGAATTTTCTTTTGGAGCAGCTTAGTCAAGTGTTGTTCAATCAAGACTCAATCTGATTAGTTCAGTTCTGGTTCAATAGTAAACCTGTGTAATGACAGCTGGGACCTTTGCTTAATCTAATTCTAAAATAATCTACACTTCAGCTCAAAACTACTGTTTGTATACAGCCCATTATTCAATACTAACTCATTTAACTCCAGACTGAATGTGACGTAATGTCTAAGTTTCTTTCCTTTATCTCACTTCACAGATTCGTCTTCCTTCATTCAATAAATTTTTCATATCACCTTAGTCTATTCAGAGCTGTCGCCCCTCCCAGCCTGCGCTAGGTGAAGGAAAGATTTGAAAGATTCATTTCCCTCCCCTCAAAGGGACACAGAGGATGCTGTAACGCTGTACTGTACAGTTCTGTGAATATGGGATGTAAAATTAACCACGCCATGGAAGACAAATGAAGTAGCGACATCGTGGAGCCAGGAAATGGAAAATGTTGAGCTGTCACACCGAAACAAAGTTTTCTAATTAACATTCAAAAATCATTTCTCCAGTTTCTCGCTAAAGGCTAAACTTGCTGCATGTTTACTCTGGCTCATGTTCGAAGTTGCAATCATAACCAATTCTAAGCAAAGACAAGAGAAAACATCGAATCAAGACAAGAGACGATTCACAACATTCAAAACAATTAGGGTTAATATATATATATATATATATATATATATATATATATATATATATATATATATATATATATATATATATATATATATATATATATATATATATGTGTATATGTATATGTATATATATACATATACATATACATATATATATATACATATACATATATATATATATATATATATATATATATATATGGATACTTTTCCATGTCCTTAACTTGAATAACTTGAGCTCTAAGTAATTGACCTGATCGCTGCACCGACATTTCCGACCACAAAGAAATTCAAAGGAAGCAGAAACCCGGAGCACAAATGAGCTCATTCATTACTTTGTTTGAGTCGGCAGCAAAACTGTTCAAATTATTTTCTTGCTGCTGTAATGACTTTTGACTTTTCATTGTTTTTTTTCTCTTCATATTCTCCATAATTACTGACAGAAGCTCACAGATCCAGGGCGTCCTGATGGCCTTGAGGAAGCAGCAAATGAGACCTTTTTATATCGTCAGACATTAGGTTCACTGTAGAAGATCGCTTACTTTGCTGAACGATGACATGTAGAGAATGAGTCATATTAAGATGCACTGTACGTCACTGTTGCATAACATTTATACTGCTTTGTATAAATATAACTGTAAAGCACACTGCCCTAATGCATCAAATCTAAACATTGGTAAGTATTTTAAGTCATGGAGCCCTGGAGGCAATGCAGCTTTAAGGTTAGTTATCCTTAATACAACTGACTAATGTGGTATAATGTCATGAAACATAATATATAAGCTTCTAAAAGAGTAGATGATGATGAAAATAGAAAATCTAGCTTCCAATAAGGTGATGAAAAATTAACCCCTGTTGACATTTGTCATATTTCTTCACTGCTGAATCGCTGAAAGTAATGATTACTGGTAATTGCAAAAACAAACAGTTTTCTATTTTCTTCTGACCTTTTTTAAATCCAATATATGGAAATGTGTTGAAGTGGTAACTCACAACTGGGCTTGACCATTTAAAAATGGTGACAAAATACAGAAATTACCATGAAGCAGGTTTAGGTGAGAAAACTACTTGATTATGTTTAGGAAAACATCATCGCTTGGATGAAAAAGTAACTACAAAACCTAAACTAAATTTAGTTACAAAGGAACCGATTTTACATACGTGATGTAACTTAACATCAGCAGTCTCCTGGATGAAAGTCCTCTGTTTGTATATCCCACCTGTCTGCACAAACCCACTCATAATGCAAACTCTCACCGTTTATACTACTTTACCTGACGCCCTCCTTTGCCTGCAGGTCGCCGCTGAACAACAATCATCAGTATTGGTCGCAATAATGGGTGTTTTCCTGATAAAGACAGGGAGGTTATTACATCAATAAGAAAATATTTGATGTTGTATGTTATATGCGCTCTACATCAATAAAGATAAAGTCCTTTTGTTTGCCAAAAAGGTCTTGTTATCCAACTTTAATTTCATTTATTATTGTCTTTTATACAGTATATTTGGGTTTTTTAAATCTATTTTTGTCATTTTGCTTTTATAATTTCTAGTTCTCATGTGCATTAGTTGTTTTGCTGTAAGTATTTCTACTTCTAATTATTTAACCCAATCGCCCAAACAAATGCTGGCAATGTACGTTTCTGCAAACCACAGATATGTTGAAACTTTAGATTTGCTTAATGTTGTGAATTTAATTTTCTTTAGGTTAAATAGAAAAACACTGCTTATGGTCTGGCTCAAGGTTAAGGCTCTAAGCACTTGGTACGCGTCAGGAAAAGATCATGTTTTGACTTGAAATACCTGTTTTGGTCACCACAAATTGCTGTAAATGTCCCATGGTCTTGTTAAAAACACCCAGTTTTGTCACCCCACACATGGCTGGAAGTTTGCCTGAGGTTTGCTTAAAAATGTGAACTCTGATATGTTACACTATGTTAGACGAGGTGAGGACCCAGACGCAGACAACACACAGGAGGCAGGAAATAGGGGAACCAAAAGTGAGCTTTAATAAAATAAAGCTGAAAACACAAAACACAAGAAATCTATACAAACCAAAAATGAGTCACTAGGACCAAAAACAAAGTACAAAAGTTCAAATCAAACGAGAAACAAGAAACCAAACTCAGAAACATACCAAAACAGGAGGCACGAGGAAACACTGGAGGAAACACTGGGAAGAAATGCTGGGAGGCAACACAGAGGAAGACGGACCAAGACATAGTAACAATTAACAACACAGAACTCACGGATTTACACAGGACACGGAGGAATGACGGAGTAACAGGGAGCATCACGGATTTCACAGAACAAACTAAGCCAACACATGAGGGAGAACAAAGACTATATACACAGACACTAATGAGGGGATCAGGAACAGGTGGAGTGAGGAGGGAAGAGGAACAGGTGAGGAAACAAGCGGAAAAACACTGGGAGGGAAAAAACCCACAGGAGGAACTGAAAAGCAAGGAGAGACACATGAGGGCATAATATCAAAATAAAACAGGAAAAACAAGAAGACACTAAATAAAGACAGTGGGCGTAATATATCAAAATAAAAGAAAACAAGAACGAGACACTGAATCATGACGTGATAACTGGCTTGGAATCTCACTTGTAACTTTTTCCAAGGGATTTGGGAGGACTAGAGCCATTTATAAAGCACTGTCAACACCAACTGCACATTAAAATACATCATATTTAAACATTTTTTGCAAAAAGTATGCATTATTTCTGTAATGGACTTACTACATATGTCATCAGAAAATAAAATCATGAAGCATCAAGCAGATAAAACAGTATTTTCCTGAGCTGCTACAGAGGGATTGCAAACACAGTGTTAGGATTTAGCTGGAGACAGATGCTCTCCACACATTTGTGCAACTCTGCCATCTAACATACTTCACTGGCTATAATAATACTCAGTTTGCTAACAGCCCGTGGGGCCAGTATTGCAGGATAAATGAGAGCCGTTTCTTGGCACGGGAAAGAGAAATGAGCTCAAAGGCTACATCAGGCTTGGAGCAGCTTCAAAGCTTAAAGAAACACTGTACAGTAGGTATATAAAAATATTTTTCTGCTCTTATTAGAGTACAAATGCTCCCTTGAACAAAATGTATGCATTGCTCCTCAGATCTCCACAGTTCAATCAGCATTTTAGAACAAGTTTTAAAAATAATACAACTGAAGTGTTTCAACTTCTACTTTTTAAATTGACTTCAAAGGTGAAATGATGGGTCGTCTTGCTTCCTGGTTGGTTGGTTTGAACCCTGCCCTCAGTGGATCTTGGTCATATATCATCTCCCTTTCCCGTCCCTGAGGACTGCAGAAATACTGCAAAATGTGCAGTGCTGTGTCCAGCGAGATGGTTATGACCCCACCACCCGGTGCTGAATACTACCAAATCCATCTCTCCTGCCTTTACCTCCACTCTACCTCCTCCTGTTTTCAGTTTGACAGAGAGAACATGCAAAAATTGAGGAAATTTACACAAGGAAATGTGTTCTTGTTGCCTCCAGGGAACATGACTCTAACTATATTTTTAGATTTTTTACATCACGAGTGGACAAATGAGCGAATAAGAAATGGACCAACAGACGACTTCATAGTTAATGAAATGTTAGTGAGTCATTTGTGAAGAGCTGTGATTCGACTTTTTTTTATTAGTAGATAATGAGTTACTAGAGAACAGACTGGGAGATAATATATTATGGAATTTTTATTGTAATTACTAAATACTTGAAACATCTTACTGAGTAGTATGAACAAGTAGCGTCATTAAATACAACATACTTAATCATTAGGTACTGTTTTTGTGCCTCCTCAAGTCAAGTGACATATAATACTGAGTAGCTGCCATGTAGACTTTTTAATTACTAATTACTTACTAATTAGTTATTTTTTTGTGCCTCCACTAATGATTAAGTAATTAGGGAGTCTACTTGGTACCTAATTATTAGTATATTTCACTTGACTTGAGGGGACACGAAAAGAGTAACTAATGATTAAGTAATTAGTAATTAGGGAGTCGACTTCGGAACTACTCAGTGCAATGTTTCAATTATCTTGAGGGGGCAAAAAACAGTAATTAATGATGACTTAATTAGTAATTAATGAGTCTACATGGTAACTAAACAGTATAATGTTTCACTTGACCCTAGGGGGCACGAAAAGAGTAACTAATGATTAAGTAATTAGTAATTAATGAGTCTACATGGTAACTACTCAGTATTAGTAATTGTTGAATTATCTTGCCACTCAGATATTTATGAACTAATCATTACCTAATGATTCATTAGTATTGTATCTCCCAGTCTATTCTCTAGTAAATCATCATTATCTACTATATGGTCCTCGAATCACAGTTATTCAGGTATTATTCATTAATTAACTATAAAGTCGTTCCTGATTCATTTCTTACTCTGTCCTCAGTATCTATACTCACATTTTTGTGCACCTCATTGTTAAGTGTTAGGGGTTAACCCTCTATACATTTTCAGATCGGGGATGTCTCGGTTCATGATGCTCAACAGTTTTTACTGCGCTGTGACATACGATGGTAGGAAGCTGCGCCCGCCTGCAGGTCATTGTCATCACTCTGTCATCTCATATTTTGGGTGACGGTTACATATCTAGGGTGTGTGTGTGTGTGTGTGTGTGTGTGTGTGTGTGTGTGTGTGTGTGTGTCTAGCCTGACTGCGCGCCACCTCCCCATCAGCGCGTGTGCACGAGTCTCCGCAAAGCCGCTGCTGCTCCTCTCCAGGCGCGCAGAAGCATCCCCAAACTTTGACGCGCCGTAACCTTCACCAAGACGACAAAACCACCTGAATTACAACCGGGAGGATACGTTTTTTAAAAAAAATCAAATACTTCACAGGCTGCGTCCGCTGATTCGGGTTGATCAAGGTGAGTAACCTGCGTGCTTCAAATCACAGTGATGTGTTTACAGTGCGCGCTTTCGTTCCTGAGAGGCTGTGTGTTTATTTCCCCACTGTGTTTTGCATGATCTACAAGTGGCTCCGGAGCCTACGTGAAGTTTATACAGCTGTCATGGTTTTACAGTGAGGTGATGACGAATATTTCTCATTTTAATCAGGATTAAAATGAATTTTCTCGTGCGTATTTCTGGCTCGATGCCACGGTATTTCCCTCACTGATTCCCATATGCGCATTTCCCCCCCGTGTGTCCGCTTTAAAGTCTCATTTCAACCTAACTAAACAGGTGTCAACATGGAGAGCACTCCGGTTGAGATTTTCAAAGAAGACACTAAGTGCCTCTCCACGCTGCTGGACGACTGTCCGGTGAATTCTTCAGCCTGGGTGTCCGGATACGCAGACAGCCGCAATGTGACCCACGATGATAGCTGGGAGCAGGAGGGCATGTCTCCCATCATCCCCATCATCACTGCAGTCTACTCTGTGGTGTTTGTGGTCGGCTTGCTGGGCAACTGCCTCGTCATGTATGTGATCATCAGGTAAAGTCACTTAGGAGTTAAATAAAATACATTTCTTTTCTCCTATTTTTACCATGAAAATCATGCAAACACTATGCAGGCTTTTATAGCAATATGTTGTGGTGATTAACTGTTTTTTGACCTTAAAGCATCATTAAAAGATAACTCTAATTAGATGGATCTAATCTTGGTTTGTATGGAAGCCTAATTGTGCCAAATGTTTTCAGAAAAAGAAAGAAATGACAGAGGTCCAGGCAGAGGAATGTGTATCTCCACTGTCACTGTAAATATTATTACTGGAGGAGAAGGCACTGGCACTGACAGTAACCTTTAGGCCATCTGGTCTATGTCATTCTCTTTAATGCCTGCATTTGGTCTTTGATGTTCTGTGGATACAAATCCTTTATATAAATAAGGCAAATTGCACTAAATCTCACTTACACAGCTCATCCAAAGTGTTAATGTGCACGTAAATGAATGAGGCAACATCTAAATGTACTAGTTTTATAGCTATTAAGTCACAAGAGACCAAGCTGCATTTAGACAGAGAAAAGGTTCAGATGAATGCTGTCATCTCCAATTCAACATTTAATGTGTAAAGTATTGATCCTGAAGTGCTGAAACCTTTAAAGTGGCTCATTTTATGAATCTAGTAACCCTCCAGACGTCCAAAATATAATAACAATTTTCTATAAATCTCTCCCAGTTGTGGGCATGATATTAATCAGAGTTGAAACCAGTGGTGCTTTATCAAGCTGATAGCCTGCTTGCACCTCATTGGGCGTTATTTATGGCGCGCGAGAGCAACAAATCTCCCCTGATGTCATGTGAAATGCAGCAGTGCCATCCAGAATGCTTTGGTCCATAGACAACAATTACCTCAAATCAGATTGATTGCGTCGCCTGTCGCTAGAAGCCAATTTCAGCACTACAGTTGCAGAAAATACTGTACGTTTGGCTGTTTAGCGGCTCCGTGGAGGACGATTCAGCTGAAGTATAAAAGAGGTTTTTGTATTGATTTAGTGTAAACGAGTATCTGAAATTACACTTGTCAGTAGGCCACACATTAGACGTAATGCTAGTAGTAGCACAAGTACCTGACATCCTTTATGGCTTTAAATGGGCACTGTTTGTACTCTTAAAGCTGCTCCGATCACTATTTTTATATTAACAACAGATCAAATGTCTACATGTGATGTGAAAGGTGTCGCTCACAGATAATCATAACCCAGACCTTCTGTTCCTTTTTAGCATCTTTCAGCTCATTGTTTTGGTTTATGTTTTGTTAGCGAGTTAGCAAAGTTAGCGACTAGCTGGTGAGAGTGTTTAACAGCGAAGGCGAAATATTTACCTCAGGGGATGGAGGACAGCAAAACAGTGTTAAAAGGAGAGTAAATGTTTGGCTAAATTAATGCTAATGTTGCTTTAGCCAACTGTCTGCTAACAAAACAACTTGAGTGATGTTGCCCGTCACCAAAAACATCTAATAATGCTTGTTTAAAGGAACAGTCATTACATTTGCTTTTCTATTAAGCGTTAGATGAGGAGATTGACACAACTCTCATGTGTGTTCGTTCAGTATGAAGCTACAGCTAGCAGCCTGCTAGCTTAAAACCACGTGTCATTTTTACACGATTGAACAAAAAACGATAAAATTTACAGTAAGTGAGCTTTAGAGGTGCTGGTAGGATTTTGTTGACCTTTGGACATAATCAAGCTAGCTGTTTCCCCCTGTTTCCGTTTATGCTAAGCTAAGCTAATGCTAAGCTTTGAATTTAACATACTGTCATGTAAATAGTCAATCTTGTCATCTTACTCTTGGCAACAAAGCGAATTAGTCTATTTCCCAAAATGTCAAACTATTTCTTTAAAGCAACATTATGTAGAAATTGGCATTTTGTGCGATTTGGTGCCCCAGAACTCACGTGCACACACACACACACTGACCTTTACAAACACACTCAAAATCTATTTATGGGAAATTAAACCACTTGTATATTCAATGTCATGTAACAAAAATAACATCCACAACTATCTGATGACCCCCGAACAGTAACTTGCGACCCCGCACCGATGATAGTGTGAATGGTGGCCTATGACTTCACACAAATGTTTCATCCATGGAAAGAAAAATTATATAGGTTTGTTTTGTGATCATTTATAGCTGCACCAAGGAAATGAGTCAGATCACAAATTCAATTTAAATGACATCAGATGATTATCAGCTTGGTGCTGGCAGTGGATCGAGGAACACGTGTGGCATCAACTGTGTTATTGTTTTTTACAATAAAGATATACTTTTTATGAACAAAAGGGAAAGCTAAAAAAACCTCTAATCTCAACGCTTCATTACATCTAGTAGGCGTTGCAACAGGTTAAAATTAACACTTTGAATTCAATTTTAAATTAAACTTAGCAAAAGTCATCAAATACTGCTTTAATTCTATTATAATTTAATGAAGTGAACGAGTGATTATGTGTGCCCTGCTATCAGCAGCATACTATACATAACAATGAAGCATGAGTCAGAAAAATTACATTACAGATTCAAGGATGCAGTGTGGACTAATGGACCATGTTTAATTCATTATGAACCAAGAAGGTCTTCAGTCTGGATGAACGGTCATCTCTGGTCACAACTAGCCTCCTCGCTGTTACAGGACAACCTTGTGTTCTGCATGTTTATCAACAGGTACACAAAGATGAAGACAGCCACCAATATTTACATTTTCAACTTAGCCCTCGCCGACGCCCTCGTCACCACCACGATGCCCTTCCAGAGCACGGACTACCTGCTGAACACCTGGCCCTTCGGCGAGGTGGTGTGCAAGGTCTTCATCTCCATCGACTACTACAACATGTTCACCAGCATCTTCACTCTCACCATGATGAGTGTGGATCGCTACGTGGCCGTGTGCCACCCGGTGAAAGCCCTGGACTTCCGCACACCCATCAAAGCCAAGATGATCAATGTGTGCATCTGGATCCTGTCGTCGGCCGCCGGGATACCTGCTTTCATTCTGGGTGGCACCCAGACGAAGAGCGGTGAGGAAGTGCTTTCATCCTCCTGTCCAGGTTGAAAAGTTTCAGCCAATATTTTACACTTAAAGGGTAATATTTTAAGAGCAGAAATATGCTCTATCAAGTCCATCAGGGCAGAGTTTTCTATTAGCCACACATCATGCACCGTCCTTCCTGAATATAGATGATGTAAGAAAAAGAGTTTAGAGCAAAATATGCAGATAAGCTCGCCCATAACGGCTTGCTAAATTGAAAGCAGAAAGGCCCAGAGTGGAATTTTATTTATGATAAAGCACAAGGGCACTTCATCACTTAATTCATAACCCTTCCCTCCCTCTCTCCTTGTGCTCCTGCAGACATAACTGAGTGTGCCTTACAGTTCCCGGAGCCCTACGTGTACTGGGACACGCTGATGAAGGTCTGCGTGTTCGTCTTTGCCTTCGTCGTGCCTGTGCTCATCATCACCGTGTGCTACTCCCTCATGGTCCTGAGGCTGAAGAGCGTCCGAATGTTGTCCGGCTCGCGGGAGAAGGACCGCAACCTGCGGCGGATCACGCGGCTGGTGGTGGTCGTGGTGGCCGTGTTCGTGGTCTGCTGGACGCCCATTCACATTTTCATCCTGGTCAAGGCGCTGGTGAGCATCCCCGAAACCACCGCCATCATGGCCGCCTATTTCTTCTGCGTGGCTCTGGGCTACACAAACAGCAGCCTCAACCCCGTCCTCTACGCCTTCCTGGATGAGAACTTCAAACGCTGCTTCAAAGACTTCTGCCTCTCGGCCAGACTGAAGGGGGAGAAGGTGTCGGGGAGCAAGAAGGCGCCCAGCTCTGTGCGGGAGGCCGCTGTTCCTCTGGAGAACCCGGACGGGACTAGAAAGCCCACATGACTAGCAGTGGAACTGTCTTCGATTTCCCACATTGGAAAGGAAGACTCGCATGACCTGGGCCTAACCCATGTCACATCAGCAATGTAGAATAAGAGACTTGACTTATTTTCATTATCACCTGGGGTTTAACCAGTGCCAACACTGATATGATTTCATTTCAGAGATCAAATGAAATCAACACCTTGTAAATTCCATCTTAAATCCATAGAATCAAAAACGTCAAGCTCCTCTACATGACAATTACTTCATCTTCTTCCCCTTTGCTATGGTTTCGTCATTTTGTCTATGTTCAGACTGCCGGCACAAATCCATTTTTTTGGCAGGTCCAGATCGATTGTAGGCGTGGACAGCAAAAAAAAACCACATGAAATGGGGGTTGAGGTTATTTTCTACAAATGCGGTTCAGTACAGACGCTCTGGCTGCTTATATCAAATTTATTTCGAGTCACTTGCAACATGTCACACAGTGCCAACGTCAAATCCAGAGTCACAGAGGTGCATCGGAGCGGCTAATAGCAGTGCGGTATGGAAGACATCACAGAGAACAACAGTCGGTGGAGTCACGCTGAAATAAATTGTCTGCTCCGCGACTCGACAGCTCATGTTTTGGAGAACGAGGTGATGGATCTCTGTTTACTGTGCTGCCATGTGGGAATGCCACGTCACCAGCGCTCGTAGCGTTCGTTCATGCGGATATGTTGGTGATGTCTGGACACAAAAATCCAATCTGATCACTTGCGAATAATATTGCAGACAGTCTGTCTTAAAAAATCTGATCGGAGAGATAAACCTGATTTGCCTGCTGTCTGAACAAAACCTTTGATTCATTATTTTCCACATGGAAGTTCTTATAAAGATTGTGTATTTATTATTTATTTTAAGCAGGAAAAAAGACCAAAAGTAATTAATGTTTGTCTTATTGTCGAACCATCCCTTGTCCTGCTAAAGAGCATTTTATAAAGAAAGAGCTGATCATTAGCGATGTATAATACAAGAATATAATGCCAACATTTCCAAAGTTTCATACAGTATTGTTGTCAAAGGTCCAGTGTGTAGGATTTAGGAGGATCTATCGGCAGAAATTAGATAAAATATTCAATATTATGTTTTCATAATCGCTAGAAAATAGCAATTGTGTTTTCGGTAGCTTTTATATCTACAGACGGAGCCGGTCCTCTTCCACAGAGTCTGTCATGTTGCAGCGCCATGTTTCTACAGTAGCCCAGAAGGGACAAACCAAACTGGTGGTTGGATGGGTCATACACTGGACTTTGCATTCCATTTGTGACCAAGAATCAAGAGCGATTTGATCTGAAGTTACGTTACGTAAGAACAATAACATGACCTGACTTTATGTGAAGTGACTGGAATACTTACGTGACGTGAGTTAGTTACGTAAGTTACAAACCTGAGCGCAGTTATTTTTACCCAAAATATGAGGATAATAGATAGTAAGTTTTTTTGTGCTTAAAGGCTCATTTA
This sequence comes from Pagrus major, assembly GCF_040436345.1. NCBI lineage: Eukaryota > Metazoa > Chordata > Actinopteri > Spariformes > Sparidae > Pagrus > Pagrus major. The sequence goes on from NC_133233.1 coordinate 19,078,672, forward strand.
CGCTCAACACCTTCTGTCTGATTCGTTCACATTTCTGCACATTTTCTAATAGATGATGGAAACGGACCAACGGAGCAGTACCTCCGGTAGTCGTGGTAGGCAGTGTAGCAGTGTAGCCAATATTTCAAGCGAGATACGAACACAGCACAGGAGGAAAGAGTTTTAAAGATGGTGGAACATTTTTAAGATGCTACTCTGCCCGGGCACAGGGACTAACAGTTACTACAGAGCAGGTGGGATGAGACTGGTCGGGAATTAAAGGAGGAGCGCCAGGCTTTTGATTTTTTTTTTTTTTTTTATCGATACAACCCCCGTGAAATGACTCGTTTGACTATCATTAGTCATTCAGTACAAAAAAATTGGGATAGTTGGTTTTTAAGCTTAAGGCCACTGACCAAAATGCATGGGCTAAATCAGTGTTTTACATTTTGTTTATGCCTTTCTCAACTCTTTTTTATTAATGTCATTTCCACCTTTAATTTTTTCTACTGCCAAATGTGCCTTTAACAGTCCAGGATAACAAATGATTGCAGCAGTGGAAAACGAACCGAGTAATGACGACTGAATGGGGTCCAACAGCACTTCATGTATGCAGCTAGCGTGTCGGTGGTAGCTGCATGAATCACTGACAGCAGACATGTGCCAAAACCCTTTCCACCTCCGCGAAGGGGTGACCACAGTGTGAGAGAACTGACTCATGTCGGACTTTGAGGTAAACAAGCCAACAAAAAGGTTGCACTCAGAGAAAGTTCATCACTGAAAGACGTCTAAAGTGAAAATCCTGGACTTGAATGTGCTTTTAAAATTTGACAGAGGGCTCTCTTTCAGCTTTGACTCTGGAGTTGTGTCCAGTTCAATAAGTTGTTCAGTTCATGGTGTGTAAATGCATCGCGCGTGCTGTTTATGGCTATTGAAATACTCATGCTGTTACTGTAGAGAAAACTTCAAGTAGCTGTTGTGCACATTGTCAAATACAGTTTATTCTGCCATCTGTACAGTATCATAGTATGTGTACAATACACCATTTTGCATAGATAATTAAAAGAGGAACATTTGCACAGATTTCATTGAAATATACTGTATTTGTAGCATGTCAATGATCATTGCTATGATAGTATAATGCAACATCGGCAGCCTATATGCTCGATGGACTGTGCTGTTATTTTGAATGTACTGACTCTGTATTATATAAACATATCCATGGTATAATCTCATCTATTTACTGCAGGAGGACTTCAGCTAATGTTCAAAATGAATTTCCATAAACACTGATGTCCCTGAACCAGAGCTTTGTGGGAAGTTTGTAGGAAACTTTATTTTATTGGTAACACATCTCTAACCACATCACGTATACTGGCATTTAATATTTACAGCATAAGATAAGAGACATCATTCTAATGTCTACACTGTGACAAAGACATCATTTTCCCTTTTTTTTAATCTCTGTGCTAATCTTCTGCCGCTGCTGTATATTGCCTCCGTCTGCTGTCATTGAGCAGGAGACGTGTTGATCATCCAGTGTGTGACGTGCTTAATATTAAAGCGAGTTTAACGAATCAACTTCTCTCGAGCTCATCTCGTTGTCAGTTTTAATTTGTAAACTGTGGTGTGTGATCTCTCTCCTCAGATGCAGCACACACACATATATTTTCCCTGCATCATCATCATCATCATCATCATCAAAATAAGGCCTCACAGTGGCTTCTTTGATGAAGAAAAACAGTAGAAGAGTTTCAGGGAGGTCATGAGTCTTCTGCAAGTGTTTTACTGTATGTCAGCAGCTCCCTCCAGAGGAAGCAAAGTGTAATTACTAAAATAAATGTGGCCTCATTATAAATAAATCCCTCAATGATTGATAGTTGTATGCACATAAGTTGACGTAAGCAGAAGGTTCCCTGTCAGCCCCTCTACATGGTGATAATTGATTATCTAATGAAGAAAATGTTCTAGTTTTTATTTATTTATTTATTTAATAATAAAGGGGCACTATCTAGTTTTGGAGAAGAAATTCAAACTCCAACCAGAATTTTAATATTTTATTTCAAAAATTGGATAAATAAGCTGTTCTCGGAGGAAAATAAGGTCCCTATTGATGAGACATGTGTGGTGTGAATGGGTGACAAGTATTGTAAAGTGCTTTGAGCGCACTTATATAGGTGGTTGGTCACTCTATAATTTGATTGGGATGGATCTATTGGATTTAAATGTTTTATTCGATATTAGATTAGGCTTGATTGAATCAAAGGGGGACTGTGAGTTGGGAATACATGTTATGGCTTGTCCCTGAGGTGAATGGGTTTCTGGTTTCCTGTCAAAGCAATGGAGAAACACCCTTCAACTAAAGAGAAAGAGCTTTGGTAATGGACATTAATAAAACATATGAATTAATGGACATTGAACCACTGACCCCACCCCTGTCAGCCTATTGTATATTTACTAATATGTTTAAATGTTGGACATTGTAGTTTCCTGTTTACAAAAATAAAAGAAACATAAACATAAAAAGTATTTCTTTCGATACAAACACTAACATATAATATAAAAAAGAAGAAAAACAATAAACAACAACAACAGCAGCAGCTGAGCCCTTCAGGGGGCGTGGCTCAGTGTGCGGGTGAGTAATGATCACGTGGCTCCTCTGACGTCATCCTCAGGCTCTCTTCCGGGTGTTTCTCGGTCGGCTGGACGGTGACAGCGAGCAGCTTCCTTCAAGCGTTAAATCTCTGACTTTTAGCCAAAATGAACCGCATATTCGGCTCCGGAAAGCCCAAAGCTCCCCCTCCGAACCTTTCGGACTGCATAGGAAATGTAAGTGTGATCGTGAAATAACTTTTTGAGCGCTGCCTTGAACAAAGTAAACAAAGATGGAGCCCCTCTCGGCTCGGGGAGCTAAGTGTTAGCTAACTTTTATGAGCAGAAAACAGGCCAGCGTTTGCCATATTTAACTGACATGTCCTAATAAACGAGCCGAATAGTTATAAGAGTAATTATTTTTGGTATTATTGATATCAGAGAGGATTTTAACCTTCTTGTTTGCTTGTTTTTACCTCACATATTGTACTGATATTGTCAGGGGGTCAGTAGGGTTTTAAAACCAAACACTCAGTATGTGTGTTGAGATAATGAGTCAGTATTATCTCATTTTGAGCAGGAATGTGAGTTATTTAACTGGCATACAACGTAAACCTAATCATTGTCTCAGTGGCATGATGACATCAACCAGTTAAACAGGTTATATGTCTGAGTAGAGCTATTATTAGCCAACCAGAGTGGAGGAACCAAAATCATATGACATTTAAATGTACTCAATATGCCTCAATTAAGCTACTTTCAATGTTTATCCAAAGGAAATGCCTTCCATACAAGTCATCAGTTAACATTATCTCCCTGTTTTATATCATTAACCACACTAAATGTGATGTCCTGTCCTCTGTTTTATACTCACAGGTTGATTCTCGGGCAGAGTCCATCGACAAGAAGATCGCCAGACTAGATGCTGAACTCGGAAAATACAAGGAACAAATGAAGAAGATGAGAGACGGGCCGTCGAAGGTGAGAGTTTGTGTCCAATGCTGAAGTAAAACAAAAAAAGGAATTGCTTTTCTTTCTTTTCCAGTCGGTAACAAAAGTCCCTTTGACTCATTTAAGTATTCAGTGAGCTTTTGCAAACTTTCTTCTTACATTGGTCATATTATTATAACACACATGCTGAAGAAAGTAGAGCAGAAGTGCTGTTGTGTGTAAATGGACGGTTAGTTATTAAAAAGAAAAATTAAGAGGCAAATTTCTTGTTGTTCTTGTCTTTATACTGAAGTGCTGTAAATAAGAGATGCAACGACTAATTGATTAGTCAGCAGCTGTTAAATTAATTGCCAGCTGTTTTGGTGATCGATTAATCAGTTTGAACATTTTTTTCTCATTTACCAGAACATGGTCAAGCAAAAGGCTATGAGAGTTCTGAAGCAGAAGAGAATGTAAGTCATTTTATTTCCTCAAGCCATCATGTTCATATTCTTCATCATGTCAAATTAATAAACTTTAGAGCTTTTTTCCCTCATCAATCACAGTTAATTCTCTACGTCTACTGCTATCAAACTCTAAATGTGTTTCATCAATTTATCCTCCAGGTATGAGGGCCAGAGAGACAACCTCATGCAGCAGTCGTTCAACATGGAACAAGCCAACTACACAATCCAAAACCTTAAAGACACTAAAACCACAGTAAGAGAGTAAATAATCTACCGGATGTGATGATAACTGAAGAAAATGTGTCATTCTGCTAACATTTGCTTCTTTCTCTTCAGGTTGATGCCATGAAGACCGGCCTCAAAGACATGAAGAAAGCATACAAGAACGTGAACATTGATAAGATTGAGGTATGTGGTTCCTGATTACAGATTTACTTCATTAGGAGGGCCATAGTCGCCATCAAGTGTTAGATATAACGAAGATAATCAACAGATAAGATGGTCTCACGCTGGATAATTGTGTATATATTTAAGAATACTAAATGCACCCTTATTCGCCTCCTAGTATGACATTTAAACTTTCAAGACATCATCATGAGCTCTTGTATAGAAGTGTTGAGGGTCTTTGTGAGCATATTATAGACAAACATATGAACTCCTTTTTATTTTCTTTAATGATCAGAATATCCAAGATCAGCTGGAGGACATGATGGAGGATGCCAATGATATCCAGGAGTCGCTGAGCAGAAGCTACGGCACCCCTGACATTGATGAAGACGACTTGGAAGCGGGTCAGTTAAACACTTTACGTCCCAGGATTCTTCCAGGATTGTGACGTTCACTCAGATTTTAACTTTGATGCCAGAGACATCTACATTTTAGACGAGGTGATAGTGCTTCTGATGGAAATTTTTTGTTGATGTGTCCACAGAGCTGGATGCTTTGGGAGATGAGTTCCTCATGGATGATGACAGCTCCTACCTGGATGAGGCTTCAACAGCTCCTTCCATCCCAGAGGGCCTGCCTGGAGACAAGTCGACCAACAGGGTACTTCACAGTTTCAGGATTTTTCCCTTTATTTACTTACTGCAATCACTAATTATGAAGTTCTTTTTTAATGGCCACGCTTCTTTTTGTTTTTTCAGGATGGTGTTCTGGTGGACGAGTTCGGCCTTCCTCAGATTCCTGCTACATAAAGGAGCGATCAAAACACTCACTCTAGTTTTACATGTATCATAGCCTTTTTTCTATTTATCCAACTGACACTCCCAGCCTTAGAGTGAGAATTTTAAAAAATAGAGCTGCAACGATTAATCGATTCATCAGTCTAAAGAAAATTTCCAACTTTCTTGACAATCAGTTAATCGTTTCAGTCATTTTTTTGAACAAAAATATCAAACATTTGCTGCTTCCAGCTTCTTAAATGTAAGGATTTACTGCTTTTCTTTGTCTTTTGTGATAGTTGATGAAGAGTCTTTGGGTTTTGGACTGTTTGTTGGACAAAAGAAGCGATATAAAAGATGTCAGTTTCAGCATTTTTTTTTGACATTTAATAGACTTGAGACGGTTATTGAAATAATCATAAACATATGAAAATGATAATGAAGTTGCAGCCCTAATTGAAAATCAAAGCTTCTTCTGTCCAACAAATGATGGAAACTTTCACCTCCAACCAGGCATCTTTAATAAAAATTTCTGATGATTATTCTCTGATAATCATATGTATCTTTGGTGAATGATTGAACTGGGATTCTCTTATACTAACTTTGTACAGTTTCTGCAGGGATGATTTGCCAAAAACAAAATAAATTATATTTTTCAAACAATACTCAACATTGTCTGATGCACTGAAGTCATTCAAAAGTCAGTATTTATACCAAAGTCACTTTATTGTGAAGTTAAACAGGTGAAAGTGCAGAATCAATAACTTAGTCACATTCATTTGGTAATGACTTCATTAAAAAAATAGATACTTTTGTTTTACATAAGAAGTTCTCGACAAAACTCGAGACCTCTGATGGCACATTTTTATCATCACCAGCTCAGCCTGAAAGTGTGAGGGAAGATTTTCTGGTGCAGATACTCCACCACACTGGTCTTGTTTTTCAGTTTTTCAAACTCATAGAAAGGAATCTAAAAGAAACAGAACAAAAACTTAATTAATCCATTTCATGAAAACAAAAGATTTGGCAGGCTAACAGAAAAAAAAAGAAATGGGTAAGACAGTCACAGAACACACAGATCTAACATTTGGGTGAGATGAAACTACTAAAAAAACAAAAACGGAAAGCATAAAAGTGAAGACGAGGTTCTAACCTGAACAACTTCATATCCCAGAAGCCTCAGGTGTCGCTGCTTGATGGCCTCTTTTCCAAGTAGCTGCCTCTTTTTTGTAGTGAACCTCTTCTGTCCGTCAATACAAAGAGCTATCCTGTAACGCATCAAACAACACCGGTTTCAACCTGTTAAATTTCCATCCAGCTCTCAAACATTTAGTAGGACCACAAATCTGAACTTTAACAACCTCATAACATAAAACCATTTACCTTTTGTATACGTCATCATTCTGACTGGCAGGCAGCACGTATCCCCCTTCGTCCAGTTTTATCTCCACATCTACAGGAGCAAAAACAAATGTTAAGCCCTTCCTAGGTAGACTACAAGAAACACTTAGGAGAAACAGCTGTTCGTATGTGTGTGTGTTACCAAGTGTGTAGCAGTACGGTGTCAGAACTTTGGATCCAAAGTATGAACGAGACCCGAGCAAATCCACCAGCCCGGTTTTGACAGTGTTGTACAGATGTGCGTCGACCGGTGTCTCCAGAGAGCGTCCGGACATGAGGAAAGACTTGACGCGGTACTTGCGAAGGAGTTTGGGACCCTGAGAAGACAACAGGAGGAATATGGTCACACCGAGCATCAAAGCATGATCAAGCTGTGGTCTCATGTTACAACAGAATAAGTGGGGACTTGTCCGATGTGCAAACTCAATTTTTATGGGACACCATTAAATATATTGTTAAGTAAGTGAGATAAAAACTGAAATATATACATAGATTTTTTAAACATGGATTGTGCACAAAAACAATTCATGATGAAATATATTCAGGTTAATCAGCTGCTATTCGATGATCAATTTATTTCAGTTGCAGTTGTTTTGGTCTGAGCTTTCAAAATAAAAGCACAAGGTTGTCAGTTCCAAACCATGTGGCAGATGAACTCGATCTCAAATGAGTGCTTCAGTGCTTTTTAATTATTGCAAGTAGATTTTGTGTTACTCCGTGGTGTCTATAGTAAATGTAGAGAGTCACAAAGAACTGGTGCAGGTTTTATCACAGGTAACTGGAATGCACTGAACCTCACATACTGATGACACGTTCCATAAGAGGGTGTGTATTCAGGTTTCTGACTGTGCATTAATCCTGTTATTGTGTTGACCTGGCCTCTTCTTAAACATGTATAACTGCTGACATGTTTTACCTCATAGAAAGGACACTCCAACTTCAAAGTCATGTAGAGCTGGGTCAGCTGTGCCAGGACGATCCGGTCAATCCCTGTGCCCTGATCTGGAATACAAGCATTTTGATTTGTTATTTTAGTCACACACAAATCACACATTTACCTCAAAAGGAAACCCCCCCCCCCATGACAATTCATGTAAACCCTGTGCAGGTGTCTGACAGGATGTTTTACCTTGCAACTGCTGGAGGAAGAAACTGCTGAACACTTTGGAGACAAAGTTAACGGGGAACCTCTCCACCAGGGTGCAGGAGTGGAGCAGGTTGAGCACCGTTCGAGGCTGGAAGTGTGGAAAGCGCGATCGCAGGGTGGACTCAACTTTCCTGAATACCTCGCCGGCGTTGGGAGGAAGGTAGCCGAGCTTTCCCAGAGCCATGATCTGCCGGGCCACCTGGCTGGTGCTGTAGTCGTCTGCTCGGTACACGAAGCTCTCAGCGACAGCGTCAAAGACAGTCGGGGAGAGGATGTTCCTCCGGCCAAAGAACTGAGCCACCTTGGTCACCGTCTCTGGGTGGGAGGTGAAGGTCATTGTTGGTACGTACTTCTCCATCGCCTCCACAAAGAAATGATCGCTGTGACCAAAGTGCATAAGGCCGCCGAGCACAACTGTGAGCTCCTCATCAGTGAAGTGAGGAACATGCCTCACAGCTTGCTTGCACAGATTGATCACAAGAGGCATGACCTGCGTCTGATTCAGGACCACGAGAGCACCAAGAAGCCCGCTGACGGCTGCGGGGTTCATGCGGGAGGTGACTGTCACAGCGTGGGTGTGCATGGCGTTCAGGAGGTCCCGGTACTTCCCATCCTGAACCACACCACCTTGCAGAAGTCTATAAGCAGCGGTTAGATCTTCTAGGCTCCACTGTGACGGCTCCTGCTTCTGGATTTGCTCCATCACCTGCTCCAGCATCACACAGCCAGGACCCTCCATAGCCAGCATCGCTTGCCCCAGAGTGCACAGCTGCCCCACAGTCATCTGCCCTCTGTCCAACCTCTCCTGGCTTTCAGACACCAGCCGCACCATCAGCACGCTCCAAGGATCCAAGAAGAGGCGCGTGCAAGCCAGGAGAACTGACACCAGCCCGGCATCTGTCAGCCGCCTGGAGTCCTGCTCCAGCTGGAGGCACAGGGATCTGATGGTGTCTTTCTCCAGCACTGTAGGATCCTTCAGGGAGTTGCCCACCTGCTCCAGGTCAGCCACACGGTGCAGTGCTGCTGCAGCCATGGTGTCAGACATGATCCCTAATGAGCGCAGAAGACTGAACACCTGCCGGGATGAGGAGCAGCTATCTAGTCGCTGCTTGAAATCCTCCTCCTCAGCAGCTGTGGGTCCGTGCACCTGGGTGATCCGGAACCCAAGTCCCGAATCTCTGTGGAGGCCAACAGAGCTGCTGCCGAGGAAGGACGGCTCCCTGGTGATGGTGGTCAGGCTCCTTCTACCAGAGTCCTGCTGGAGTGTCCTGCAGCCCTGTCTCCGGACGCAGCATCCAGCTGAGGTACACAGGCAGCCAGCACATAGAGGCTGACCCACACTGACGGTGCTCAGGAGCCTGGTGGAGCAGACTCCACGATGACCACCAAACTGCCCGATCAGGGTTAGTCTCTGGATCAGCTTCAGAGCCATGACCCTCAGACCCAGCTGAAGCAGAAAGAAAAACTTTAAAAACAAGAAGACGTTTAACAGGACTCTCTTACAGACCACGCACACATTCACACGATATAGCTAAATGAAAGAGCAAAGCTACTGGCATTGAGAGTGCTCAGCTTCTTCCTCTGTTGCTCCTCTGTTAGCTAACCAACCTTGAGTCTGTTGTTAGCTAACGTTAGCTACTTAGCTCCTAGCTAGCCTGAAAGAGTCGCGCTGCTCAGATGAGCACATTTGAAAGTTGATACTTCAGAACATGGTGATAAAGAAACATCAAAAGACAAGATAACACCGGCAGAACTCATACCTGGACTCTTCAACAGCGGCAAAGAGTCTCAGAACCGCTGACAGGAGCGACTCTGTCCTAACGTGGTTCCGTAAGGATGACGAGGCGTTCAGGGTCCGTCGTAAATTCTATAAGAAAGATTCGTCCATCCAAAATCCCCCATGATATGATCTTCGCACCTCAAATTTTGCATCCAAATATATAAAGATATAACAGAAAATCTTATACGACCAACACATCATCACACCGATTCATTTAATAACCTCTTGATTTGACTTTTGAGGGAAATTCGATGGTGCTCTGTTTTTTGTTTTTTTTCAGACAGGAATGAAGGCAGCATTATGCAATTTCAAACTTCATTCAGACACTAGAGGGCGATATGACTCATAAACACCCAAAGAGGTGTGAATTTAGTGCAACTGGACTAGATTCAACCCTCCTTGGATAACCATGATCTGGATGACTGAATCTTAACAGACAGATATAACTAAAAAAAAATAAAATAAGGTTTCCCTCATTTGGAGGTTCTGGTGTGTTTGTTTACAACTGGTCAATTTTGATTATTTGTACACCTTACTGATTTATTCGTTCCAGTATACTCATACCAAAAACATTTTTTATTGTGATTCAGAGTGATATCTACGGAAGCCCTAAAGGGCCATGCATTCATACATTTTATTTCCTCCGTTTTCCCGTGATAACAAGTTAATTTCATTTGTTTTCTCGAGATCTCAAGTTATTATCTCGAAATAACAACTACCATTTTCCCGAGATAACGGGGTAATTTTCTCAAGATCTCGAGATAACGAAACTTTGTTTTCCCGAGATAACGATATAATTAATTCCAGATCTTGAGAAAACAAAACTACAGAAGCCCTAAAGGGCCATGCATTCATACATTTTATTTCCTCCGTTTTCCCGTGATAACAAGTTAATTTCATTTGTTTTCTCGAGATCTCAAGTTATTATCTCGAAATAACAACTGCCGTTTTCCTGAGATAACGGGATCATTTTCTCAAGATCTCGAGATAACGAAACTTTGTTTCCCCAAGATAATGATATAATTAATTTGAGATCTTGAGAAAGCAAAACGATAGTGTAGTATATTAAATCATTGCAGGAAACATCATTCAGTGTAGCAATGTCAGAGGAGCAGGAGCATATCGATCACCGCATCACATATCTTTTCAATCAAGGCCTGACACAGGCTGAAATAGCATTATGCCTTGCTATTACAGATAATATATCATCTCAAATTAATTATATCGTTATCTCGGGAAAACAAAGTTTCGTTATCTCGAGATCTCGAGAAAATTATCCTGTTACCTCAGGAAAACGACAGTTGTTATTTCGAGATAATAACTCGAGATCTCGAGAAAACAAATTAAATTAACTCGTTATCACGGGAAAACGGAGGAAATAAAATGTATGAATGCATGGCCCTTTAGGGCTTCCATAATATCGACCAATTCTACACATAAAGTGTGTTTACAGGTCTTGAGGAGTACTGCTGCATATGTAGAGGAAGCTACATTGCCTTCTGTGATGTTACTCAGTGGCTAAATTGCATTGTGGGTAATGTAGGTGTAAGTTACGAGGTTTTGAAAAGGAAGAAGAATGTGTGGAATAAAAAAGACAACATCTCTGTTTCTGCTGTATTAATTGTGCTAACCTGTGTTATCACAACAGTATTAAGAGTGCAATGTTAGATCAGTAGACTGCTTTTAAGACCTGGTGCCTACATTACCCACAATGCAATTTAGCCATTGAGTAACATCACTGAAGGCAATTAATCAGATTATATGCAACATCCTCCGAAACCATAAAAGGCTTTACACTCGTTTTTCACATAAGCAGTAGTACTCCTCAAGACCTGTAGACAAACTGTGTAAAATTGGTGGTTTCTCTTGAAATTATGGAGCCTTTAAGGTCCAAAGGAAGGATATTTTTTATATTGTTTTAAGTATGCTCACAAGATCATTTGTACACAAACATAATAGTTTGCAACAAAATAGTATTTTTTTTCCGGACTTCAAGGATGTTCTTGTATTTCCAACCTGAGTAGGTCTGATTAATAACATAACTGAAAACACCTGTGTGGGCATGATGAGGCCTTTAATCCATACGTATGCATCATACTTAAGTTAATCGTATATTTAGTATGCAAAATCAAGATCATACCCAAGTTAAGTTTCCTCAAAATTGTCCTTAAATGTACTTATTTTCCACCACTGCTTCTCGAGAAAGAATAACATTTTTGGCATTCAGCAGTGTAAACTGTGAGCTCTTGTACTGCTGCTAAATTAACTGTAACCTGATGTATTCCTCAGATGAGATTAATGTACCATGCTTCTTTAATAACTGAAGTATCTTCCAGGTCTGTTAGGTAAGGATTTTACTACGTGTGATTGTGGCATTTGAGCACTTTCCCTTGTTTGAGTTCATGTTAGCTCTGCACATTAGCCCTTTAACAGAAGGAATTCGGCTCGTGCTAGTCAGCACACGTTAAATGAATTTATCAAGGAAGGAGAGTCGACTTGTCAAGACTGGACAAGCTCCTGAGGAGGGGAAAATGGTGCAGAAGCATTTTAGTAATGCCACAGGAAAAATAAAGACAGAATAATGCATCACTTATTTCAGTTGTCATTTATGGAAACAGTCAGCAAAGTACAACTTGATAGAGGGCTTTATTTAAAAAGTTTATATTATAAAATGTAAAAATTCAGCTAAATCCGATCACATGGATTGTAAAGACTTATCCCTTAGAGCTTCCAAGGTGCTGCCACATCACATCTTTACATGACAGAAAAAACATGACAACCTATTAAGAGATTTTTCTTCTCATTAGAGATGTGTACATTTGGCAATGCTGGAAGTTCACACCAAAAAAGAGTGGATAGTTATTGCTTTGGTTTGTTTAAAATGGGGTTTATACTGGAGAGTTGAGACATGCAGCACGGGGATCTAGCTGACGGAGGAGGGGAAGAGGGTGGAGAGGAGTATGCTGGCATGGCTCTTTAATCGTCCTTATCCTTGGCACCGTGCTTTAGGATGCGTGTGAACTCCACATAGTTGAAGTTGCTTTTCTTGTCAATGGGTGCCTCCCTGAAGAGCTCGTCCACCTCCTCGTCTGTAAACCGGTCGCCCATTGTTGTGAGTAGCTCTCTGAGGTAATCTTCCTGGATGAAACCTGGGGGAGGAAAATCGTCCAATCAGATAAGAGGGGCTAAGACAGGCTGAATCAACATTAGAGGCATCTCGTGAAGAATTTGAGTGACACAGTTACCTTTTTTGGCAAGGAAACTATTGAAAAATAGCTTTCAAAACAGAGCTGCAATTTACAGTGCTTTATATAAGGTGAGGAAAAACAATAGAACAAAAACAACATTGCATTTTATTCTATTTTATATTATCTTCACAGCTGAGACGAAAGCTAGGACTTTTATGTATAAGAAGGAAAGAAATTACAAAAGTCAGAATTTACCTGTCCCCTCCTCATCAAAGCAAGCAAATGCGTTTCTGATCACATCCTCTGGGTCTGTGCCATTGAGCTTCTCTCCAAACATGGTGAGGAACATAGTGAAATTAATGGGTCCAGGAGCTTCCATCATCATGGCCTCCAGGTACTCATCAGTTGGATTTTTCCCTATACAACAACACAATTATGGTTTAATGTAATGGGTCTGGATAGTTTCAATTTCTAGGGACATTTAAAACTGCTGAACATTTAAATGTTTGCTTGCTGAAATAGTTTTCAGATAACAAACAATGTAGGCGCACAGCCAAATGAGCAAAGTGCAGACTGCCAACAGCCTCTACCTGACATGTTGGTTCAGTTCATCTTGAAGTAAAAACTCTACTAACCCAGTGAGGCGAGCATGTCGTGAAGATCCTCCTTGTCCACAAACCCATCACGGTTCTGGTCAATCATGTTGAAGGCCTCTTTGAACTCCTGGATCTGAGACTGGTCAAACATGGCAAAGACATTGGAGGTGGCGCGCTGAGGGCGCTTCTTTGTGGTCTTTCCCTTAGCCCTTTTGCTCGACATCTTGACTGTTTTATATCTGTGGAAACAAATCAATATAAAACATGTTGAACACTGCAGCCAGGAAAACACAAAAGAAGATAAACAATGTGAAACGTCAGTGTAATGAAATGTCCATGTCTTCAACAGTTCAGTAGAGGGGAGGAATGTGCATCCTTCCTGTTGTTCCTTAATGTTAAGACGGTCCTATTTAGCTATGATCTGAACAACAGTAGGTTCAAAGCAGAAAAAAAGAAAAGAAAAGATATAGGCTTGATAAGAAAGACAAAGGATGACTGACCCCTGACAAGCACAGAGACAATCTGATCAAAAGTGGATCATCGTTACTCAAAATACAATTGTGTCATCCATGCCCAGAGTATTTGGCAATGTATTTTTAATTCACTGGCAGTGATCCCTAGTGTGGTGTCCCTCGCTGAGCTATAAATGGAGATGTTCCTCATCTTTCTAGGTTGATCAGCTCACTGCCTGCTCTGCACTAAGGGCAGGAAAATTACTGATGTGAGCACAGATGCCCTTATGAGGCAATGTTTTGAATGTGGACTCAAACCGGCCCTAGTGCACATCTTTATGTTGACAGATAGCTCGTGTTTTTGACGGTGGGTGTTAATAGAAAATGGACTCATCCATCTTGGGCAGCAAGTATAAAGATATCGTCAAGCACAAATATTACCTAAGACAATGGTAATTATAAAGACTCAGGTTTAGAAATACAAGTGTTAATGATCTGTATTAGGGCTGCAACTAATTGCAATTATTGAATCATTCATTAGTTTAATACTAAATAATTCCGTGTATAAACTGTACAACACAAGTTCCCAAAAGCTCAAGGCAATTTACAATGAAAAGAAACGCAGCAAATAAAAGCTTTTCTTTCAAACTGGCAAAGAAATACTCCCGAGTTCAACAAAAATACTCGAGATGAACATGTCTTGAAAGTATGAAATGAGTCATTCTTAGGTTTTACATGGACTACAGTCAAAATATTGACGGCTAACGTTATCTTGACATTTGCATTAGCTTATGTGGCCCACTATGCAAACCGTGCAAGCCAAGAGTTGCCTTATCTTCCCACAAAACCATCATTGTATAATGCTACGTGTTCATTTTTTAAAGCTTACCACAGGTTGAAGCGCACTATTAAGTGCGTGCAGTTTTAATGGTTTGCGGCCTAGCTTGAGCCATATTAAATTATTAGAGCTGTTCATACGGCTGTGAATGTTAGCCAACTACAAACACCGAGCAGTCGCTGAAGTTTCCCAGTTTCACGGGTTAAACTTTCAGTTTTTAAAGCTAACATTTACGTTTACATGTCTACGTTAAACATCCGCTTGTTAGCGACAGCTGCGCAGCTAGCGGCTAGCCGTGTTTTCAAAGCAATCAAACGTACTCAAACTCGCACTATAGCCGATTTTCATTGATAAACGACTTTAATGTTGCCAACATCCATGTGTTATCTTGTTAGCGAAACATTTACAATGTAGCTAGCTGTGGTAGACTGAGTAAAAAAAGTTAAAACAAGTCTTACCTGACAACACAAGATACTTGTCAGCTAGCCCGGCGCTGCTCTTTTTCTCAACCACCGCCCTTCACTTCCTGATAATCATGTTGGGTTACGTTCATAACATTCGGAACGAACCAACTGAGAAAAATAGGGGGGTCCGTCAGATGTGAAACCATTTTTACACAATTTAAAAACAATTCATACGTTGTTTCGGTATAAATACTACAATAAACACTTGACTTTATTAAACTTTCTTCTAAAACAGATTATAATCCTTTATAAGTATAAGTAATAAAATACAAATTGTACCGTACACCCCCGGTGGAGTAAATGTAACTTCCACAAACACTCCCTTGCCTGCCTTAACATTCCTGGATATGCCCTTTTAAGGGAAGAAAGCATACAATGTTCAATGTCCTTTGCATTGTGTACAAAGAAGATGCCCGTGGGAAAACGTGGGCGTTACCATCAACAAAGCAAACACATATGGAAAGCTGACCTTTAGAGTCACATGAAATGTTTATCTTATTTTATAAATTATGCAAATCAGATGCAAAATGATATCAAATTGAGTTGATAGTGTTTGTCAGCGAAGACAGGTCATCACTTTTGCCATATTGAGGTCATTTTGATGACTAATTCCTTCACATACACCTCACCTTGGTGTTATTTATACTCTTTTGTATCATGTAAGTGTGTTTATGTTGTTTTGTTTTTCATTTATTGCTGTAAACACATTTTTTTATCCTACATTCTTTGCTTTGTTTCTCTTGAAAAAAGAGATTCTATCCCCGATGAGACTTTCTCCTGGTTAAATTAAGTGAAGGAAAAGACAAATAAATTGAAGTTCATACACTGAGACCAAAACAATACAGGGAAAAATGTTGATAGGATGGATAATTATAGATACTGACTGTCAAGCGTGGGTCAGACAACAGTTGGTATCCCCCGGTCATCGCTGTAAAGAGAGGCTTACTGCTGCAGGGCCTCAAAAGCAAAATGTGGAAATGTTGACTCACAGGTTAAAACAAGCCACATCTGTCTATTATGTCCAGTTGTCATATCACTTTCAAAGCTGATAGCAAGATGGCTGAACATGTGCTATGAGAGTCACTTATAGAATGCTGTATCTTATCAAAACAGGCCACCAGTCTAGCATTCATAACAACTAGAGTTAATGAGCATTATAAGAAGAGATGAATGAATGAAAAACCAAAAACTGTCAATTATAATTTTATGTTAGTAAAAGACGAAAACAGATGCTACAGACAGCATCGAAAAACAGGTAACCTTAATCAGGTGATAATACAAACTCGGAAAGAATTTGTTTTTTGTTTTTTACATAAGTGAATAAACAAGCAATAAGGTCCCAGAACACTGTTGAAGCTTGAAAGGTGGCAGGGTCCGCCACATATAAACAAAGTAAAACAGAATGAAATTGTGTTGTCCTTTAAGGTCAGTGTGTTTATTCAGTCATGAAAACAAAGGGAGTTTGTTTTTATAGTTTGTTTAGGCATTAGAAAAAAACAGAAAATTAATCAGTCAGTTCTCTTCTGATTCAAATTTCTTCCCCAAAACTACATACTGCACCTTTAAGCTCATATCTAGGTCTGATTAATTCAACGTTTCAAGTGGATGCAATTTCTTTCTCTGCAAATTTAAACTTTTACAGTTGATCTATCCATGAAAAGTCCTACTTAGGGATATTTACACTAAATGAGTTAGTTGCAGCATGTAATGTAGTGTCACTTTAAACCACTAGAGAGTGCTAGCTTCATAGAAAACCTTCAGTGACGTTATACACCATTTACTGAGGTCATTAACAGTTTGTCCGAGCAGTTACCCAACCCTGTGTGTGGGCCTATTTAATTTGTTCACGTCTGGAACTGTTAAGTTAAACATTCACATAGCTTGAGTGTGTGGGAGCCAAACAGAGCAGGATGTAAAAATAGTCCTGATACATCCCATGAGACGTCCATACAGCTGGAATTTCCTGGACAGCTGAACGCAGAGACATGCTGCCGACATGAATATGATTCATTATAACCGTTTTCTCTTGAACACTCAAGCCACTCATGTATTTATCTGGAGGGTGAACACAATATTTGAAACAATATTCTATATAATGCACCGCTGACTAAAGCATCAAAATTACTGCAGCAGTTGAGTCAACAGCTGTCTGACAGTGTCAACAAACCTGAACATTACAGGCTTTACAGTTGCAGGGTGACTGTATTGAATTGCATTAGATTATAGGGATGCACTCACAGTGATAAACCAATCACTGGGTATACGTTTCACCATATCAGTTATAAGGTGATAAAATTCACTGTTGACAATGGTCATGTGGCGTGTGACACTTAAATACCAGGGTGCAAAGGGGTGAAGTCATTAGGTGATTGTGTTATCACGGTCCCGAGAAGCACTTGAGTTTTATATTGAACTGGAGGGTTTCGAGGAAGAGACTTCTGTATGAGCTGTGAGTGACAGCTGTTTGGTAATTGGGGCTTAAAGCCAAATTAGAGTAAAGCCCAAGAAGTTTATAACAAAAGCTATACAGAGACACTGTATGCTATTCTTTGACAATCAGTCATTCATCCACTAATCCTGAAGGCTACTTTACCGTGAGCTGTCTAACAGGGTACTAATACATGGACTTTATGGTATAAATATTGGGCCTATATATAATTTACTGTCATGAGAATATTATTGTTACACAATATAACATGGGCAGGGGACAGTGTGTGACTTTAGGATAACTTTAAGAAGATACCAACCATTAATTCACCATAAATAGCATTATATAGAACTGTATTGTGGAGAATTACATGAAAGGATTGATACCATTTTTTGACGCTATAATAAATAGGCCTATGGAGATACAGCCAGCAGCCATTAGCTTAGCTTAGCATTACAATCAAAAACAGAGAAACAGCTAGTATGCCCAAACACTAGACATTATCTTAATAAATACTAACTCTGACATAATCTACTGATTCTTTGGTCGACGAATAAAAACAAGATAAGAAAAAGTTAAGGAGGAACAAGTTGGAAAGAGATCCGATCAGAATGAATCTCTTTGTCTGGTAGAGAGTGATTAACACAATTTAACGCGCCGCCAAGAAAACCATTGTTGTCCTGTAGCATACGCTGTTTGTGCGTTGTGTTTTTCTAGCATTTGCTTGTAATTATGGGCTAAACGATGATGATGTTAACTTAGCTTTAGAGGTGCTTGTAAGTGGGTTTCCCCCTGTTTCCACTCTTTATGTCCAGCTAAGCTAACCGGCTGGAACCTGCAGATTCATAGCTACCTTGTGCATTTTTTTCATTCGCAGAGTGGCAAGGTCATGACCTGCCCTTCTCTCCTTCTCTTTGTTGGTCGGGTTGGTGACTCATAACTTCACTGTCCTGGGAAAAGAAATCTCGCTAACCACACAGACGTGAGAATGGTTTCAGTATTCTCATCTAACGTCCAGTAAGAAAGCGAATGAGCATAAATCTGCATCTATGTGCACTTGAGTTACAGCACTTAAAGCTTGTAAGTCAACTGAACACTTGAGCAGCTGTACCATGCTCCTCATATCACTGCTGCTTTTCTGATAATTGCAGAACCATCTTGCCTTTCAGTTAATTGTAGCGGTTCAAAGCAGACGCGTCTGTAAATTAGTCGGTGGCTTGTAACATATACTTGTAAAACTATCCCATTTTCATTAGACAGCATGTAGTGCTGTGACCCTGTTTAATGTCTCGTATTGTTCTCCTCAGTGTTAATCTCTTTTAATAGGTTGACACCTCAGATAACATTTTAGGTATGTTGCCATGCTGATTGTTGTGTCATGAGGGACAGAGGTGGGCCAGAAAGGACGAATGTTTGAAACAAAGAGGTGCTCGGAGGTGTTCATTGGCATGATATGTCTGCCATGGAAACTTACCAGGTGTTTGTGCTGCAGTCAATTTCCAGGATGTGGTCCAAACATCTGCGGCAGCCACATTAAATCTGCCTGCTGAATGGCCTCTGACAAACTCTTCTCAAACAGGCAAGATTATTTTCAAGCTAACTTTTGTAAACTCAGGTTCATGAGTCATGGTGGCATCAGGAGTGTGTTTTTATCAGCAACATCTCTGCAACAACTAAAGCAGGAATAAACATCTGGCACTGGAGTCTGAGTCTTTGATTTATTTAACTATTTCTTATTTAGTATCTGTTTATGACCCGAGAGGACAAAAGGGGACGTTTGTCTACTTCCACAAATGAGAGTGAGAGTGACAAGGAGACAGTAAGTGGCATTTGTTGTATGTGAATCAAGTAACAATAGCATAGCTAAAGTTAGCGACAGTCACAGCTGAGACTGCTGCGGTAAAGAGTCAAGACAAAAGCTGCGGGAGATTAACCAGCAATGACATGATGTCGGCTCAGAGCCAGCAAGACCTTCACATCAGTGTAATGGACTTGGATTATCCAAGTCCATTACACTGAGTTGGATCCAAGTTGGATACACTTTTTCTCAGCTCCGATCCAATTCCAATATTGATTTTGGATGTTTGCTGATACAGATACTGACACCAGAGCTCTTCTTTCGATAATATTATTCTTGGTGTTACGTGGGAGGTTACATGAGGCTTAAGCAAACCACACAGCACTACTTGGTAAAAGAGCAAAAACTCGACAAAAAAACATGAAATGCACAGTGTGGGAAATCTGCTGCCAGGGCCTCAATAAAAAAAAAACAAAAGATGTTGGTACACTGTGGAATCATGGGAGTTGTTGTCTTTACTGTTTAACAGCCACCATTGCCAATGAATGTCCTACTTGAGGAAATGTATTTAAGTTTTATTCATGCTATTTTAAGTCACGTTCGCTGATGTTTTCCTGGAAGTTTTATCAACCAACGACCAAATGAATCTCACCGTTACCTTGAGCAGAGATAAGGATTTCTCTGGGTTTGAACATTTGGGACAATGTAAGAAAATATACTCGACGAAATGATTAACAAAGATCTCGTCGTTTCTAGACATTTTAATGCAGAAATGTTACACATTATATCTTTGATTGAAATGTATTCACAAGTGCACAGCAATTAATTATCAACTACTAGTGAGAAGCGCAGTATCTGCACCTAATATTGATATTAAATCACATTGGTTTTGAATGAGCTATAAGATTGTACAGTTAAGCCATGACTTATTTTTTTCACTTCTAAAGAGTAACAAAATAAAGAACAAACAAACACGATTAGAAACAAAAAGACATAAAAAATATATACATTCATTAACAAAAATGTGCATTCATGTGTAAGATGGATAAAGGAGGCAAAAAATCCTAAACAATGTGCATAAAATTTGGACAGAAGTCCGTGTTTACCTGCATATCAGGCAGTAATGCTCATCGTCAGAGACCTGCACCCATAAATGTGTTGCACTACGGGAGCTGCCTGGCCCCCCAGCACTCTTCTCTCAGCTATATTTATCTCCACCCTCACCATAAAAGGCTGTGACTGCTGCTTGGACACTCTGGCAAGGGCCAACATTATTTTTGTTGTGTAGACCGCAGCCCTGTACGCACCTACCTGTAGGTTTTGCCGGGATACAAGCTTTAAGTTTGGAGTTGGACCATCTTTTCCTTTGAAGCTTGGAGTTTGGGGCTTTGTGTCCAGGGTAAGGAAACGGCAGCTGTCGTGCAGGGATACGACGTGATAACACAGGTTGTAGCTGGTGCATATGTCTGTCTTAGCATGCTGAGAAAAGTGCCTGATTGCCTGAATCTTATATCGTGTCTTGCTAGCTGATGTTGCAGGTTTGAATTTGCAGATTTCATGATGGTTAAAAGAAGACTTAACCTGTTTTCTTTTCTTTTTGATCAAGGAAATCATTTGCAGTTTTTGGCTAAATATAAAAATAATGTCTCTATAATATTATTCATGTTGTAGTACAGTTTATTTTTTCCATCTTGAGAGCTAAATTAACTATCCATGTTCAACAATAAAGAACATGTTGAAGGAAATGAAAGCATGGCGAGCTTGTTAATGTTAATGACACCTGTAATGTTTAAAATTCAGTGAAAGTCATGATGAACCTACAGTTTATCCACCTGCTCTTGAACACTAACCACCCACACAGACGAACAAATAGGCAGCAAGAAACTCAGAAACCCAGAGCTCGTACCGGCAGCGGTCTGCACCATGTCTGGATCTATACCGTTCTACCAGAAGCACCACCTCCACTACGACCGTGGCTACCGCAGCAAGGAGACAGAGTCTAAACTGAGCCAGTACCAGTCCAGCAGCAGATCTGCTGTTGCCAGCAGCAGATATGCTGCTGCCAGCAGCACCTCCACCACCAGCAGGAGCAGGGGGTAAGGAGGAAGAAGAGGATTGTATCTTCATGGTCTTTCACACAGGAAAACCCTCCAGCTCTCCCCTTTAATGCCATCTGCCTACCCGACTGATCAAGTTCACCTCCTGCCGCAGCTTTGGGATCATCTTTCCTGCTAATCATTTTTCCCCCTGCTCTCCTTCACTTTGATAAACCCCTCACACACACCTGAGGATCACTACTCTTCATGTTTTTAACAGCTTGAATCTCATTGCATGTTGGCTCGGGGGTGCCCTGTTTGCTTTATGCATGCTGACAAACCTTTACCTTTAACACACATATTCCTAAGTAACTCATATGATGGGAAACTTGGCTGGGTTACGGTATACGATGTAGACTGAAATACAGTCTTGACCTGTGCATACCATGTTGAAGAGAAAGTACCAAGTGGCAGTGTGTCCGTCTCGCCCTCCTGAAATCTGGTGTCTTTAACATTCATTATTATGTCATGGAAACTTAGTAGCTTCCCTTTATTTCCAATAGACATCAGGAGAGTTGTTGTTCATCGGTGGCCATTTCTGTTGTACATGTTCTGTAGTTGCTGTTTAAGTAAAGAATATCCCTGGATCAAATGAGTTGTTGTTGGTGTATGTGTCTGTAGTTAAATGCACTGAATGAAAATAAACAGTTTAGAAATGATGGCTGTGTCAAGTAGTTTGGTTTTATAGCTGAGTCGCTGTGATGATGTATCACTAGAAAGGGGCTTTGTAAGGGCGGGATAACAAAACACCCAATTACAGCCGATCCTATCTTTTTCAGTGCCTGGCAAATCTTTAAATACCCTGGCCTGGAGAGTGTGAACAGGTCAGAGGGGCTTAGGTTTGACAACCAACATCTGATCTTGGCCTTTACACTTACTGCTGGGCAGCCCACCAGCCACCAAATCTGCGCTGCGGTGAGAAAGGGAGAATTATGATGTGGTGATGATTTAACAGTCAGGGTGGTTACGATATTGATGAGACAAATACATTAATGTAATCACGAACACTGGATTTGTTGTATGAGGTAAACTTTAATGGTTTTAAGTGATGAAACCAAAGCTCCCCATATTATCATCAGTTTTAATGGGAGTTGTTGCCGTCCTGGGGGCCTCATTACAGAAACTTTCAAAGTCCGAAACCCGCTCTTAACTCAGTTTAGGATGACAGTCAGGATTTTTGGTTTTAGATAAACATGTTTTCCTAACTGCACTAAGAAATAATTATGTAAATTCAAAATCACTGCCACTAACTGTTAGCCTACTGCATCTGTATGGCAATAACAATGACTATGGGGAACAACATGAACACTCAAATATTAGGATTGAAAGGCTACTCAAACTGTAGGCCTAACTGTTTGAGAAGCTAACACTGATAGCCTGTAAAATAATTTAACAGTGATGTTAGCCTGTTTGAGAGGCTAACACTGATATTAGGCTGTCGTAGAGGCTAACACTGTTATTAGCCTGTCGGAGACGCTAACACTGAGGTTTGCCTGTAAAGGAGGCTAACAATTATGTAAGGCTGTTTGAGAGGCTATGACTGATATTAGCCTGTTATAGAGGCTAATGCTGTTGTTAGCATTTGGAGAGGCTAACACTGATATCATCCTGTTGAAGACGCTAACACCTAAGTAAGCCTGTAAAAGAAGTTAACAATGACGTTAGCCTGTTTGAGAGGCTATGGCGGATATTAGCCTGTTGTAGTGGCTAACACTGATGTTAGCCTGTTAGAGACGCTAACAATGAGGTTAGCCGCTTGCTTAAATTTCCTGGACCATGTCTTAATGAATATCTATCTTCTCGTCCACTGATAGGATTAGCTAGTCCCCAGACGGGATCATCCCTATGTTCCCCGGGTCCTATGTTCCCCGCTTTGTATGTGACCGGGGAACATAAGACCCTTTTTTAGAAAAAGGGTCCTATGTTCCCCGCTTTCCCCCAAAAGGGTTAGGGTTAGGGGCTAGGGGCTAGGGGTTAGGGTTAGGGTTAGTTACTTAGGACCCTTTCTTAGAAAAAAGGTCCTATGTTCCCCGGAAACAGTGGGGAACATAGGACCCGGGGAACATAGGTACGCTCCCGCTCAGACTAAACGCTGAAGCTAAAATTAAACGCCCATCTTTGCTTGTCAACTAGTGGTAGCAAGCTAGCTAGCCAGTGACAAGTGAAGTGTGACAGCCATTGTCATGGATACAGGGAGTCTGTACAGTCCTAACACAGATACAGGCGTGACAGGACATTGTAGGAAAGAATAACTGGAAGATGGGACATTTTCTGTAATTATGCCCCTGATCCTGGAGAGTCGAGAGAATGTAAATGGTCAGAGCTAAAAGGGCAGTGGCCTACATTGATATGGGAGAAATGAGGGCAGTTGCCCTGTCACCCTTCTTGCCCCTGCCTCCTTATCAGGTTCTTGTTATCTCATACCCTGAGCTCCCAACCCCAACTCTCAGAGTGCTGCAGATAGTGTTGCCACGGACAAAGTGTTTGGCGTCTGGCCAAAAATCTAAAATTAAACGAAAGCAGATAGAGAGAGATAATTGTTGTATGTAGTGTATGAGGATTTGTTTGTGTTGTAATGTCAGGTGTGTTCTCAGATGGTATGTGTTGCTGTCATTTCATACTAGATATCAGCAAGTGTTGTGTTTTTGGGGAACCTCAGCAGTGTTCATATTGTCTTTTGTGTTAGATCTTCTTATTGTGGAGGTGTAAAAATGCTTAATATTCAAAACTAAATCATCTTCACTACTTTCCCTACTGAACCTTCATCTACACCTTCCCTCACCTTGGCTTTGTACCCACATGTTGATGTTGTGTTATTAGCTGCACTGTCTGGCTGGGTGCCAGGCTGACGGTATTCTATATGTCCCAGACTTAAAGTGTCTTCACAATCTGGGCTGGAGGCAAGCCGACTGAGCCCTGTACCAAAGAGAGCCAAGCCAACTTACTTGGCTGTGGATAAAGAGAACCAAATCATCGGCTATGTAGTGCCTATCTTCAGGGGCAGGTAATGAACTCTTCTGGAACTCAAAGAATGTTTTGCAAAAAGTTATTTCAGTTTTAATGATATGCCTTACTCCCCACGTCCATCCCTGGCTCTGCTCAACGAACTCCTAGTCAAGAGTTTGCAACAGGATTATCGGATACAGAGCAAGCGAGGGTGAGGGACACTGCTGCATACATGGCTCGCAGGGATTTGTTCACCAGTGGCCTGGAGATGGAGAGGTCAGAGCTGATCTCCAGGAGGGAGGCCATGCGCGGGTCGGCCGAACGCATCTCCCTGAACAAAAGGGTCAGTGGGGGAATTATACACGTAGCTGTTTTAAGGTCATGCAGAACATCTTATATCACATAACATCAGTGACGTGATGTAACACTGGCTTTGTGGCTACAACACAGCAGAGAATCTCAGTCATGACATCACAGGCTTATCTTACTTGTGACATCACAGTCGAGCATTCTGGTTCATGATATCACAGATTAGATTTTGTTGCTTGTGACATCACAGTAGGTATATCTGCATCATGACGTGAGGTCATGATGTCACAGACAACTTTTGTTTCTACATCACAGCAGGCAATCTCAGTCACTATAACAGAATTATATCATCTGCATATTTGCGTATGTAATTGCAGTACAACTAATGAACACAAAGTGCCTGTGGCTAAGTGGTTACTATGACTCCTTACACAAGGGAGTTATTTATGTCCCTGGGTGATTATGTGAAGTAGTATCAGACCATTCATTAGGCATCATAAAAGCAACAGACCCCCCTAACGGTATTTATCTGTCTCCACTCTGCCAGATAGCCTTACTACTGAGTGACAAATTCCTCAGGAGATCGTGTTTCTTGAGACACAGGGAAGCAGTGTCCCACTGGTGTTGTCATATTATGGGCTGACTCACTGAATGCACAACTACACGGGGCCTCAAGACCCCTGGCTATTCATAGGACATAATGACAAACAGTCACATTTAAAACTCGTTTTGAAATGTGCATACATGTTGCATGTAAAGATTTGGTGGGATGTTGCTGAATTTGTGTACGTTTTTGCTTCAACCTTGCATTTTGAATTCTTGATGAAATTATGGGGATTTTTGTAAAGGTTTGGTTTGGTTTGGTACAGTTGTCCTGAGTGATTTAAAGCTTAAGAACTGTTCTGTTTGTAGATCCATGAACACGAGGAACACTTTAAGCGCATGAACGAAGACAGCCTGATGCATATCCCTGAGTTTGTGATTAAACCACGCTCCCACACAGTGTGGGAGAATCAGTGTGTGCGTCTGCACTGCACTGTCAGCGGCTGGCCCGATCCGCGGGTCGTCTGGTAGGTCACAGACACACACCACCCATAACGTTTCCATACATCTGTCCTTTCTGTCCCCTTTCCATTATGCTATTCCTTTGAACTACATCTAGTTTCCATTGGCTTTATCGTTTTCCTCTTGATTCTGTTTCATCCTCTAAGTTTTTTCTGTTTCCTCTGGTCTGTCTTCTTCATTCTTTCTGCCCACTACAAGGTACAAAAACAATGTGGCAATTGACCCTCTTGCCAGCCCTGGCAAGTATAAACTTGAGAGCAGATACAGCGTGCACTCACTGGAGATCAACAGGTAGGTCTAGCTTCTCCAAAAAGCCATTGAAACATCTTGTGCCAAAGTTCAATATCCATAACATGTCACCACCCTAATGGGTTGACAACGTCCTGGAATTCGCATACAGCTTGTGTATACTTTTTTGTTGTTGTTGTTGATTATTTAGATAATCACGCCGGTGTTTTTGACTTGTAAGGTTAGCCTGTCAGCTAGCCCGGAGAGCCAGTCACCATTCTCTCTGACTTGTGCTTTAAATCCCTTGTCCAGTGATGAGGTCGGAGCTTTACGGCTCGCTTTCACAATATGGTGTGCAACAGTCACTTTCGTTTTTGGCAGCTCTTCCAAGCACCAAGTGTAAAAAAGAGCCTATATTAGCATGAGTCTCGCTATTGTTGCTAATGGTTATCTATCCATCCAAAGGATCAAAAATGTTAAAAACACTATATACAAAAACAAACGTTAAGCAACATTAACAATATATACAATGCGTGACTGTTGATTTCTATTAAGTACTGCACACCACAGATACTTTCATGTACAGAGACCCACACCACCTGGTGCAGATGACATCATCCCTGGTGTCTATTTATTGCCGGAGTATTCCTGGTCCAGAGTTATGGGACGCTTTACAGTCGGGGGCTCACATAGTTGGTATTATTTACATGGTTGAGAGGGCTGAGGTTGATGTAGGGGAAGGGAACTGTACACAGAGATCCTTAAGAGAGAGAATGTGCATATCATGGACATTGATCACCTGATGCTCTCTTCTTTCAGATGTGATTTTGATGACACAGCGCAGTATCGGGTCTCTGCTATGAACGCCAAGGGAGAGCTGTCTGCTTTCGCCTCCGTCGTTGTTAAGAGTAGGTTTCACCAAGTCTTAAAACCATCACCTTTCAACGCTCTTAACACAAACAGACTCTCAAAGTCAACTTTCATGATCACATAATTATGTAAAATCACAAGACAATCACCATAAATCAGTACCATCACTGTGTAAAGTTTGTAATAGGTCTCAAAAGTAGGGCCAAATGTAATTTGAATTGTGTCATAACAATTAGATGCCCACTGTAGTTCATCACTATGTATGTATTAATAGCAACTGCTGCTATTTCCACAGGGTTCAAGGGTGAGATTGATGAGGGCCTGCCAGAACCCAGACGTAAGTGTGAATCTACACTGTATTTGTTTGTTTTTTTGTTGCTGTATTGAGAATTTAAAGCTGCATTGATTACTTTATTTCCACTATTAACATAGTTTCATCGAATGAAGTTGTTATGCCGGTTTGCTACATGCTAGCAAACAGTGCTAATGTACTCATCCAGCAGGATTCAGTTATTTCTCGCCATAAATTCAATCTCCTTATAGCTCTGTTTTAGTCTCCACCAACTCTTGAGAAAAATATATCTGTCTATCTTTGATTCTCCTCATGAACTAGTTGCTAACTTTGTCTGTCTGCTCTTTGGCACTGTGCATGTACTGTACAGCTGCTTTATCAGAGAGAATCTGCCCGCAACAAAAACACAACAACATTTCACGGGCAGCACATTCTCTGGCTGTAAATCCAAAATAATGAGCTAAAAGAGAATAAAAAGCTCCACAAAGCTAAACAACTGTGGAACAATGTTCTGTAGTTTAGTGACTAATTTCAAATTACACAAAGCCTTTTGTTTTTATGTTAATATAATGCAGCTTTTATGTCGTCATTATGCTTTTATTGTTCATTCTCAAAACATTATTTCATATTATTAACATTACTCATGTTGGGTTGTCTGCTCATACATAACTGACCTGCAGTGATGAGTGGGATGAGGTTGGGTGCTGGAAAAGACAGTGCTTGCTACGGCACTAACAACTTCTTTATTTTCTTAATGTTGCTGCTGCGACAATACAGGGGCCAATACTGAAGGTAAAAGGGTCACAAAAATCTGGTTTGAAAACATTTGGGTGAACTTGATGTTTCCACTGACCACGTCGACTGTGTCCAAGCATGACCACTCTTGTCTGTATAGAAACTAAAAGTCCACAGTATTCTCCTCCTAGTTTTACTTTGTATGCATCGACCATGTTTCGAGTCTGCCGTCTGTCAGCTTATGTTCTCATGAGGAGGAACGTCTGCAAGATTTTCAGCGACTGCGCTGCCGTAAGATTTGTCTTCGGGTGCATCTGCATTAAATGATGGAACATTTGTTGACATTTGATAGTGTCTATGTTGTCTTTTCGTGTGTATAAGATTTTTATTTTTTAATGAATTCAACAGGTGAAACACTGAACGTTGAATCTTTTCAAGTGTCTATTGCGCTTCAATTTGTAATGCATGACACTGACCTGTCGTATTTCCTCCACTTCTTGTTGTGAGCACTGTACTGCAGTTTCAGAGTCACTCTTTCAGTCTGTATTTGTTTGTTCCCTCTTCCCCACCTTCCTCTGCCTGGATGAAAAATGTCGCTCTAGCTTATTGTCATGTTTTTCTTTGGTTTTTTGCTCTGTGGATATGATTATTGATGTGATCATATTCTGTATCTTTCACAGTGTCATGTTGAGTTGAATGAAGTCATCTTATGCAAACTATTTTGCACTATAATGCAGAGTATTGAGTCTACTGTCTCCTTCTTTGTCTGTAGATGGCCCAGTGTCGGAGTATGGCATCACCTTCAAGACTCACATTGTCGATAAATTCGGTGTCTCATTTGGAAGAGAAGGTGAGACAATGAGTCTGGGATGTACGGTCATCATTTACCCTGCCCTGCACCGCTACCAGCCAGAGGTCCAGTGGTACAGAGACGGTAAGCAGACGACTCCAAGATGTGGATTGTTGTACTAATTTGCATGTCCTTTTCTTTAGCATATTAGTAGTTCATGTTACTGAGCCATCCTCCATCTTTTCCCCAGGTGTTCTGCTGTCTGCTTCTAAGTGGTACCACATGCACTGGAGTGGAGATCGAGCCACACTGACGCTCACACACCTCAACAAAGAGGACGAGGGGCTGTACACCCTGCGTGTTACCACCAAGTCTGGATATGAAACCTACTCAGCCTATGTCTTTGTCAGAGGTGGGTGCACCTTATCTTGTGTTAAAAAGTTAGAAGACACTATAACTAAAGTAAAGATGGCTGCTATGGGGGGTAAATATCTAATTTCGGAAGTTTTCTACCTTTAAATTTAAGCCTCGACTTGGGTGAAAGTCCTGTGCCTGTCTGACCCAACCGCCTCCCTTTTCGGACTTGTCGCTGTTTATACTACTTCACCTGACTTCCTCCTTTACTGCCGTAATAACTTCTAACAAAAAATGTAAACATAGGTGTAATACTGCTTTCACAGTCAACCTATATGGTTGTTTTTTTTGATGGCCTGTCTTAATCTTGTTCCAGTGTTGCCTCCAACATTGAGACTCTTTCGGAGGACTCTAATCTCTGGCTCTGACTCGTCCGTGTCCGTGAAGTCTTCAAGCCTTTAATTCTATAAAATGTTACGTATCTAAAATATCCTCCCACAGACATTCTCGCTGCCGTTCTAGTCAACACATCTTTAATGCAACCTGATTCCCTCAGCTTTGTTTTTTTATCAAGTATGTCATCAGATCAAGGTCAAAGTCACAACAGCACGTCCTCTGGCACATGATGACAATACCACATTTAATAGTCAAAGTGTTTGAGTATGAGTGAGCGGTTTTAAATAGGATATATCTAATAGAGACACCACTGAGTGTCAGCTCCCTGGCATCTGTTTGAATACCATGGAAAAAGTTGTCAGTGAAGCTTATCTTTGCTGCCTTCAGAGACAATCTGACCTTTGAAGCTTCTGCTTCTCCTCATGTTGGAGTATGAACACGCCAGAAAATAGACACTGTTGTTCCCAGTGGTACTGCTCGGGGTCGCCCGGTAAAGAAAAGGCCAGGTACAGTCTCCATAACAAAATGCTATATGATCCTGGCTGCAGTCAGGCTATTCTCAGAGAGCTCTGCTATGGAATGACTCTGGCTGCGAGCGCAGATAGATACTGTAAATATCTGCTTCAAGGAGAAACAATAGGCTGCCCAGTTTCCTTACTGCTCTTTGTGTCCAAACATACTCTGGTTATAATTATCTCCTCTATCCTTATTTCGTGTGTAGTCATTCAATGAACAGAGAAAAATACCTTATTCATAGGCGGTAAAATGGAGGCTACATTTGTACACATGCATGAGTGAATAATGATGCAACTGCTGTCGGGGGTGTAGTCATCACTACAGTAGGTGCCCTGGCTTTACCCTTATGTTTCTTTAAGAGTCACCTCTCTTATCCCCTTTCACTCTGGGGCGGGCTGCTGCTAATTCTGTCCTCCTGCCACTGAGTGCTCTCGGCTTGTGTTTGACTTAAGGACCTGAAACATTCCTGGCATGAAGCACAGTTCAGCACAGGGCACAGAAGAATCAGTTCATTACAGGCACACCAAAGATGAATAAATATGAAAAACACAACCAGTGGGACTTGTTTCAAAGTGTGTGTTCATATTGATAATGCTGATGGTGTTTCTGTTTGAGTTAGACTCTGATGCTGAGGTTGAAGGAGCTCCCGGTGCCCCTCTGGATGTCCGCTGTCTGGATGCCAACAAGGATTACATCATCGTCACCTGGAAGCAGCCAGCTGTCGATGGTGGCAACTCCATCCTGGGCTACTTTGTGGACAGGTCAGCCATGTTGCTGTTATGTATTACTCGAACACAGTTTAAAAAAGGTATTTCCATATTATCAACTTTATATTTCTATTAGATCTCAGAGGCAGATATTGTACTTCCTACTCTATATTTGTCTGATAGCTTCAGATTCTTTTCAGTTTACAATTTTTGTTTCGTCCAGTGAAAAGAACGTGTCTCTAAATGAAAAATTAGGTGATTTCGAATTAGAGTTTTTCTGATAAACCGAAGGATGAAGGGACCTTTGAAAACTATAAACCAAACTGGATTAATACCAACGAAAAGAGTTCCAACTACAGAACACCTTATCAATAAAAATCAGAGGAAAAAAAGAACGGTATAGTATTGGTGACTGGCAAGTGAGAAAATATCAGATCAATACCTGTAGCACTGCTTATCACTAAAGGTATTCCTACATTTGAATAAAAACCTCAGCGTGTAAGACTTATTCTGTATTATGTGTCCAGATGTGAGGTTGGAACCAACCACTGGATCCAGTGCAATGACACTCCGGTTAAGTATGCCCGTTTCCCCGTCACCGGCCTGGTGGAGGGCCGATCCTACACCTTCCGTGTGCGTGCTGTCAACAAGAGTGGCATGAGCCACCCGTCCAGAGTCTCCGAGCCAGTGGCTGCATTGGACCCGGCGGACCGTGCCCGCGTGAGAGGTACCGTACAGCAACCAGTGTTCTATTTCAGAGCTTTCATGGACACATTGTTCCTTTTGTTATGTTTTGAAAATATGGAGATGTTAAAACTTGAATAAACATTTGCCAGGTACCTCTGCTCCCTGGACCGGACAAATCATTGTCACAGAGGAGGAGCCGGCAGGTAGGAAACTTATTTTTTTAACACCATGAATTATGCCAGTGGCATCAAGGTCACGTTTGACTGATGTGTTCAGGGACCTAATTCCTTCTCTTCGACCATCAGAGGGCGTTGTTCCTGGCAGACCTCTTGAGCTGCAGGTGACAGAAGCAACCAAGAACTATGTGGTGCTGAGCTGGAAGCCACCTGCAGGGAAAGTCCTTGAGGGTGTCATGTACTACGTGGAAAAGGTAAATTTAACCTATTTACACACCACAACCTGTTAAAGGTATACGACGCCGGATTTCTTGTTGCTGTTGGTGAACAGACCATTTAAAGTCTGATGGAGCAGTGTTAGCGAGAACAAAACAGAAAATCAGATAAATAAAACACTATTTTCTGATCATTTTGTTTTAAGTTAGGTTCTGAAGCACAGATAAACATGCCTGCACCTCTGAATAACATCCAGATTTTGAGTGAAATCAGCCAAACTGTAAAATTCATCATGTTCGCTGGTTTGCTCTCTGCCCTGCCTGAGTGTGTGTGTGCGTGTAGCTCAGCCCCGCCTTCTATAACAGACTGAGAGCACTGAGAACGGAGAGCCCCCAAGACAGCAAAATACTAAGAAAATAAGAAAATACATGCAGTGAGCAGCACAGTTTTACTGGGTCAGAATTGATGATTGAGTGGGATTAGTTTTGTATGAGTATATACTTTGTGTTTTCTCGCACCTTTAACTACAATTGTTACATGCCAGTGTTTCTGTGAGAGCTGACCTTGCGTCCTTGTTTGTCAGTGTGTTTCAGGCACAGACAGCTGGCAGAGGGTGAACACAGAGATACCAGTCAAGTCTCCTCGCTTTGCACTGTTTGACCTTGCCGAGGGGAAATCCTACAGCTTCCGCGTCCGCTGCTGCAACTCTGCCGGTGTCGGCGAGCCGTCTGACCCAACTGAGGCCACCATGGTTGGCGACAAGCTCGGTTAGAAAACACAAACATGCACACATGCTTCGTAACATCAGCAACGTTACATTTTTGGATAATGACCCAAATTTTCTGGTCAACAGATATCCCATCTGCCCCAAGCAAAGTTGTCCCCACCAGAAACACAGACACATCAGTCGTTGTGTCCTGGGAAGCATCACGTGAGGCCAAAGAGTTGATCGGTTACTACATCGAGGCGAGTGTGGTGGACAGCAATGTGTGGGAGCCGTGCAACAACAAGCCTGTGAATGGCACCAGGTAAAATTACTCCTCTTTCTTTTCATCTGAGGTTTATAAAAGGCCTGTTGTTAAATAGAAATGTATTGCTGGCTAATTTGCAGGTTCATCTGCCACGGTCTGACAACTGGAGAGAAATACATGTTCAGGGTGAGGGCTGTGAACGCAGCAGGACTCAGCCAGTTCTCCCCAGAGTCTGAGGCTGTGGAGGTGAAGGCTGCTATTGGTGAGTAAAACTGAGGTTTCATAGGATAATAATATTCATTTTCACAGTAAATATTTGAGCTATCTATGGTGCTAACTGAATTTAGCATTTTTTATATCATTCCCACTGACTGAAATAAACAAAAAGCTACTTTTTCAACTATTTTAGAGAGAAATCATCATTGTTGTGAATTTCCTTGCGATGATGTTGTAGGTTACTACTGTTGCCTTCACTTCTTTACATCATCTACACTCCCACACTTTCTCCACCATGGTTCCACTCTGTCACCCTAGTCTGCACTGTTACGTGCCGCACTTCCCTGTCCAGTCACATCCATCCCCCTCCACCCTCCTCCTCCTCCTCCCCTGCACAGCCTGAGGCGGGGTCAGGACTTGTAGACTTCCTCTAATTTGGGTCAGTACGACCCATTTCAGTGGGCGTTACAAACCAGTCCAATGTCACACACCACCACCACCAACCCCCTTTTCCCTTACCTATCCTGGGCACAAGACGTGTCGGCAACCCCCCACATGGTGCTAAAGGTACCAACACACATGCCTCTCCCACCCCCACCGGTGCCCCTAAACTGCCTGACTTTCTCTGTCCTAACCTCTCTCTTAACAGCTAACCTGGCATTGGTATTGTTCTGTTTGGGTTAAAAATACACACAGAACATCATAGTCATACAGTTGTTGTCAGATTGACCTACTTTTCATGTGATTGGGTGGATATAATTTGTGTTTGGCCAGCATGAGATAATTAGGGCTATTTTTGTTTCATTTTGGTGGTTTTCCCCAACAAGAAATGAAGCTTTATTCTAGTGCCATGTAGTGTGATTGAGAAAGACAGGGCAATGAGCTCACTAAGTTCAGACTCATGATATCATATTTAATGACTGATAACCGATGAATGAGCGAATCCAATATAATTTCAGCTCCTCACAGTTGGGACTATTTTCCTATCTGAAAATCTGCCCTGTGATGAAACATCTTTTCCATTGTTTTCCTTTAGAAAAAACTCTTTACACGTATAAAAAACACACAATGTCCCAAACAGACCAATCCAGCTCCTGTGATAATTATCAGATGCTCTTTCTGACCTAACTTGAACATAACATAACATAACATAACATAACATAACATAACATAACATAACATAACATAACATAGCCTCTAGATGTCACTCATGCACTGGCTAGCTTTGTGCTGAGCAGCATGCTCTGTTTTCCCTTATGAAAAACACTTGCAAAATGCCAATGGATTCATGGTCATGTAGGCAGGAATTAGGTAGGCTAATAAGTGTATAGTTAGCTTCTGCAACAGGCTAATATCAGTGTTAGCTTCTGCAACAGGCTAACATAAATATTAGCTTCTCATACAGGCAAACACAATCTGAACACATAAATTATTTAATCTTTTGAGTGAAGGTCTTGGAGGAGATCAAATCTGTTGGCATTGCTACTAAAGTACAGTGTTTTTTCAGTAAGGGTTGGTGCAAAGCCTGCACATCAACACTCATTGGTTGTTCTACTTCACTCACCTGCATATTTCATAATCCCAAATGAAGCGTACTCACCTCCTCACACGGATGTCACTTGTTGGTCATCTTGTCTTCATTTCCTCTGCAGTCAGATGAGGACATTTTTACTGTATTTGCTGATGTACTGAATATTGCTTTCTGTCTCTGTGTTTCTGCTCGACTTCTTTTTGCTCTCTAAATGATCTTGTGGATGTATGTGTTTTTTTGAAAAAAACCTCTTATGCTTTTCTCTGCTAACTCCTGTAGGGGGCGGCATTCCTCATGGTGTGTTGCCGGAGATGGGGCCGGGGGGTAACGTGGGCCAACTAACCGAGCACAGGCCACGCTGGACGGGCACGCATGAAACTGTCCAGTCCCCCCCTGACACTAAGCAAAAGCGCAATAAAGCTCAGGCTGACACTGAAGCCAGGGAGGGGGCCGGGGCTGCTAGCTCAGGCCTCGCCAACCCCACAGAGGGTAAAAGCAAAGGGGGCAAGAGAGGCAGCGTGTCCTGGGCCCCTGACCTGGCAAAAGACCTGATCTCAGAGTCTGTGTCAGACTCAGTTTCTGACTCACTTACTGACATAGCTGCACACTTAGATCCAGTCCCTGCTGAGGTTCAGGATCAGGCTGTAGAGACAGTCAAAAAGCCTGAGACCAAACAGGCACGTAAGTTGTCAGCTTCTGGTAATCGGGAGACAGCGAGGCCGAGGAGGGAGTCGTCAGGTGAGCACTGGTCAGAGATCTAAAACAAACCACAAAAACTCCATCAATTTCCCCCCACTTGTATTTTACCCTGACTTTACATATAATTATCAGTTGTTGAAGTGCTCTACTGGTATTCTTCTCTTTAAGGTAAGTCACTGTGCAACAACACCAAACTTTAACTCAACAAAGTCACGCTTGTCAATAGTTTTGCTGGTCACCAATTTCC
Source organism: Pagrus major (assembly GCF_040436345.1). Classification (NCBI taxonomy): domain Eukaryota; kingdom Metazoa; phylum Chordata; class Actinopteri; order Spariformes; family Sparidae; genus Pagrus; species Pagrus major. The sequence continues at coordinate 19,113,942 of NC_133233.1, forward strand.
CACAACCTTCTCCTCTCTCGGTGGCTCGGCATCAGTCACCTGCCACCTCAGGACCTGCCATCACATCGAGTACCCAGAGCACTTTAACACACAAACACACACACACAAGTATGTCATGGCAGGAGCCAGCTAATCACACCCTGTACTTGAAAAGTGGGTCATCCAACCAACACAAGAGCAGAACACTTGTGACCTGAGACCTTTCTGGTAGTGCACTACATGTGTACCTCTTCAGATGTCCAGCTCTCGGGCACTTTGACCAACTTCTCCACCCCTAAATAGGGGAGGGTGTCATGTTCACCTGACTATTTGTGTACGACAGGTCAATTTATTATCATCATGTTACGTGATCCTGCTTTTCGAGAGACCTTTTGCTCACAGGCACACCTTCACCCAAGTCCCAGAAATCACTGCGGCCTTTGTTGACATTTTCTTACCACAAATTTTATGTGATATTTAACCATTTTACACATTTTAATTAGTAGTACAAAGGGATAGTTTTATTTTTTGGGAAACATGCTTATCTGCTTTCTTGGCAAGAGTTAGACAAGAAGATTGATACCATTCTTGTATCTGTGCGTTTTATATACAAAGCTGCAGCCAACAGTCGGTTAGTTTAGCTTAGCTTAGCATAAAGACTGGAAACAGGGGGAAACAGCTAGCCTGGCTTGGTCTAAATGTAACAGGAAAAAATCGCCTACCAGCACCTAAGCCTCTACTACAGGCTAACATTAGTAGTAGCTTCACCAACAGGCTAATATTGATATCAACTTCTCTAGCAGGCTAACATCAGTGTTAGCTTTTCCAAGAAGCTTACATTAATGTTAGCCTCTCAAACAGGCAAACATCAGTGTAAGTCTCTACAACAGGCTAACGTCAGTGTTAGCTTCTCTGTCAGACTAACATCAGTGTTAGCTTCTCCAACAGGCAAACGGCAATATTAACTTCTCCGACTAATTTAAACGTTATCTTGTTCTTAAAATCCATTCAGAAACCAAACTGTACAAATAAAAAGTCGTATTTTACCGGGATAATGTGCCGACTTGGTATTAGGCAGGTGCAGTGACTTCCTGGAGGCTTCGCTGGGTGTCTGGTTTTGACTCTTCGGTTTTTATGCAGATTAAACAAACAAAATACAACATGCTAACATAATGTTAGCTAACTGCCTCGTTAGCATACAAACATGAGAGTGGTATCGGTCTTTTCTTATTTCCCAAAAAAACTAACTATTCTTTTAAGCAAATAATACAAATGCCTGATATAAAAGGTTGAAGGTGCAATTGTGTTGTTGGTTACAGCAGGTTTTCACTCACTGTTGTCTTTAATCCAGTATTGATGTCATTCTTGGCTGTGGAAGGCAGTAAGTAGTAATACCTGCTGTAAACAGAACAGCTCTCAGTGATGTGACGCTGAAGCTCAACACCATCTACAAACTCATGAAACGCAATTTTACGAGTATTTCAAAGAACAAGGATTATTGATGAATCAAACCAGCTGGCTTGAGGTGTAAAAAAAAAAGGTTGGAAATTAAAAGTATCACCTCATTGTAGTGCTTCAGTTTCCCATTACTTCACCCTGTTCCCCTGCTGAGCCATCATGTTGTTAATTTGTAGTCCTCTGTCATCGCAGCCTCTCCTGCTCCACCCTATGGCATCAGTGTCCTGGAGTGTGTGCGCGACGCCATGGTGCTGGGCTGGAAACAGCCGACCTTCATCGGCGGTGCTGACATCACCGGCTACTTTGTGGATTACCGTGAGGTCATCGATGGCGCGCCTGGGAAGTGGCATGAGGCCAACATCAGGGCTGTCAGTGAGAGGGCCTACAGGGTGAGTTGATTTTAATTTCAACCCAGATATAGTTGGGTTCAGGGCAATTTCCTAAGCAAGGTTCTGTCTTCATGCCCCTTTGTCTTCAGGTGTGTGACCTGAAGGAGAATAAGAAGTACCAGTTCCAGGTGAGGGCAGCCAACATGGCAGGCGTCGGCATCCCATCACTGCCCAGTGACACCTTCCTGTGTGAGGAGTGGACCATCGCCGTGCCAGGTTGGTATCTTGTAGTATCTTGTTCTGCTTTAAGTTTTATAATAAAAAGTTTTCACAGCATAGCAGCGCTTATCGGACAATACATCTTCAATATATCTGTGAAAGGCCGATATATGGATTGGGATTGATATCACATCCTCAACTTTACTTGAGGAAGACAGAAGAAATCAAGAAAGCAGAGTGCAGGCAACATTATCAAACTTACTGATCTACAGTGTTTTAGCCCCGTGTACTTCTGTTTTGGACCACAGGACCCCCGTACGACCTGCAGATCAGAGAGGTGCGTAGCGACTCTCTGGTGTTGCTATGGAAACCACCTGTGTACCAGGGCCGTGATCCGGTCAACGGGTTCTACATCGACATCAAGGAGGCGGAGGCGCCGGAGGAGGCGTGGAGAGGAGTCAACACTAAGGCTACGGAGAAGACGTACATCAAGGTCGCCATCATCAGGCCTAGAGAATCATTCACACGCGTGTGACAGCAGCTGTAATCTGGTTATCTTTTATTCTCCAGATTAAGAATCTGAAGGAAGCAGAGACGTATGTGTTCCGTGTGCGCGCTCAGAATAAAGCCGGTGTTGGAGCGACTTCGGATGTGACGGAGCCGGTCCCAGCTCTGACCAAACCAGGTGAGAAAAACAGTCAACTCCTGGTGAATTGCGAGCTAATTGTTTCAAGCTCTAACACTTCCTTCTCCGGGTTTCAGGCACTAAGGAAATAGTCGTGGACGTCGATGACAACGGTGTCATCTCCCTGAACTTTGAATGCTGTGAAATAACCCAAGACTCCAAATTTGTGTGGTCCAAGAACTACGAGGATATGACAGAGTCATCCCGCCTGACCATAGAGACCAAGGCAAACAGGTGAGACGACACTGAGACTCTCTGATCAACACGCCATCGCTCACATTTCTTAGTTATGAACTCCTACACTGTGTTTCCCTGCAGGTCCAAAGCTGTTTTCAATGCCCCCGGGGAGGAGGACATTGGCATTTACTCATGTCTTGTGACCCACACTGATGGTGCTTCATCCAGCTACACCCTCTCTGAGGAAGGTAGGTGTCGAAGTCCATAAGAAAATCACACGTTTTAAGAGCTGTTCTGTTTGTGAATCTCTTCCTCTCGTCTGTTTCAGAGTTGAAGAGGCTGCTGGTGATCAGTCACGACCACAAATTTCCCAGTGAGTGTTTTAGCATCACGTGTCAACATCGCTGCTGTTTTTTTAAGTATGACATGGACCAATTCTTTCATTCTTCCTCTTCCAAACTAGTTATCCCCCTGAAGTCAGAGCTGGCTGTGGAGCTGCTGGAGAAGGGTAAAGTTCGCTTCTGGCTGCAGGCGGAGAAGATCTCCGCTAACGGCAAAGTCGATTACGTCTTCAATGATAACGTTCTCTCTCAGGGAGAGGTCAGTGAACAAAAAGTAAAATGAATCCTCAGTGATTTGCATTCATTCATATATATATGAATTCTGTTTGAAATGTCTTCTCTCTGATTTGCAGAAATACAAGATGAACTTTGACAAGAACACCGGTGTGATTGAGATGATCATGGAGTCTCTGACCCCGGCTGATGAGGGCACCTTCACCTTCCAGTTGCAGGATGGGAAGGCCACCAACCAGTCCAGCTTGGTACTGATAGGAGACGGTATGTTCGGTCAATCCAGAAGAATCCTAAAGTGGGGATTTTTAAACCTGCTTCTTGTGGCCGATAACAATAAGATAACTGATAATTTCACACTTCTTTCTTCAAAAAGAAGCTCCTAACCTGTAGTTTATGCACAAACTGGACTTCAGTGAGAGTTTTCTTTAGTTAAACGACTGTTACAGAGTATAAAACCCATAGAGAATCAGTTTTATATTTAGTTTTTGGCATAGAAATATAATTAATTTCAGGAGTCGTGCTAGCTCAGACGGTAAAGCACATGTCCCATGTACATAGACTTTGTCCTTGCTGCAGTGGCCCCTGGTTCAAGTCCGACCTGTGGCCCTTTGCTGCGTGTCACCCTGCTCTCTCCCATCCCGTTTCCTGTCATCTCTAAACTGTCCTATGAAAATAAAGCTATAAAAGTCCAAGAAAATACTTAGAAATATAAGAAATATAAATTATTTAAAGCGGATATATTGAGATTATATCAGCCTTCTCAAAAACCTAAGTTAAGTTGAATATGCACAGTTGTGATGCAGGACTCTGCAGCTCTAGCTTCTGGCCACTGGGGGGCAGTAAAAACATCTAAGAGAGCTCAGAAAGCCAGCTTGAGCAGTTTCTACTAACTAACAGTCAGGCTTTATTCCTGTATTGTCACAACAATCAGATGACAATATGATAATATAATGACATGATACTGTAATTGTGTGCCTACTATATTTTCAGTGTTCAAGGAGCTGCAGAAGGAATCAGAGTTCCAGAGGAAAGAATGGCACAGAAAGCAAGGTATGACACACTGTTATGAGTATTTATATAATGATTTTAGTATTTGATTATGAGCGAGTATTTACATGATTAAATGATTAGTGGCATTGTCTGGAAAACAACAAAAAATGGACATCAGAGTATCCCAGAGCCCAAGATGATGTCTTTCAAATGTCCAAACTTCTTAAAAGATATAAAAAGCTGAAAATATAGCTTAAAAATTATTCAAATGATAAGCCGATGATCAAAATAGTTGCAGATTGATGTTCTGTTGACTGAGTGAATGTTTCAACTCTACATTTGCATTGCATGTTCTGATTTTCATTATTCTGACTGTTCCAGGTCCTCACTTTATCGAGTTTTTGGGTTATGAGGTGACACCAGAGTGCTGCGTTGTGCTGAAATGCAAGGTGAGACAGAGCTTTAAAGATTTTTTTAAAGAAAGATGTCCTGCATTCTTTTAAAGAAACACTGTCTCAGAGTGTCGTCACTTCGTCGCATTTCAGGTCGGCAACATGAAGAAGGAGACGTCAGCGCTGTGGTACAAAGACGGACGCGAGATCAAAGCTGACGAGCACCTCGGCTTCACCGAGGGAGTCCTGAAACTGGAAATAGCGCAGGTAAAATATGAGGAAGGAACCCTGTGTGAAGTGTGGATTCATGTATATATGTATATTTCTGTACTGTATTATTGTCCCTGAATTCATTTGCATATATGAATGTAAACACACAGCTCTGTTCAAGTCCAAAGCCTTCATATTTTCTGGAGCATTTCTCACCTCAGTGTTGGTCCAAAAGATGAGGTCATTGAGTAAGTTGGAGTAAAAAAAAATGGAGTCGACAAAATATTTATTTTTTTACTAATTACAGCTGGAAACTCCTAAAAACTTCTGTTATAAATAACCAGCATTAAAATAAACTTAACAAATCATATTTTAAGACCTAACGATGCCATTCATTCACACAGATATCACTTTCTTCTGTAACTCTTCTGTCTTCATCTCTTTAATTTTATCTAAACTTTTCTCCATTCTGCATCTTCTAACTCATTCCCATCTCACTGTATCGTCTCTACACGTCTGTCCGAGTGGCGTTCAGTGTCATGACATCCCTCCAGGAAGCCTAACACGTATAAACATGATGTCACATGTGTCCCATTTCAGCGCGACTCCCCTCCAGACACAGCAGAGTATGCCGACACCCTAATCTGGAGAAGACTAAAAGTTGGGAACAGTTATCTGTTGTCGTCACGGGCCAACGGCCGCTTCTGGTTTTGCCGTTCTGCCTGAGAATGCTTTTTAATTGATTGTCGTTAATTGATGTTTGTTTGTTTGTTTGTCCGTCAGCTTTTTTGCTTTTGTGTCATATCTATGTTTTCTGCAGCACCCTTAGCAGAAGAGAAAACGCTTGCCTTTTCAGATGAATACAAATCATATTCCTGTTCAGCGTTGCTTTTACGACTGAGTCTGACGCTCCTGTTCTCTCCGTCAGATTTCAAAGAAGGACTCTGGGGTGTATGAGGTCGTCCTGAAGGATGACAGAGGAAAGGACACTTCCAAATTGAATCTGACAGATCAAGGTAACCTTGCAGTCACAGTCACACATTAAAGGGTAACAGTAAAGGTAATTTATCAGATTACATGCAGTTTCCTCTGGAGCCAGAAAAGGCTTTATGCCCAGTTATCTCCTGACTGTAGAAAATCTATCACTGTATATTTTTTCTTCTAGGTTTCAAAGACTTGATGAATGAAGTTTTCAGTTTTATCGGTAAGAAGATAAACACATTGTCACTATGCAAAATGATCCCTGATTCTTTTTAAACTTGCATTTTTACCCAAATTAATTTTATTTCATTTTCAGCTAACTCCTCCACACCACTGAAGATCACAAGCACAGATCAGGGCATCCGAATCTACACCTTCGTCAGCTACTATAACGATTTACTCCAAGTGACATGGCACTACAAGTACGTTCTGTGTCTACGTCTCCATTTGTGCACATTTGGCATTTAAACAATGAGTTACAGCCAATCTGACCTCTGCACATAAGCTGATTACTTAAAAAAAAAAGTAAATTGGTTTATTGTAGTGTGATTTCCATGTCACTGAGCTGTCTGTATCGCCTCTCCGACAGGGACTCAGCCATTGCCTTCTCTGACCGTATAAAGAGCGGTGTGGTCGGGGAGCAGCTGTGGCTGCAGATCTCAGAGCCCACAGAGAAAGACATGGGCAAGTACGCCATTGAGTTCAGCGATGGGAAAGGTGGCCTGAGGAGGACTGTGGAGCTGTCTGGTCAAGGTGAGAGCATCAGTATATTAGAAACTTCTCTCACAGCCATAATGATTGTTGTACTACAGCTCCAAGTTGTACTACAGCTCCATTTGATGACGGATTTCATGCTCTCTTGGCCAATACGCCCTTTTGAGACTCAACCTTCTTTTGTTTTGCAGCATTCGACGACGCTTTTGCAGAATTCCAGAGACTCAAGTAAGATACCAACTACAAGATAACGATCACATTATTAGCTTTATTTAGCCGACATGACATCATGCATGCTGCTCGTAATTTTAACCTGTTGTTTTTCTGTTTCGAGGAAATACATGAGGAACTAAACATGCAGACAAAGCCTCAACTTTCACTTCTGTTTCTCAGCACCTTTGACCTAATTTGTTGTTCCTTCTTTTTTGTTTTTACCTCATCAGAGCTGCTGCTATTGCAGAGAGAAGTAAGTGATATTGTGTTCAAAGTGGCTTTGTGCTTGGCAGATTTTTGGTCTGGTTGCGGTGAAGCTGTGAGCTGTGATAGCTGAAACGTAATCTATGTCTATGAAATGTGCTTGTTTTTGCCACTGACATGGGGGAAAGGATCCCTACGGAGTGGACCTTCTTGTTATATTACAGAGTAAGACAAGAAACTGAAGCCATTATATCGCGAGGCAGTTTGCATGCATGACATGAAAATAAAAGAAATCAATCAATCAATCAAGGACGTTGAAACCATCGCAGCCTGTTTCTCAGCTGCCAGCTGACGTGATTGCTGGACCAATTCCAAAACTTTTTGTAGCTATCAGTCATGTAGAACCCTAAAATATGTAAAAATAAATAAATAAGTGGTTTTAAAATACTGCAATTACCCTTTAACTGCCAACATAATAGTTACACTTTTGATGACTTACTTTTAAAATTTGCTTTTTCCTCTTTCAAGTGTTTATATTTGTTAATTTTTTTTCTTCACAGTGTGTTTATTGTATGGAAAAGCACTTTTCTTTTTGTAAGTGCCTTAAAAATAAAGTGTATTTGTTGTAAATATTGAACATTGTTTCTTTCAGATCGTGCCCGGGTAGCAGGAGGCCTGCCTGATGTGGTCACTATACAGGAGGGCAAGGTAAACTGTCTGTTAATTCTGATATCATACACCTTCAGTTGTCCTCAAGAAAGACACAGAAGTGACTCTACATGCCTAAATCTTATTGTTATTATTTCATAATATGATGTCTGTCCTCTTACCAGGCCCTCAATCTCACCTGCAACATCTCGGGCGACCCCGTGCCAGAGGTCACCTGGCTGAAGAACGACAGAGAGATCACGTCCGACGACCACTGCATCCTCAAGTTCGAGTCGGGCAAGTTCGCCAGCTTCACCATCACCGGTGTAAACACGTCGGACTCTGGCAAGTACAGCATCCTGGTGAAGAACAAGTACGGCACAGAGAGCGCGGACTTCACCGTAAGTGTCTTCATCCCTGACGAGGCGGGCAGCAAGAAAAAATAAAAACGGTCCAAATCTTGTCGTAAATATGTATAAATGAAAAATCACTGGAAACAGTCACAGGAAGAAGAAAAAGGCCTGAGGGTGTGTGAGATGTTTTGTGTAGAATATAAACTCTAGAGGTGCTGAATCTGAAATGAAACGTCCAACAGTTCAGAGAGAAATCCAAGAGTGTGGTTATGATTTGTAACTTAAAATAATCATAAATATGTGCTCATTTGGTCCAAAGATAACAAATCTAACTGTGTGACATCATGTCCACTCAAAAATGTTACTGTTGCAATTTTAGTGTTTGTTTGTGCAAAGTTGCAGAAATTCATTTTACGTGACTTAATTTTAACGTTACTTGACAAAAGAAAGCCAAAGACGATAGTTTCAGACATGTTGTGTTGTTAAGTCATAGAAAATAAGTGATTAAGTTAGCGTGGAATGTCTTTAAAAAAGCCAAATGAATGTTTTTACATGTTTCATCCCATTTGCTACAAATTATGTGTACTTTACCACCAGCTGATTATATTTTAAAAGCATTTTCACACGCTTGAAACATGCTTGAGATACAGAAAGTCAAGACGTTGCATGTATTAAGTGTGCAGGTTGGTGCATTCAAGTGCTGTTGGGAATCTGCATCATCAGAGTTTTTAGATTCTGCAGCCCCCCATCATTTAGGTTGTTTAGATACCAGGTAACATAACCTTCACGAAAATCAAGACATGGTGGAGTTGTTGGACAACTTTCACATCTCTGCTAAGTGTTCGCTAAGCTTCAAACCATTAGCTCCTGTGGCTACACCTGTCGAGCTGCCTGCACTCAACAACGGTGGCAAATTTACCACCGAAATCCTGAGTAACTCTAAAACAATAGCTTCAATACGTAACGCTATCTCTTCCCCAGATCTAAGAAAGAGCGGGACAGAGCCGCTGACGTTAGCTACAAAAAGATCTGATAGCATCTAGGAGCTGATATGCAAGTTGTGAACTGAGCCTTTTTTAAATATCACTTTGACGCCAACAACTAGGCTGCCCTATACTCCTCAGCCTTTAGACTAGTAATGCTTGGCTAGCTAACAACTGCAGGTCGTAAGCTAGTTAGCTGAACATGCTAACGTTAGAGAAGACCAACACGGTTTATTTCACTCCTCACATTTTTAGAGTAGAAGTAGAAGTACGCATAATGTGATGCAAATGGGCTAAAACATGATGATTTACTGTAATGTGCCATTTCATCAGATTTCACATTCAGTCCTGTTTTATTGTAATTCACAATCATTTGAATGTCGTGATCATGACATCACTTCCTCGTCTCCCTGTCGGTAGTCAACACTGTATGTTTGCCCTCTGTCATTATTGATATCCACCATTGTTCCCCCCTCCCCTCCACAGTCCTTCAATAATGATTATGATGCCTCCTTTATTTATGATCATGATGATAATGACACCACTGTAATGAAGATTGTTAGATCACCTGGTTATTATTGAATCACTTCCTATTCCCCTGTTTCTTGATGACACTAATAAAAGCGAGCATGTACTTCCCCACTTCCTCCTCCTCCTCTTTGCGTTGTCTCACTTTCCTCCACCCTCCACTATTCACACTGTTGTTTTCAGTTTACTCTCCCCTTCTTCACTCCCAGTCACGATTTCTGTAGACCTTCGACTGCGAGAAGATCAACCACCAGCATGGAGACAAACCCTCTCTCTACTGCAATAACCATGGTGTGCTTGATTTATGACGCTGTGGAAACTAAAAACTCACTGATAGATGGGCACAAACAGAGCGAACAAAATCAAGCTCACCAGAGTGTAAGTGAGAGAAAACTAATGCTGTTTCCCCTTGTTGTCGTCCGGTCACCAGCATCCAACGGTACAGTCATACATCGATTGATTTTTGTGAGGTTAAATACTTAAAATAGGGCCATTTTCCTCTGAAATCACAGTCGAGGTGGGAAACTCAAATGTCGTAGTTGTTCCAGGTTTCAAGTCCCATAAACATAGAAAATAGATTGTTTTTATTTCACTGCTTCCTGACTGATCAGCAGCTTAAATGATGATGGATAGATCGGGCTAACGTTAGCATTCAGTTACTTCTGAGCTACATTAGTGGAGCTGATCGATCGCGAAGTGGCCGCTTTGTTAATATTGTCAATTAGGGAACTTGGGATCCTCGTGCCATTTTGAATCTTAACAATACTATAAACTTTTACTTTTGGCCAGTGGCCCACCATCCTGGATTAAACGAACAAGATACGTGTTAGTTGGAGATCTTTAGAGTTGCTGATAGGCAGTTTTCTTTATCTTTGGACGGAGCCCGGCACGCTGTTTCTGATGTTTTAAGGTATTTCCAGTCTTTATGCTAAGCTAAGCTGCTCCTGCTGATTCTTGAGAGCGGTGTTGAACAATTTTTTTCTCATCCACTGTAAAAATCATACAGTAATTTCATGGAATCAACTAATCTTTTCTCACTAACTTAACATAAATATACACGTTTTATTATTCATTTCAAGTCAATTTAACTTTATCATTTTAGTTTTTACTGTCAAAACTTTAAAACAAGTTCTTCCTACTTGAAGTCTTTTCACTTAAAATCATGAGTTGAATAGATGTAGTTGAGTCAACTAATTCAAATAAGTTGTTTATTCAACTTAATATCTTCAGGTTATTAAACTTGTTTTCTCGAATTAAGTTCATTTGAAATTTATTTTAAAAGGCAATAAGGCGTCAAAATTCATCCTAGGTTATGTTGACTCAAATGTTTAAGGCTTGATTTACATTTTTGATTGTAGTCGAGTGTATCTGGACTATTTCACCAATCATAGGTATTTTTTGGCCTCATTGAACTTCCTGGGTAAGTAGTGGACATCATTCTTTGGATGGTGTGATAGATTATTTCAGGCTTTTATTACATGGTGACTTCTAACTCCAGTTTTCTCATCTCAGGTGGAGGTCATAGAGGGAACACCTGACTTGGGTATTACTTCATATTGGACTGATGCAGATGGAAATGTGGTGTACAGCCCGAATACCCCAGTGGAAAAGATGAAAAGCCCAGTTACTGGGACGAAAACGCAGAAGCGAAAGGGTGAGAGGGCGTGAATGAGACATTGCAGTACGGCTTAGGCGGCGACGTGTTTACTAATGATTGTTCTCTTGCAGACTCTGTAGCGAAGACACTTGCCATGGACAAGGTTGAAGACAAAAAGGAGAATCAAGTGCAGAAAGATGAGGAGAAAGTTGCAGTCGAAGCGTCAAAATCTGAACAAAACGAAGATGCAAAAGAGGAGACTGCTGACCAGCCTGTGACTTCTGACCAATCAGAAGGCCCCGAGCAGCCTGCAGACACAGTGAAGGAGACTCAAGATGAGCCTCAGCCAGAAACACTGAGTGAATAAAAGTATTGCGTATCTCACATATACGTACATATTATACAAGTTTGATGTGGGCTTTTGTGCTTAATATGATTGACGTGTTTCCATGATCGCAACTAATATGTTGCATTTGCTCTTATCGAATGTTAATGATAATAATATTCCACATTTATGTAATAGAGTAAGTATCTTACGGAGCTTTATATTATCTTTTATATCATAATAAAACCTCACAGACCACTGTTTTTACAATGTACCTGCGTTTGATTCTGATATTTTGCATACCGTGTGTACGTTTTTCATCATATTTGCTTGAATAAAGGATCTGTTGACATATTTGCTGATTTAAATGGTCCCCTGTAAGTAAATATCGTGCCAGAAGGTTTAGGGGTATACAGAGTGACACAGAGGCTGACAGAGGTGAGGCACTCGGTAGTCGGAGGGAAGAACAAAGCAAACAAGAAATTCATGGAGTGAAACAGGTCAGTTGCTTCAACTAAATACAAAAGATGTTTTTATGCCATTGACTGTACCTTAAACCAGCCAGTCATAGTCTGACTCAGCTTGTGTTTAATGGGGAATTGAAACTTTCTACTTCCCCTCCAGATTAAGTTTGGTGACACACTTCCGTTTCATTGGCTGAGGATTCAGGTTCAGTCTAAACTGTGTTGTCAAATGTCTGCCCGCTGAACCCTGCTGGAGCAAATCCCAGACAATCCCATCCCACCCGCAGTGCTGCAGCCCTCTAACTCTTTTTTACTGATTGTGACCTCTCTGACCTCCACATGGAGAGTGGAAAATTAATTTTCTCATTGTGATATTAACTTGCCGCACTTCATTTTAGTGCAGACAAACAAACGTGTTCTTGTTTCTTTTTAAGCTCTCTTATCTACTTGTAGCAAGGAAGTGAATCTTGAATCGAACAGCCTATATTGAAATACGTGATTTTAAGGTAGCTTCATCACGTGAAATCAATTAAGTCAGATGTTAGTTACACTCTCTCTAATGCAGGAAGAAATAAAGTATAATGAGGGAAAGATCAGTAATGAGAAGTCCACAAGTACATACTAAAATACTAAGTAGACCAACAGTGACAGATAACTAGGGGTTAAACAACATTGTATAGGCAGAATATTATACAAAATCATAATTAGGATAAAACTAGAGTAACCGCTAACTGCTGCTAACTGTAGCTGTTGTTGGCAGGTTAGCTCAGTTAGCCGTGCAGTTAGCGGTCTGGGAGCTTGACGCACTGGGGGAGTGTTGACAGGGACGGGCTGCGTAGACATATTTGCAACACAACACACAGATGTCATAACGTCAAACTGTTTCTTCTATTCTTAAATCCTGTTGATAATTTTGTTAATGTTTTGATGTTTTCAGCTAAAATTCTTACATATTGCACCTTTAAGTGATAATAATACATCATGATGTATTTTTTTAATATAATTATTAATCTGGATTTGCTCAGTAGGCCCACGTAGTGACAAAAAGTATTAAATGAATGTTGGAAACATCACATGAGACCTTTTTATCCTCAGCATAGTCATATTGTTTTTCTGGGAGGATGGCTGTCTGCATTTTAGAGAGTGATGGCGGTGGAAAATCCCGAGCTCCCTAATAAATCTGTAATAATTAACCTCAATAATTAACCTCATCATGTGTCCTCCCGCGTTCATCACGTGCAGCCTGGGCGCTGCGGGGGTCACGTGGTGTTGTCGGCTTCAGAGTCGACGAGCTGCCGGCGGAGGAAGCGACTGAAAGGTGGGACTGCCTGCGGGTCAGCCTCTACTCCGGCAGGTAGGATGGTTTCATCAGCTAATTCTCCTCCGTATCCTCCTCTAACACCTGTAGATAAACAGAAAATAGACGTGACGTGTGTTTTAATGCTGCTGGTTAATGTCGCTCCTCTGTGCCGTGAACACACCGGCAGCGGAGTCGTTAAAAACCTTCCGGAGGAGACGTTGAAGTTAGTTTGTAACTCGTGTTTATCGCCTATGACGTGTTAAAATATAAATGTGTGTAGTTATATATATAGTACGCATTAACTACTGTAGCCTACGACATGTTGCTGCTTTATAAAATTCAAGTATTTCACAGAAATGTCTATTATGTCAAATTAACCCCCCACCATGGGTGACTAAACGCCTCATAGGTTTAATGGCGATAATGCTTTACTGTACCTGAAGGCTTCACATCACCCACAGGTGCTGTGACTACATTTTTTAAATAGCACGAACAGTATGAGGTGGATGGATTTGTTTTTATTATATTTTTCACAATCGATGGCTGCATTACAGAGTATGCAGGTTTTATGATGTAATTGTGTTAAACCACATCCTGTCAAACAGAGATAAGCAACCTTATTGTGAGATATACCAGTGTACTGTATTGTATATCAATTTTCTGAGATTTAGGCTATTTTAGCTCTGTATTTCTTGCTAGTTTTCCTCCTTAAAGTCTGCAATATAGCTGTAAATCTGGAGTTTTTCATATTATAATATATTTGTTTCCTCAGAGATAACATCTCCCACACATACTAGGTCTTTTAAAGAACCAAAATATTGTTCCAATTAATGAAAAAATAATTAGTTGATGAATTGCACTGTCATTTTTCAAGATAAAATGCCAAACACACCTGGTTCGAGCTCTTCAAATGGGAATAATGTTGGGTTTTGGACTGATAAATGACAATCAATTGTAAATAACTGTAATGTACAACTTGTAGTTTGCAAAGTCAAAATCATTGTCGTATTGTATTAGTCAGAAACTGGTTGTTGAAGTAAAAACCTGCAGTGACATAACGGTGGTCCAAACAACAACTGCAGGATCACGTTGGACAGTTGGACGTAACCAGCAGGACAAACGTGCCGAGACAGGGAAAGCTAGATCTGTACTAAGCTTGTAAACAGGATTAACACCTCTTAAGGTCCCCTCAGTGTGTCGCGGATGAGACCTGGTTGTGCCGGAGTTGTGTCATCAAGTACTGGGGCATTTAAACAACAAAGCATTAGGAGGTTGGTCATCTTGACTGTAACTGCACCGTGAGAAACGTAGATTATTGTCTTATAAAGAGGCTGTAAAGCTTTTATGTTATAGTCTTTAACTTGATTCTTGTAAATGAGGAGGAAGCAAAACCACATATTGTTTTAAAATGACAAGAGAAGTTAAACACTTTCAGTTTCTTTCTTTTGTTGTGTCTTGACCTTGGAGACAAAACAATCTCAACTCAAGAGCCACTTCCTCACCGGTCTACAACAGCTGGAGTTTGCTTTAGTTGCCTTTAAACTAGGGCTGAAACAATTCATCGATTAGTCAGTTGTAGGCCTATCGCAATAATTACATTATTGACTTATTGTACATATCTAATCGACTTATGTTGTTGTTTTGCACGCAATTTTTGTTGAGAAAGCCTGAAAGTCCATTTTATTTATTGTTTGGTTGTGTGGTTTTATTTTGTTTTGTGTTTTATTCATTTATGATATTTTGATATTTGTTTTCCCCAGTGATGCACGGCATATTGAACCGATATTGGGAATCGGGATTGGCAATATCTGTGAAACTATATCTGATAAATAGAGCCGATAATACAAAGTCAAATTGCTTTTACTCTGACATTGGAGCTATGCACCTTTTTAAAATGAAAAATTTGTACTTAAGTACAGAACTTAAGTAAATGTACCTAGTTACTTTCCACTACTGGTGTATACATGAACACTAGCATTGATCAGGGAGAAAAACTAACTCTAGTTTCAGTTTATTTCAAGCCACAAGCAAAGACAAACTGTGCAGAACATCGTACCACTACATCGTTATTCAAGTGCTGTAGCAGAGCGGTCTGTATGAAGTGCTGTTTGAGTTGAGGCTCTTACTAAATTTGGTGTTGTGTGTAGTTCATGCAGACAGTGTGTTGTCAGCTCACTGGAGAGTTCTGGTTATGCAGCGTTGCTATCGGGGCTGATGACTCTCATCTAGACACTTCTGCTTTGTCCATTAAATGAGCAGTGCACTTTCACTCTACAATGTGGTTCACTGGGGGGGAAAGCCACAGCTCATTGTAGGAACACAGTGTGATACTATTATCAACTGGTGCTCAGCAGACTGGAATAATGTTTGTTACTTGGTTAGTTATACTCGTTATAAGACTCAAACACTTATAAACAACATGGCTGTAGGGATGGCATTGTTGGTCTCAGTCCACTACTTCGGTACAGACTGAAATATCTTGACAATTATTGAATGGATTGCCATTTAGTTCAGACATTCGTGGACCCCAGCAGATGAAGCCATTGGGATCACTTCATGATCCCATATTGTTTCCTCTTGCACCACCAGCTAACCAAACTTTTCACTGACTGCATCTAGTAAAATATCCCAACATACTTGACTGGTTGGCAAAAAAGTCCCAAGAGGATGAAGCCTACTGACTTTGATGATCTCCTAACCTTTCTTCTAGCACTACCAGCTATCCAAAGAGTTCACTGACTGTATCCAGTGAAATATCGCAACATTTAGTTGAGTAACTGGCACAAATTTAGCGTAGACATTCATAGTCCCCAGAAGATGAAGCTCGCTGACTTTGATGGTCTCCTGAGCTGGCAAAAAAAATAGCTCAGACATTCATGGTCCCCAGAAGTTGTACCCTTAACATGCTAAAATGCAGCGTTTGTGTGCCTTTGTCATTGTTTTTCACGTGTTAGAGTAGTCAAACAAATAATAAATAGATAAAAATTTCCCCTCAAGCTGTTTCTCAAAAG
The DNA here is from genome assembly GCF_040436345.1 of Pagrus major. NCBI lineage: Eukaryota > Metazoa > Chordata > Actinopteri > Spariformes > Sparidae > Pagrus > Pagrus major. Next base: position 19,130,277 of record NC_133233.1, read on the forward strand.
ACTTTTTTGAGGTCAGGTTGGTGGTGACAGGGGGCCGGTGCTCAGGGAGCTTATGTAAGCGTTTTATGGTTCAGGCTGGGGGTAATTTTCCTCCAGTCGTGTTAGACGGGTCTGAGGAGCTGTGGTGCATGGCACAGAGCAGGAGCAGGTTGGCTGAGCAGGCCTTCGCTCAGCTCAGTCCTGTTGGGGTGACATGGAGGAGCTCTTACAGAGGTTTCCTGGAGAGCAGCGGCAGGACCGACAGCTGCACCTGAAGTCCCCCTGGACTCTGGTGAGTTGAGGTGCTGGTTAGACTTTCGTTTCAATATGCAGAGTGAGTGAGTTTTCTTTATTGTGGCTCTCATTAAACTCTAATGACTCTATTTTGGAAAGTGCAGTCTTACTGATCTCTACTCTGGTAAACATGACTTCATCCTAACCACAGTTTTAACTGTTATTGTGACTCAGTTTTTAACCCAGTCTTTTTCTAGCCCTAAACCAAACCAGACAACCTTTCCGTTGGAGGTGGCAGACAATAGATACAGTGATCTAGTGGATAATCAGAAGAATAAATCACAGTATATATCATTTTATTTTTTTGACAGAATTACGTTTTTCACAATAATTATTGTCGACCTACAAATACACGTCATTGACTTTAATGAGTTTGGTTTGGTAACTGAAAGGTTATTGCTCTTTTAAAGGTCCAACATGTAAGAATAGGCATCCTGTAATATAATAATCACTAACTGCTGCTAACTGTAGCTACTATTAGCTAGTTAGCTCAGTTAGCGTGCAACTAGCAGAGCTCGGAGGAAATGTTGGTGTCTTGTACGTAAGAGCTAGTTAGTCAGCATGCTAACCCCAGTAGATATCTCTGCAACACAATATTGTATTTACATGTGGATGTCATAATGTCAAAACTGTTATTTCTTCACATTCTGTTAATAATTTTTCACTAAAATTCTTACTTGCATTATTATGCTTTTAAATTATTGTTATGTCAGTGGGATAAAATGGTCTTAAAACAACCGTAATATAATTTATCACATTGATCTCTGGGTCGATATAACCCTTAAACAAAAGAAGTTACTGTAACAGCCTAGACAGCGTCTGCTACATACAACATTATCTAGTATAAACTTCTCTTTTAATTTTAATTAATAGACCAAATGGGAATTTTGTTTTTGAGGCTAATCCCATGAATTAGATATATTTTACTTTAAAAAAAAAGGTCAATCTAAATCATCTCATGTTTTTTATCACCATGTTGCTCAATGTATTTTATATTGTCAGTAGTTTTAGTGCCACACTGTTTGTCACCTGATAGAGAGTTCATTATCAGAGATATACTGTATGTGAGTCGAGTCATGATATGTCCTTTTGTTGTTTTGTTCCTGGTATGCTGAATGCATTCATCACATCTATATTATTTAAGTGATTCCCAGCAGATAGTTATATTTAGACTGTATTTCCCTTCGCCACCAGTTAAGTGTATTAAGAGTTCAATTGGTGCAGAGGCTGCCGGTCTAAGAGCCTGAATGGTTTCAAAGTCCATCCAGCTGGTATTCAGCTCTGATTTAGTCAGTGTAAACCATTGTCCTAAATACTGAAACACACAGTCGATTGTCTTTATCAGTGATCGCAGTAGCAGTGTGTATAAAACTTTATTGCCGTTTTCTGGTTGACACAAGGGTGAAAAGATGTTGTTTGATCACCCTGCACCTTGAATTTGTACTACCAACAAATAGGGGCAGCATTTCACCAGAATCACTGCTGATTGTTTTCTTTTTTATACATCATGCCTGTAGCTACTGTTGGCTTGTTAGCTCAGTTAGCCGTGCAGCTAGCCGGACAACCAGGGGGGTGTTGGGGTTTGCACTGCCAACACAGGAGCTTTGGACCTCTGGGAGGAAGAGGTTTTCAGGCCTGGGGCTAGCTGTGTAGCATGCTAACGTCAGTAGATATCTCTTCAGCACAATGGCTAGACGTCTTTGATATAACATCGGTTATTTCCTTACATTCTGTTAATAATCCAGGTTAATTTTTGAATGTTTTGAACTAAAATTATTACATATTGCAACTTTTAACATAACATCCATACATGGTTAGTAGTTTTATCGGACTGGTACTTGGTATCGGATGAGTTCAGGTATCAGCATCAGTATTGTGCAGAAAGAAATGGTATCAGAACATCTCTCATTAATACTCATGGTGAGAACATACTTGTTTTTAACTATCAGTAATAAAAAAGTGACATAAACTTAAAAAGAGCCTGAGTAGCTGCTGCTATATTGAACAAAACCGGGTCATTTTGAGAGTGTGTTCCTTGTGGGGACAGAAACACACACTGTCCGCTCTGTCCGACCTTGTTGCTGCATTCGAGGGCCTGATTAAGTCTCCATCAGCTCAGGACTCTTTTGAGGAAAATGGGACAGAGCCGCTGCGTTCAGGGACCAGCATGCATTTCCTTCGCATACTATTCTGAACAACAGGAGCCGTGCTATTGGGACACTGGCCTAGTAAAAGAAAGTAGGGGCTGGTTTTCGTTCTGCTGGTATTTCAGGTGTTAAACTTATATTCTCACATTTATGCTTATTAATGACGGGTGTCTTTGCTGACAGGTGGACACCATGAATTACGTGGGGCAGCTGGCGGGCCAGGTGCTGGTGACAGTGAAGGAGTTGTATAAAGGGATCAATCAGGCCACTCTGTCAGGCTGCATCGACGTGGTCGTGGTCCGACAGCCTGATGGGACGTTCCAGTGCTCCCCTTTCCACGTCCGCTTTGGAAAACTGGGAGTGCTGCGCTCCAGGGAGAAAGTGGTGAGTGTCCTACATTAGTCAAAGGAAAAAGACAATCAGATATTTGGAAATTAACGTAAAAAATTACTGACGTTTAACATGTAAAATTAACCAGTGATGAGAAATGGCGCCAGATTATTTGTGCAACTAAAATGATTTTCCATCTGAAGATCTAAAGCAAAAGTCAGTGGCAGCATATCAGGTTTCACTCCTCCTGCTCTCAAAGCTCTGGCGTTGATGCTTTAAAATGTTGTGATGGAGCTGCATGATAGATTTCTCTGCTCTCCCTCTGAAGCTCTCTGAACATTACCATCCACTCTCTGCTTCTCGCCAGAGCAGATCGCCCTTCCTCTCTATTTTTAGACACGGTGTGGTTGTCAGCTGACTGCTAAGGTGGGCTACACAGACTCAAGCTCAGTTTAGCCTCTTATTCCCAGCTTAGTAAGATTCTTCCCATTCAAAAAAAGTGTCTTATAGAAAAGCCTTTATCTTTACAGACTCACATGAGAGCCGGACAGTACAGGAAACAGTCTGTAGTTTCAATTTCAGTCAAGATGTGAATCATCAAAAGCAGGAAAAAACAGAAGAAAACCAGATCGTGACCTCTCGTTACATGTCAGCTTCTTGCAGACAATTTTAGTAGATTTTTGGTTCATTACTGACTCTGTGCACACAACTTACATCCTGTTAGGTTACTTGTGTTGTTGACCTTTAAACAAACCTAATTCCACTCAGGCAGGCTCTGAAAATACCCTGACGGTTTAATACATGGATAGAAACTTCTGCTGTATTGTGAAAACTGCAAGCTTTCGAACAATCTGTTCTCCATTTTTCTCCGGCTTAACCCTAATTCTTCAGGTAAATCTGTGGCACAGTTTCTTTTCATCAATGAGCTTCATTGTAGAAAATGCAAATGCTGCTTTTTGGTGTAAACAAACCTGATTAATGTCTGCTAAAACCTGAGGCCGTCTGAGGAGAACGTGGTGAACTTCCAACAGAAATGTGTTTGTTTGTTTGACTCTGCAGATTGACATAGAAATCAATGGGGAGCCTGTGGAGCTGCACATGAAGCTTGGAGACAACGGAGAGGCCTTTTTTGTCCGGGAGACAGAGCAGCACAATGTGAGTTTGATGATGAAAATGAAAAATGTTTTAATGTTGAATTTCAGCTGAACTTCTCTTATTTACTAGTAGAACTCAGTTACTAAGATAACAACATCCAATATTTCTTGGACCTGTCCTCCTTAGCTTTCTTTTTACAGTCATGCTGGCAGGGATGACACCGTCGGTCTGTTAGTGTCTCAGAAATTATTGGATGGATTGCAATTACATTTTGTACCGACATTTATCGTCCGCAGAGGATGAATCTTAGTGACTTTGGTGATCCTCTGACTTCCTCTGGCAGCATCAGCCGGTCAAAAGTTTTTCTTGTCCACTAAAAAAGCATTACATTAACATGCTAGCATGGTCATTGTGAGCATTTTAGCATGCTGACATTAGCATTTAGCTCAAAGCACAGTAACACTTTATATAAGGTCCTTTATATAAGGAATGTAATATGATTTGTGAAAAGGAAAAGGTAAACATAGAGGGGTTTTCCATCTGTATCTACAGTATCTTATGTTATTATTTGGAAAGGAGCAGGCAATAAAAGTTAGTATAAGTGGTTAAATGTGTATTATGTGTCTTGTACAATTCTTCTGGAAATCGTACGTTGAAATGAGCAAAACAAACCAAATATGAATAAATAAATATAATTTTTTTATCTCGACACAGGAGAAAGTCCCAGCCCACCTGGTGACCTCGCCCATCCCCACAGAAGATGCTTTATTCAGGAACAGAGAGCCCAGATGTGTGGGACCAGCGGCGGAGAACAGTCAGCCTCTGAGTCAAGACGACCCGTCCTCTGGAAACCTGCAGACCTGCTCCAACACTGCCGGCAAGAAGAGGAAGAGACGCAGGAGGAAGCACAAAGCCGAGCCACGCAAGGAGGAGCAAACCACATCTGCAGGCGGGGAGCTGGAGCTGTGTGAGCTCAGTTCAGACGAGGAGCAGAACACGTCACATGGACGGTCAGTTAATATGTTCAGTTTAAAAGCTGCGTTTTTATGCATTGATTGTTGGAAAAAGTTGTTGATTTAATTGTTTCCTGTCTTCAGAACATCTTCACTCTCCTTGATGAAGGACAACATGGACCACAGGCAACACTCCCCCCTCACCACCCTCGAATGGGACAGCTACCCTTTCTCCGACGGGGACTGGTCCCCTTGCACTATGTACGGCCGCCCCACTCTGTCCTGTATTTACACAAACACAGAGAAACGATGAGACATAATTTCCATCTAGTTCATCAAAAGCTGAGTTAAACAAATCACTCCCACAAGTTGTTACAGCTGACTCAGTGGAAATGTGGTGTTTGTTTACAGCAGGGAGATGTCCGAGCCCATGTCGCCCAAGAGTGACTCCGAGCTGATGGTGAAGCCTGCAGAGAGCATGCTCAGGGCCGAGTCCCACATGCAGTGGACCTGGGGCGAGTTTCCAGAGTCCACCAGGGTGAGGCTGCTAGAGTCTGGTCTAAACTTTGGTCTTTGAGACAAGGAAGATTTGTGGGAAATGTGAATATGTATTCTTGTTCTGTTCTTTCTGGCATCCAGGTCAACAAAAAGGACAAATCAGAGCCAAAGACGTTGACCATCACTCCCTCTGAGAACACGCACTTCAGGGTTATCCTGAGCACAGAAGCCATGGAGGAAGAGTCGAGGGAAGAACAGAGAACCACAGATCCTGTTTGCAGTATTATAAAACCAGAACCTCGGACCATGAAAGTTGATCAGCACAGTCACAAACCACAGCCCCCTGAAGTGTCGTCAAACAATACAAACATTATCAAGCATGAGCCAGAACTTTCAAATGTAATATCCAGGAGTTTTACCTCTGGGCCACGTCCCCCGAACTCTGAACTGGGTGCAAAAATGGTGCACAAGACCAGGTGGACGTCTTCGCCTCCAAGTCGCAGGGCCAGCGGCTCCGCTGCCAGTGGAGGCGGTAACGAGACTGGAGACTCGGCGGGAGTTTGTCCTGAGGCGAGAGCCTCGTCTAAAGCCAGCGACTCCCCCATCAAGAGGAGAAGTAACATGACTTTCTTTATAACTCTGAAAATGTGTTTTATAGTTTCTGTAAATTGTGTTCATCACTGAAGGAAATTACAGTATTTTTTATGCCTCTGCCCAGGTGATAGCTGTGGCCCGAGGCAGGATGTTTTCAGGACCTCACAAAACACATTTTTGGCCATTACTCAACAATTCAAATGATAATTCTGACAAAATCTTTATGCAAATGTCTAAGAACAGTGAGGACATTTTATATCCAAAAGGTCAAAGGTCAACTTAACTGTGACATCATAATGTTCTGCAAAAATTGTTCTGGCCATGATTCAGCGCCATAGCTCAGGAACAGCAACTTGACTGGTTTGTGGAGGCAAGAACCGCAAGGCAATTCTGTAGTAGAGAGCCGCAACATTAAATCATTTAGTTGTCAACTCCTGATTTAATTGACAACATTTTTTATGATCAGTTTGACTTTTAAGAAAAAAAGTACAAATTCTCTGAATCCAGCTTTTTTAAATGTGAATATTTTCTGGTTTATTTCCTCCTCTATGACAGTTAACTGAAAATCTTCTGGTTGTGAACAAAACAAGACATTTAAGGACGTCATTTTGGGCTTTGGGAATCACTGATCATCATTTTTCTGCATTTTCTGACATTTTATAGACCAAACATCTCACTGATTAATCAAGAAAATAATCACAGATTAAATGACAGTGAACATAATTGTTAGTTGCAGCCCTAATGTAGTACGGATATAAACGATTTTACGAAAGACAGAAAGTGGCAGGAAAGCTTCCTAACAAATTCTGATGTAGACACAGAAGTTGTTAGTTTGGTTTCTCTGCAAAAAAGATCTTCATAGGGACTTTAAGAAAGTAGTTGGCGTGGGGAGAACGACTGAATCTTAATAATAGAAATAATAATATGTCTATATTTGAAGAACCTTTCAATAACAGAAAGTTAACTCAAAATAAATGAAGAAAAACAAAAGGGATAAAGCAGCAGTAAAACCAAGTCTTCACAAAGAATGATCCTCCCTTACTTGGCAAAAAAACTGCAATGCCAATATCTCATGATAACATATTTATGGCAAGCGTCAGAAAGTGGAAAATAGAAATAGAAAAATAGATTCAAGTGACTTCAAAATAAATAAATTTGAATTCCATCTGCTTATTTGTCATGAAAATTGTACAGAAGCCTTAAATAATTGTATTAGCTCCATTATTCTTAGTTTGGTTGGGAAAGAAAAAAGCTCAATGTAAATGATGTGAACAGGAAGGATGTGGTTTCTATTCGGGCCTGAGTTCAGTGTTCAATGTCTGGTGCGGCTCTGCATTCACACACATCAGTTTAAAGGAAGTGAAAAGATTTCCGAGTAAACTCTTACCGTCATCTCTTCTGCTGCTTTCATACAGGTGTGAGGAAGAGGAGCCAACATCAGGGCCCTGAAGATATTTACCTGGACGACCTGAATGCACTTGAACCAGACGTTGTTGCTCGGTACTTCCCAAAAAGGTACAAAGCTGGGAGTCATGTCACCTCATTCAGGATTATTTAACTATGTATGAGTATATGTGCAGGAGGTGACAAAGCATTCATTGACAACTTTTGAATGTAGCCACAATATTGAGTTTTGATACCCCACCCCGACAGAACCAAAGACATGTACAAATGAAGTGAAAATGGCTGCAGCTATTGTCACGACTCAGTGATTCATTGTGTGAAACTGGACTGTCTGTGTGTGTCTGTGTGTGTCTGACTCCAGTGAGTCTGAGCAGGTTCCTAAAGACTGGGTGGAGATGGGGAGGCACTCTGGATCTCAGTCTCCTCAGTCTGTCGGCAGCGCAGCAGCAGACAGTGGCACTGAGTGTCTGTCCGACTCTGCTGGTGACCTCCCTGACGTCACCCTGTCGCTGTGTGGAGGTGTTGGTGAGAACTCAGAGATCTCTAAAGGTACACAGAAATCTCTGTTTATTACTGCAACACTGATAAAACAAGTCTCCTCATAGGTTTGTCTTAAAATATCAGTAATTTTTACTACTGATACTTTTTTACGTGTAATTACAAATTTCTGTCTTAGATTTTCATATTTCTTTCTTGTAATCTTCATTTTTCACATTAATCTTTCACAGTGATTGAATGTAACTACGTACATTTACTCAAGTGTTTTTACTCCAGATAAATTCATGGAGCACATCATCACCTACAATGACTTTGCAGAGAATCCAGCAATCATCGACAATCCCAATTTGGTGGTTAGAATTTCGAACAGGTGAGTCGTCTTACCTTCTAATCTCGTCACTGTGGGTGGACACTCATCACACATTACATCTTGAAAAAAAACCCTTTTCCACCAGGTATTACAACTGGACGCTGGCAGCTCCGTTGATACTCAGCATGCAGGCTTTTCAAAAGAACTTACCAAAGGTATGCTCTTGATCTAATGTGTCTTATAGCATACTGTTCGATCTCACATCATATCTGTTCACACATGAATCATTTATGTTAATGACAGGCTACAGAGGAGGCCTGGGTGAAGGAGAAGATGCCTAAAAAGTCTGGACGCTGGTGGTTCTGGAGAAAGAGCAGCGTAAAGCAGGTAAGTCAAAGGTTTTTAGGGAAAGTCACACCTTCATCTGTGTGTTTACAGTGGGAATCCTAAGCTGTTTGAGGAGCTTTGCATTGTAAATGAGTCTAAGCAAATGCATCAGAAACCATTACGACCATGTTTTGCATTATTATGTAAAGACTTTAAGCTTATGAAAGAGCCTTTTCAATCACATATTTTACTGTTCATTGGTTTTAAATTCTGGTTGTTTATCTCTTAAAAGGTTAAGAATGTCTCTTCCTCTCTTCAGTTATCATCAGAGACCAAGTTAGAGAGGCAGGAGTCTCTGACCAGAGAGAGCCCTGCCCTCCACCCGGCCCCAGAAACACAGTGAGTCAGCAACAAAGCTCTGGCTTCCTCACAACTGTACAGTCACAGTGTTGGGTAAACATGTCCCACAGAGGCTGGATTAGCATGTTAGTCAGCGAGCAGTGCGGATGATTTATGACTCAGAAACTCGTCATCAAGAGACGAGACGGAAGATGCTTTAAACCAGGCTGATTCTAGTTGGAGATAATTAAAGATGCATCCAGTTTTTGTATGAAATAAGAAACAAAAACGCTGCATATCTGAACAGAGTTACTGTACAGACAGATGAGGAGGTCTGCTGCCCTCTGGTGGCTCTAAATGATTCTGCAGTTGAGCCTGAATCACATAATCTGCTAAAAATGTGTCTGTATGTCAGTGCATTGTCTCATTATTGTGCTTATTTAAACATAACACACTTCTCAGTCTTCATCACAGGCCAAGTTTGCTCTCGTCTACTCACCTAGACATTGTTTTTCCCTCCTACAGGCAGAAAGCAGCCGAGTGGTCTAGTGACGATGAGGCTAAAGAGCTGAATGCTGTGGCACCTGCTCTGAACCCCACTGAGCATGTGCAGACAGAAGGCCCAGCCCCGGCGCCGTGTCACTCCTACAAGAAGTCCCTCCGCCTGTCGTCTGACCAGATAGTAAGATCACTGACACTGCCAGCGACACTAAATTTAGGCAAAGACGGAAGCTGTTTTTCTGATTATGTGTACTGAAGCCCAGTGAAGAAGGTTGGCCTAAGAGACAACAGGAAAGCTTTTATTTATTTTGATTATTTATTTTGTGTACTAAGATCCCATGAATGACTCCCTGTGGCTCTTAAAAGTTTGTCTCTTTTATGCCAAAAGTAGTCGATCCTATCTAGATGAATTACATGAAGATGGGACACAGAAACACATTAACATAGACAAGTGCTGAGAACTACTAGTTTGAAAATGGAAAAAATCTGAGGTTGTGACATTAGAAAGAGGGGGGCTATTCTTCTAAACTGCTCTCATTTCGTCTCCTTCAGGCCAGCCTGAAGCTGAGAGAGGGGCCTAATGATGTCACCTTCAGCATAACCACCCAGTATCAGGGGACGTGTCGCTGCGAGGGCACCATATACCTGTGGAACTGGGACGACAAGGTCATCATCTCTGACATCGATGGCACCATCACCAAGTATGAAAACCTCTAAATATCCACCTGTACATTATGCTGTCTTTATTCTCAGACAGCAACAGAAGTCAAATCTTCCAATCTCAGGCACATTATTTCGAATGAGGAGTCTGATAATGAATTTTCTTCCCACAGGTCAGATGTGTTTGGTCAGATTCTGCCTCAGCTCGGGAAAGACTGGACTCACCAGGGAATCGCTAAACTTTATCACTCAGTGCACGAGTAAGACAACGTATTTCCTTCTGTCAGAGTAAAAATGTCAGACAGTGAAGTGAAAGATTTAATCTATGAATATCTGACTGCTGCAGGAACGGTTACAAGTTCCTGTACTGCTCGGCCCGAGCCATCGGCATGGCCGACATGACCCGAGGATATCTGCACTGGGTGAACGACAGAGGGACTCTGCTGCCTCAGGGACCCCTCATGCTGTCTCCCAGCAGCCTCTTCTCTGCCTTCCATAGGTGAGAAATCGTCTCTGTTGACAGATCTCTGGCATCAATGTCAGCGCTTTTAGTTACTGGGGCCTCATTTATAAAAAGACTAGGTTATGATTAGGTTTGTTCTTAAGTAAGAGTGAAGCAGAAAACCACGTGTAAGAAGTCATTTATAAAAGTTACTTTGACGTGGAAATGATCTTTTTCTTAGCAAAGAATAGACTGAAGTGATTTCTCTGCTGGTTATGTAGCGTTTGAATAACACATGCTGCCTGGCTTTGATCTCAGCTGCCATCGCTGTGATTTATTCCAATAAATCCTGATTTGTGCTGCATTATATGAGAGGAAACCGCAGCAGGTGCCGTCGATTTAAATTGATTTGAGATTTATTGATCACAGATGCGTAAGTCTCAAATGAGATTCTCAGAAGTGGCTTAAGCAAAGTTTTATATACTCAACATCTTTTAATGATTGAATGTGAGCACAATATTGGAAATGATCTTAAGACTGAGTTAAAGCATAAATCTAAGAATATTTTTAATAAATGAGAGCCCTGGTCAGCAGATCAGTGGAGACATGTCTGTTGTCAGAGATAATTTATCCCAATATTTGCTTTGGTTTGTTTGTTTTTGCTGGAATTGAAATGTGTTAAAGTACTAATACCACACTGTAAAAATACTTAAGACTGATTTTCTCTTTCCTTTATATTATATATTTACTGATTGGTGACCTTAGTAACCTGTTTTATTGTCATTTCGGATCTTCATTGACTCTATAAATGGTTATAAACGATACATTTGTCTATGTCTAACGTTAGCAGTTTGTATGTGACGTACAGTACAGGTCACAGAGTGTCAGTTAATAAATGCAACAGCTTCTCGAGAGGCCAAGCCGGGCAGTAACAACCACACCCACATTGGAGATCACTGCTCAGAGTGGAAACGCAAACCAGATCTGGCGTTCAGCTGCAGTTACCTCGGGGTTACGTAGGGCTCTAAGGGTACTATGCTGAACGTACTTTGGTGGAAACGCAGCTTCATTTCAGTACAGTAGGAAACTCCAGCAGCAGCAGAAGGTCAGAGGTTAAGTCTGTAATCTTTTCTTTCTCTTGTTAGAGAGATCATTGAAAAAAAGCCTGAGAAGTTCAAGATCGAATGTCTCACAGACATCAAGAACCTGTTTTTCCCAAACACAAATCCTTTCTACGCAGCGTTTGGAAACAGAGCAAGTGTAAGTGTTTAGTATATCATCTTTGTTTATATATCACTTTAAGTTTACACAATAGATTGTGTTTTTATGAAACATCTGGGATTTACTTTACAACAGCAGTATAATGTTTAGTTATACTGTTGTTCAGCCTCCATTACTCTGAAATGATCCTCCCTGTCTTCTGTTTCAGGATGTGTTTGCCTACAAGCAAGTGGGTGTGCCTGTGTGCCGGATATTTACAGTGAATCCCAAAGGAGAGTTAATCCTCGAGCAGGCCAAAGGCAATAAAACATCGTGAGTACCAAGCCATCACTGGAGTCATTGTTTTGGTCGCTCAGACAAACGTTTATTGTTCCCGTCATGGCTGGTTTTTATTTGACAGATACAGCCGGCTGAGCGAGCTAGTGGAGCACGTTTTCCCTTTACGAAGTTCACAACACAACGCCACCTTCAGCTGCCCCGAGTTCAGCTCCTTCTGTTTCTGGAGACAGCCCATCGCTGAGGTGTGCTTTGAGGAGCTGCTGTAACTCGAATTAATGGTTCATTACTTGAAATCAACAGAACTAACTGTATGCACTGACTTCATACTGAGAAGTCTTTGTATTTCTGTGAGCCACTGGAGTAGTTTGATATCGTCTTAGACACATTCCTCTTTAGTGGAAAGTTTGGGATATTACTGTATTCCATGTCTTCACAGTTAAGGCTCATTCCCTTCATGCACTTGCAGACTAGTTTTGGTGTTATTAAGAGGTGTGTTTGAAGGCTATGTCAGCTTTTGGCACAAAGGAAAGCCAAACGTGTGACATATCAGTTGTTGTTCTTCTTGCCGTCTGTTATGGGAAGAGTTTGCCTGAGCACTTATTCAGGGAGTGGATTTGCTATAACTGAGCTTAAACTGGCCACCGACTGCAGCTGTGTTCAGAATCGCATACTTACACACTGACTACTACATACTTACCAGTACGTAACGTGATTCCCACTGCGAAAATTCATGTTAATGCCCTCTCAAGTCAGAACAACAACCTGAAAAGTCGGAGAGGATTTTGGTACACGAGTTGCCGAGTTTTGCTGCCACATTCAAAGTTCAAAGTGAAAGTTACCCATAGGAAAAGCACTTGAGTGAAAGTATCCAATATTAAATGAGTAAAAGTAAATTATACATATATTTACATGTATGTACTAATGTGTCGACTGATAATTGGCCCGGCTGAGCATCTGATCTGACATTCAGCATTTTTCCCATCATCAGAATCAGTGTTTTTTTTTTCCGATTGCTGATAAATGATATTAAATACATTATATACATATAAATGTCAACAGAAAATCCACATGCTATAAAGTTGGAACTCACAACATACTGAATCTGCCGTCATACGTAGTATGAACAGTATGTTAGGATGCGATTCTGAACACAGCCTTAGTTGCACGTTCTCTCCCTGCCTTGAGAGCCGTTATGAAAAATACAAGTTAATAATTATAGCAGCTTTGTTTTCATTCTTTTAAGGCCTTATTCATACTTAAACGGTCTTATTTCAGCTCTTTACGTCTTTGCTCTGAAGCTTACAGATTTTGCACTATTACAATATGCTTGAAAAAAACCTGATTCGGCTCATAGTTAATAAAAATGCATTACTGCTGTTAAAAAAGGACTTTTGGAACGGCAGATAATGCTGATATTTGGTATTAAGTATTTTTCCAAAAGAAAAATGTAGTTAGACTTACTGTAGAAATGATTTTGGATGAATTTTGAATCATCTTCGCTGATGTTTTTCGCCAGACTTCTGCCATTGTGAAAACTACAGTATATCAATGTTAATGTTAAGTCTGTTTTGTTTTTATTCTGCTCAGTAACGACTGACAGTGAAATTTTATTCTTTCTATGAAAGTGATAAACTTTGTGTGAAGTGAACACACAACATTGTCGTAGTTCTGCTGCTTCAGGTGTTTTCTGTAGACTGTTGTTTACATCACGATGTAACAACGTTTGCACAAAGTACTTTCTGGATGATGTGTTTGAGAAATACACTCAACTGTTTGATCGGCTTTCTATCTGTTAGTGTGAGAGTTGAAAACATGAATTATTTAAAGTCATTTTCTAGTGTGTTAAAGCTGTAGATCTACTGTACATAAACTGTGTATTTACTGAATGTATTGTAGTGATAAACTGTTAAATCAAATGTTCGATGATGCTTTAATAAAAAAAAACATTTCAGAGAACAAACAAAGCTTATTTTCAATATTATTGACAATTTTAGCACCAACAAGAGGAGGAGTGTGAGTGTGTGTTTATGTAAACTGGTATGAACTGTAGGATGTGAGAAAAACAAACACTGATTTCTGCTATCAGCAACAAATCAGATCAACTTGAAATCAGATTTTAGCACAAACAGTTCATTAACATAAGTACAAAAAAGAAATACTGGGTGGTGTCCATACAGGGTAGTATGTACTTTTAAATACTCGGATAAACGACAGTAAACAACAATTAAATGGCAGAGCAACATACTGTTTGTATTTGTAAGATCTAGGTGGGAGACAATCCACAATAAGGAAATATAAAAACACTGCAATATAAACACACTATATATTAGTACTTATCGTAGAATCTCACATATAATTTGGAGACTGTATTGTGTATTCTCAATACTGAACACTGTACTCCACTTAGAGAAAAGTGTCTTTTAAAAAGGACATCCACTTCTGCCTTATATATGCTGTCAAGTGTCTTTAAAAGGGTCAGGGCTACCGTTTGGATGGGCTGGCGTAGAGCAGCATGGCGCTGAAAGACGACAGGATCTCAGAGGAGGCAGAGATGGCGAGTTTCCCAGCCGTCAGGACGAGTCCAACTCGATCTCCTCTCCTCAGAGGCAGAACCAGACTCAGCGACATCGAGCTGCTGCAGTTACACTGATCATGTGACGGCGGTGCTGCCGCTCCTGACAGGAAGCCTGCGGAGTCCAGTTTCTGGACGCTGCGATTGGACACGGAGAGGACCGCCTCGACCTTCTCGCCTCGCTGGGCCGTGAGCACAGCCGTCAGCAGGTAGCGTCCGTCTGTGGGAGCTGTGAAGATACCTGAAGACACAGAGATCTCTTAATACACACATTCTTACCAAAGAACCACCACTTTGGTCCAGAATAAATATCTCAATTACAATTTGATGGATTCAAATTGGCTTCACAGTCACCTGTGTGAGCGTCATAGTGCTCTCCATCGTTGACCAGCACCTTGTTGAACCGAATGATTCCCATCTCTCCCTGGAACGGCGGCAGAGTCAGACCAGCTGAGAATGACATCGTCTCACCTGAGCACAGGACAGAAAACATCACACACCAACAAAGATTATGTTAACAGAGGCAGGAACCTGTATAATGTATAAACCCTGACCTGAAGCCGGGTCGGGTTTGTGTGGTGATGGTCTGTGAGGCAGGTTCACATCTGTTGACCAAAAGACAATTAGTTTCACCCTCTCTTGACAGACTCAGGTGTGATGCAGTAGAATAACACTACAGGAGTATTTACCTGAGATGAGGGGCGTGCTGGACTTTGGTGTGTCAGTTAACTTGACGTTGGGGGACGCTGTGAAGTAAAACAAGACGATGAGACACGAGAAACAATGCTGGGAAAGAGGAGAGTGCAGGTACATGTCAGTGCGTCTCACCCGGAGCTCCAGCGAAACCCTGAACGGGCTTCATGCTGCCGTCCGTCCCCTTGGGCAGCTTGGATGGGATCATCCTGCCGGGGGGTCCTGCCTCTCCGGTCTCCAACACAGGCGGCTCTGTGAGGGGGGAATCAACGGGACCCATCGGCATTGGAAGGCTCTTAGTTGAACCCTGAGGAAGTCCTGGGTCGTCCACAGAAACCTGAACACCTGCAGACGACAAGATAAGGTGGTGAGTGATGGGGCTGAGGCTGCAGGTCAGAGAGAGACCAGATGTTCTGAGGTCAGATGTGTTAACAGAGCAGCTGGTTACACTGTGACTCTTCAATCTCCCTGCGCCAGCTGAGTGCAGCGTCGTGGTTCTCAAACTGGGGTCGGGGCCGATACAGGGAGTCGTACAAGACCAGCAGGGGAGAAAAAGTGGAGAGCAGGTCAAGTGAAAAGAATCATATTAACGAAGGAACAACAGGTTGCTCTGATGATTTCAGGGAAGTAAAGATTCAGGTTTACGGGATTTATTCTGACTGAATGACTCATCGAGCAACCATGTCAGTGTTACGAGAGATATGATGAAGTGTTCTGACCTCACTGTCAACATAACAGGAGAGATTTGTGTCCGGCTAATTTGAAGCAGCTTATGTTGCATTTTTAATTTGCACATTAAAGATAGAATATGTAACATTTCTGCATTAAAAAGTCTAAAAAGGACTAAGACGAGTTTAATTGTATTCAAGGTGTTGGTGTATTTCATTTGGTCGCTCGAGGCTATAACTTCTGGATAAACATCCGATGATTTTTTAGAGAATGAGGGAGACAGCAGCAGCACAGTACGACATTTGTGTGACATCAGGGGAAAATGGCTGCTCTGCTGCACTCACAGTACAGCCCCTGAGCTAAAGAAAGAGCCACCGCCGCAGCGACAAAACTGTCCTCCGCAAAGTAATTTGATTACATCCCACAGAGTCTTAACCCAACATTTCAACATGTTTCACTTTTGAAATGGCTGACAACAAAAACAAACTTCAGATGAATAACATCCAATCATATCTTGTGTTGTATTTCCACTTTGATTTCCACAACAGAAACACAAAGTTGTGTTTATGTTTATATTGTGCTACTGCTGGCTGTCATTAACAGCTAGTGAGGGATCACCTGAACCCGTTATTAAGCACATAAATAGGGACAATGACAGACCACTGACACATCTGCCATCAAAAGGATGATCAGCTGCTGCATTCCTGAGAACCACTGCTGACTTTATCAACAGATCAGTCCTCCTGGCCGGGAGCACATATTCGCTGTTACCCTCTGCTGTCCCGAAAGGAGGACCAGCACATAAAAGGCATACCAGCAGCATACCGAGGCACGGCCACATGCTCAATCACCAGACAGCTTGTCACCTCACCCTGGGGAAAAAGGGTAATTTAGTATAGAGGCCAGAAAGAGAAAAGTCTGCCTGTTAAACTCAACATGTGGAGGGGAGCCGGTGTGTGACCGTAAAACAGCACAGGGGGTAAAAAGTCTGCGTATGTGCACATGTGTTTGACTGGTCGCTCCTCATATAAAGTCAGGTATGTGCTCCAGTGAGTCGACTTTGATTTCAGAGGCAAACACAGGATGTGAGTGCGTATGCCAGAGTGTTTGTCGTGATGAAAGAGGTGAGCTGTAAACAAATAGATCTGCTGTCGACCACAAATTTGCATCCATGCAGCAAAGCGGCATTGGAAACCCTCGCTTTGTTGTTAGTCACAGGATACAGCAGCCCCCTTCTGTCACAAGAAAGGCCACTTCCAGCATTACATACCACATCATAATGACTGCATGGCAATGTGGTGCATGTTGACTTTATGAGTCACCGTCAGCCCAAACATGCTGGCCTCTGAATACATCTGGGAATCAATACATCCAGCCCCTTACGTCAGATAATCTAACACCTACTCTGTCAGGAACCACCGTACGCTGCAGGCTTCACTGTTCTCGAGGGCGTTCTGTCGGGTTCCATCTTGTTTTCGGTTCACGAGGGTTATCACGTTTGACCACTGAGCAGACCGTGTCACCTTACAAGTCGCCTTATCTCTCGCAGGTCGCTGACCCACCAGCTTCACCACTAAGGATTGTCAGAAGCAGGAAAGTATGTTTCTTATCTCTGAGCATCCTCATAATTGAGCCATGCAAGGCTGTTTTAAGTTGGCGGAGGTCGCTTTGTCAAACACAAGGAGAAGGATGTGCTTTAATGCAAGTAAAGGGATTAGGAAACATATACAAGTCATATATGCACACTAACACACAGAGGAGTGCACTTTGTAGTGAATCGCTCCACGTATGTAAATATCATATCCTGTTATTGAACACTGGTAAATTATTTGTTTTGGTGTAATTTGCTGCTTGTTTTAAATCTGTTGCTTGTTTCTTTTATGTGAAATTTTATGTTGTGTTGTTTTTTCTCTTTATGTGAAACTTTTGATGCTGCTGTCTTGGCCAGGACTCTCTTGTAAAAGAGATTTTGTAGCTCAGTTGGAATATTCCTGGTTAAAACAAGGTTAAGTAAATCCTTTCGTCGTTTGTCCTCTCTATCCTTCTAATTTTCTCAAGTTTGAGCAACTGTAACTCTGGAAAAATGTTTCCCGCTGTTGATTGAAGAAATGGGTTTTTAAAACAAATTCTCAGCGGCTTATGTATTTCTTTCATTTTGTGTCAACAAGCTGTTATCAATCAAAGTGAGAACGTCATGATTAGTGTGCAACAAAATCACTTAAAGACTGACAAATTGCATCTTTCTTCGTCCCTCTCCTGACCCGCTCATATAAGGTTAACAACCGGTGTGACATCATGGTAAACACATTGACAAATGACCCCTGGGACCGTGTGCAGCTCTGTTTATTTCAACAGGAAAGGAGGTCATCCGTGGACGTTAAAAAATGTGAGAAAACTGCAGATGGAACTGAACAGGGTGTGAGGAAACAAAGATATGAATGTCGATCCAGTAGCACCTAATCTAAACACACTGAAGCTCTCGGCTCTGAAATAAAGACGCCCTCGAGTGGATCTCTGATAAGCTTTGTGCAGAAATCTCTCTGTGGTGAACTGCTTTTTCCAGTCTCTTCAGATAAGCATGCAGGGAGAGAATAAGATGAAGCAGCTGGCAGGGCAAAGACAAACAGAGAGCCAAAGAGCGACTTGTCATAATGGTCCCTGGTAACATCACAGAGCATGAGTGGAAATCATGAATAATTGCGCTCCCTCTTGCAAAACCTCCGAGTGACAGCATGATGAATTGACCTCCACATTATGACAACAGTCATGGGGTGGAGTGGCAACATTTCCCAGCCATCTCTGATTCAGAATTTGGCAAACAATGAGAAAACTGGCATCTCAGAACTACCGATGAATCAGAAACAAAATACTGAACCTCTGGTCTGACTTGGACTGGAACCAGGACTATTTTATTCCAGCTCACCTCCCATGAGATTCAGGACTGGATCATGTAGTGCTGTATCACCTGCCCCATAAACCAGCGAGTGAAAAACTAGCCGGTCCCAGAGGAAGAGACTCGGCTCGTAAACGTTATGGGCGTACTTCTAGTTCTGACTGTGAGAGCCGGACAAGTCCAGCTCGGTCTCATAGGTACCATTAATGAGCAGACTCATACGAGAGGTATGCAACATATGCACCGATATGAAAATCTATGCTCGCAAATATGCTTACAGCAACACAATAATATCCAGCCCTAATGCAGAACAAATAGCTAAAAATCCACGATATTAAAGTACAGTAGGTGAACACAATTCCCTTGATGTTCTCGTTTTTTACACTGAAAAAAATAGACACACGTGTCGAGTTTATGGACAAACACACTCTTGAAAGCAAACTTGGATGCACAAAAAAGCTGCATGAGCAATATTTCTTTATGCCAAGGCATTGCTCAACACAAGTGGGGTCTATTAAATAAAGCATGTGTCTTCAATCAGCCCTGCCTCCTTTAACTGGGAACATGGTTCAATGAAACTTCCTCTCTCTCACACACTCACACTCCAATATTGCAGCCTGTCCAACAACACAGCCAACCTGTGATACACTAACAGACTCCGGTCCAAACAATGATCTAAAAGGTTTGGAAATATTACAGCGGTTTGATCACTATCTCAGCTTCAACTGTTGAAATTTCTCTGGGTAATGTGTGAGATTTAGTCTGACATGAGCCTGGAAACTATTGGTAGAGAAAACCTTTGCTGATTAGTGGCCTGAAGTGACATTCAAAGTAGGGCTGGACGATATATCGGGGGGTCGGTGGTTCGATTCCCGCCCTCCGTATGTCGAAGTCCAGAAAAAGAGCAGAAAAATGAGGCCTTTCCCTTTCCTTTTCCGTTTCTCTTTTCATGCACTGAACCACTTATCTGAACGGACAATCAGAGTGGTTTATCTCATCATGAGCCGCCACCGATTCTATGTGCTCAATCGGCTGCATTACAGTAAAGTGATTTTTTCTGAACTTACAAGACTCCTTACTACTTCTAATACTTGTCTTTACTCACTTAGTCATTATATTGCCCTGTCCCAGCATTTATTAAGTGCTTTTGAGGAGGTTTCAAAATATAGAGATCTATATTGTGTATTGTTACATATCCATAGACTTATATTATGGCCAAGTCCTACCTACAGCTTACCCGTCTTCTCAGGATTGTTGTTCGTCAGCACCTGCAGGCCTCCGGCTCCATTAGTGATGAGGTTCTGAAGGTTCTGACAGGTTCCCCTCAGTTCTCCAATATTTCTTGCATGAGCTCCAACTGTACCATTCAGCTGGTTGACACAAGTCCACAATGCAGTAACATGTTTGTTCAGACCCTCTTTGATCCTCTGAAGGCTGCTGGAGACCGGGTCCAACTTGCTGCATAAACTCTCCACGCTGACGATGCGGCTGTCTATGTTGGTGATCTCCTTCCCGACATCTTCTGTTTGTTCCCTGCAGTGGTTGGCCTCAGCTTTTACCTCCCTGTGCAGCTCTTCAAGTTGGTTTCTCAGCTCCTGATGCTGAGTCCTGTGGAGCTCCAGAAGGTCTTTGGCCTCTTGCTCAGCTCCTGTTTTAACTTGACCCAAGGTAGAGTTGAGACTCTGAGACTGCTGGTGGACAATATCTGATAGAGAGTCCACACGGTCTTTCAGATTTCTCAACTCACTGTGATCGTTCTCAATGCTTGTGCTTGTTCTGTGGTTGAGGAATTGCCCCTGGGTTTTAAGATGAGTCTCCATGGCATCTACAGCTGTTCTGCAGCTCTGGAAGTCCTGTTGAAGGTTTTCTACAACAGTCAAATTAGCCTTTGAGCAGAGCTGTTCCAAGACATCAAATCGAACCTCTAGAGCTTGAACAGAGTCCTTCAAAGAGTTAAAGTCTCTCTGAGTCTCAGGCTGACCACCAGATGGAGTGTTGGTGCTTATATCTACGAACTGGGTGTTTAGTCTGTCTTCCATGGAGGCAAGCTTGTCCTCCAGAGTCTCCCTCAGGTCTTTGATGGCCTCTTCTTGCTCGATCTTCAGCCTCTCCACCACAGAAGTCTTCGCAGACGAGTTCCAATGGATCTCAAGGTTCTCCACACAAGCAAGAACAGAGTCACATACCTGTTCCTTTCCTTGATCAACCAGCTTGTTCTTAAGGTCCTGGATCTCGTTGCGAAGGTCCATTTCCTTTGATTCCATGAGCTCGGCCAAGCTGAGGTAGTTGGCTTCCTGTCCCTCACAATTATCCTGAACTGACATTATTTTATAATCGCACGAGTTCTTCAGGTCTGCCATTTTGATGTCCATGCCCTCCACTAACTCTTCTCTCAAGGCGCGGATCTTCTCATCCAGGTAGCCTCGCAGGTCATTGGCTGGAGGAGGAGGGGGTGGAGGAGGAGGGGGTGTGGACAGATGGTTCTGGGTTGCCTCCATTAGCAGATGGATTTGTCCGTCATGACGGTCGACGCGACCCAGCAGATCATTCAGGGTGTTGCCCTTAGACTCTAAATCGTCTGAGACCTGGCTGATCTTGTTCATGACCTCATCAATCGGCATTGTCGGGAGCTCAAACGAGAAGTCCTGCACCTGAACAGTTTCAGTCTCTGCGCCTCTCGCACTGACAGGCTGTCCGACATTGTTCAGCAGAGTAACCAGCATTTTACTAGCATCCTCCTGGAATTCCAGTCTCAGGTTTGAGGACATGTCTGTCATTCTCGCCTGCATGTCGAGGACCATCTGGGACAGTCGCTGCACCTCCTCCTCCAGGTGTTGGGCATTTTGATATCCGTCATGACCCCGTAGTGTCCTGTGACCTGTCGCACCTCCGAAATGCCGCTCCCCTTCCCATGGATGGTTGCTCTGGCTCACTGTCCGCTCTTCAGGAGCTAATTACAGAGAGAGAGTTGGAACACAGAAATATGAATGCTTTTACTCAGACAAAGATGGATCACCAGAAAAAAAAAAAAAATTTCCTCACTTGCCCCTCAGGGCTTCCTCCAGCAGTTACGTACTTGTTTAATTTTGTTTCACATATTTTTATGCTACATTTCCTCAGTTTTTCACCTTGCCGGACTGGAGTGTGTCCAGAGGCAGCGGGAGCGTGAGGCAAACGTTCCACTTGGATTTGCTTCATGTCTTTCACCTCCATGCAGTCGTAGCCCTGGTACCCCGGGCAGCACCTCCACGCCAGCTCTGTTACAGTCTTGTAAGCAATCTTATACATCGGCCTGAAGTGGGTCTGATATCTGTAAGCATTCAACACAAAAACATGACTTAATGTAAGACTTTGTGCAACTCTTCCTCTCAGGACAATAGAGTCTGTTTGTTGACTGACACATTCACAATCAATTAATCACACAGTTGGCAGGAAGCGGTTTCTAAGACCACTTCTACTCATGAGGACACTGTTGGCCCTAATGGCTCGTCCACACGATGATTAACTGCATCTCTCTTGTGTTTGTTGCTCAATAAACACTGAGGCAAAACAAACACAAGGTCAGCCCATGTTTACCATTCATAAAGATTCAACACAGATGACTGGATAATCTTTTTGCTTTTTGAGCCATGTTTTTAAGATCCTTCGGAATAACCCTTTCCGAAGGCCGAATTACAGCACAAAGGAAGCGCATCTACCGTTGCAAAACCAAAACAGGAAGAGGCATTGTTTTTCCTTCTACACTGCACCCTGCTGATGGACGGGCATTCACCTAATGGGGAGCTACAGTGTTGTGTCAAAATCTGTTCCCTCGCTTATATGCGCTTCCTTTTACCAGCAGGTCTTGAGACCGTTCAATTCTTGTTTTCTTTCTACTAGATCAGTGAGTAACAAAACCTGCCTATTTATTAATACAAACAGGTGTTTTACTGCCTTTTCATAGCACTGAGATCAGGGTTTCAAGGTCGAATTGGGATTTTTCCAGTTGTTTTTGGCTTTGAACAGTAGCCAGGCTGCTAGCTTGAATGTAGAGGAAACACTAACTACAGTGAAACGCTAGGAGAGGGGAAGAGTTGTAAAGTTTCCACTTCAAGGTCCTTAATAAGCGTTAGTTAATAGGGAATAAGACCCTTATAAGTCCCTATAAGATGCTTAATAACATTAATAAGACTATATTACTGTTAAAAATAGCAACATAAATATGTCTTTGTTAGATTGGAAGATGTTTCTAAGCACTTATAAGAAACTTGTTGACAGTTTATACAATCTTTAGAACATTAATAAAAGCCTCCAGTTTGTTATAATTGTTTATAAAAAACATTACAAACATATTTATTGAGTTTAACCAACTTACCTGTTATGCTATTGTGAAACCTATACTAAGCTATTTTTTTGCTTTATGAAGATTAATATATAATTAGTTATGCACTTAATAATAGTTAACTATTCTTTTTGTAGGATCTTAAGTGAGAAAAATGCCTATTTTTAAAGGTACCCGTGTGACACAGTAAAGACTGCAGTTAACAGCAAGTTTAAGTCACAATTGGAATATCTTTTAATATTTTTTATTGTAGTGATGTTTTAAATAAATGCACTGCAATTATGAAATAATGATACAAATTCACTAAAAGACAATTTGTTAGAGGTTTTCACCCTGAAAACTTTGTTAGGTTGTTGCCTTAAGTTTGGGGGAAGAAATGTTAATCAGAAGAGAAAAATCTTCAATGATTTTTTTTTTATTTTTATGCCTAGACAAACTAAATAAACAAGCTCTCTTCGTTTTCATGACTGAATAAACAAACTGAACTGAACAAATTTCATACTGTTTTACTTTGTTTATATGTGGCGGACCCTGCCAGCTGTCTAGCTTCAAACAGTGCTCTGGATTTTATTTTCCTTTGAGAACAGCTTGTTTATTCAGTTATGGAAAAGATGAATATTTCTGAGTTTGAATTTTCACCTCATCATTATTGTAAATATTCAAATTCTGAGTTTGAATTTATTCTCCAAAACTACATAGTGCCCCTTTAAAGAAAACAAAACAAAACTCTGTACAGTTAGTTGCACCAGTTTTATCTCATATTGTTAAACATACTAACACATGTAAAGACTATCGGCCCTCCATCCACCGCCCCGCACTTCTGGGAACTTACATTACTTGTGGCGCACAGTTTGGCAGCTCCGGTGGACACGGTAACACCTCAGCCTGTAGGAAGCTCTCCGTGCCTCCCACCACGGCACAGCTCACGTTCTTGTGCACAACGTAGGCGCACCAGTTCCTGCACAAAATCACCGCATAGTCAGAAAACTGCAGTGAAATTTACTTTCCCAAAAGTGACTGAAAGCTCAAGTTTACGCACAGAAGAGGGCAAATCAAACCAAAGGAGGTTTTAATTAACATGCACACATGATATAAATTTGGAGACCCACTACTCACTTGTTTCTCTGGCGTGTGTCGGAGCCAGAATACGCGCTGCCCTGGAACATGTTATACTGGAAAGGTGTTCCACTGATGAGAGCAAGAGTTAATAAAAAGTGAACAAGTCCGCAGAGCTTCATGGTTAAACTGATTTTTTTTTTGTTTAACTCCTACAGGATCCAGTCAGTCAGTAGTGAAGGTCTGTGGTCCAGTGATCAGTGAAGGCACCGCGGGTTGAACAGCCCTGAACAAGCTCCTTCCCACAGGGAAGACTGGATGTGACGTTTCGGGACCCCCTCCAACACTGACAGATGACTTTTTTTCCGTTTCTCAGATCACACACACCAACGCTCACATCCAACAACACAATGTCACAAGACTACATAATTTCCGGACGCCTAAATTTGGATAATGATTGTCTTCGTTTCCAAAAGACACTGTTATTATCCCGTGCGTAAAAATGTGCGCGCCTGTCAGTGTCTGTCTGTCTGTCTGGATTACTTTAACAAACATTTATTTTTAAAGGAGGAGTTTTACCAACAATGAAAATTGAGTCATTATCTACTCACCCCCACGCTGATGAAAAGTCAGGTGAGGTTTTGTAGTCCACAAAACATTTCTGGAGCTTCACAGCAAAACAGTGTTGCAGCATTCTCCTGAACAACTCTATTAGACAGGGACTTGTTTTAAAACATAAAAAAACAACCGAAAAAATAAAATAAAACGCCTCCGTACGGCTCCTCCAGCATGATTTAACTTCCTGGAAACCTTAAGATCCCAAATTGATTTGTAGAGTCATTATTTATACCCTCCAACGACTTAATAACTTAGAAGTTACAGTGATTGTGGCTTTAAATTTTGTATTTTCAAAGCAATTTGGGAGCTTGGGTTTCCAGAGACTTGGACTTGGCCCGGATGAGCTGTATGGAGCCATTTCTTCTTTTTTTTTAATAGAAGTCTCCATCTGCTTCAGTTGTTTAAGAGAATGATGCAATACTGTTTTTGCTGTGAAGCTCCAGAGATGTTTTGTGGACCATGAAACTGCACCTGACTTTCTATCCGCATGGCGGTGAGTAGATAATGACTGAATTTAAATTTTTGAGTGAACTTTTCCTTTAACTATTTTTGAATGGAAATGAAGTCACAGACAAAGAGGTCATAGTTTAAATATATATTTGTATTTTTCCAAGACATTCTTTGAGGAATTTGATGCACACAACAAAACATGTTTAAAAATGTAAAGAACACAAATCTATACAAATAAAAACAATTAAAAAAATCTTAATCAGCCCATAAATAAAGAAAAAAGACAAGAAAAGTTGGAGTTGTTCATCTCTTATATGGATCTCTGCTTTGTTCTCTTTGCAATGACGCCTGATGGCTCTCCAGCACTGTCAGGACCCCGTTTCAGTGGTCTCATTTGGGATGACTCTGAAAGAAGAAAACAAACCAATAAGAAATAAACAATATAAATTAAAGAATAAAAAAACAAAAAGGTTGAAATGTATTCTGTGGCCTTACCACATAGCCTCTCAATCTCTTCCAGCAGTTTCTCCTTCTCCTCCATATCTTGTTGTTGTTTCAACATTTCTGGAGACTTTATCTGTTGTAAGTAATCGCTGCGCTCCCTTTCTGCCACGTCCCTCTTCTCCAGAATTAAGCGGTACTCAACGAGAAGGCCTGTCGAACATTATAAAAGACATTAAAGCACAATCTAACTGAGCAGGACCACAACAATCGACTTTAAATCGTGACTATGAGAGAGGTCACCTATTTGTTCCTGAAGAGTGTTGTACTGCTCTGGGTACGGCGCTCCAAACACCAATTTGACTGTTGATGGGGCTTTGTTGTTTGCGCCTCCAAACTTCCCTCTGGCACTGATCCGGTCCCCCTGCCTGGTCAGGATGGTGGGACACTGTATGTTGTTCTGCACCACCTGTAAGCAACGCCACATTTAGAGGAAAAATAACTTGTTCATTTGTGGTGCACGACTTTGAGTAGCGGGTATCACTCACCGCTTTTCTGTAGCTGTTTCCAGAGTCCAGGTCATCAATCAGGATAGTGTCTCCCAGGATGCTCTTGAACACTGTGAAGGAAGCATGTGACAGGAAACCATCAGACAGTTTGTGACAAATCTAAACATTCACAACTTTTTTTACTGCTTAGACGACTGAGAAACCATTATTAAGATATTAAAGGAGGATGAAGACCAAATTTGATTTATCTTAAAACTCAGAGACTAAAAGTCATTTTAAAGGAAAACTTCACCCAAAAATGAAAAGTCAGTCATTATCTACTCACCCTCATGCTGATTAAATGTCAGGTGAAGATTTGTAGTCCACAAAACATTTCTGGAGCTTCACAGCAAAACAACGTTGTGGCATTCTCCTAAACAACTGAAGTAGATGGGGACTTGTTTTAAAATGTAAAAAACAACAACTAAAAGAAACATAAAATGGCTCCATACAGCTCGGCTGGTGTAACGGAAGCCCAAAAACATTATTTACACCCACGACACGAGATCGAACTGTGGTGGGAAGTGGTGTGTGCTAACGCTTTTAGCTTAGCAGCTACGTTGAAGATTTAATTGGCTTTAAACAGAGTATAAATAACATCTTTTCAAATCAATATGGGATCTCATGAGACATTCATTACCCTGGTAAAGTTGTTAGAGTCATTTTATATTTTTTTTAAATTTTATTTTAAAACAAGTCCCCATCTACTTCAGTTGTTTAGGAGAATGCTGTATCGCTGTTTTTGCTGTGAAGCTCCAGAAATGTTTTGTGGACAACAAAACTTCATCTGACTTTCCATCAAGCATGGGGGTGACTAGATAATGACTGAACTTTCATTTTTGGGTGAACTGTTCCTTTAACGTGGTGAAAGGGGCCCCCCCGAGAGGAGAGAGGAGACCCTCCACGTCAGCGAGGTTGATTCCCAGGTGGAACCATTTACCCTGGACTCGACAGGAGGAGCAGGGGCATGAAGGAAAAACCCAAACAACAGCAAACACAAAGAGACCTGGGAAACCTCCAGTAAACCACAGGAACCCAAATCTGCAATGAAAAAACAACAACTGGGCAATATTACACTGAGCAGGGGAAATCCATCCAAGGAAGCTTACCAGTGTTACAGCCCTCAGAGTCTTGGGGGTATATCAGGAGCTGCCTGGCGAAGACCGGGTTCCCTGGGGGCTCAAAGAGCTTGTGGCCATTTCTTATGTGTGGCAGCGGTCTGTAAGCAATTCAAATCTTAGCAGAGAGAAACTGCAGAGAGGAACCGACACATTTCAACGATCATAGTAGTGTTTTGAAAGATTTAGCTTTCTCCCTAGCAACAAAAAAATCATGTATAATATACAGTTACTTTTTAAAAAACATTTTCTAAATCATGCCATGAAGTTGGTTGATTTTAGGTGTTTTTCAAACTGCCATCAACACACAATCAACCAAGACAATGAACAGCAGGAAGGAAGTTGCTGTCCTCGTTATAAATGATAATAATTAGAGTCCCCATTATCTGCACTTTGTAGAACAATAGTGTCAATTCCTTTGAATTAAGCCAGGAGTGCCTAAACTATTTCTGTCTGAGGGCAAAAACTGAACCTTAATGGTGGGCGACAAAAGAGTGGTGAGCATCACAAATAAAGTGACATAAACTTTGTTTCATTTTAGAAATATTCTTATAATTTTTTTGCTCTCATTGGGCAGCCATGTGTTAAACAGTCTGTGCAAGGAGTTGCCACAAGATCTTTAAATTACTGTTGTTGGACGGCTTCAAGTAGAAGAAGGCTTACAAATCAAAGACTGTAATCAAGGACACACAAGAATTACTCCAGAGAGACTACTCAGTTACCAGCAGCAATACCGGAATGAATGATGGTGCATGAAGGTACAATATAAACATGGAGAACGCACATAAATACAGCTTTCAACTGCAGGAACCCAAATAGTAAACACCTTAAGCTTTATTTTTGAAGTTTCTCATTGACAAGGAAGACGTACCTGTCGCAAGGCCCCTTATAAACAGTGTCGAGGGGCATGACCTGCTGCCTGCCGTTGGTGCTGTCATAGATCCTCTTTGCTGCGTCTGTCGTTCTGGTGATGACACAATCCATGTCACCGTAGATATGCCATGAGATCACTCTCGCAGCGGTGTCGTCCTGCACAAAGGCCAGGTGGCCAACCTGCGTCAGAAGTTAAAACACAGCGCTCATAACGTTCCTAAACCCAGCCACATACAATGTAACCTGAGAATACTTTTTTCAGTCCTCTCAACTTAAACATTAGCACAAACTTTAATTGACACGTCAGTATGCATTTCCTATAATTACACACTTGGTTTTTAATATAAGCCAACAGAAACATCCCTCTTTCCCACGAAATTACCATTCCCAAAACATCCTGCTGCTGCCTGTAGGAATCAACGATGGAGAAGGCTCTTCTGGGCATTTTCTGGATCCTGTCCACTTTAGTAGTCATCTCTGCTAGAAGTCTGTCAACATCTGGCATCTACCCAGAACACAAATATTAAAATGTCATCCCCTAATAAATACAAGAATAAGAAATCATAATTTCTATATAATCAAAAGTAAAGTGAGGATAAAATTAACATCTTACAGATACAGATGGGTCGAGGTGCACGCTCTTCTCGCTCAGCTTATTTCTCTGGATCAACTCTTTGTTACTAGCATCCAGGTGTTTGGCTACCATAGAAGAAACACTTGCAATTAAAGATCATTTCAAACATATGTTGGCATGGAAAATGGTCTATTGATGCAAAAATGATTAACTTATTGTCTCATAAAGGAAAGCTAGAGTGTAGAACCTTAGGTGAAGAATAATTTAAACAAAAAGCAAAGGCCCTGTTCACATTTGGTATCGACACGTGTTTCTGAGTGATCCGATCACAAGGGGACAGCTTTAAGAACAGGTGGGAACACCCCCAAGATGCACTGGGGACACATTTGAGATGGTTCACTGTAATGTAAATGAGGATTTATGCCCTTTATTTTGTTTATTTTGTTTATTACCCTCACTTGCCAGTGTTTCAACAAACCACTGAACTAGTACCCACAAATAACCCCAGACTCCCTTACAAATCTTGTGATTTTAAGAGTTGCTGCGTGAGGAAACACTTAAACTTTGAAAATGACTACAGCAAATTCTAAAACGTTCGAGCCTTCTTGAAAATTCGGCATTAAATGCAACACATCAAGTCTTTCCTTGTAAAAAAGTGTCAGTTTGTCACACCATCGCTGTAACAGCCTGCCAGCTTTCGTGTCTAAAGTTCATCTTAACTCCAAACAGCTGTTTGAAAACACTACTTGAATTGATTTTGCCATTTATTAAAGAAGACAACTTTTTTTTAACGGTAAACAAATCCAATTTGACAAATACAGTGAACAGTATCTAGAACAGGCTACTTCTTTGTCTTCTGTGGAGAAAGTCCCCAGACTCCCTTAAAAAAAAGCTTAATTTTGAGACTTGTTGTGTTAGGAGAAACTGTGTAAACTTTGTAAAACGCCACCTACAACAAATTCTCAACTATTTGGCCCATCTTGTTAATTCGGCAAACAATATACACAAAGATATTTCTTTCTTTGGGTAAAAACCAACATATCCATTTGTTCCAGTGATGTAGATGTATATTTATATATAGAGCAGGGAAGTGAGGCGCAATCACAAGTGGTCAAGTGGCATGTTAATGCCAATGTGAATTGACGGGCTTAAAGCTGTCCAGTACTGACAGAATCACTTGGGTCGGATGTTATTACCAAATGTGAACAGCCTAAAAGATTCCTTGGTGCACAGTTACGTAGAGACTAGCAGGTTTCTCCGGAAGAGGACTAACTGTTGTGTGAGAACGGTGAAATTGACAATGAGATTATTTTTTTCCTGGTGAATCTTTTTGTCGCAGATTGTATTTGCAACGATTGGGAGAGATGTCAGAATATTTTACACAGTCAAATAATACACACAAAAATAATCTTACTTGTCAGCATTTTAAGGAGTGTGGTATATGTATAAAACATATTTTTATATGCAGTGACAGCAGCAGTAAGCTCATCTTTCTTCCTGGTTAGCACAGACATTTTCTGTTGGTTCTCCACATCTACAACAGAAAAAGGTGAGCGGCAGACACAGTTTAAAACATTGGTTCAGACTATAAAACTCAAAAACACCAAAATTGCAGGAGCTGCAATTTACCATTTAAATGAAGAAAACATTTTTGAGAAGGATATGTGGTTGGTGGCAAGCAGTGTGGAGGCTTTATAGTGTAGTAGTATGCCTTGACATAAGGTGGTGGGAGAACTCTCGCGACTTGTTTGCCACAGAAGGATCTAACCAGGTAGAATAAGGTCCTTCACCTGGCCAGTATTGGTTCTTCTTACATTACAGACCTTTTGGAGGAATTCAGTGTGTTTCCACTGCAGCGATCAAAACCCAAATGAAGTCCTGTGGACACTATTTCACCCACAAAAAGTTTCTCCTCAGAGGTGAATACTTCTCAGTACAGGAACTTTGGGGGTGGGGCTTGCAGCGAGGATCATTTCGGATTTGTCGAGTTCTCACAGCATTTTATTTCAGCCACCATTTTTTAAAATCTGCAGCCACAAACCAGTTTGTTTCTTTTTCATGTGCTTCGGCACATAAGCATGGAGTTACAGTAGAAAGCATTCAACACATGGATCGACTTCAACTGTCAAAAATGACTTAAAATGAGCCGTCACTTTTTCATACGTCAGTGGACTAATTCGTCTCATCGTCACGGGTCTTTAGACCACGGACCACAGACAACAGGCTGAAGGACCTTTTTAGTCCCATGAATAGTAGTTCATGGGACTAAAAGGTACTGTAGGTGGAAATGCAATAAAAGATATTAGTCACTTCCAGCTGTTTTGAAATATTGCTATTAGCTCCAAGTATATCTTAGAACCTGAGCAGGAAAAACCTGAAAGAAGTTTTGTTTAGTTAAACTGCAAATGTTAACTTTCAACCCCTCATCATCTCATCACATGTGAAGTGTGAGTCACTGGTCAGATCTCATATTCATGCAGCAGTTTCAGTCCAGCCCAGACTGTGTTGAATGAAGCTTTTCCAGTCATACCATTATAAAAATGGAAGAGGAGCTCAAACGGCGCCAGTTGTGTGGAAAGCATCAACCCTTCAGGTTTGAAGACAAGGATGTATGAACTGCCGTCCTCACCGGGGCTCTTCTCCATGACAGCCAGCCTCTGTGAAGAACAAATATACAATTATCACACGTGTCATCTGCATCATGGGGTCCAATAAAGGTTGTGGTGTGTCCTATGGAAAAATGGTTACTCACAGTGATGTGGACCTTTCCTTCTTTCAAGCTAAACTGAAAGCCGCTAGTTTTGCCTTCAAACAGAGGGAGGGGTTTGTTTTCTCCACTCAAATTCTTTATAGAAACCTTCACCTTCCCATCCAGGTCCTGCCCTGTTGGGTTTCCATATGAATCCTGAAATCATTCAGAGCAAAACATCAGCTGATAGACACCCAAAAATTTTAAATTAATTCATCTAACTGAAAGCTCATGCTGTTTCTTCTCTTGGACAGTACGAACACATATGAGCTCACCATGATACTCAGAGTCATGTTCTCCACCAACGTTCGGCCGGCAATGGCCTCATTGTAGGAAACAAATGGGGCTGGTGGTGGAGAGTCGGCTCCCAGTTTGACAGGTTGATTGGCCTCTACATTTATAGGAATCTAGGAGACGGGAAACAGTGCTGAGGTTGAGTAATTTTGCTCCGTGAGTCAGGATAATGACAGACACCCCTGCAACGACTCAATGAAAAACCACTTTCCGGTTAAACAGAAGTGGAAGACAATAATGTGGTGACCCCATCTGCTTTTTGTCTGGGCATAACTCATTAAGGCATTGTGATGAACCAACCTGATTACTAGACAGGACTTGTGTTTTGTCTACATCTAGTGAGAACTCGATGGTGTACTTTCCAACTTGTTGTGGGATCTCTTTATCTCTGCAGGGAAAGAATAACAGATATTATTGGCCAATATTGGCCAATCCAAGATATATCGGTATCGGCGTGTCTGTTGCCAAAGTGTGTAAACAACAATTCCCCATTTTACAGTCAATCTTCAATAAATCAGACAGAATCAGACAGATTGTAAAGTATTTTACCTGAAGTGAAAACAGTCATTCTTTTCATTCTCCAAGGGTCTACTACACCTCAACACGGTGGCCTAGACAAGAGAAGCAGAAGAATGTACCTCAACAAATAAGATATTAGTTTAAAACAAAGCAAATAAAAATCAATAAGTAGGTTTCCATCCAAATGTATCGCATATTTTAACTGAATCCTGAGAAAACCAGCAAAAGAAACTGCAAATGAATGCTTATTTCCATCCACTACAATTATTAGGAGTTGGTTAAGTGAGATAAGCAGCAGGTGGCGACAATTCTCCACTTGGAAGTGGAGAACTGCAAGTTGAAGTGTCAAACATTTGCTGGTTCCAGCTTCTTAAATGTAAAGATTTGCTGCTTTTTCTTTGTCATTTATGACAGTAAATGATGAGTCTTTGGGTTTTGTACTGTTGGTTGGACGAGAGAAGCAATTTGAAGACATCACATTAATCATAATGCCTAATCAGTGAAATCATCGCACAAACATATTGGACTGCTGGGACCGCTTTATTCCCGTGTCACATCTTGCGTGTGCAAACTTAGATTGCGTGACCCCCTGTCGCTGATCAGTCACGTAGTGTGCCCAAGGCATAAGTCAGTCACTCACATTGTCTCTCCCTGCTGGCCCTCCTCTCCACAGCACCATGGTTACATCAGCAGGGTTAAAAGTTGTCATTGGGCTTCCTTCATCAGACACCACGGTCACCGAGAACACTGAATAAATACAAACAGCCGGCCTTAGTTTGACAGTTAACACTAAACCGGCTCCATACAGTGAAAAAGGAGCTACTCAAAAGGAAAGAAAATAGAACTAGGGCTGTCAATCAATTAAAAAATTTAATTGTGATTAATTGCTAATTAAATGTTTTAAATGCACTTTAAAGGGATATTTTTCAAGTTTTTTAATACTCTTATCAACATTGGAGTGGAAAAATATGCTTGCTTTATGCAAATGTATGTTTAGTATTATTACAACAATCCAAAACAATGACAGATACTGTCCAGAATATTTTTCCAGAATAACCTCAAAGGTACAGCATGCCCAAAAAATATGCTGAAAGCATAACATGGCAAACTCAAACCCAACAAGCAACAACTGATGGGCAACTGATACTGACCTGAATGTAACATTCCTTAGTAACACTAACACAATGCAGTGTCCAACTTTACACTTGTAAGGGTTTGTTGCATGTAGAGTCGTCCAGGTGTCTGGAGGAGAACGAGGGGGGAGGAGGGCTCTCTGCATCAGCTGTGTGCTTGACCAGCAAGTGGTATTACAGCCCTAAATAGAACCTTAATAAAATGCAAACCTGGGAATTTTCCTCCAGCAGAGAACTTGGCCTTGGTGTCATACTCCACTGACAGCCTGACAGGTTTGTTGGGATTAGGGATGACAGTGAGGTTCACTGGTGGACTGGAGATGCGTTTCTTGTTGAAGACCCCTTGAAAAACGAGCTGATAGTACCCCCTAGTGGAACAACAGGGAAACAACAATCCTACTAGTGACTGCTGGGACATGTACATGGTATTAATGTTGATGTCTGATGGTACAAACCCTGATCTAGGACTATTATTGCAATTTGAAGATAAAAAAGCAGAACAAGCTCTCCTTTTATACTGTATCATACAGTGACACTTACTTTGGTCCGCTCACACTAGTGACAGTGAAAGAGGCTTTCCCTTCTGTGCTCACAGGTTGTGAGGCAACAGAGGTCTTCACCTAAAACAAAAAGGATTTCTCCTGTTAGAGTTTCTACAGGTTTAACAAGTTTAATTTAAAACTTTTTAAGACCTTTATGGGGCCACCTTTGTTCGGAAACTAAATAAATAACAACAACACAGGACAAAACAAGAGTTTTTTCATTAGTCTATAAAGAGATGTGAAAGCAGACTAGATCGCCCTTTAACCTTCCTTTCCCAGGAGATTTCATGTCCGTTGGCAGACAAGGTTTATAAGAAACCATTATAAACGCTGATGGTTTCATATATCTATTCATTCATTAATTTCACAATGATATATTAAAGCAAAGCACATGTCAGTTTAAGACCTATTTCATGACCATACTGTCAAAAACAGTATGAATGATATGATAATATCATGAATAATACTGATTAATTTCTTTGTTCTGATTTCTTTTCTACATTTTTTTTTACAAGTTTAAAGATTCCAAGTTTAAGCCTGGTCTCTTCAGATGTTAAAAGGTTCCTAACAACTCTAAAACACTATATAAACAATTGTAATACTTATAAACAATATAAGAATAACAACTTGTAGGAAATACATAATGGACAGCAGTAACCCCAAATTGAAGTGCTCTTATAAAGGAAGGTCTCTGCTTCTCTCTGATGCTGAGTGAACTGAAGAGAGGGGATTTTATTGCCAACACAGACACATCCTGTGTGGCTACAACAGCACTGGCACTTTACATTTTCTTTTATCACAAGCAAAGATCAATAGTCTGGTTAGATGTGTACATATTTAGTTGTCATTGTCTACTCAAAAAGTATAAATACATGGCATCTGAATATAAAAAGTGGATTGAGGAAAGAGTGAAACTATCTAATAATTACTGACTACCTAATATGAAGCGACCTTAGACATATAATTATAGTTAAGAAAAACAAGAAATCAGTCTACAATATTCTTTGGTACGAGTCATTAGGGTTGAATGATGAAATGTGTTTCCCAAATTATCCTGCTGCTGATTGTGCTCTTATGAATGTATGAATAAGCATCGCGGAGCGGTATAAAGATCTTCCTGTGCCTGTGTCCCCCAGAAAAGTTAATAATACATCTGCACAGCAAAGCAGCCTACGTGTGGATGACTTAATGAGCGGGTCATGTGACTGGATGCTGTAAAATATGAAGGATACTTTAGTAACAATTTGTCTTAAGACAAGAGACTGCTCTGATTGATTGTGAATTAGTTACAAGAAAATTTCAGTACTTTTCAGATGATTGGTCATGTGATGGAAATTCCCAAATGTCCCTTTGTTATTTTGATATATTATTCTTGCATATGAAACTTTACGAGTATAGAAGATGTGTTAATAGTGAAAACATTGTGTCTATGGGCCTCAAATGGTTTATGTCATGTGACAGTTTTATGGTTGCAGAGTATATGGTTTCAGAGCATATGTGATAGAGAGGGTTCGAAAACCTAACACAGATAAGACAACAGACTCTTGTCCAGATGTAACCTTGTGACCTCTACAACTGTGTGTATTGGATTTCAGGACTGGTTTTCAGTTGCCACAACAGTCAAACATTGCATCTCAATAAATATACATTTCATTTTGTTCTCCTAATGCCAGAGAGCATGGATGTCAGCCTTACACAGGTTGGTGTATGGTAGTGTATGGTGGTGGCATACACAGTCTGTGAAAGTAGATTGTAAATGTAAAGGAAAATGTATTTCAAACTGCTCGGCCTTGCCCTACACTCTGCTGCTATATGTAAAGAGCACCGGACAGTGTAAAATACTGTGTCCGAGCCAGTTCCTCTACACCTTGCAGAAATTGGGGTCATGGCTTTTGCTGAACAGGAAACTGTGATTAAGATGAGGCCGCTGCAGATTGATGATTCTAGCAACAAACTAGACGGATCCTGTATCTGTTATTTATTTCTCAGATTGCCACCACATAAACGAATAAACTTGCTTGAGAGGTCAGTTGGCAGTCAACATCCATTGTTCCTCTTTCATGAGTCTTTCCAGGCCTTAAGTCAATATTGTCATCAGTGTTGATCACATTATTATGTATGCCTCCATCATTTAAGGACTAAAATTTAGATTATAGGATTTGTGACTTTGAATTTTTTGAAAACTGCAAATAAAACAGGGTAAATGTTCAGTGTCAGAAGTCAAACCTTAATTGGTGGGGGTGAAGACTTCAACTCTACCACAACCCTCTGGTCTGGAGACGGGTTTCCCCACTCGTCACACAGTTGGATGAGGAACGGTGTAGCGATGCCGTGGTCATTCACCACCTGCAAAGACTTATAGATAAAACATATAAGTGCTTTACCAGTTAGTTTGCTCTGCTGTGAAGTAAGACAATCAAAACCTCTTTTTTTAAGTACCATTTGCCTTTATTTTGACATAGTAATGCAGAGAAGAGACTGGAAATAAGCAGTAAACCAGTAAAAATCCCATCTTACCTTCTCTGGCTCACTCAGTAGTTTAAGCTGTGCAGGGACTCCAGGGGACACTTTAACTATGACTCGTGCCATGTAGCTCTTGTAGGTGAAGCACAACTCTCTGGAGCCAGGAGTCCCAGACTGGAACCGAACCCCCGTTACCAGAACAGAACCGCCTCTCTCCTGATGTCAACACACACATCGCTTCATCAGTGAATCCACACAGTTACAGAGGAAGTATTCAGATCATTTAAGTAAAAGTTGGTAACATGATCTAAACATACATAAAAATAAGCAGAAAGATGTGCTTAAAGCTTCAAATGTAAAAGCACTCATGAGTCGCGGTTTATTTATTTAATCATTTAAACAGGTCGTCTCACTGACATCAAAATGTATCTTTCAAGAACCATCCTCAACATTAAAGAAACAATTACAAATGGCATTTATAAGGCTTGAGTATAATGAGTCTTATTAGGAAAGCCTCAAAACTGATACTGTTTCGTTGTTATTACTGATTCATTATTAACAATGTAGCAGCAGCAGTTTAGCAGTAGAAGCAATTCTAACTACTTTAAATACTGTTTGGTAGTTTAATTGATTGTACAACAACATAGGGCTGGGCGAAATGGACCAAAAATCATATTTCAGTATTTTTAGGCTGAATAGCAATACACAGTATATTACATCTCTGTATTTTCTAAGAAGTGGGCTAAATGTTCAGTTGTAAGTCAGAGCCACATGTGAGATTTCACAAGCACTTCTATCAAAGCAGACTGTGATCAAAACTAAATTTAAATACACGGTTTCCTTCCACATTCAAACACAACAGCTGCAAAATGTGTAAATGAGAAATCATAGAAAATATACAGCCTATATTAAATCAAAATAAGCCGATCTCTGAGTATTATCCTTCAGCTGTTTCTTGCTTACCTGTACAATTACAGGTTTTTATGCTCATGCTTAACAAATAATGGTTTTAGCAGCTTTTTAAAGGTTTCTTGTTCTACCGATGCAACAGGGATCATATCTTTTGCAATGTGGCCACTGCTAGTTATGTCATGTCGCTCGGCCCTTTTCTTTACATGATGCAAACCACAAGCAAATGAAACTTGCATTGTGTTTTACCTCGGGGCAAACGGCTGCCAAGCCTTTGTGGCCGGGGCTGCAGCAGCAGCAGCAGCAGCAGCAGCAGCAGCAGCAGCAGCAGCAGCAGCAGCAGCAGCAGCAGCAGCAGCAGCATGAACTTTATCACTCTTCAGCTCTTCATACTGTACTGCTGTAAATGGCCATGATGTAAATGGTGATTTGAAGTGCTTCCACTTTTGGATGCAACCTGTTTATGGTTAGCTGTAACCCTAGGATTTCATGTTTATTATATACATATTTTTTATTTCATCGGCAAAGTAACTATGGCTGTAAAATAAATGTAATGGAAAAAAGGTACAATATGTGTCCTCTGAAATACAGTACTGTAATTAAGTACCATAAAATTGAATTATTGAAGTACAAGTACCTCAAAATTAAACATTACAATTTTTTTTTTACAAACACAATGAGTCATCTACTCATTCCCATTTTAGTGAAAATCTATTCAAGTTCACCACACAACCATTAGAAAAGTTGCATTTCAGTTACAGCTGCATATAAATTGCGCAGAAAATGATCATACTTGCTGCTGTACATCGTGTCTTCTAATGAGTCACCTTGCTTGCCTAACTCTGTCATGCACACTTTCGTGCTTGGCTGTTTTTATGAGGTGAGGAGATAAAGGTTTCCAGTTCAAGGGACTTTGGACCCACAACTCTTGAACTTTAAAGTAGACCCTTTGATAGTATTTCTTTTGGAAAAAGTAAATAAACATGACCTCATAAAGTTTAGAGAAAGCTGAGTTAAAGTAAAGATAGCATGAGTGAACAACTGCATTTTAAATCTGGGCTTTACAAATGCTTTAATTTCTCTTTTCTCACCTGCCACATAAAGGTGATGGCTGATTTGTCCAAACCCTCTGCTTCCACACACATGTGTTTCACACAGGTGGAGGTAAGCGTCTTGGTTATGTTGTCATACTGGTCCACAAGGTCCAAGACTGTACAAAAGAAAAAGAGGCGAGTCATCTAGTGTGCAACCACATCCACAAAATAAGGGTTTTGTGTGACTAGGTTTATACTCACTGATGCTTCCAGGTAGTGTTTCACCGAGCTTCACTGAGTTTTGTGGCAGAATTGCTTTAAGTTGAGCTGGTTCATCTGGATGAGGCCTACAAAGAAAACAAGCAAGGGTGTAGAAACAGTAGGAAGCTGTAAGCCTGGCTCTGTCTGAACCACAACGACACTTCACTTTTTGTACATATTAGACAAAGGAAATGTGTTAATTAATGAGCTTTAGCACTTTACAGGTCCTAGTTGCCAGATTTTATTTTACAAAAGCTTCATATTTATCCATCTTCTCATTTAACTCTTTGCAAGAAAGCAAATAAGCACATTTCTCTAAAACAAGATTAATAAAAGTCTGTTTTCTTCTTCTTCCTAAAATATACTGTTCCTTTGAACCTGAAAAACACAACCTGAATCACACCTCAGAGTCGGGTACATTACTTACGCTATGGTAAAGGAGATAGACACACTTTGGTCTTGGTAGGACACCTGGTAGTAGCGCTCTTCCTGCACCTGTGTGGGCACCTGTATGTCAGGCAGCTTCCCCTGGATCAAATCTTCAACATATACTTCTGCTGTCCAGTTCACCTTAAAGTCAAAATGAACAATGAAAGGTCAGGGAGAAGCCGGGAACAGTTCAAATACACTAGTTGTGTTTCCATCCAAATGTAATGTACAATTAAACCAAACTGGCAAAAGAAACAGCAAATTACCGCTTGTTTTTATCATGATTGTTATGGGATTATTAGGAGTCGTTCATTGAAACAAGCAGTAGGTGGCCCCAAAGAAGAGGTCCCTACAAGATGACTTAATTCAAAAAGCGGTAGTCAGCACTATGTAGACACCATGCCCTCTTACACAATCAAAAAGGGGACCAGAATCTTTGTAAATATGTCCTTCAACCTTTTTCTAATGCAATGCGAAATAACTAAAATGTGCATAAACATAAGTTGATGGAAACACGGCTTATGACTCCTAAAAAACTGATTTATTGCAGCAAAGCAAAGTGGTTTCATTTATCATCACACACCCAAACCACAGGAATCTTTCCCCATGAGGACAGGATACAGAACACACACAACAGGAAGACACTGTGTTATATACACTGCAAACACACCTTGATTTTGGAGGCTATTTCAGCAGTGATAGGAACCCCTCTACCAGCCTCATCATACAGCTGGTAGGACAGGTTCTCCAGCAAGGCTCCAGCTGGCCAATCTATCTTTTCCTCATTCTTCAGCACCAGATTCTCATCATCCTGACTGCAGAGCTCAATCCAGGAGACTCTTGTGCTGGGAAACACCTTCAGCTCCCTCATGACTGACGCAACGTTCTTCTGACTCTACAACAAAGACGAGATGAAGACATCACGATTAAAGTTTAATCAGAATGTTCTACTGCACCGAAAGCTTTATGATTTTTTTTATACATTTTTTTTTTACTTACAGGCATGTCAAACTGAACATTCAGCTTTTGTGGTTCTCCCTTGATTAATTTTACATTTATGGGCTTTGTCACAAGGTGTCCAGCTCCTGTACTGCTGCAGTCAATTGTCACTTGTGGATGCCCCTGAGCCTGAATGTGACCCATAAAAGAGAAGGATGAGAGTAAGTCAACAAACGAAAACTAGTTATTCCTGATCATTCAGATTAAATTATTGAATTACAAGAAAGAGGAAATAAGATGAGAAAAGTACTGTAAGCATATTTTATGAAATAGAGGGAAAAAAGGACTCAAGGACAAAAACAAATCAATCAAAAGCAGAGAAGAGTAGAGCCTGTCGTATATTCAGTGGCGATGCAGTTGAAGATGTTTGAAGAAAAACTCCGCCGACACTGTCTTAGTTGTATAACAAATTTATTTAAGTCCAGTATCGTAATCAAGTAAAACGTTACTTGGAGAGCCTCCAGCCGAAAAATGAAACTCTGACGAAAATATGCAGACAGCTCCTTATATACTGAGCTTGTTTTGGTCAAAAACTTAAAAAAAAAAAGAAGAGAGGCGCCTCTTCTATGGTGCCCCACCATAAGGCTCTTCACCTTTGACCCAGGGCCTCCATGACTCTGCTGACCTAAAATCTGGTATATGTTATCTTGACAGCAGCACCATCATGTCAGCATTTCGGTACCCCTAATCAATCTAATCAACTTTTCTAAGCACCGGAACTTATCAGCTTGTAGTTCCTGCAGCGTCGATTCCCAACGTAGTAGCGATGACATGTTTACTCTGAACATTTTCACAATGTCCTTGTTCAGAGTCTTTCATCCATTTTGATTGTCCTTATTGTAATTTCTGAATCCCTTTAACAGCTTGGGATCCTTGAATCATCAACCGCCCTCATAGCGGTCCTCCCCCAATTACATTCTAAGGGAAAAAGAAAACACCAACCAATATCTTTTGTGGAAATAACATATGCAATTCAAAATTCAAAAAAACTGGTCTCACTATACACAAAGAAATGTACAATAACCACATCTTACGCTATAAGGACTCCATTGCCAGCACCAAAACCCACTACTACTCCAGTTTAATCACTGCCAATGAAGGAAACTTCAAGTCATTGTTCTCCCTCCTCAACAATACCACCAAACCCCAGGACTCTCTCCCCCCTCACTTATACACAACCTCCTTTTGCAACGCCATTATGTCATTTCTCACCGATAAAATCAAGAACATCCACCTGAACCTTGGATCATTGCCTCACCCCAGCACCTCAGCTGACCTTCCCCCGCCCTCACACTCATTTTCCTCCTTCCAGCTCCCCACTCTCTCAGAAATCTCAGAACTCATCCGGAAATCCAAACCATCCACCTGTCAATTGGACCCCCTCCCCACCCAACTTGTTAAAACCTGCCTCCCTTCTCTGGCCCCCCTCATTTCTGCTATCATCCACTCCTCCCTCACCACTGGAACTGTCCCTACACCCTTCAAAACAGCTGCCATTACCCCAATTGTGAAAAAACCTGGCGCCGACCCCTCCAACTTCGACAACCTCTGTCCTATCTCCAATCTACCCTTCATCTCCAAAATCCTTGAAAAAACAGTTGCCTCCCAGCTCCATTCTCACCTATCCCACAATAATCTGTATGAACAGCTCCAGTCCGGCTTCCGCCCACTCCATAGCACGGAAATAGCACTTATCAAAATCACCAACGACCTCCTTATGGCATCTGACTCTGGACTCCTCACCATCCTCATCCTCCTCGACCTGAGTTCAGCTTTTGACACCATCTCTCACACCACCCTCCTCAGCAGGCTATCCTCCATTGGCATCACCCACACTCCCCTGGACTGGTTCACATCCTACTTCTCGGGCCGCACTCAATTCATCCAACTCAAGTCCCTCAAATCCACCCCCTCCTCTGTCACCTCAGGTGTGCCCCAGGGCTCTGTCCTGGGGCACCTCCTCTTCATCATCTACCTCCTTCCCCTCGGCAACATCTTCCGCAAATTTAACATTCACTTCCACTGCTATGCCGATGACACCCAGCTCTACCTCACCACTAAACCTTCATCCTCTCTCACCGACTGCATCTCTGAAATAAAAACCTGGTTCACCCAAAACTTCCTTAAACTAAACAGCAACAAAACAGAGGTTCTCCTCATTGGCACAAAATCCACTCTATCCAAAACCGACAGCTTTTCACTCACTATTGACAGCTCCTCTGTTTCACCCTAGCCCCAGGTTAAGAGTCTGGGTGTCATCCTTGACAGTACACTATCCTTTCAATCCCATATCAATAACATTACCCGGTCTGCCTACTTCCACCTACGAAACATCAACCGCCTCCGCCCCTCCCTCACCCCCCACACTGCCGCCATCCTTGTCCACAGCCTTGTCACCTCCCGCCTGGACTACTGCAACTCTCTCCTCTTTGGCCTCCCTCACAAATCACTCCATAAACTTCAACTGGTCCAGAATTCAGTTGCCCGCATCATAACAAGAACCCCCTCTATCCACCACATCACCCCTGTCCTTCAGCAGCTCCACTGGCTCCCGGTTCATTTCCGTATCCAATACAAAGTCCTCCTGGTAACATTCAAGGCCATTCACAACCTCGCCCCCCCATATCTGTCAGACCTCCTCCATATTCCCACTCCCTCCCGCTCCCTCAGATCCTCCTCCTCCATACACCTGTCTGTCCCCTCCGCCCATCTCACCACCATGGGGAGCAGAGCATTCAGCCGCTATGCCCCCCGCCTCAGGAACTCACTTCCACCCCAACTCAGAAACATTGCTTCACTCCCCCACTTCAAATCACAACTCAAAACACACCTGTTTAAAACTGCCTATTCCCTCTGATGCCACTTGCCCTGTCCCATCCCTTCAATCTATTGTAATTGTTCTTAGTCTGGATGTTTTCTTTTATCTCATTTGTGTACAGTGTCCTTGAGTGTCCAGAAAGGCGCCTTCTAAATAAAATTTATAATTATTATTATTATAAATCATCAAATACAATTCAACATTCTATAATTGGTATAATTTCCATGTAAACATATGAATTACATTGGCTAGTTCCCCCTTTTAACACCAATACTACAGTAACCCCACTAAGTAACTAGATAACTCTAAAAATAAATGTTAAAACTATAAGTATGTTAGACGTGGTTAAAATGGATATTTCTCCACCACTTCACCATCCATCACTACTTCCTCATCCTTGTCTGAATCAGTCCTCTGCAATAATGGCATCTGAATCTGATCTCCAGGCATCACTACACCAACCCATCTCAATATCACAGCCTTTGCAAAAGTCAACAGCAACGTGCAGAAACAAAACATCACACATAACGATAAAAGTACTGCTATCAAAATTTGAACTAGCACTGCTCCTACTGGCCCTAATTTCTCTTGCAACCAACTATTTGCAGACCAACCAGCTCCTTCAGATGGACCAAATGCATCTCTTATGTGCTTCAGTGCATCTATGACATTAGTTATGTTATCTGAATTATCAGGAATCAAAGTGTAGCAGGCATCTCCTGTTAAATTTAAAGCAACACATAGGCCCCCTTGTTTGGCCAAAATATAATCAAGAGCCATGTCGTGTTTCAACATTGTCAATCTATGGCTCCTTTGGGTGTTTGACAACATTTCGAAACCTCTTATAGTTTCGTTTGCAAAGCCCTGCAAGGTGTAGGTAATGTTATCAATATGGTCTGCCAAAAATCTCACTCCATACCATGGAAACAATCCTATTCCCCGCTTTTCTCCTAT
Organism: Pagrus major; assembly: GCF_040436345.1. Classification (NCBI taxonomy): domain Eukaryota; kingdom Metazoa; phylum Chordata; class Actinopteri; order Spariformes; family Sparidae; genus Pagrus; species Pagrus major. The sequence continues at coordinate 19,174,078 of NC_133233.1, forward strand.
GCTTATTCTCCAATGGTAGATTCTCCACTCCAGATTATGAAATTGTGCTAATTCTCTTTTATTCCTACTTCCAGAAGTAACATTAGATTGAACCTCATCAGATGCTTCTCCCTTCTAAACAGCAAAAACCTCATATGGGAGTTTCAGTGTTGCCATATAACAACACCCTGTCCACCCGTATGGTAGAAATAAATAAGCATTTTCACCACAAATCCACCAAATATCCCTGAAATTGCCTATAGTCACATTTCCAGGCAAAACTTGATGTTCTACAATCAAAGTTCTACTCGGCTTACGCTTTGACACTTGAAAAGTCACTTCATACAACTTATTCACATCCTTATCATCACGCTTTCCTAAATCCATCATGTAACCATCACACTCTGATATTCCCATAAACATTCCAGACCCCTTATTAGTCTCATTTGAGCAAAAACAGTACTTTGCCCTCACAGCTTTGACTTCAATCGGATCAGGGACCGCTGTCATCACATTTTCATGTTGTTCAAGTAAATTCATATACGGTAATCCTGCCAACCAAGAACAATTAGATCTAGGCTTAAAAAGATTCACTGATAAAGCCATCAGTTTATCCACCGATAATTGCTGTTGATACAAGAGCCATGACAGTACAGAAGATTGACATGAAGTAGTTAATGGTTCCGGTACCGCCTCCAAAATTGAAGGCCATGTACCTGGTGATGGTACTTTCAACACACATGGACCCTTCAATTTCTTGATTGATCTCGCTGAGTGTGTTAACTGCTGAAACCATAAATTTCTACCTGCCCATGGGTCTGCAATTCCCAACGCTGAAGCATCAAATCCATATGCTTTCCACTTAGCTTCTCTCTTCTGCAATGCATGGTACTGTTCGAGCATCTCCTGTGATGTCTGATCCGAGTCAACAAACTCCTTTACCGCGTCTACAGTAGTCCTCTGAACAGTCACAGATGAATTTACAACCTTCTCCTCCTCAATCTCCTTACTACTATAGGGATGTAACGGTATGAAAATTTCACACCACGGTAATAGTGACCAAAATTATCACGGTTATCGGTATACCGCGGTATTTTTAAAATGTCTTCAAAATGTTGAAAAAACACTGATACACTGATAAATTGAAATAATTTCACCAAGATTTATATTTAAATAGATTTATTATATATTAAAAGGGTTAGGGCATAAGCAGCCTGTTTTTGAAATGCGACCTTTAATGTCTGCGTTACAGAGGTAGAATGAGGTGTACTGGCAGTAGCACTGGATTGGCCAGCAGACCATCTCTTTGAAAAAAATGAATAGAAAATGTCATTATTAATTATTACTGTCATTGTTACTTTATACTAAGGGTGCAACCAACAGATCACAAAACTCACAATCTAGATCATATCACTTTTGTGAGAAACAGGTTGGATAATCTTTTAGATCAAAACAAAAAGGATTATTGTTCAATTAATTATGAACGCTCTATTTTGGCTCTTATCTCTATCTAGACACTTGTTATATTCACCATTTTATATTACTCTTTATATATAGTCTATTCTACAAATAATCCACAAGTATTATATATTTCTGATATTACTTATATATATATTGGCTGTCTGTCTCTGTCTGCTTGCTCGTCTGTCGTCAATGGACTCGGTCAATCTGATTGGTCTAATGGCTGCTGAGCCACAGGTAGACGCTGCTCCGGTGAACGGAGCTGAGATGAAAGTCAGTCATCTCAGTCAGTTTGCATTCACTAACTCAGTCCACCCAGTACGTGTTTGTCTCAAATCCTCCTCACTGCAGCTCTGCATCAATATCTGGGGAATTATTAGGTCGACTTTAAAAAGTGAAATCTACAATTAATAAGCGGTTCAGATAACGTGTCAAATCACGGATCAACTTCGTTCAGTTATACCACTATCTGGTCAGTTTGCATTAGTGACAGCAAATTAGACAGAGAAAACTCGACATACACACACATCATTCACCTGAGCTTAAGGTTAATTTACCTTGCATTCGCTGAACAGTTGAGGGTGATGGTCGCGCAAATGAGTAAGTAAATTGGATGTGTTGCTGACCCTCGCAACAACTTTCTTCTTGCAGCTCCTGCAGATAGGGCTGCCATCCTCGACCAGCTGTCCCTGAGCATTCATATAATAACCAAAATACGCCCAGACTTCAGATTTGGTTCTCTTTGAAGGCAGAAAAATGCCTTGAGGGCCGCTACTATCATGTCCTCCCTCCGCCATGTCTTCTTCACTACATAACAAGCGCACGTTGCACGCTGCGCCTGCGTAGGGAGACTTGGATAAAGTATCTCGCGAGTTTTCCACACCGTGGTTATCGACCGCGGCGGTTACCATGGTAATTAAAACTTAAACGGTAACCTTCACCGTCGGGAATTTTACCGTGGTTTACCGTGACACCGGTAACCGTTACATCCCTATATTCACACTAATCCCCATCTCTAACATAGACTTCCGGCTATCATTTACTATCTCTTTAACTGTCAAGGATACTTTATCAAGTGTCTGTGTCACGGCAAGTGAACAATCACCCACAATTTTCTTATACCTTATGTCATTGTACAATAAGTACTTCCTTTGATTATAAGGCGGACCGTAGTTTCCAGAAAGTATCAACTCCACATCCTCTCAACGACTATTTTTCCACTTGGGAAGATTATTAATACAGCTATTCCATATTCCACATTTACAAGGAAGAGCAACCATTTTTCCAAGCATGGCCCTGACCACTATCTCCTCAGGTTTTGGCGTTGTAAAAATCTTATTAGGCGCCTCTGTTGTTAGCTGTGACACATTTTCCACCATCCTAGGCTTCATAACGGAGAGGTTTGACCCTCCTCCGGACTGGCCTGGGACTCCTTTGTCCAACTGAACCTCCGAGTTCTCTCGCAACAGAGTCAGATCTCTTTGCATCCTCTGGTGTTTCACTCTCCACTGAAACATGCTCTGATGTTTACGTCTATGTACATCGTGTGCGAAGAAAAACCAAGTCAAATTCCTTGTTTGTGTTTCACATACTTGGCCAATAAAGCTGATTCTGATTCTGATTATCATCACTGGCATCATCAAAAATATGCTCAGAATCATCAACATTTTCCACAATCTGGACAATCCCCCCTTCGGGATTTTGACTTTGGAGATCCTCATGCATCTGCCCTTCGGCTGCATGTTCTCCCTCATTTTGTTCCCGCTCTCTCGAGCCTTCGTCATCTCGACTCTGTGAGCGTTGTACCTCTTCTCTGGGTGCTTTAACACAGTGCGATAAATGATACCAAGTTGGAGACCCCTTAACCTGAACTGCAGTTCCCGTACTGCGAACAACCTCAAATGGTCCTTCCCGTCGTTCGTTATACCACTTCCTCCTGAAGACCTTCACAAATACCTTGTCTCCAGGCTGCACTGTACTCCTCTTTTGCTCATCAAGTCTCTCCTGCACCTCGTCTTTCCTTTGCCTGTCAGAAACATATGTAGATATTCTTTTGTGCAAACTAGCCATGTATGCAACATATGCTCTCATTTCATCTTCCAAAAAGGGCCTAACTTGGTCCCTTTCCACAAGTGCGCAAACAAGGTGTTGGCATCCGTCTTCCCGTGGCCAACTCATGCGGTGTCATATGCAAATCACGCAACTCACTCGAACGACATATCATCAGAGCCAATGGAAGTGCTGCTACCCAATTTAAACCTGTGTGCTGACAAATTTTAAGAATACGATTTTTCAGGACTCCATTTTTTCACATATTCCTTGGCTTTGCGGATGACAGACTGCACCAAGACACTGTTTAATTCCTAATTTTTGCAAAATCAATTTTACTGTCTCGTCAACGAACTCTTTCCCATTGTCTGAGGATATCCGATCTGGAAGCCCCCACCTGCTTATGACCTCTCTACACAAAAACTTGGCAACTGACTGAGCGTCCTTCCGCTTGGTTGGACAAAATTCAGGCCATCGTGAAAATCGATCTACCACAACCAAAATGTACCTCTTTCCTTCAACTGGTCTGATCATGTCAACAAAGTCCACAACTAGCTCACGCATAGGACCCCTTGGAGTCGGAATGTGACCAGGTGGAGCCATCACACCCCTCCGAACATTGTTTTTCAGGCAGATTGTGCACCTGCCTATGACATAGTCAATCTGTTCAAGCAGACACGGTGCCCAAAAACCATATTCCTTCGTGATCTTTCTACTAACTTCCCCCTTGCAACATGAGCTAACCCATGTGCCTCCAGAATCATTAGACCTAACAGGTCTGGAGGAGCTATTATCAGCCCCTCATGATTTCTCCAAAGACCCGTAGAATCCTGGGTGGCACCTCTGTCTTTCCACAACTGTTTATCAATCTCAGGCACAGCATCCTGCATTAAAATCACATCCCTAAGTGTGATTCTATCTTCCAAATCCACTTCATGAGTAACCAAAAAAACTTTGCCCACTCTATCTGCTCCTGTGACTGCTTTTGCCGCTTCGTCAGCTGCTTTATTACCTTGTGTGACTCTTGACATATCCGCTCTATGTGCTGCACACTTAGCTATCGCTATCTCCTTAGGCTTCATCATAGCATGCAGCAACTTCATTATTTGAGAGTGATGTTGTATTGGAGAACCATTTATGGAGCTATAATTGGTGCAAAACGATTTGCAAATGCGTATCTCAATCTGTGTGTGTGTAGTCAGATCTGTGTGTGCGTGTTCAGATCTGTGTGTGCGTATTCAGATCTGTGTGTGCGTGTTCAGATCTGTGTGTGCGTGTTCAGATCTGTGTGTGCGTGTTCAGATCTGTGTGTGCGTATTCAGATCTGTGTGTGCGTGTTCAGATCTGTGTGTGCGTGTTCAGATCTGTGTGTGTGTAAAAAAAAATCCGTATCTGTATTCAGATTTGCAAGTGAAGACAAATCTACAAATGCATGCAAAGATCTGTGAATGCGTACACAGATCTGTAAGTGTACATAAATCTGTAAATGTGTAAACAGATCTGTAAATGCGTACATAGATCTGTAAATGTCTGTCATCAGTTACAACTCAGCCAGGAGCTCTCGACTGGCTGTCTTTTTACACGTGACTTTTGCTACAGTTCTGCCGTGGCAGATCTGCAAATGTGTAGAAAAGATTCGTGTGTAACTTCACTTTTCCTTTGCCCTGAGCTCAGGCTCACAGGCTCATGCTGCCTGGCTGCAGTAGCAGTACAGCCTACACACCACGAGTCGGCGCGTAGCACCCAGTGAAGTTACGCGTGTCATTGTTGGGGTAACACATGAGCGTTGCGCGTTGTGATGTTGCGAGGCAGACCACGATGGATTCTCGATTGTTTGCTGTAGCTTGTAGTGCTAACGTTACTTGATATATTTGCTCCGTGACACACAAGCTGAGCAAACGTAACTTGTTCATAAATAACATTACTGATAATTCATTTTAAGAATTCATTTTAAGAATTTTACTTCTGACAACTAAGTTACTGCTAAAACATGAACTTTTACTTACAGCAAACAATCGTGGTGTGTAGGCTGTACTGCTACTGCAGCCAGGCAGCGTGAGCCTGTGAGCCTGAGCTCAGGGCAAAGGAAAAGTGAAGTTACACACGAATCTTTTCTACACATTTGCAGATCTGCCACGGCAGAACTGTAGCAAAAGTCACGTGTAAAAAGACAGCCAGTCGAGAGCTCCTGGCTGAGTTGTAACTGATGACAGACATTTACAGATCTATGTACGCATTTACAGATCTGTTTACACATTTACAGATTTATGTACACTTACAGATCTGTGTACGCATTCACAGATCTTTGCATGCATTTGTAGATTTGTCTTCACTTGCAAATCTGAATACAGATACGGATTTTTTTTACACACACACAGATCTGAACACGCACACTCAGATCTGAATACGCACACACAGATCTGAATACGCACACACAGATCTGAACACGCACACACAGATCTGAACACGCACACACAGATCTGAACACGCACACACAGATCTGACTACACACACACAGATTGAGATACGCATTTGCAAATCGTTTTGCACCAATTATAGCTCCATAACCATTGGTTTTCTTAAACCCTTGGTTCTTCCACACTGATCCAAACAGATGACACACATTGTGAGCGTAAGCAGAGTCTGTATAAATTGTCACTCGCTTACCTTCTGCTAACAAACATGCTTCAGTTAGCCCCACTAGTTCTGCAAGTTGTGCAGATGCAGGCTGCGGTATTACTTCAGCCTTCTCCACAACAAAACCCTTTGCTTGAGCTTTTACTATAGCATATCCCGCACTCAACTTATCTCCCACACGATAACAGGATCCATCCGTCCAATACTCCAAGTCTGCCTCACGCAATGGGAGGGCTTCCAAGTCTGATCTACGCCTTGAATTCCCAAAAATCAAACACTTTCCCCAAGGATCAACTATCACTGGCTGCTATTATTTGCAACAAGACAAGCACCCAAACTCACAACTATTCACCTCAAATTCTCAAAACGATCTCAAATTGAATCCACAACACAGTTCAGCTCAGAATAAACCATACACGAACAGCAAAACTCCACAATTGCAATCCACAACAGAATTTTAAACCCACCAATTGTACTGTCGTATCTTCAGTGGGGATGCAGTCGAAGATGTTTGAAGAAAAACTCCGCCGACACTGTCTTAGTTGTATAACAAATTTATTACAATAAGTTCAGTATCGTAATCAAGTAACACGTTACTTGGAGAGTCTCCAGCCGAATAATGAAACTCTGCCGACAATATGCAGACAGCTCCTTATATACCGAGCTTGCTTTGGTTAATAACTTAGTTATATCATTAAGGTTCATATTAAGAGAGGGACAGAAGAACAGTAGAGGCATCTCTTGTAGGGTGCCTCACCACACTGTCTTTCACCTCTGACCCAGAGCCTCCATGGCTCTGCTGATCTAATTATGTCAGTATCCGGTACCCCTAATTAAATAACCTCCAAAACAGGAAGGCCCAAACAGCAATTAACATTCCAATATATTCTCCTACTACAAACCATTTGTATAAATATGCTGCATCGAACAGCAGACACCTCAGTACTCCATTAATTAATTAAATGTCTTAACTGGTCAGTCTGTTGCCAAGCTTCTTTTTAGATAGCACATAAACATACTTTCAAACAGCAGGTATAGAAAGAGTTCGTGAACAAAAACAGTACTGGCCCTGTGCAGAGGTTTGTCTGGGTACGAGTCTGACGTCACCGAATTGGTCCATGTGACACACTGTTCAGGTCAAACAATAATATTTTGCGACCCCCTTTTTCTTTTTTTGCCAGCACTTTGGGTTATTTATAACAGATATTTTGCACTTTTAAGCACCAAACATTATTCCATATCATTCATCATCAACATAAAAACTCTCAATGCACTCCACACTCTCAAATCCTCCACCATCATAACTCACTCAGCACTCTTCATTCCTCTCGATCATATTTATCTTTTACACAGTTATATACTAATGTCTCCACTTCTCCTTATTTATCTTTATTTATTTAAGTCTTTTTCGGAAGCTCATGGCAAGTTGTTTAAATCTTATAGAAATGTCCTTAAAAAAGGCTCATAAATTTTATTTATCAAATTAAATGTCTTCCGAAAAAGTTTATCAATCTTTAATCAAACTTATGAAATCTTCTCTAATCTTTTCCTCTCTCCCTTTCCGGGGTTAATATTTTTAACTCTTATTTTTTTATATCCCCCAATGAGGCTTATAGAATTTTAACAGATTAAAAACGTCCCTGAAAAAGTTTATAAACCATAAACTTAATCCTAATGCATAATCTAAACACAACACTGGAATAGTAACAGTAACCACATTTCTAAAACAAAGTATTCGAGCTCCAAGCACACACACTCATAAAGACACACAATTTCAGCCTGCAGCGCTGACGTCTCTCTCAACAGAGAGACAGAGAGAGGGAGAGGGAGGAGGGAATCCCTCTCCAGCCTGCCAATATACTTAACTTTAACTCAAAAACACACAATATAACAAAACCAAGAACAAAATCACAATCAACAATCTATTCTAAAGTCGACTCATTCATACTGTCCTAATTAAGCATGCTTTGCCGCTTCCTTATCCCTTTTTCTTCCTTATATCTAAATTTTTGCTACCTTTTAAGTGTAGAATATCTGACAAAACGGCATCCGTCGTGGCTCATCAGCCAGCGCCAGAGAGGGCATCTATCTGCAAATATTTTCCTCTACACTTCGAGTTATTTGCTTATAACCGACCTGAACTCACGTAGTGAAATATTCAGGTTTTAGGCCCATCTAAAACCGCCTCCCAGAGGGCTTTTATCCAAATCTGCGGCTTCCTTTAATCCTTATTTCCTTATTTCTGGTTATACACCTGGTACCAGGTTTTCCCTTATTCAACTTTCACGCAGCGGCTAATTTACACGTCTTACGGTTTAAGAAGCTTATGAGCTCTCTTCTTCATTAACCCCGCATAGTTTTTTAACTCACTTAACGTTACTCATTGTTAGGCTCCTTGCCTTTACCCTTTACACAAACATTTCCCTTTTACTTTTTATTCTTAACTCTTACTCTACCATCACTCCCCCCTACTGCGTTGCCCGAGAGCAATACAAATTTAAACCGAACTTCACCCGCAAACATCAACACAGCATGACACACATTCACCCACACAGAATCTTTCCGGTGCGACCGAAAACCAACACAGCCAGGGACAGCTCAAGTCAAACCTCACCCCCCCAAACAGCGTGACGGTGTAGGCTCACCTTGCATGAGAGGAGGAAAGCAGGGCTGCGTCCACTTGCGCCGCGGCCACAAACATGTCCTGATAATTCTTTACCTCTGTCCCATCATGTCAACATCCTGGTACCCCTAACCAAATAACCTCCAGGTCAGGAAGGCCCAAACAGCAACTAACATTCCAATATATTCTCCTTATATGAACCATTTGTATAAATATGCTGCATTTAACAGCAGACACCTCAAGCCCAACAGGCTTCTTATGAGGATTTTGTCTGAAAGTGGACAGATGTGACAGATCCATCCAACATGGTTTGATTAGGTTTCATACCTGGCAGCGAACTATCTGTTTGGGGTTAGCAGTGATGTTTCCAGCCTCATCGTGAACTTCCACATTAAACCTGACGGGGTCTCCATTTGTTGCTGGGATTGGGTTGTCTTCTGTCAGCACATGGAGGGAATGAGGTTTACCTGAAACACATGAGAAATAAAAAAAGTTTTGGATTCTGTAATCAATGTATGGTAGAGAACATATCAGGATGTGAGAGGAGGGGAGATTCTCATTCACATAAGGTGTGGGGTTTTTGTTAGTATTAGAACAGGTCAGAAAGTCAAATGAGGGGCAATTCTCTTCTCTTGTTTACAGGTGTCGTATATTCTGTGGCGATGCTGATGAAGATGTTTGAAGAAAAGCTCCGCCGACACTGTCTTAGTTGTATAACAAATTTATTACAATAAGTTCAGTATCGTAAACAAGTAACACGTTACTTGGAGAGTCTCCAGCCGAATAATGAAACTCTCCCGAAGACATGCAGACAGCTCCTTATATACCGAGCTTGTTTTGGTCAAAAACTTAATTACCACACATGATCCACATCAAAGAGGAGCAGATAAGAAGAGAGGCCTCTTCACCTCTGACCCAGGACCTCCATGACTCTGCTAAACTTAACATTATACCTGTTACCTTGACCACATATTGTTCAAAACAAAAGGAAGGGACAGATAAGAAGAGAGATAAGAAGAGAGGCAAGAAGAGAGGCGCCCCTTTACCTCTGTCCCATCCTGTGACAGCAATCAAGTTGAGCAAGCCATCAGTAGGTCCAACCTGTTTACAATGTCATCAACCTGGTAACCCTGACCAAATCATCTCCAGGTCAGGAAGGCCCCAACAGCAACTAACATTCCAATATGTTTTCCAAATACTCATTAATATGCTGCATCTAACAGCAGACACCTCACAGGACATTTATATTCCAATAAAACAGCAAATGGTCACTGCCCTGGGTAAGGCAGTATCAAAAACAAACATCAGGGGGTCATTGTTTTGGGAAGGAGTAATTAACAACTGTTGTAAAGTTTGTAACCCCTTCTCTGTTGTATTTAAGTCAGAAACATTTGAAAGACTGCAGAGGACACTTCAGATCGTCTCTCCATGCTGCATGTATTAAATAGATCTGATTCATCACACTGAGTCTAAAATTCTTCTGAGAATCAGCAACTCTCTACCTCAACAAGGAGAATTTCCCTTACACACATTATCTCAACTTCAGCTCAGCTGTGAGGAGATTTGTTTGAGATGAATATGTACACATAGAAAGGGCTTCAGGAAACACTGTACTTCCAATTCAAGCTTACTTATTGTTCTAAATTAATACGTTAATGCAGTCTCACCAGGAAGAAGAATGATTTCAATACTCTGTGTGTCTTTCTTCATGCCAGGCAGGGTCACTTTCAGGTTGTATGACTGCAAAATAAAACACAGGATGGAATTTATATTAACAGAGGATGTACTCTTTTACTCAATTAGTCCTCATAGTAGACACTCTATTATTGCTATTATTGCTATTATTACATAATATTTTACCTTTTCCATCAACCTTTAAAGTAAGAGACAAGCCTTTTTTATTGATATACCCATATATCACATATAACAATTTTGAGATAAAAACCTTGTTTAACAGAGAAAAATGGAAGAAACCTCAGAAGGAGAAAGAGTCCTCTCTCAGGATGGACAGACCATAAAAACCACACAAAAAAAGCCCAAAAAATAATGTCCTCTGAGAGTACAGCAGATATTTCTAACCTTTGCTTGTTTTCCTCTTGCTTTGACACTTCTGATGGTTAACGTGGTCCCACTGCTGTCCACTTTCTCGTAACTCAGGTCCAGGCCACTACATAAGTATAATAATAATAACAATAATAATAATAATAATAATAATAATAATAATCACAATAATAATCACAATAATAATCACAATAATAGTGCAATAGTTTTATTTAGATTTATGATAAACATCACCCTATGATAGCTGGCCAAAGATACATTTATAATACCTTTATTTAAACTCAAAGATTATTGAAGCCTGGCCGTCATTTGCAATAATGTCGAGTAACAGTTCAAAATGACATGAAAGATGTAAAACATTAATAGATACAAAAATAAAACAATTAATTAAACCAAGTATATAAATACAGCTCATAAAATGCTACAGTAGATTTTTGAAAAATAGAATAGAGGAACCAACCTGCATTTGAGTAGAGGTTTGAGATCAGGAGGAGGCACGGCTGGGTGGTCATAACCATCTTTTACCAGCAGAGGAATGTCGAACGGCACTCCCACAAAAAGGGGGGAGCTCACTGGACCGGTGAGGAATCTCTCAGCATCACCCTCTGATAGAAATAAAAACAGTACAAGTGTGTGATGTGATTAGGGCATTCAGAAAGGATGATAAATATGACATATAATATGATAAATAATCCTCACCTTTGATGGTGAAGTTGAGTTTGTAGCTTGGAAGCGGTCTACCTCCAAAGACGGTAGCATTACTTTCACTTATCACTGTGTTCAGAGACAGGGTATACTTCCCCAGGTCGGTTAGATTTTCTGTCAAGAGGAGAGGTTTGCAAAAATGATGTTTTTTGTTATTTTTCAGCGAACAAACTCAGGGCATCCAAAAAGTTGACAAATAAAAAGGAATGTACCAAATTTTTTGAACCAGAATCCCCACTTTGAATGTTGGGCAACGAAAGACAAGACCACTTGATCTCCTTTAACACCTAAAAATGAAAAGCAATTATAGTTTACAACAACATTAGAAGGCCTGTTCAGACCAAAGATTCGCTACTAGATGAGTTGAAACGTGTACCAAGGTTCTGGAAACCTTCCAGTTCTCACCAGTGTGACTAGACAAGACAGGGAATCATCTCTTTTATAACAACTCTATGTACTTCTGCTTTAACTGTTGGCTTTTCAGGCTTTATATAGCTGGATATAATCTGTAGCCCCTCAAAATATGAATGAGCATTCTGATAGTGAGTTACTTGATTCAGGGGCATTTTTAGTATTGATGGCATGGCAAAAACAAAAGGTGTGTGCGTGACAAATGAGTGTCTGGTTGAACAAGCGAGAGAGAGGCTGTGTATGTGAGCAAAGTAGAGGGAAAGCAATGAAGTTGTCAGTTCAACAATAGGCTAATTTTAACTTTAAGTTTGTGTCATACAGTCACCGCTGTAAAATTACGGATGCACCCTCAAGGCTAAACTGCCATTTCGACCAGCTGACAGTTTGAAACTGATTAAAAAACCAACCAACCAACTCCATACCAAGAAGTTGGAGAACTTAGCTAGAGCAAAGCAGAGCTGCAAAATTAAGTAGCAACACATTTGTTTTTGAAGTGTGTTCCTTTTCTCTTACCGTGCCGGACGACGTTGAGCTGGATAGCCAGCTTTCTCCCTGTTCCCTGGCCCACTGACGGCATCATGGATAATGACCTTTCTTTCTTGTTTAGAATTTCGATTTTGATTGGGCCTGCGATTTTGTGAAAGCGAAAACACAAAAACATTTAATATTGTCATGTTTTAATGAACACTGATGGTAGTGTGTGGGAAACTCTCTAATGTCCCTTATTATTTTGATATGTTATTCTTACATATGAAACCTAACATTTGTAGATGCAACATTAGTATGTATGTAAAGTGAAATCTTGTGTCTGTTGGCTTCAGACATCAGTTCTGTCTTATGACAATCATGTGGTTGCAAGGAATGACTAGATGTATTCTTGTATTGTACATTGTATAATATTTGTTGATGAAGGTTCTCAGTCATCCAGGTCATGGTAAAGATGTTTCACCTCTCACACAGAGTTTAAAAGCCTGCCAACTCCTCTCCAGTTAGTTAGAACTGAAGAAGCCTCTTGGATGAGAGGTGAAACATCTTCAAGAAATCAAACAAGTCCAGTGGCCGATGATACAGCACCTAAATATACATTGTATAATATGTTGGGAGAATTAACATAAGGAACTTAGTTAAGGAGTCATCCTGAAGGGGGTTTGTGAAGCCTCCTCTCTATATGTGTTCTGAAAATGGGTTAATGTATGACACACAACAATGGCTGAAGTGTATAAGAAGTCTTGTGTGTATCATGAGGCGGATGTTGAAATGACTGGAATGGTGCTTTGGGTGAGGTCATATGCAATCTTATGATTGTGCTACAGTTGTATCGTTTTGGGTTATTATAAAAGATGAGAAGAGACTGCCTTTTTTCAGTGCACGAGACAAGTGTCTGATTTACAGTTGCCACGACAATAATATGTGAATAAGTGGTGTGCAAACAATGCAATATTTTACCTAACGGAGACCCAGCTGGACGAACAGCATTCTGTGGCCAGGGGATACCTTCAGGCCAGTCTACTTTCAGTTGATCCGGAAGTCTGGAATAAACAAATAAAATGCAAATTTGTCCTCCGTGAAACAAGAATTGACAACCACGTCAGAATGAATTACACACTGTCTTTTATTATTCACACTGCATTCTTTGGTTTCCTGCAATGCAAATATAACGCTGGGGCTCTTTTACCTTCCAATATTAGCAGCAGAGGTTTGTGAAGACGCTGTCTTTTTTAACTGATCCAACCATTGAACTAGTTACATTTATCGTGTGAATAACTCCCATGCAAATGTTTATTTTTTGAACTGATGTTTGTGTCATGGGTGCTTGCACACAGAAAGTCAAGTGAAACTTCCAACTGACAACACATTCTTGACCACTGAACCACATCTAAGAAACTAAGAAACTATGATATTGGAGAAGATTGTGCTGTGTTGGGGTGTATATGGCGCTGCTGCTTTGTGTCATTAATGTATTGTAAAGTCCAGATTAGATGCTAGTGAGGTGTCTGCTGTTTGATGCAGCATATTTATACAAATGGTATGTATTAGGAGAATATATTGGAATGTTAGTTGCTGTTTGTGCCTTCCTGACTTGGAGGATATTTGGTTAGGGGTACCAGAATATTGACATGATGGTGCTGCTGTCAAGTTAATATATACCAGGTTTTAGATCAGCAGAGGCATGGAGACCCTAGGTCAGAGGTCGAGAGCAATATGTGGAGACACCCAAACTGAGGAGCCTCTCCTATTTTTCTGTCCCTCTCTTAACATGAACCATATGTTATAAACAGGTTTTTGACCAAAACAAGCTCGGTATATAAGGAGCTGTCTGCATATTGTCGTCGGAGTTTCATCATTCGGCTGGAGACTCTCCAAGTAACGTATTACTTGTTTACGATACTGAACTTATTGTAATAAATTTGTTATACAACTAAGACAGTGTCGGCGGAGTTTTTCTTCAAACATCTTCGACTGCATCACCACTGAAGATACGACACTAGCACCACGACAGCATTTCCCCTTACTGGTCGCTCACCTGGCGGCATCACTGTCGATGTGTTTCTTGATGACTTCATCAGTGGCAGACTGGTCAATCTTGGAAATGAGCATGGTCTTGGTCTTGTCGTAAAAGGCTCGGGGTTCCTGCGGAACACATTTGTTTATAGATTTCATGCTAAATACAAGTAAGCTCAAAAAAGACCAACCGAGACCAAAGGGTGTTCATATTTCGTCTTATTGTCTTAAAATGCTGTAACAGACAACATTTATGTAATTTCTATGATAAAAAAAACAATTAACTTTTTCATATTCGAGTAAAACTTTTTAAATTTTAAAATGCTTAATGACAAAGTGAATGTGTTAAAAAATAAATAAAAATAATTGTCCTTTTAGTGAGTGAATCTGTGTATTAATATTCAGGTTATTGATACCCTTTATTGAACCTCTCTAGGTTGATTATATCACATGTATTCCAACATATAGATACGGAAGAAAAAGCAGTTCCACATCAGGTTTCCTGTGATTTTAAAGCTAGCATGACTATATTTTTTTCCACTCCAAGCCACCTTGTTTAGGTTTTAAAATGAGTAGTTTTCTGAAGAAATGCTTCATTACAAGACTTCTGGGTAATACGGCTTTCAAAAATTCAAACATTTACCTTCATTTTCCCTCCTAAGATGATTATTTGACTGTTCTGCCTTTATTGAACCAAAAAGTGGCGTAAAATACAGACTGCAAGATTAAGAGACAGAAAGTATTGACATGTGAGTAAACTCCTGAATCAGACATACCAGAGCCACTTCAACCTCTCCTCCTGTGGCAAAGACATCTCCTTTGTAACTTCCAAACAGCAAAAACTGAACCACCGTACCATACACAATTGGCAGCGTTTTCACAGACTTCACCTGTATGAAGAAGTATGTCTGCATCAGTAACGAATATGGAATTTTTACAAATATACTGGTCTGCATACAGAAAAATAAAAAGATGCTTACAAGTTGGCCTGCTCTGTATATTTTCCCGTCCCATTCGATGGAGGAGAATGTCCCCCAGGGATGCTGCATTTTTTTTGTAGACACATCTGTCCGTGTTATGGTCCCCTTGTAGCCCAAGAACTGGATTTGCTTGTCCCACTTATCGTGGCAGCTTTGTAGCCACTGCTTAAACTCCTTCTCAATACCTCTTTGTTTCTGTGGACATGAAAATAAAGAAGTTAAGCAATGTTTTGAGGTTCTTCCTAATTCTTAAATTAAAACCTCTGGACTAAATCTGCATACAGCTGGCTTAGGGCTGCAACAACTGATTACTTTCACTCAACAAATTGTCAATATTTCCTTAATTAATCACTGACTTGTTGGGTCTAAAAAATGGATAAAATTGTCAATCGTGTTTCGCAAGATAACATCCTCAAATGTCAAATAGTCCAGACACTGAATGTCACTGATGAGTGTTATGTTTTTTATCACCCTGCTTGTTGTAAGCTTGTTGTTGTTTGTGTAGTCAACCCTAACGATTGCTAATGTCAATCAAAAACAATGTAACGCATTTTTTCTCTCACTGCACAAGCGGTTCAACCAAGCACTCCCAAGCACACTGACAGCACATTTTTGCTAAAAGAAACATTAAGCGGAAATGTTGTGTAAAACTATATATTTATACAGTGTGGGGGCTGTGATTAATCGCACTAGCCACAAGAACTTACAGTGCACTCCTTCGGGGGGCGAGAGTTTAATCATATACTAACCACACCTTTTATACTTTTTAGAAAAGATACTATTGGCTAATGTACGAAGCTAATGGTGTTGGTCTACTAGAAAGGTCAATAAATGAGAAGGGCCATAGACTAGGCGATGTCATCTACCATAAGAATTGGCCCTCAGGGGCAGATTTTTAAGGAATAGGTAGAGACCATTCAGCATAAAAGCAGGAGCGCATAAAGAACTTGTGCCAAGACTCATTTGGCCCATTCCTGGTCCCTTGGGACTCAACAGACATAATCCCTAAAGAAACCAGAAAATATTCACATTCAAGATCAGATTATCATTTTCCAATGCAAATATCAAAATTGTTGCATAATACAGCTTTAATCATCCAACTAGTCCAACAACACGTGCTGCTGAAGTGTTTCTCTCATCCTGTTTAAGCACCTTGTTTGGGGAAGAAGATAGTGGCAGACTTGCACTCTCTGGCTGACCTTTTCTCCCTGTTACACTCGTTCTCACTGAGGAAATTCAACACACACAGAAAATCACTGATAGGCTTATTTATGGACTCTAGAGTGTACCACAAACAGTTAGTGAACCTTTCCTGTCGTCTGGCTTTTGCTATTGTTAGGTTCCTTGATCAGGGTGGGAGATAACTGCAGAACTGTCCTTACCCTGTGGACAATCCAATAATAGAAATCCACAACAATTAAAAATCAGCAACTTTTTATGTAATGTCAATCTTCAACATGTACGTATATCCACATCTAATTCAGGGGCTACAAAGGAAAACTCTTTAAATGTGGGTCTGTGATTTGTACTACTCATCAAAAAAAAGTTTGTAAATGACCACCTGTCCATTGACAACGCGTGTGAACATAGTTTCCTTCTGCTTCAGTCTCTGCTCCAGGTCCATGAAGGTGAGCTTGTTGTTGCTGACCTGGAATCTGTCATCAGTGAAAAGCACTCCTGAAAGCCGACTGTAACACTCCTCAGGCAACTTTGAGTCTTTATTCCAAGTGCACCAACTAAACCTTTAACAAATGGACAGCACAAATACATAGTTATTTTTCTCGCCTACATCTCTAAATGCACATATAAGCCTGCAGATGAACTGTGACCGCCCCCATCAGCTGGAAAACACAGTGGGTCGACATCATATAATCTTACATGGCCCAAACTCAAACTAGATAACAATATCACTGAAAATGAACACTACACCCTTTTTGCTAAGGAAATATTCAGGCACCTTGCAAACAAAATGTCATTTTGTGACCTCAAAAAACCCCTTGAATAATTTCCAAGTTTAAAACTGATATAAACTATAAATTGCTGGTTTTGAAATCTCACTGGCCACGATGTTTCAATCATCTGGAGGGTGGTGTGTAAGTGGCTCAGGAGAGAGGAGAAAGAAGAGAGAGTGGGTCACTTGCCTACACGGTCCCTCACTGTCGGTCATAGGCTCTAGTGCAGGCATAGAACCTTATATCTGCTCTGGTCATTGGGATAAAGGTTCAAATTAAAGAGAAAAAAATGTACTTACTCTGACACTTTGGTGTTTGGTATGAGCCGGCCATTCCAGAAACACTCAAATATTGGCCTTCTCTCTCTTGCCCGACTCAGCGCTCCAGACTCATTATCATCATCATCAAAACCTGAGGCAGAAAAACAAAGAACAAAAAATAAAATCCACTCTTTTCATCCTAAGATGTGATATGTCATTAAATAAACTATTCAGTATTTTAGTGAGTAAATACCTTGAACAGCACTGGGGTCTTTAGGGTAAGTCTCCTTGTAATAGAGGAAAGGATGATACCGAATGGTTCCCTCCACTGTGCCACCATCTTGTTCAGCCTTAAACTCAAATGTGTCTGCAGCAGTATTTATATACAGAGTCTGCATGTCGTCCTCCACTTCCCTTATATTGATCACACGGGGACATCTGGGCAGCTTCTCCCGCAAAGTGATCTAATTAAAAGAGAAAGGTCAAAGGAAAAAAAATAGCTAAAGTAGACTGTATTAAGTAGAAGTCACTCCTACGAACAATCAAACCTTTTAAGGCCAGCAGCCTCACCTGAATTTCAATTTTAGGGAGATCATCTGAGTTTGTAGAGCTGCTGCTCATGTCATTTCCATTGACTCCATGAATGTAATAATGATAGATGTGGCTGAAATAGAGACAAAAAATATTTCCTTTTTATACATGAAATTAATGATGGAGCACATACTGGGCAGACTGGGTGAATGAACTCACGCAAGCTGTCTGGTCCACACTTTGAAATCTTTTTTCAGAAAGGTGATATGATCAGGGCGGATTTCTGTGATGACCACGGCTGTGAAGCTCTCCTTTCCAGATTCCTCAGCGATGAGGGCGTGGAGGAAGCGCTCATCATCATTTTTTACATGTGAGGAGTTACCGGGCTGCAGGAGGAGGATGAAACATCACACAGATGATAGTGGATAGAGTTATGGGAAAATTGAGTAATTAAATTAAACTCTTTTCAAATGGAGCATTTACCATTCTGTTTGTGATTATCCCGTTGTAAACCTCCTCTTTGTTCCTCTCTTTTCTCTTAAACTCCTCTTCTGACAGAATCAGCTCATGGACATTTGGGGAGCCAGCCGGTTTACTGATCATCTAATTAAGAAAGGAAACAACTCTATGGTTATTATTTCCTTGTGTATTTAAATAAGCCAATGTAAGAGGTGCAAAGACCTCTGGAAAAAATAAAGAAATAAATTATTGAACTTGGCTGCTTTGCTCAACACAATCTGACATCATCCGCAAGCTGTTGCGTTGGCGAATCGGATACAAGCACATGCACATTTCCAGTAGATTACGATTGTAAGACCTTTTTGTGAGCAGTTTCATGTAGGAACTATTTTCTCTTTACTGAACTACACACACCAATTGTTTCACTAAACAGAAGAAGGAAGCATGAATCTCCTCATGGATGAGAGGCCAGCTTATTAAACTAACTAAGCTAGCTAACATTACGGCTCAGCTGAGGAGGACGCCATTAATGTTTAGTACCTGTGCTGTCACAAGCAGAGCCTGATTAGATGCACGCATCGTTTTGCGCAGTGAAACAGTTGGCGGTTGTAGTTTGGTGAAAAGAAAATAGTTTCTAGATGAAACTGCCCAAAACATGGCCTGTGGATTATCTTGAGTAACCTGGTCATGATTTCTGGAGAGAGACATTGCTGTTGAGTTTTTCAAATGTATTTTTTTGGCACTTTGGAGAGAGAAGACATCTTTATGCCCGATATCTTCAGAACTCTGCAACTCACACCAAAACAATCTAGATGGATAAAGAGCAAAACAGCCAAGATTCAAAAAATGTGATTTGATTTTGGGTGAACTGTCCCTTTATAGGCAGAATACGTATGCTTTTCCTCAATTACAAAAGTAATCCCTCTCAATCATCCATTATGACCCACTAGAAGTATGTGGCCGTGTCTGGATCTGCAGAGTCCATCTGTATCTTCTTATTTTGCTGTCAACCTTTAAAGAGTGGGTGTGTAGTCCCAAGTTAATAACAATCTGTAGGGTGCGGTCATGATTCTATGAACACGTGTGACCAGGTGCCAAATCTTTCTGACGCACCCAAGAAGAAGCTACAAGCCTGAGAGGAAGGACAAATTTTGAATGTAGCAAACCACAACTGACGAATCCTGCTCATGTCTGCACTGAAGACTTACCCTGACTGAGTGTCCGACATAGAAAATCGCCTGTTTTCCTCCAACTCCAAAGTAGGATATATCACTGTTGAGACTACGAGGGACCGGATCAGGCCGAACATACCCCTCTTGTTCACTGTAGTGAAGAAAAAAACAACATTTTGTGCAATTAAACTAAAAGATAACATATCGAAAATATTACTTGGACAATCACAACTAATGTAAAGCTATAAAGTAAAGAAAGTGAAGTGCACCAACCTTGCAAATTTGCTGTTTTCTCTGTTAAATTTAGACAGTCTGAAGACTGCCCAGTTTTTGAGCTGCGCAGAGGTCATCCCGCACCCATTATCTAAAACAATCACTGCAGGTTTCCCAATAGTTTCATCAAATATCTGGAAAACAGAACAAAGAAAATCACTATGACAGACTTCAATAAATAAAAGCACAAACTGCTTGAGCTCTTTCTGGACATGACATATAAGTAAAACCAGTTTGTGAAAGGTAAATATTTGGTTATTAATGATATGCAGCTGCAGAACCAACCATCCTCATCTCTATTGTTCTCATTCCAGTGTTTTTAGCTGTGGCCGAAAGAGAGTTGTCGATCAGCTCAGCAAGTGTATACGCTGTAGAAATAGGAAAAAAGGCAGTTATGTGTAATCATGTGCAGCTTAGCGTCTCTTCCCAGCTCAGTATACTACTATGATCATGGAAGCACTTACGCAATGGGTTCTGGCCCTGACTAGCATAGTACTCATACTGGCCGCTCTTGACCATAGTATCATAATGAGGCGTAAACTTGATGCGCTCCTTCGTTGCCACTGACGGAGCTTGATCCTCATTTTGCAACAAGTGCAGGGTGCTTTCATCCTGAAGCTCCTCTACAGTAAAAAAAAAAAAAAATGGAAAAACATGTATTTTATCCATCCTGTGTAACCTGATGTAAGTATCAACATTTAAAAATGGACAATATCACAGCGAATTCCAAACAATGTCTGAAAAAGTTGGGTTACAGGTGTTGACATTTACACGACAAATTAACCAAAGTTTAACATGTATTTGTGCAGTTTTTTAACTTAACTACTCACCAAATTTGTCAAAATCAAGGACTGTTCTGTCCGTCGTGACCAACACAAATGGTTCCTGTCGGTCGATTGCAAATTCCTGTAACAAAAATGGTTGAATGTGAGTGTCACTTATTATTAGAGCTGAAACAATCAGTCTATTAATTGATAAGTCGGTCATCAGAAAAGTAATTGGCGACAGTATTGATTCTTATAAATGGTTTCAGTTATTTGCCAGCCCTCCTCAGATTCTCCAAAGTGAGGATTTGCTGCTTTATAACGCTGTATACTGAATGTCCTGGGGTTTTGTTCTGTTGATTGAACAATTTGTTGATGTAATTTTTCTTTTTACAATTTATGGACAAAACAACTAATCTGTTCATTGGGTGGCTGTAGCTCATGAGGTAGAGCGGGTCGTCCAGCAACTGGAAGGTCACTAGTTTGAATCCCCGGCTCCCCCAGCTGCATGTCGAAGTATCCCTGAACAAGATACTAAACCCCAAATTGCTGATGAGCAGGTTGGCACCTTGCATGGCAGCGTAGAGTAAAATTAAAATAAGTAGTTACTAATAATGATTGTTGTATTTGCTAAATACAAATGTGAAGGAATCATGATAAGTGGTTGAAATGTATTTTTTGTTATTCCACACCAGCTGATTGAATGTGCACTTATCAATTGAACTTACTGTATTGTAAGCCTTATGGATGTGATGTAGCCAGACACAAGAGTGGAATCATGTAACCAAATATACAACACTTCTATTTATTTTTAAAATGCAGTAAAAAGAGTAATCGAACATAATGTGATGTATCAAGAAGGAAACTTACTAAGGTCAGAGTTACTGAAACCTAATGGTGTATTCTGAAGACACATTTCTATTCTGAGGGCACATATCTTAAATAGCGAATACCCCAAGGAGATACTGGTGTCAGGCAAAGGGGTATACCTGATGGGAGAGCAAGGATTGGATGAGACCACATAGCCCACCCCCAGTCTTTGGGTATAAAAGGAAGACACTTTATGCTCAATGTTAGGTCATTCCTCATAGACATTGTCTGTGTATGTGATCTCGGGTTTTGCTGTTGCAAAAATAAAACTCTAGTTCACTCCGCTTTGAAGACTCCTGGTGATTTTTGAGATTTTCGTTACACGACAGCAGCCTCTACCATCAGTGTATGAAGCATCTGAATGGGTGAATGTGACAAGTGTTTTGACATGTTCATTTACCATTGATAAATTGATTGCTGGATTTAATCACAGACACAACCTGGGCTACTGTTGTAAACTACTTACAGCTATTGCAAAAGAGGAAACAGAGGGGAGCAGTCTTTAAAAGCAGGAAGAGAAAGTATCAGGCAAATGATGAGTTTATGCAAATGAATATAGCAAGTCTTTCTTTAAATTCAAGCCAAAAGTGCCTTCATATGGGCATTCAGATGGCTTCCAGATAGAGGGCAAACCCTGTACAGTCTGTATCCGCAGCAAAACACTGAGGCTGTTTTGTCCACCCTGAAGACAAAACATCAAAGCACAAGCAGCAAAAGTCGTCACTTCAGTGCAGCAACGAATGTGCAGGAGAGCCAGCAGCCAGAGTGGAAGAAGCCATGTATGTCAAACTGGAACGACCATTACTAAACAGAGGAGGTGGTCTACGACACCCCATCAGCTGTTTACAATGCAGTCCTGGGATCGCTCACCAGCAGCATTGCCAGATCTTGCAAGAAAAACAAGCAACCAGGTGCATGGAAACGAGCCCAGAAGAAGCAACCCCCTCTCACATAGTTCACTAACTGACTGTTTACCAATATTTGTAAGCAACAGAAAAATAAGCCAAAAGTCCCTTACAAAGGCTGACTTGGCTATTGTGCTCCCAAGGACACTTTGACCCATATAACCATCATGACTCACATGAATATCAGGGGATTAAGTACCCACAGAGATCTCAACGACTCTCAATAAACCCACAAAGGACAAATTTCCAGTCCCTTAGAACTTAAAGGTGCACTATGTAGTTTTGGGGAGGAAACTTTCATCAGAAGAGAAAACATCCTCGTTGACTGATTTTTTTTGTGCCTAAACAAACTAAATAAACAAACTATTTGTTTTCAAGACTGAATAAACTGAATAAATAAACTGACCTTAAAGGACAACACAACTGATTACTGTTTTACTTTGTTTATATGTGGCGGACCCTGCCACCTTTCTAGCTTCCATCAGTGTTCTGGACCTTATTTTCCTCTGAGAACAGCTTGGTTATCCAGTTATGGAACAAATACATATTTCTGAGTTCGTATTATTACCGCATTAACATTGGAAATATTACAATTCTGAGTTTGAATTTCCTCTCCAAAACTACATAGTGGCCCTTAAAGAGGCCTTTCTGATACATCTTCAAGAACCTTGAGCAAGTCCAGCTGCCTTCGTTTTGCACTTAGATGTAAAGTCTGCTTTCAAGAAAAGCCACATATCAAAAGGCACTGGTCGGCTTTTCACCATGACACCACACAACCTCAAAAACAAGACAGGAATTCAACTGCTTCTCAACTAGATTTTTTTCTGTTTTCAAGTGTTTCCTTACATGCACCCTTCTGTTACTGCCATAAATCTCAAACTTGTATTCATCAGTAAAAAGGACCTTTTTTCTAGTCATCCAGGGTGAAATTCTGGCATTTCTTTGCCTACCAAGCAAGTGCCTCTTTTCCCCTCCTGAGAAGTAGTTAGAGACTTCTACTCATCCATCACATCACGTTGTTTTCACGTTGGCTGCATGATTTGTATCTGAATTTAATCCCTTTATCTTGCTGGTTTCATTTCCTTGATACTCATAAAAGAAGCATAACACACCTACACCTAGTTGCCAGTTACTTAGGTAGTCATAGCAAACACTAGTGCTGTTTGACAGAACAACGCAGAAGGAAATCCTACCTTCATGAGGGTTATAATGTTCATCTTATCAGTTCTTTCAGGTTAGTTTTATTGACAGTATAACAAAAGAAAAAAAAATCTGACCATCACTGTAACTTCTGTCAGAGAAATAATGATAACAGGGTCATGCAACAGTCCTACAACTATGATTTGTTGTAGTGAGGTGTACCTAATAAACTGGCACACGAGTATATGTCATTAATATACCTGCACGCTTCTGAGAGCACTGAAACAAATATGTACAGGTCCAATATGTCAGACCTTAGGTTGGCCCCTCTCAACAAGTTACTTCACTACACCATATCTATTTGGTAACTTTGGTTACAAGTTACTTTGCAGATTACATGCTGCATCAGGGCCAAAGTAACTTGTAACTAAAGTTACCAAATAAATATGTCAGACCTTAGGTTGGCCCCTCTCAACAAGTTGCTTGGTTACACTATATTTATTTGGTAACTTTAGTTACAAGTTACTTTGGCCCTGATGCAGCATGTAATCTGCAAAGTAACTTGTAAGCAAAGTCACCAAATAGATATGATGTAGTAGAAGTTTTTGCAGATTACATGCTGCATCAGGGCCAAAGAAGCAAATGTATTTATTTTGCAAATTGGAAACAGAGTTAAAGAAAATGATTCAGTATACATACATGTAAACAAATGCCTGCTTTACTTTTAATTTTGATACTGAAGCACATTTAATATCAGATACTTTGAACTAAGGTTCAACTTGAGCCCATATATACAAATTCAAGACGAGCAGAAGTTTGTAAAACTGAACTTAAAGTGTGCTAAAACACTTGGACCACACCTGTCGACAACCTGTCACCTCACAGTGAAGTGAACCGAGCTAATTAACGGTACCTGTTGCAGCGCGTTAACGAAGTCGTTGAAGTCGAAGCCGCTGATATCCAACATTTTGCACACAGCCTCCTTATTCTCGAAGCGGCAGTCATAAACACAGACCCGCTTGTCGACTCTCTCCTCCCACTGAAAAGATGCGGACAAACGCTGCCCGCCCGAATTAAGCATCTTCCCAACTCTTTATGTGTAACTTAGCTAACGTTAGCTAACTTAAATACGAGTATCGCTGCTGTGAGCCCTGCCTCGGGGCGTGTGCGCCATCCTGTGTGTTGCTATGTGCACACTCACTAGGGGCTCACTCACGCGCAATGTTTCTACGGAACGTCGTTAGGGACCAAAGTCCGACGTCATCTACTTCCGCGAAAAACACAAACAAACGCGCCGCTGAGTTTTGAACGTTTTCAGCTTTCGGTATCGTTTTCAGTGAAATCCAGCTGCTTAGATTCGTTCGTGCAATTGGGCGGGACATGGGACGGACAGCATCCAGTTATGGATTCAACACTTGCTCGCTTTAATCGCAGCTAAGACACCATTTTCGTAATGTCCGTGGTGGTGCAGAACAGCCAAGGCTGGGTTTTGGATGCGTGCTCGCTCATCGATCAGGGCTACTCGAGTTGCATCCGATTCAAGGATAATCACAAGTCACGTGTCAAGTGTTGTTTCAAAAGGCAGTACTTTTATATTTTAAAAAGCCACAACAGTGTGAATAAGAGTGCTGCAACTGATGGAGGAAACACGGATATGTTGCAGAAAACAGACAAACCACCAAAGGTAATAAAAGCTGCTGTAAATGCTGCAGCCAGGGGCTCACAAAAGTGACTTTAGAGGGACACCTGCTGGTCCCAGAGCTGTATTAAGGCATCTGAAAATCACTGCTGTCTGTGCAATGTCATATGTAGTATACTTCTTTAATGCAAATGAGTTATCGTATGATTTTCTGAGCTACTTCACTGAACAAAAAATCAGTTCTCATCTTAAAATGTGTAGTTTTCAGATTGCAGAGCATCCCAGTAGGTTGTGGATTATATGTTCCTCACTCATTTTAAAGACACACATTTCTAAACACTAGAAAAAGAGACATTGATGCATTTTATATTCAATAAAATGTTTTTTTCATTAGTGTTTAATTCAACTATTGATTAATTATTATCTCGATTGATCGTTTTGTCTATAAGAAGCGAGAAAATAGTGGAAAATGATACTTCTAAGTTTCCAAAGCCCAGACATGTGACTCAAGTAATTTAGTTCAAGTCTCAAGCAAGTCCCAAGTCATTTATTCTTGGGCAAGTCAAGTCACAGGTTGTGTCGAGTCAAGTCTGGCAGACTAAAAAAACTAAACTGAAAACATAAAGTGAACACAGACAGGACACATCATGTCTGATGACAATCAGTTTAAACCCCCAAATCTTTTGTTTACTATCATATCTGACAAAGAAAGCAGAAAAAAGTCATATATGTGATGCTGAAATTGTAAGCATGACACCATGGTGGAAGGCAAAACACATTTTGTTTGTGTGTGATAACTGAATGTATTGCTCTTTTCTTGTGCATCACTCAATATCAATTTGACTTTCAGAAAAGGAAACGAAGACACAGTGAACTGAACCAGGGCGAGGTTGACTCGCAGGCCTTCCATGTGAAGGTAGGCTGAATCTCATTCTCTACTGTTAAGTTTTAGGGGCATGTGTCATATCGTGTTGAAAGAGATTTGTGTTGGTATTACACAACTGTTCAATCTCCGAATCTCCAGCTGAACAGTGGTTGAGTTGTTTTCTGGGTAATGTAGGCACCAGGGCTGGACAAGGAAAAGGAGCGCATGAAATAAAAATACTCTGATTCTGATACATCCATTTTGATACTAGAATGCAATGCCAAATTGTTGAAGTACAGCATTTCAGTTAAGATAAGCACCAAAATATACTTAGGTAAGATTAGTAACTGGGGTAGAATTAGTTAATAAATAGTTAATCATTACATCTCAGACGTAGACTCTGCCCGCACTGTCAGGTCTTGTCGGGACATGTTTTCTGAGCAAAGTCAGAGTGACCTCTCTGCTGCTAACTGACAGGATACAGTAGACAAGAGGCAGGCTGCAGGGAGATCAGCTGAGTTCGCAGAGTTTGACCATGGGAAATCAGCTTTGTTACAGCACCAAAACTTGCCTGCTGTGATAGTTTTATCCGAATGTAACCACTAATTAAGCATTGCCATCCACAGATGTTGCCTCAGTTGACTCAAATATGAATGTGTATATGATATAACAGATGGCATGTGATATCTCCAGAATTAAGAGAGCCAAGAGCAATTAGTAGACAGAGAAGTGTACCGTGGGAAAAGGGAGGATGGCTTGTGTCATAAGAATTTGGCAAGTTGGTCCATCACAACATTTGGTAGCTACCTCCTCCAGAGCTTTGTGGCCTGGGCATGTTGAGACATGCGCAAATAAAACAGGATAATAGGCCCCACACAGAATATGTATTGTCAGATGGTCACTACCTAGCACAAACAGGAAAATACCCTCAAACAGATTGGATCAGCTAAGTGACAATTTAAAGATTGACGCACACGCCACTGCCTCATCTTTCTAAAAGAGGAGGACCTTGCTTGGACTGAAGAACCTCATCGCCTTTTTTTATTTGCAAGTCTCTCAAGCTTGATGACTGGTTCTGACTTTAAATTTAGAAAAAATCAGAATCAGAATCAGAATTTAGAGTTTAAAGTCAAAATTGTGAAAAGAAAAAGTCAGAACTCAACTCTTCTTTTTAAAGTGGCCCTAATCCTCTTCTGGATTTGTACCTCCTTCTTTAAGAAGAGCTTAATGAAAAATGACAATATTCAGTAATACCTAATAAATGTATGTGTTGGTTGGTTGGTAGAGCAATCTGAATCTGCAAAGTAACGTGTAACTCAAAACTGTCAAATTAAATGTAGAGTACAGTATTTGCCTCTGAATTGTAGTGGAAGTATAAAGGAGAAGAAAAATCAATAAAGTACTTGAGTAAATGTACTTAGTTACTTTTAACCACTGATTATACATTTTATTTTTACGCATTTCAGTTACAGTCTCCTCTATCCTCATACTTTGTGTTTAGCACATCACCAAGACTGAATAATCTCTGTATTGTTTACTGATGCAGATCAGGTCTGTGATCCAGGAGGGAACCAAGTCTTTGGTGGACTCTGCCCGCTCTCTCGGATATCTGAGTGGAGTGACAGACGCGGTGGCAGAGCCTCTTCCCTCCCAGGAGTGCAGCCTTGCCGCTCTGTGTGAAATGGCTAAAGAGCTCCCTCTTGTGGACGATGAGGAGCAGGAGGAGTGGGTTCAGCTACTTGTTGCTGAAGATGGCTGTACATCACACGTTGACTTGTTCTCACGGGTTACAGAGAACAGGACGGACTGGGCTACAGTGGTTACACTGATGGGAGAGGAATATGTTATACCTCCAGACACAGGCTTCCTGCTCTCTGATTTCACAAGAATACAACCTCTAGTTCACTGTGAGTACAATGTTTGAACCCAAAAGTAATATGCATCTAACTGAAGAAAAGAATATATTCAGGTCATATGGAACAGATTTGTGAAAATGCCTTATAATTATTGTAGCCACTGCATTATTGTGGTAACTTCTACTGCATGAAGATAAAAGTATAAAACTGTTGGTCACTGTGGCATAATTATGATCACCCCTCCCTTCATTTATCATTGTCATAAATGCTTCTGGTATGAGTCAGTGTGTTTTTCAAGTGAGAGAGCCTGGTAGCTGTCTGAGAGCTTGACAGTGTTTCCTAAAGCTGCCTGTTTCTCACACAGATGGAAGGACGTTTGACTTAATAGTTATGGATCCACCATGGGAAAACAAGTCTGTGAAGAGAAGTCGCAGGTAATTTGGCATGCAAGCATTTCAGAAGGTGTGAAGCAGAAGGGAAGATGTCCTCGGGTTCTCAGTCAGATCCAATCAGGATGTCCTCGCCAGCTGCGCTCCCTCGTCCAAATATGGTCAATTCTGGCTCCAAAAAACCAAGATGGCGACGGTCATAATGCCAAACCCGAGGCTTCAAAACGCTCATCCGCAAACCTGCTGGTTTCATCGAATGTCTGCAAAATATCGCGCTACTCCATCAAGTAGATTTTGAAATATTTCACTAAACTAACCTACAGGAGGCGCTAGAGGAAAGGTCCAGAAATTGCCAAAGAAATTAGGATGTATCTTGTTAGGTCCTTTTAATATTTGTTCCAAACAGAATAGCAATCCATCCTATAGGCGTCAAGATTATTCACATTGAACCAAAGATGTCAACCTCATGGTGGCTCTAGAGAAAATCATAATCATCTGGTGACACCCCTGAATATCTTGGGAATCACTGAATTGGTTCCCCAGATTGGGAACCACTTCCTTAGAACATATTTGCAAACGTGAACAAATGTACATGTGTAGAAATAATCATACTAGTGGTTCAATAATGCATTTATGAGTACAGTATCGTGACTTTTTAGGAATTGTACTGAAATGGAGAAGGATAATAGTGGTTGTATTTACAAATCATATCTTTTTTCATCTGTTTTCCCAAATGAAGATACAGTTCTTTGCCCTCAACACAGCTGAAACGGCTCCCCATACCTCTGCTGGCGTCTCCAAACTGTTTAGTGGTCACCTGGGTGACAAACCGCCCGAGCCACCTGCGTTTCGTCCGTGACGAGCTGTATCCACACTGGGGAGTAGAAGTTGTGGCTGAATGGTTCTGGGTCAAGGTACGTAAACTTTCAATCAATACAGCTGTCAGTCATGGATATCTGACCCATTTGGTGTGAATGTAGATGTTTTACGTGCGCGCTCTTTTCCCTCAGGTCACCTCATGTGGACAGTTTGTGTTTCCGCTGGATTCAGATCATAAGAAGCCGTATGAAGTGCTGGTGCTGGGCCGGTATCGTTCTTCTGCGGCGGATAACTCCACAAGGTGTAAAATGCTTGACTTCTCTGTGTGCCTGTTTTCATACTCTTTATTCTTTAACCCTAAAATGGAATAAATACAGATAATTAATTCTTTTTTAACCACTTTCAGCACTTCAGAGGTTCCTGTCGAGGATCAGCGTCTGATTGTCAGTGTCCCATCAGCTCTCCACTCCCAGAAGCCTTCACTCTCAGGTAATTATTAAGTACTGTGCTGTTATGGGTTTTTGTACACCACCAGAGGGCAATGCTGCAACACCAGTGATTGTTATCTCGCTACACAACTTTGATGATAAGCTCTAAATCCTACCACAGCCTGCAAAGGTGTGAGTCAGTTATCTATGTTTGCATGGCTGTCATATATAAAATGTACCATTTACATTTAATTCCATGTTACATTTCAAGCAAAATTGTGACTGAAATGTGTTTTGTAGGAGAATTTAACACTTTAAAGTAATAACTTACTGATTTTTTTAATGCTATATAAGTAGAAATTTATTTTTTGTACACTTTTGCAGCGTCTAACTTGCTTTTCCACTACAAAAAGTTGACATTTTCTTTTGAGAATGCTGCCAGTGTTTGCAGATGTCCATGTTGGAAGTGAAAAAACTGCTTAAACACAACATGCAGCATCTTTACTGTATATATAATAACCAGACGACAGCTCTGATTTGTTGGATTAGGAACTTCTGCTGCTCAGATTAGATCGAATTTGTCCTCTCTGCACAGATCGTGGTGTGGCCTTGACTCCTAACACCGACTCTCGCTACTTAGAATCAACGTAAAAAACCATGACAATGAATATGCAGGGACTATAAAGAAGAGAGGCTTGACGTCATCGCCCTCCCTCTCAGGGGAATGCGATTTATTGTGCAGTATGGAGAGCAAAATGCAGCCAGTGTTTGTCGGTGCCCTTTCAGAGGCACAGAAAAGCCTCCACCACATGGAAATGGCTGGATATTGTTAAAAATACATTGATTTAAATCATAAGGATGCCACTGTGGAGCTGCGACACCATAGAGATTAAGTGGATCAGGACACAGATTGTGTTCAATCTGCTTGTGTGATTCAAAGCCCCTCAGCAGGTTTAAGCAAACTTGGTTTGTTTATTCCAGTTGCTTCAGTTTTTCAAGGCTTGCGACGCAGAAAATATCTTTATTTAGATGCACAAGACATAGAGACTAAGTTGCACTAATAGTAAAGAGAAAGGTGGCTTCATCTGTGGTTCTTTTTCTTTGTATTTTAAATAAATATGTCTACTACAAAATGGGCAGAATGAGCAGCGCCTCTAATTGTGTTGCACAGGCGCTACGCCCCTTCTTGCTTTTTCTACTCGGGGTGAGAAAGCTCTGTTGGCAGTGGGTGTGGCTCAAATCTACGAGTGTAATAATAATAAATTGCAGCTTGTCATGAAATATTGGAAGGGCTCGACCCAACTCTTGCACAGAAGCCACTTAAAGCAGAACAGTTCATTTATTTCACTATTTGAGAGGATAATTTAACACCTCAGGGCTCGAAGGATGAACGTCTTTTGTTCCCCCCTGCAATAGATTACGCAACTGCCAGAAATTTCAAGTATTTCCAAAGACTTTCTTACGCTCGACTCGAGCTATCATCCCCCCTAACTCCGCTGCGCTTCATGCCGAGCACGTCAGGTCTGCTGGTGCCAGTGGGCAGCCTCAGCGGTGTAAAGCCACAACCCTCGAGCCTGCAGCGCTGAGAAACCCTGACCCACTTCTGTTCCCCTCTCACATGGGGCTCCTATCGCTGACATTCGTGGTTGCCATGGAGAGATAAGGGACACTTCTTTACAGATCATACAACACATCCCCACCAGATGGTCAAGCTGCAGAAAAAAACTGTTTGCACTTCTCTGAATGACAAGACGTGTGGTTTTTATTAATTAGGGCCCCCTACAACTATGAAGTCCCCTCCCAACTTGGTATTATAATTAGTGGTTAAATGGCTGTTTCTAATATTCGTCTCAGGAAGAGGCACGCTGCCAAGTGTGTGGGTTGCATTACTGTTGATTGGGGAATGGATATGTAACAGTGAACTATGAGCCAGTATGTTTAATTGGCAGCAACAATATTTAGCTTTCTTGACTCGCCATCTGATTTATACCTCAAACTTTATTCAGATTAATATCAAGCTGTTCGTAGTGGTTTTTCCACAGTCTTCAAACTCTGATGCAAGAAGTCTGATTGCTTTTTGTTTTGTTTGGTTGTTTTTCTTTTAGCTCTTTGTCACTTTGACCCTGTAATAAGTCAGATGGTTGAAATCATTCGGTCCAGTTTGGTGTAAGCAGAAGCATGACCTCTAGGGGAGTGTTTGAATCATCGACATTGGCTCGTGTTGGGCGATTTAACGGTATCAACCCAAACAGCAGAATAAATGTTGGGAATTTATGTGTCTGCAAACCACCATGTCAAAACTTTACATTTATTCATTTGTTTTGGTTGAATTTAACATTTTATGTGGTGACAAAACTGTGCTTATGGTTTGGTTAGGTTTAGGCACAAAAAGTGTTGGTTAGGACTTTTGACTTCTCGTCAACAATGAGTTTTTTCTCACCACAAACTCGGCTTGAAATTGTCCCGATCTCCTTAAAAATAACAAGTGTTGTCACGCTTACAAATGTTGAAACGCAGTGCGGTACATGGTTCGGCAGCCATGTCGCCTCAATCCACCACCATCCCCTTCACCTCCCAGTATAGAAGCTCAGTCACGTAAAGTGAACGTGATATGACACGTATTGTAGATACGCTTACCACGTGACTAGCTGCGTAACTAGATACGAAACACAACATTAGCTTTCATTTGGAGACTTGTGTTAGTCCAACATTTTCTCCTCTTTTTGCCCTGTTTTGTTCTCCACCAACTCTACCTCTGCTAGCAATGGAGTTTGTTATGCAAAAAAATGTAAACATAATATGTTATTGCGTGTTATAGGCATCAGTGTAATAGTAGAAACGTCTGAAATTTTTCTTGAGTAGTACATACATGTAGATTAAGATAGGGCCTGTGGAGCTCTGCTTGCGTCATTGATTCATGTGATTGACAACACTCTATTGGAAAAATAGCACTGAGAGGTTAGTTACTGTACTGTAATTGAACTAATAGTGCAGTCCTGTGCAATATAATTAGTTTGTGATCAACCCTTGAGAGAATATGAGTAGCCTTTGAGGCAGAATATTTAAGGCTGAATATGTTCCTTGTCTAGAGAGTAAAGTAATAACCTCCTTTGCCTCAGGCCTCTCTCGGTAGAAGTTTCATACCTTGTCCCATTCCAGAGTTAAGAGGATAATTAGCTCCTTTATTCTCTGTTCAACTTTGAGAGCTGAGTCACCGGTTGGGGTTGAATTAGTCGGAGCGCTGCATGTTTGGCCTTTCCACTCTGTGACTCTCTGACGTGCAAAGAAAGAGAAAACGGAAAGGCAGGACACCACATTGTGCAGGTTGGATCGGTTCGGGGATCAAGCTTTTGTGCTCATTAACTGCCTCAGTGTTGGCTGAGGCGAGTGTCAGGGTGGTTTGAGCATGCACCAGAGCAGACAGAGTAGCACAGGGGCAGAGGAAGTGAAACGTATCTGTCAGGTGTGCTGCTCCTGGAATATCATCACTTATAGAGTCAAGGTCACTTCCAGCCTCCACACAGAAAAATCTGTGCTGTGGTGTGAAGGAGCTGGGTAGTTGCCAGTGCTGTCCTCAGCCTATTAAAGAGTAACAAGCAAAGTGCCCCCATAAGGAATGGATGCAGTGCAGTCATCTTACAACCTGACTTTCAGTGGATTAAAACGTTCATTTTTCTGTGCCCAACTTTTTTATTCATTTTTCCACACTGTTCACACAAAACACAAACTGACTGGCAACACAGTATCAAAGCAGATAAGAAGAAATATAGTAAAATCTAAGTGTAATATAAATATATGAAATATAATAAAATGAGGAAAAAGAAAATGGAGAAATCCAAATGGAAACTGTGATTTAGATGCTTACCATGCTGTGATGTCAAAGTGTACTGTCAGTGCACTGTGATGTCACTGTTAAAAAAAAATATTACACGAGAAGGTGTGTATTATATGAAATCAAAATGGATTTAAAGACTATTCCCTTGACAGAGATTTCTAGTCCCTGTTGAGTCAGCTAGCCAACTTGAATAAACAAGCCGAATAAATACCACAGATATAAACACAAAACTGCCTAGCTGGCTCAGTCTTGTTCTAAGATATCTGCTGAAAAAAAAAAAAATTCCCATGAACAGATTTAGCAACTAAGTGCACACAATTTCTCACAACTTTCACAATTCTTATAAACCAAATAATTGATGAATCAGAAACATAATCAGCATATTAATCCATATTGAAACCACAGATTCCTCATCCTCATTTCTGTCCATCTATAGACGTGTTGAAGCCCTACGTCGGGGCTGAACCCAAGTGCTTGGAGCTGTTTGCCCGAAGTCTTCAACCAGGATGGACCAGCTGGGGCAACGAAGTGCTCAAATTTCAGCACACGAGCTACTTCACTTTGACGCCTTCTGATGATCTAGGAGACGCTCCCGAAGGCGAGGCCACTGAAAAACCCGCAGCATCACCTGTGTGAAGCTCACCTGGAGAATCTGTTACTGTCCCACCACTGTGGACTGATGACTGACCGTCAATGACTCGTCACATTAGTGTTTTTAGTGCGTTTTTAATAAAGATTCAACACCAAACTATTTCTATAGCAGTTCTTTTTGATCTGTACTTCTCGTGCATGTGGGACCTTTGATTTCTTTTTTTGGGTCGGGGTGCATTTTTTAGGTGGAGAATCACAGGGCCGATGATGCACTTCAAGAGATGAAAGTGCATTTCTGTGCAGCTATCACATAAACAACTCTCCAGGTTTTATTTCTTCATCTTTTGAGTAATCTTTGGCACAATATGTGTCTTAAGGATGATCAAAGTGCTTCTATATTTACCCGCTGTTCTGAACTGAATTTCAGAATGTTTCCAAATCCTTTATAAAAAGATAGTTTCACTTTCAATGCATTTGGTTTCCCTGTAACTTTCCTTTAACAGACATTTTGTTTTAAGTTTCACTTGAACATCCACTGCTGTATCCTGCACTCTGCCTTTATACTGTCAAGGACGCCCACTTCTATCTTTACATGATTTGTCCGCGAATTTTCCTCATTTCCCGTGTCACGCTTCTAACCGTCAGCATAGACCCATTATTAACCTACCTTTTCCTGTTGGGTGGTGCCTCTCTAATGAGTCTGTGGTCTCCAGAGAGAGGACAGGTGGTGTGGCAGGGATGAGCAGGGCTGTCTTTAAGATAGAATAGCGAATGAGTTATGGCCACCGCAGCTCAGTACACATCCCAGCTAATGAAGCCGGCGTGCGACTCCAGCAGGATCATTTACACGTTACCTTGTCATGCTCTCTGTCTCTCTCTCCAGCACACCAGTCTGTATATCCATTTGTCCTCATCTGCCCGGACTAAAATTAGGATGAGAGATGGAGTAATACACTGTAGAGGAACATTACAGTGCAATATTCAAAGAGAAATCAAAATATCAACAGACTTCCTGAAAACAACAGTGACTTTACACGACACGAAATGTGATGGGTCCAGCTAATGGACTCTCCAAGACCGTTTAATGCAAAAAGTCAAATCTTGAATATCAGTAGGTGGTAAAAAAATATGTTCGATGACGCAAGTAACTTTACTTTTTATTATACAGGCTGTGGCATATTATCTAAGCAATTCATCACAGTAGCTGTGCTTTCACTTAATTCAATTTAAAGTAATGAAGGCCATATCCCTCTGTAAGCCTTTCAAAGTTTGAACAGAAGAAGGTGCTTATTATCGATTGCTATGGTAAGCGGGTTACTACCGGCAATTGAGAAACAAATATCGTGATGAAACGTCTTCTGTGCGGTGGAGGTGGAGAGGTACTCATCAGTGCCAATCAGGTCGCCAAGGATTTCTTGCTATTGTGTGTGTTCCCAGGGAAATGAAAGGCAAATGAAAGAAAGGCTCACTTCTAATCCTTGACGACATCATTTCTATTATGAATCATATATGAGACGTATACGGTATATGTGCAGTACCACCCAGTACAAGTTGCCTGCATGATGCATTTGGTTTTCAGTGGATTTTCATTGACGTTCTCTCTCCTGCTTTTATTAAACCTTATCAATCTCACTGTCCAAGAATGACGAATGTCTTACTGCTTTATGTAATATTATTTTCTAACTCACCAACTTAATCCTGACGGTCACGTTATGTTGTGGAGACGTCTCTATGGCTGCCAATACCTGAGCTGTACCTTACCACACTGTCACTGTCTGTCCAGGTTTTCATGCTCAACAGTCATCATCTCTGACCACACAATCACTCCCTAAAAGCCCCACAATGCTCTGCAGAGTGATGTCACCATCTCTCTTCCAGGCGCCAGTAGATGGAGAGTGTCCTGACAAGCTCAAGATGAAGCACCGCAGTGAAGACCTAGTCATCCCTCTACCTCCCGCTCCCCCTCCTGCTCTGCTACAGCGAGCATGTGTGAGTTGTCTTTTTGCCCTAAAGGTGCGGTAGGTTTTTCAATATGATCTTTGAGTTTGGATTAACCCAAAGATTCGGTATTTGACAACCTTTCAGCTTCCTGCAGATTTTGCCACAGCAGGGAGAGTAAGTTGCAGTTAGTTTACTTACCCTGAAATAAGAAATGTTACATGAAAGTCTTAGCATTGTTTTAAAGGGGCAGTTTGTAAGATATGGTCAGAATTTTAGTTTAAAACCTTCAAAAAATGATCCGACATTATCAACACAATGTGAAGAAACAACGGCGTTGATGTTTTGTCAAAGAGCTAGCTACTGAAGTTAGCATACTAACCAGCTAGCCTCGGCCTGTCCTGTCTCCTAATACCTAATACCTATTTACTCACAATATATCAAGGAATGAAATCCTCTTACGTTGTCTTTACCAAACATAAATTAATTTTTTTTAAAAATGCCTTGATAACTCATCATGAAACACACTTCATTCGAACTCGACATAAACAAAATAAAACTCTCCAAAACAGTCTTTGTTTGCCTTTTCACAATCACCTGTAGTTGAAATAAATCCTCAATGCACAGTAAGATATGAAAATATTCTGGCTCTACCTGCTGCTGATGTCCGACTTTCTCTCTCTCCCACATCTTCTCTCCTGTCCCCGCCTGCTGTGTCTTCTCGTCCCCGGAGTCATAGTCCAGGTCTGAGCCGCTGTAAATCACCTCTGTAATGTTTCCCCTGTCTTCAAACTGGACAATTAGACAATTTTTCTGATAAAGAAATCCCAAACATGTACAAACCTACAATAGAGCAAACAGAGATAACACACAAGAAACAAAGTCATCAATGAATTTGACTCAAAACATTATTTTTCTTCCCCAAAGTTTCTATAGATATTGTTTTTTGACACTGTTAATCATGTAATCATGATAAATTGCCTCCAGTGATGTCACTCAGTGGCTAAGTTGCATTGTGGGTAACGTAGGCAGCAGGCTTTGAAAAGGAAAAAGAATGCGTGGAAATAAAAAAGCGATATGTCTGGTTCTGCTGTATCGATTTTGATCATTTGTTTATGAGTGCAATGCTAGACCAGTGGACTGCATTTCCAAACCTGGCACCTACATTACCCACAATGCAACTTAGCAACTGAGTGACATCACTGGAGGAGATTTATCCGATTACATGCAGCTTCCAAAAGGTTTTATACTACTTTTTTCACACATCCAGTAGTACTCCCCGAGACCTGTGAACACATTTTAATGTGTAAAATTGGTGGAGTTACCCTTTAAGCACAGCTCTAGAGAAAATCTGTTTAGTTACTTTCCACCTGTTTCCATCTGTTATCACAGACGGACTGGTAGGATGCTAAATAGACTTTGACACGTAAAATCGATTCTCATTTAATGGGAGTGTAGTGAGTAATAGATGTAAATCGATGTTTGAAGATGTGTCTTATCTTCATAAGTTGTTTTGACACCCTTTGATCAGATCAGACACTTTTCTTGTTGCTCTTAAGCGTGGTAATGAATGAGTTGGTGCATTCCCTCCAGTGTGTAAGTTATCACAAGAGACTATAGTGCCACTGGTAAACTGCCAGACATATTTCCCATGTAATTCTGGGTATAAGAGTTGGAGAAAATGTTGCTGTAAATAGTCAGAAGCTTTGTCAACAACTCCTCTCACAGAGGGGAAAACAAAGCCTTTGGTTTAGACACAGCCGTGCAGCAAACTGGCAGCCATCGCGGCTAGATCTCCCACAGGAGGCTGCGGGGGGATGAGAGAGATAATTATTTCCAAAGAGGTGCTGCTTCTCCTCGTCTGTCTCGATCCCTCGGCCCTGTCCTCCGCGCTGTCTTCGCTAGGCGCACTCGCAGCTCTGCAGCAACTACAATGAACGAGCTGCAGCACTTAGTAGTTTCATCAGTCAGCATCATCAGAGAGAATGTGAAATCTGAAGTCGAGTGTGCAGACGTAGAAACAAATCCCAAGGTATAAATTTATTACCACCAACTCTGATGTTTATGGTAGCAGCTCTAGTATGTTCTAACATTTCTAATGAGGAGTTTTGTGGTAAAAAAAAGAGACAACCAGTGGATATTTTTTAGCTCTCATCTTTTTCTCTTCTACAAAATAGAACAGCTAAATAAGCACCAATTAAAGAAACTTTGTTTTTCAGTTTATCGAAGGGCCTTTTTGCTCAATGACTTCATTATTATTCAGCAGAAAACCTAATATGATTTAATATAGTGAATTTTCCGGCACTGTGCTGAGCTTTGATTTCCTTTCTGATACACATTCAAATGATAATTTCATCTCCTATAAAGGATTCATTTACCTCCACATTTCAGACGAGAGAGACTCAAAGCAAACGCTTTGCCAAATACCTTAAATGTATTTCGCAGGACGTCGACGCTGGTAACATAATCTGATTTAACGTAGTGCCATGTACTTTATTAAATGTTTCAAAGTCACCCAAGGGACGAGATACATCTGGCTGTCATTAAATATACATATGAAGAGGGGAGAAAGAGAGATGAGCGTGGTTCAGAGCTAAATGGAGACACGCTGTCGAGCTCATAATTTTACAAGAACGCACTGCAGCTCACAAATCTCACGCACACTGTGTGATGAGCAGGAATCGGTGCTGAAAAGCCACATTATCTGGGCTTAAAAGGACGGGGGTTGTGTGAGGTACCGATCCATAGTCAGTGTATTACATACAGTAGATGGCTTAATCTGGATCCCAACCAACCCTTTAATGTGTAACAGGCTATGGGAACACCACCAGTGGTTCCAGTAAAGTGAGTCGTAAAATAACATTAGAATCAACGTTTAATTATATTAAGTTTCTTCATAGTTAAAGCATCAAATCCAAGTCGGTAAGTGCTTTCAAATGTTTATATAACGGTGAATGTAAAGAGT
Source organism: Pagrus major (assembly GCF_040436345.1). Classification (NCBI taxonomy): domain Eukaryota; kingdom Metazoa; phylum Chordata; class Actinopteri; order Spariformes; family Sparidae; genus Pagrus; species Pagrus major. The sequence continues at coordinate 19,213,137 of NC_133233.1, forward strand.
TCCTTTTTGAACTGTTACATATTCTCATGCTTCGCTGCGATGCTTTACACAACATGCCTGTTGACCCAGTACGTCCCCTAAAATTTGAAATATTTTTTCTTTTAATGATTAGTTACTGTCACACACAAAAAATATATTGATATTGCCTTATCAGCCTCTTAATGGGTGACAATTTGAGTCTAGAGAGCACAGACAAACTGTATTTTGTCATTTAATATTGAGGACATGTGAAATACAGACATGCTGGTTTAATTGCGGTAATTGAATCTTATCTGTCTATCTCTGGGAGTGCCATGATGTCTAAATATGGGTCGCCTTCATTTCAAAATACAGACACCACATCACAGCAGCTCACATCAATGCTTGATCACATCTGATCCCATTTCATAACACCTGTTCTCCTTCCGTGCATGAGATTTTCAACCTAGGTTGAGCTTTTATTCCAAAACCCAGTCACATGTCTGAAGAATGTTTTACTAACTGATCAAAGGCGACCGCAGACGACAGCCAGAACAACAGTGCTACTGACAAATAGGAAGCTGCTGACAGCCAAAAGCTAACAAGCTAACAAAACAACAAGCACTGTGTCAGATGGAAACTGTGAAGATGCACACAAATTGTTCAGTAGTTTGATTTTCTGTCATTTTTATCCCACTGAATAACAGATGCCGTATTGTAATTCTTTATTTACATCTCGTGTCTTCACTTTTAATTTGATTTACGCTAATTAGTCCGCCCTGTCACTGTGTGGGTTTCGTGCTGCTCCCCTCCCGCCACACATCCAGAGACATGCACGTCAGGTGGAATGGAGAATGCTAATTGCCCGCTGGTCTGAGCGCGCGTTAGCACTTTTTGTCTCCTATGTGGCAACCTGCCGTCCAGGGAATCTTCCCGCCCTCTGCCCAGTGCGTGCTGGGATGGGCTCCGGCTCAGTTGAAGTATATGAATATGAACCTGTCTTCCTTTCTCATCTCACCTAAACCTCTCTCTCTTTTCATGTGTAAATTTTGACAGCCGCTCTCCGCATATTGACAGAAGGTTCAAAGCTAATATTTCCAATGTCACACCTCCCGATTCTGCTTTACGAGGAGTATAAATGCGACTGAATCTACTCCTCGAGGCTTTTTCTCCAGGGAAAACATTAGAGCCTCATTCGCATCGAGCTCATTTTCAGATTCTTTTCAGCCTCTCGCCTCTCGCCGTCAGCATTCAGTGTCAGTGAGGCCTAATGGCAGATGGACAGATGGACGGCTCCATCCATATTCATCCACACAATACCTCTTGTCTCTCGTGTAGAGATCTGTCTGTCAGCGAGTCAGTGAAAAGGTGTCAGAGAGAAGAAATAGGACTGTTTGAACATCCAAACAAGAGCAGCTGGTTTCAAAATAGTCACTGAAGGAGATAAATTGAGGGATATTAGAAGTGGAGGTGTCAAAATGGCTGACAGGTGCATGGCAGCGGGCAGGAAATCAGTCTGTGCCGGCTTTACAAATCTTTTGGCTTTGTTAAACAGAAAGATTCATGACAGCACGCTTTTCCCTGTCTGTCTTAACTGTTAACTGCTTGCTGTTTAATGCGTCCAAACGCACAACGCTGTACAGTAGTAAAGCAGTAGCAGGTAGAAGTAGTAGTAGAAAGGTGAATTTGTGAATGGGAAGCCTTTAAAAGGAAAATGTCTTTGCAAATAAAGACTTTGCATAGAAGACGCCTCATTATTTTTCTTCAGGAAGCTTTTCTTCAATATTGTTTCTGTGTCAGCGACGGGTCATGTTGCATCACTGTCGCCGCAGGGTGAGAGGAGTAAACAAAATCGTGGAAGTTTTTGATTCTGTGGGAGGAAAATGAATCTATGCGAATGAAGGAAATGCCAAAGGCCGCTGTTTACGACAGACTGCATCCCAGATTCCCTTTGTGAAGTGGAACTGAGTGGTTAAACGATAAAGTTGTATTCATGTTTGATCGGGTTGTTGTTCCACAGAGTCTGCCAGCACTAATGCAATCGTGTTGCTAAATGGTGAGATGGTACTTTTACTTTCTGTGTCCACATTATCTCAAACAAACATTGTTCAAACCCAAAAAAATCCAGTTTATTTAAGGTAACTGTACGTTTCATTCGGTCACCCTCGCTAAAACTTCCAGGGGAGAGTCAGAGAGTGAGGATGGAAGTCAGGAAACGAGATTAAACGTAACTTGAATAATAATAAAACATTATCTCATCTGTGAACATTTGTGCCTGAGTGAAGTCAGATAGAGTTTCAGCGGTAATGGTGGTTGTGTAATGGTGTGTTCATCACCAGCAAATATTTTACCTTGCGTTACTCGCAAGGGTTTGACCGCAGGGAAAACACGAAATGGAAACAGGAGCAGGGAACAGACGTGGTAACACGGGCGGACCAACGAACAATGAAGGAAAAACACAGACTTAAATACACAGAGGATAATCAACAAAGTTAACAGCTCTGGATCAGAGCAGAATCCAAAGTGACTCCGGTTGTTTATTCTGCTGTTATACTTGAGAAAATAAGATGTGTCCTTACACATTATTTCCTCACAGTATGTGTTTTCTTTTTCTTTTGCCCATGTCCCGTAGTGGCACTGCTCTCCCTTCATTCATCTCATGCTCACCTCATTAGGTTTTTTTATTGTATTTACTTCAGCTGTGCCATTACACAGGATATATAGTCACACTGAATCGTCCTTCCTTCCCTCAGTAACGGGCCAGGATTTGTGCAACTAGGGCTCCATGTCTGCTTGGTTTGTGAATCATCATTGGTTTCTCACGTTGTCAGGTTGAGCTGGAGAATACCAATCCACCTTTCTCTACTGAGAAAAGGTCAGTGGTGTCCCAAACAAAGCTTAGTGTGACAGTGGTAATGATATGACAGTGGGCCCTTCTTCTCTCAAATTGACACTTTTGTTTGTAGGATTGTTTTCAGTCAGCGGACCAATTGATGATCCAGAATAATTCAGAGAGGGGCATAAAAAAATCAAGGTTTAATGCACAATTTCACTTGATATTTGGACTGAACTGAATTTGTAATGACTGTGCAGCTAAACAGAGCGCGAGTTGAAATTCTGGCGGCGACCCCAAAGTTTCTTTAAAAATACCAAACATGTCAGGCTTAATTTTAGATAAATGTGTTTAGCATGATGTAGACGACATCTAGAATATTTTTATGCTGTGGTGCGGCCATAAAAACACGCAGTCTCGGGTTTGAATATTTCAAGGCAGTATTTATAGCACTTTTTATAAACAGGAAAACAGAGGTTGAAGTTGCTTTACATTAGAAAAAACAACACAAATTAAATCAAATAAAATCGCCCACCACCTCATGTCTTTGAATAGTTTAGAAATACTTTTTCAATATGAGAGCTCTGACCACAGTAGGATGTGTGCTATCTGTTGACCTTGCTCATATCGAGACATGCAACAAGCAGATGCCAATGTATGCAGCTGAGTAAAGGGCAGATGAACCCACACCTGGATTCTTATTGTGCGTTAAAAATAGAGCCGAAGTAGTACAGTTGATCTCAGCTGTGCCAACTGTGTCAGAGCAACAACCGTGTGTCACTGTGGCACTGGGAGTGTGTTGTGAAAGAGAGTAAATCCGTGAGTGTGGGATGTGGGTTTGTGTTGATGAGACTGCAGCGCTGGCAGATTGCTGCCGGTAAGAGCCAGCTACCCAGTTATTCATAGGGGTTTCCATCAATCACAGTCCCAGTTGTGTGTCTACGCCTCCCTAAACTCCCGCCTCTGCAGAACAGCAACAACAACCTTTTTCTTACTTTGACCTTTAAAGACTACACAGGGAAGTAGAGGCGAAATAAATGATATGTAAGTTTTGTTACATCGTAATTTGGAGTCAAAATGTGACACAAATATAAAAATGTACAATTGTGTATCTTTTATAACCTCCAAACACATGGGGAGCTATCACTTCAAGCCTTTGTCACATCAGCAGAGGGAATATATTTAAGAATAATAAAAATAGCCTCAATTCAATAAGTCCCGGTATAAACAAAGCCAGCAGTGGGGCGGCTGTTTGAACAGGCTGCTCATACAGCAGTATGGATCGGAGCTTTATGGAAAGAATCCGATGGATAACCTTTGTTAGGTATCGACTCACACTCTCTGGGTTTGTTATCCTGATATTGAGCTGACTGCAGGAGAAGTGATGAAGTGGAAGTAAAGTAGTGCCCTGTGAATTTTATTTGTTCAAAGAGGGTTTCAAAGCAAATTGTACAAAAAATCATTTTTTTAAATAAGAAACAAACCATTGAAGGCTTTTCAGGAAGTCTTTTTGAAGAAAACTGAACATGAAAGCATGTAAATCTATTCTAGTGGTAACCCAAAATAAACTTATGAACCTGAAAATGAGCATATGTCTCCTGTTAGGTTTTAGCAGACTTTTTGCTTTTACATCTTTTAAAATCTTCTTTTTATGTACGTCATGTATTTGTGGCAATAAACAGAGGGAGAATAGCCAGACCTGCCTTTTGAGCATTTCTTTTAAATAACAAGAACCCTTGTGCAACTTTTGGCTTCAATTTTTAAGTTTGTGATATTCTGTCAAACCACAGCAAACACTCTGCTTATAGTTGAATCATCGTATGCTGCAAGGTTTATTTAATTGCATTAACAGTTGTTCAGTACCCTGCAATTTCTCGTCTTCTTCTTTTTGTGAGGACAGTGCTGCATGAACTCATTTTGAAGTTCTTCACTTGTGAAATATCACTTTAAGCTGTGTTAAATTTATCACCAATAACAACGTCTCCGCCCAGGAGAATAGTCTGAAGACAAACTCACATCTTCAAAAAGACAGGAAGAAAAAGACTGTCTCTATTGCCATTCACTGTATAATGCCAAGGGATGATGAATCATCCACACAGAATTGACTGAGATCCACTGTAGTCTGTAATTTGAATACCGATGAATAACAACGAACATTCGCCACACTGTCAAGATGCTTGTTAAGACATTTTGTGTCAGTTTCAGCACTGAAAAAACAGCTGATAAAGCTAATTTCTAGTTTTCACAATATGAATATTCTTTAAATATATTCTCAAACATTTTCAGGCTTTTTGAAAGTCTTTCCACAAATAAATAAATAAAAATAAATAAATAAATAAACCCAAGAGTTAAAGTGTTAGGCCTGGATTACACAGTAGATGTGTTGCGTTCACAAATGATCAGATTTCTTTCAGCGTCTCCCTGATACGAACAAAGGAATCCGAGCTGGTCTTTGTGCCCAAAGTCCCCTGCCTGCCCTAAATCCACTCCCCTTCAAGGTGAGAATACGAAGTGTTGCACGAATTGCACTCAAGGCAGAGGTTAAATTCAAAGTAGTAAATTCACTGATAAAGCGGGGGGGTATGGTGCCACCTTGTTTAATGTTTACAGCGCAGATCAATAATTTAGTGCTCCTATAGTCCACACATGGGAAAATGACATGTCTGACACATGTCTTACCCAATCATTATCCAAGTGATCATTTTGCAAAACAAGCTAGTAACCCCCACAACCCTAAAAAAACAAGTAAGAAAGAAAAAGAAGCTCAGAGCTCAGCTCTTGGAAAGGGACTGGAGCCATAAAATCCAGCCCCCAAAGGTCCATAATTCCCATCAATATTAAACATAAACTGCTATCATTATCACGTCTGGCTGACTATCTTACTAGTAAGCATAGCCTTACTTCCAAGAAAAAGCCTGATACCAAGTTGACTGTGTGTCCCTACACTGTCTGGAAACCAGTTCTGAGAAGAAGTATAAAGAGTGAAAAGTGCGGATAAAGAGGAGGTCAGGATGTACGGTCGGGTTAAACAAGCGCATGACTGCAACCAGAAGTCAACGGTGAGTTTCTTTATGCACGTACGTAGTGAAATTACAGTATGTCACGTACATAACGTACCATAAGTTACTTAGGTAAGTACATTTATTACGGAAGTCACAGAAGTGATGTAATGCCCTAACCAAGTATTTTTCTTGCCTAAACCTAACCGAACTGCGACTGTATGACAAAGGTCCAGTACATGTGTTGTTGTTACGCTACAGCGGACTACTATATGTCACTTTGGGAGACGCTGACAACTGACCTATTCAGTCGTATAGGTATGAGGATGTGCTGAGTCATGCTAGCTCTGTCCTAATTTTTTTAAATTTGGGGCAGTTCAAACCCCAGCAACCCCTGCTAAATATACAGTTTTAAAATAATATGAAGCATGTAAGTTAAGCAACCAAATGGAGTTTTATCAGAAAACAATGGCATTACAGTGATAATAGCTCTACACCGCTATATGAAGACAATGTTTTTTTAATTCATTATGTCTTCTGATCAGCTAGTGAGGACACTACTATTTGGGCTGTTTGCAGCTTTAAATGATAAATGGCACTTTGGCGTAAGGTTTGAAGCACCATATCATAAAGCTATCAAGAGCATGTTTAAGACCCAAAAGATTCAGTCAGCTAAGAGCATTAAAAGTCAGCCGGAGACAGTGTCTCATTAGCTTGTGGCATCTACGTTAGCCTAATTAGCTCGCTAGCTACGCTACTAACATCTGCCAGCAACAGTACTTTCAGCCAGAAGGTTCCATCATTATCAGTGTAAACCAAAAGCTCAACACTTTCAACAATCAACACTGCTGCAAAGTTTTCTGTTTCTTTTCTAACAAGTCTAGGTCTTGTGTGATGTGATCGGTCCAGTCCAAGACCCTTCTCCAACAAGGTGGGACGGTTCTCACTAAAGATTAATGAGTTCCACCTTTAACGCTGAGTGGTAGTGATGAAGCCTGACCCATCTCTAATGAATTTCAGGTCAAACAAAGGTAGCCTGTGGTGGCAGACCAAGGGGTTCAAACGTGCGTCTTCTCTAAATGTTAATCCGTAACAGGGGTGTAATTGCTCACGACAAGTCAAACTCTCACTAATTTGTCTGCTGTTGTATGTATTTGTCATTTTTAGCCTCTTGTGATTGTGTTTAGCTTTGATACTGCAAGCAAATGAGTAACTCCACTGATTTTACAGGTAAGTAACCCCTCTAAAAGTACTATTTCTTTTTTAAAATTGAACTTAGAGAAGCAAATAAAGGTCTAAAAGTGTAGCCACTCTGAAAACTCAACATACAAAGGACTTAATTCCACATCTTATTTTTTCGAACAAGCCCCGAGGAAGGCTCTGTAATATATTATCCCCCTGTGTTTTGAAAATCCCATCATTATAGATCAGCAACAAAGAAATACAGCTACCCACACATGTGGTTTTTATTAACCCACAAATTACAATTTCAAATATTTTGCTCGGTATCGGGGACCGGATGCCCCGCAGCCTCTGCCATGGCTCATAAAGCTTTTCCCTGTTTGGTTTAAGTTACATTTCCAAGTCCACACTATATTACTTCCCTCCCTATTCCCCCTTGTCCCTGACAGCTCGCAAATTTGGCCCTAAGTACATCTCTTCTAACGACATAACATAGTGTTTTCTGGCTGTTTAGGGAAATCCATTTCTCTGACATTTGTAATTACTCCACCATCCGGCACGGGGGAAGACTGTGTCTGTAAACCAAATTAAGCAGCAGTCGAAAATACGTGATTCAGGCCTGCCAATGAGGCCAGCACAAATACTTTTCCTTATGTTATGCTTTCTTTTTGTTCCACACTGAAGTTGAAGATTAATGTTGAAGGGCTGCTACAGAGTAGCATATGGGGAGAGACAGGTATTTTAGAGGTGCTTCCTCTTGTGAAACTTTTCATCAGGTGAGGGGTTTTTTTCGAGCTGGTGTTAACAATGCCGAGGTGGTGAGGCATCGTGCTGCCAACTGGCCCAGCAAGGGAGAGCGACAGGGCGGTGACAGGCCGGGGCACACAGGCCTCAGTGAGTCACTGATATGGGACAGCGATGACATGCCGTCACTTCAGCATCCGCTCTCCAGGGCTCTGGAGCTCTATTTTAGAGAGGAGGGACTTAACATGGATACTGACTGCAATAGCAAAGCTAAGTGTGAGATAGACCAGGGAGGGACAAAGGGTATAAAAAAAATAACAGCCCCTTTTTCATCTTCAAAACAGTGAGCCTCAGAAGTAAAGATGATGTAAAGTGAAAATGACGCAGGTGAAATTGCGTCATCATGGTCAAACAGTGACGCTGTCCCCCAAAGAAAAATGACTCCATCCGTCATTTCAGCAAGGGCCCAAAAATGTCGTGTGTTTACGTCGAAGTGACAAAGCCCCGTAGCCACGACTGTAATTATGAGTCCTGTCCATTGGGAGCAAGGGAGGAAGTAGTGTGACGTTATTATGGAGCCACAAAGTCCACAGAGGGAGGAGGTCAGAGCCATTCCATTGTTTTCTGACAGTCCATTATTCCAAAACCCCCAATAATCAGAAAAATGTCCCACTGGTCCAACAGCACATTTCTCCAAAAGCCCGTTATCCCAAAAACAAACTTGCACCGAAAATCCTCTAACCCTGCAGTTATTAACGAGCGTTTTTAACTCTTCACTTCTCTGCAGCAGAGCAACACATCGGTTTATAAACTGCAAGAAGCAATTAATATTGGACAGTTAATGACATTAAACCAGATGGTTACAGAATAACCAAATAACACAAAAACTTATTTACATAAAACAAATCTGTAATCAGGGGTGATTCTGAACAATCAAAGCCGGTGGCGATCACTTTAATGAATGACTTTGTTTGTGCTAACTAGTTTACAGAAATAATTAGATGAGCCAGACAGGAGTTGGCCCGGTGCCTCGCTTGTGAGAATAAACATGAACTGAATCTGCTCAGTGGCAGGACTGCTCATTACCCCTGAACATGTTTGATATCACCTAGCTCATCAAGTTCATTTTCATTTTAGGAAGCTTACAAATTCTGCCTGTGTCAAGAGTCGAGACCACATGGTGCATAGTGATAATTCCTGGCAAAATATCAAGCAGTTAAAGGAGCATTCTGGTATTTTTAAGCCTAGGCCCTATATTTACATGTTTTGTTGTGTAAATGATTTGTATTTACCAAAAGTTTTGGTGCTTACAGGCCTTCTGGCTAAACATTACAAACACAGCTGAACAAATAAGCAAACGGCTCAATTTAAGTATATAGTCATGCCATACATTTGAGCAGATATGGGTTATATGCCCATCCCAGATCCTACAACAGCCAGTGAGCGATCGTGTAGACAAGTGACCGATTAGATTTCAAATCCAGTAATATATAGTTTGTCACAGTTTTAAAGCCTTAAGCTTGTAAATTATGCAAATGTATGTACTTTTATGTGTTTTGCTCTTAGGCTGGTTTTCTATCTAAGCACTAATTTTGACTGTTTTTTATGCACAAAGTTAGTGTAAATAATGAAATAAAGAGCTATAATGATTCTTTGCCCCTGTTACTCTCAGGCAAGGGTATTTTGAGGTCATGAAATGGCATTTTTTTGCCAGGCACCTGAATATTTCCTTAGAAAAACATGTGTTCATTTCCAGTGATATTGTTATCCAGTTTGAACTTAGACCATGTGAGACTATATGAGGTGGACCCATTGTTTATTCCAGCTGATAGGGGCAGTTACACATCATCTGCAGGCTAATGTTTACATTAAAGATTTAGCCAAGAAAAATAAATAATTCAGTGTGCTCGAACTCCTATAGATTAATGCCAGAAGCACCTACAGAGCTTCTGACGGCTTGGAGAAAAAATGCAGCTTATAACATTTCAAAAGAGCCCAAAACCTTGCCTATACTCAAGGCTAGACGGGGATAGGCGTTAAAGAATAATTTGACATACGTTTCCAGGAATGGAACAATTGCATGCATATGCACTACGCAGACACACGCATTAGTAAAACAAACACACACACCCAGTAAGGTGAGCTTGACCTTCGTTATCGCCTCCGCTCTGTGGGTCCTTGTCTGATTTTGAAAACAGGTAACAAGTTCAGGTTCTCATTTTGAACCGTTTTCATTTAGTATTCAGCTCCTCTTTTCTGATCTGACTTTTCCACTGAGGATTAATTGCTTGCCATCATGTTTGGAGAGCTTATTATATTTCCTTTGATGTGGTGATTCACATCGCCAGGAGTAACTCTAAAGGTGCGAGTGAAGGTTGGGGGGCCAGAACCTGTTTTATGAAACCACGCTGTAAGGAAATATATGAGGATTTCATCAGTTAGTTTTTAAATCCAGGGCTAAAAACTTCAATTCTGACACCCTGGGAGCACAATGCTAGAGAAAATATTAACTTTAATTTAAGAAACACCCTCATGTGTAACGTTCCTGTGTGAAAATCTTGTTGATAGGCAGATTTTGCAAATTTATGTCCTTTAAAAAAGTAAAAAAATCCAGGCAGATGCTATTTTTATGTCTTCAAAAGCCTACTGAGTGACAAATTAATTTGTCCAGTTGTATTTTATAGAGCGTAAGAGTCTGTAAAGGAGGAGTACCTGAGAAATAAATGTGTGACTCAACTTTCTCAACGCTAATGAGCTGCACATCCACATCCCTGAGAGCTACAGGGAGACAGATGAGCACAAGATCCTTCTGACATCTGTCACTCAGCTAAGCGGAGTTTCCAGATGTTGCACCAAAGGTATGTCTGCTTTAACAAATAATGTCAGTTTCCACTCCAGGCTGTGAGCCTCTGCTTATGTCATTGGTTCAGTTCGATACAGAGAGGACAGTGACAGGTACAGTCTCAAACAGAAAGCCTTTAATCGCGCAGACACTTCGGACAGCTTGTTAGAAAGTGAGGACACGGGCAGCCAGTTTGGACCAAAGTTTCTTATATTCTGCTCACATGCTGGAGCTTCCCTTCTTCGGACAAACTCGGTCAATACATGAGGGATTGTCACGCAAACATAGCAGAGGATTTCCTCAAGGACTCATCCATAACATTTCGTTAATGATTACAGACCTTCTCCCTCGCCGAGGAGGAGATGAAGTGAAAAGCGAAGATATAATGATTTGACCGCTAAGCTCTCTTCCCAGTCAGTGAACGGCTTAATTAGGCACCTTTTGGGCCACTTTGGCATTTACTCTCGCCTTAAATAAAGTCATGTCCAGCAGGAACAACTGCCCCTAAACCCCAACACACACACACACACACACACACACACACACACACACACACACACACACACACACACACACAACTCCAACACCTGTCTTTTTTTCATCCAGTCCAAACTCGCTTTGCCTCTGGAGCTCTCCTTCTCCCCTCACACCAGTCAGGGATCTGGGTGTAGTGTCCCTGCATTAATGCTTACCTAATTCCTCTATCAGTCAGTGACTTTGTGTGCATTCCCTGTGACCCTGAGCTAGTTATTATTACCAGCATAGCTCTGGTAGGGAGTTCACTAATGACCTGTGGACTAGTTTGGTATCAGTCATGGGAAATAATGTGTTAATTTGCAAATATATAACAAAAAACATTTCTGGTCTGAGCTCCCACTGCACCTCCAGGATGATATTATTTTTCTCAGCAGGAATCTTGTTAGCACTAATACAAGAATTTTGTTTCTGGTTAGCAGGGGTGGAAAAGTACGTTTGTTTCACATTTCTGGTCTGAGCTCCCACTGCACCTCCAGGATGATTTTATTTTTCTCAGCAGGAATCTTGTTAGGACTAATACAAGAATTTTGTTTCTGGTTAGCAGGGGTGGAAATGTACGTTTGTTTCACAGCTAGCATTATATAGTTCCTGTACTTTTCACTTGTAGATTTTACATGCTGTGTTATGTGAACACTGTATTTGAAATATCCATACAAGTAATTACAGCATAAGTAATCTGTTTCATAACTTGCTGCTTTCCTTTCATCACTTGCTCTAAAACACAGAACATGGCCTGCAGAGGGGGACTACACTGGTTGCAAAAATAAGTCCAATTATGTAAGCTTATGAGAAAATGACCTCTATCAGTATAGAGATCCACAGTGCCATCTCGTCCAAAATGGTCATATATGGCTCTGAAAAACCAAGATGGCAATGGACATAATGTGAACCTCAAGCCTCGAAATAGTAGTCCACAAACCAATCGGTGACAACGCGTAGGGCTTTACACTTTGTCCAAAAATAGAAAACCAGACATATTTACTTGTAAGTGAATATTTTTAAATTGCATTGCATTAGGACTTCTTCCAGCACTGGTAGCCAGATCAAAGTGTAGTCGGGTCTGTGAAGTGAATTGTGTACCACATTTAGTATTCTCATTCATGGAAAATAATGTCATTTCTTCTGTGTTTCTTACTTTAATCCAACAAAATGGTTGTGGAGATCTGAATTGTTAACTTGAGTGAAAGCAGTTGTTGAAGAATGCCTCTTTATTATGCAAAAGGATTGGTGCTAATAAAAGTGTTTGCTTCTAGTCATAGAAAGTCTAAAAAATATCCCATTCTTAAATTACATAACACAGGCAGGCAGCATTACTGTACATGCTTAACATTATAGTTTAGTATTCAATAGATGTCGGACCAAGACAAGAGCCTCCTGCATCAAATGATTAGATGATTAGCCCAGAAGAAACACCACAAATCTGCGTGGGATATCATAATATATTACATCAGAAAATGTGGCAGTCAATATGCAAACAAGCCAGAAGTCATTTGGAAAAGGAAGAATATGCTGAAAACTAATTTCCAGATGCCACAGCCTGACCGGAAGTGCTCGATATTTCGTGTACAAAATTAGGCTCCACTCGGGGAAAGGGTACGTGACAACTTGACTTATCGCCTTTTAAAGAAAAGTCTTCAAACAGATGTATCTGGTAATGTGAGCTAGCAGCGGGCCGAGACCTGCAGAGAGCAGCGTCTTGTGCCCTACTTAACCTGTCAAGGCCGGTCTGAGATCTACTCGATCAAGTCTCTATGGGCGAGAAAAAAGACGGAGTGCAAAGGTGAATGAAACATTGAAGAGATCAGGGGGGCTTGTGTGTATTTTTATCCCGAGGCATTCCGAACACGTAGCTCTTCATCCACCTGGGTGTAAAAGCTCTTCATGTTGACCATTTCTGCAGAGCTTTGCAGGACTCAGGTACCTGGACAGCAGCAGAAATGACGGTAGTGGCGGATGAGGAGACATAAAGGAAGAAAGGCTTCTCAGAATAGCTGCACCCCTGGGAGAGTGCGTGGGTGATATTTGTGCCTGACTGCTAAGTGGTTATTTATGGAAAGCTTTTTGTATGTTTCGAGGGTATCCCTTTGATAAGAATCCCTGGGAAACAGATACACCGACCTGCAACCAGTGACGCTGATAGCTTTTTTATGGAGCTGAATACAGCAAATGTATTCCTACACTGTAGATAGAAAAGTGTGAGACCATTCTTTTTCATCTTAAAGGGTCACAAACATCTTAGAGAATTTTGACTTTTATGATAGGAGCTCTATGAAAAACAAGTTGTCTTCTTCTGTCAGTCTCAGTCTAGAGACTAGTCCAGAAATGTTGTGAGGCAGAGGCAAAGATATCCTGACTTTTCAGCTCAAGAATCCTGTTTTACATTTCTCACAATGCAACGAGACATCTTCTCTTTGTTAGACCCTCCTGTCTGGTAAATGCTCAAATCTATCAAAACTCAATGCCACTAGTTTATAAAGTAGACATTCCATCATCAATTGTTAGTCTCCGAGTCCGAGCTGCGATAACACTCAATGTCATCATCGAGGATATTTTCTCATATTTGACAAAGCTCCTCCAGAGCCAGACAAGATATCATACACCTCCTGTAAAGCGATCTTAGTACGGCTGTAAAATCTGTGGTACACACATACTAGGCACACAAAGTTCTGGGTAACACTTTACAATGAGGTACACAACAACGTGAGTAGTTACTGAGGAGCGAGTAAGGAGTGAATCAGGAATGACTTGACAGTTGATGAATCATTAATGAGTAATCCTGAATAACTCTGATTCCAAGATTATACAGTAGATAGTGATGAGTTACTAGAGAACAGACTGGGAGATACTATATTAATGAATCATTAGGTAATGATTAGTTCATAAATATCTGTGAATCAACATACTGACCACTTTCTTCATGAGTTTTTTCTGATTAACTATCAACCAGCCGCTGATTGACACAAACTAGTGACGACACATTAAATACTAATTACTAAATCATTAGTTAATCTTTGTGTTCCTTCGAGTAAAGTGACACGTAATACTGCGGTTTCAATGATTTCTTATCAATTATCTCGGGGGACCTATTGACATACTGTTTGTTACTGTTTAAATCTCAAAACTGATTCTTACTCACAAAAAAAGGGCATATAATCACTACAGGAAACCTGTTTGATAACCTCTTTAACCGTTATATAACAATTCTTAAAAAGGACGATGAGGGAAATGCCCATAGGCTTCACAGTGGGCAGCGACACAATAATGACAGTCAAATGCTTCAATATCTGGTGGCGTAACCCGAAACAGGGCTGGCATCACTCCGTGGGGGACTCTGGGTGACATTTGAGTACAGCTCCAGGAGGGCCAGATGTGCCGCTTTGATGGAAAAGAGACGTGTCAGCTCAGAAAACCAGCGTGACAGGGACGGCACATCCGAGGGAAGACCAGCCCCAGCGTAGGGATGCCACTGTCCTTTTCTGAAACCTGGGAGGGGAGTTCAAGTAGTAGCGCTCGCTGAAAACTCTGGATACAATTTCAGGAGGGTTTGAAGGACGCATCCTTAATTCAGTGATCAATCTGCACTGGAGGATCCTCGACTGTAAGAGACAAAATAAAGGGAGGAAATAAATAAAGCCAGCTTTATCGCTTGCTCGCTGTCAATTAAAGCCAGGTCTTATCAAAGCTCTCCAGCTTTATTAAAATGCAGTGCACTGACAGGCGAATAACCTCCGACAAATTAATTGAATTTTGACAGACGGCTCATAGAGGGAAGCGCGGTGGAGATCATTAAACAGACCTCAGTGGAGATCATCAGACAGACATCGATAAGCTTGGCTGTGTGATGGCAATAAAACACATTATATGACTTTATTATACTGCAAATATGTTTGCTCACATGTGGTGTTCATTATCAATTCATCCAACAACGGACTTTTATGGCTCAGGTGTGATTTTGGACTCATATTTTAAGATTTTTTTTCTTTAGGGAGGAGAAGACAAAGGAAGCTCATCACAGTTATTGAGTGTTTCTTTAAGAGGGTTTCGGTTCACTTCAGGCTAAAGGCAAATTTTACTTGCGTCTTTCATCAGAAAACATAGTTGTTCTTTTCAAAGAGACAAACCAGGATCAATACAAATGAACACTTTGTCTTCGGTGTGTTAGCAGCAGAGCACCGCATGTCTGTGCAAAACTGTTCCTGTGAGCACAGGACAATTTTATGTATTTGAGGTGTCTCATTTTCTCTGGCTCTTATAACTCCGATCCCAATCTCTATCGTGAGAAGAGAAGAGGCTCTGTGAATTAAACCTCTCATACCATTTCCTTGGGGAGAGCCACGGTGTCAATAGCCTCGACCCAGCTGGCCGATCTGTCCGTAGACCGTTTTAGCACATCAGTCTCAGTGTTAGATGCCTTCACACTCCGCTCTGAGAGCTCAGGCATGCCATGATTGTTCTTTTGTCATTAAAAACACTCTCTCCCTTTCTTAATAGCCTCAGTTTCATAGCGATTCTTATTGTATGCTTTTTCTGTAATTTAGGTTTTAGATTAAGACTTTGTTCTTTTCCATTTGGGCACCTCTCACCTTTCAGGAGCAGAGGTGTTGGAGAAATATTGCCTCTCACATTAGGTTGTGACTTTTTGACACTTTGTTTTTTTGACTCTTTGTTTGAGATATTCTTTTCTTACCTGAGGCCAGTGTTGTATTAGTGCTTTGTCATTAAACAAAGATGTGCAGGTTACATTTAGGAAATGTGGCCTTAAATTAAAAACAGCCACATCTCTTGAATACTAACTACTAACTACTTACATACTAACACATTAACCTATTATATTGAACATAGTCAACACACCTCCTAGCATTAGCATCTTAGCATCAAGCATCATCATTTACTGCATTTCTGCATGGGGTTTGTCCAATTGGTCTTGCCGTACCTAGCTCTCCAAGATGGCGGACGCACCCGCACATGCACTACTCCAAGCGGGCAGCTACTGAGATTAGGTAGTGACAAGCATGTTAGCGTGCTGATGTTAGCCTAAACAATTTTTTAGCCATGCTGGTGTTAGCATTTAGCTCAAAGCCATGATGTGCCTAGGTTCAGCCTCACAGAGCTGTTGACATGGCTGTCGACCTAAGCAGGTGCGTAAAAAAAAAAAAAAATACAAGGCAAGCTTTATTAACAAAGCTAAAACTGAAAAAAAAAATCACAATGCAGGCAACAAGACAAAATTGAAGAGAAACACAAAACCTAAGAACAAACCAAAAAGCCACAGGGTATAAAGCTAGAATACAGAGGACACTCAAGGAGTCAATGCAAAACCAGGGAAAAGACACAGGAAACACAGATGAACTGACAGACAGTGAAGGAAAAACACAGACTTAAATACACAAGGGCTAATTAACAAATTAAACACAGGTGAGCACAGAAACAGGCGGGACAAAGACAAAGACAGGAAGTGTAAAGTAAAACATGACACAATGAGAGGCTTTCGACTTTCAATGTCCATTTCCTCTGTTTCTTCTCTTTACACTTGCTCTATTTAGATGCCTGATGAGATTAGAGTAGGTGGATGGCAGCAGCCTGTGGTTTACAGGCTGGAAGGATCTGAGGTGGCTGGTGGTAACCCTGTGTCCTGCTGCTGCCAATTCAAAACACAGAACCTCTTGAAAAGATTTATCTTTGGCAAATTGTTTAGAAAGTGTCATTTAAAACTCTTTTCAATCAAATAAAAAGAAAGAAATGCAACCGGAGCAAAGAAACATTTTAATATCATTGGTGTCAGAAGATTTAACTCTCGATTTCTTTTGTCATAAAAGGGCAAAAGGAGGAAAATGGGCAATTTATTTGATTTATTTAACAATAAGACCTTCATTAAAAAGTGGATTAAAAAATGAGCACCTACTTCATCAGTGCAACACTTGTGCTATTAACTCTGATTGTGAAGACATAATGACAATGGAGTAGAATAGCAAATAATTAAAGTGCATCAGAGAGAAAGATAACAACAGTGTGAGTTGATTTCTATCTGAGGAGAAGTGGATATGAGATTATAAAGTACGTAGTGTGGTCGTACTATGTTGGGAAGCACCTGATTGGTCAACAAATTTGGATTAAAGATGAATAGAATTTATACACAACTATTCTGCAACAGAGCTTGATTCTTAATATATATCTTCAGTGCAGAAAAAGAGCACGTAAGGATGGTGGCCATTGTCGAAATTAGCATGACCGTTATCTTTCCCTAACTTACCTTTTACAAACGATTATAATATGTCAGTTCTTGCGAGCACCCAAAATATATTTTCCTTGAGCCAAAATAATAATAAATAATAGGTTAAGCATAAAGCACTGCTTTCAAACAGTCCACGTCCATTTCCATTTAAATTTATAGATTAATACTATATGTGGTTTGTAATGCCCTTCCACTTCCTGTCTTTGTCTTTTTCATTAGCCTTTGTGTTTTCTTTGTGTGTTCCTCATTTGTTCCCCACGGCTTTATGGTTTGTCCTCTGTTTTTATATTACTCTTTTCTTGGATTCTCCGTGTTTCCTTTTTGTTGTCAGCTTTTTGGATTTTGGACTTTGGATGTCAGCTTATTAAAGCTCACTTTTGCATCTTAACCTACCTGCCCTTGTTTCTGCATTTGGGTCCAGTTGCTGAGCTACAGACGAGCTTCCCAAGCCATTAGAGAAACTGTATCCGAAGGCACTTCTGCACCGGCTCCGGAGCTCAGCGTCTTGGCTTTAAGCCTGCAGCATCCAGCTCCGTGTGAAGGCGTGGATTTGAAGCTCGCACTGAGATGAAAGTGGGCGGAGTGTCGCTGCAGCCATGTTTGTTTGGGACGGTACGAATAATCGTGAGTACCTGCCTCGCGAGCCGCGATGTTACCTGGATTGACCTTTCCCCCTGCAGGTGACAGGATGCAGATTGGCGGGAGAGCGCTGCGGTGGGTCCATGATTAGACCAGATCAGAACGGCGGGGTGTGGTGTTCTCTGTTCCGCTGTCACACACATCAAACAGTCAGGTGTCCCCATCAGGTATGAAGGAGCAGCAGGACGCAGAGAGACTGGAGGTGGAGAGTGACTCAAAGCTTCACTCCTCCATTTCTCCTGTGTCTCGGCTGCCCCTCTGACCTCTGCACTTGTTTACATCCTATACTGTGTGTGTTGAGGTGAGTAGGCGTGTAGGCGTGTAGGCAGATGCAGGTGTGTGAGACAACCAGCTGGTGGTGGAAAATGAATCAGTGCAAACGAATTAACATTAGCAGCTCTCACACTTGCAGAAAAAACAAATTTACACCTCTTTCACACTGACCCGGTTGCATTATTCATGATCTTGTCACGTAAAAGTAAGGCACAGGGATAGTGAACGTGGAGAAATTTCAACTGCACTTCTAATGCTGCAATTTACATAACTCCAAACACTTTCTACAGAACGTACTATTTATATTGTAGGCGAGATTCATGAAGCATAATTAAAATCTGAACAGGAGGCTTTTATGCGTCAAGAGTTCTCAGCCAATCACAGTCATTACAGCAAATTACTGTATGTAGATCTTTACAAAAGACTGTGGACATAGATTAGTATACAGTATGTGACAGAGGGTAAATGCATTTAACATAACACGAGACATAAAAAGTGGCCACTTCTAAAAGGAAGCAAACCAAATAATAAAGCCTTTAAGGTCACATTGTTATTGTCTGGTATATAACTATACGAACAGCCCTTGAGTCTTTAAGTGTGTTAAATTAAATATACTTCAGTATCAACTAAGTAATTTTCTTGTACTGAATGTAATCAAAAGTACAAATAAATCAGGTTATTTTATTTTTTGTTTTTCCTTGATTGCTGATAAAATGAAATAATTTAAAATGGCTCTTTAGCTCTGATGCAGCATGTAATCAGAAAAGTAACTATTAACTAAAGTTCTCAAATACATTTGGTGGAGTAAAAAGTATTTGCCTCTAAAATGTACTTGAGTAAATGTACTTAGTTACATTCCTTCACTGCTAACAAACTAAAAACGTGTATTTTTCTGAGCCATAATTTCTGCACCAATGTGTGTGACCTAAAACATGTGAACTAAACAAGTGATTGGCTTTTTTTCACATATAAACTAAAATTAACTAGAATTTTCGCAAAAAGGGCCACGGACCAGTGGTGGCAATTTCCCACCTGGCAGACAAAATGCGATTAAGTCTCCTCTAATATACAAATGTATCATGACTTTCTGGGTGCTGGTGCCCTTTCTATTTCTTATTGTGAAATGTGTTATTTCACAAGGAAACTTTAAAGATGTTTAAAGCACTGTTTTTCAGTCCTGGTCCTGGTGGCCCACAGCTGATTGAAATGAATGGCTCGTTATCAGTTCTTCAGCAGAGCTTTATGACGAGCCGATAATTTTTATCAGGTGTGTTGGAGCAGGGAAACATGTAAAAGAAGAGGACTGAAAAACACTTTAAACAGTTTTAAAATCTTCATGGGAACAAAAAAATTCCATGAGAGAGAAAGTGTCACAGTTTTGGGTTTCGTTTAGCATATGAACTCAAAAGCAGGGGGCCAATCAGACTAGAAGGTTTAAAAAAACACTATAATCATGGTCGGTTCCTGACAAACAAATCCAAAAATACAGGCAGAAATTATTAGCAGGCATGCAAATCACAGACTGGAACTTACATAAGATGATTTGGCAAAGAGAGTGAGCTGCTGGACTCGTATATATAATGAGTAATTAATGAGGAGTAAGGAGGGGCAGGTGTTCAGGCAGGGGATGGTCATGTGACCGGGGGAACATCAGGAAGGTCTGAGGACTACTGCTGGTCTGGCAAGGAACCTAAAAATGAAGGAAGGGTCATTACATCACTGAATCTCACTTTGGTGCCAGACTGTGTTGTCAGCTGCACTCACGTCATTGGGAGACGCATGGAGAAACACACTTTAACCAAACATATCTACAGCGTTTGACTGATGATGAAATGCCTCCAGAAAATGAAAGAACACACAGAGAAGGTTAATGACTGATTTTGTTATTGACACGGTGTTCGACCCCTGATTTTGTTTGTGAAAGGCTCCTGTTCGAAGTGTGATTGCAGTCTCATCACCAATGTCTTTTTCATTTTCTGGTCATACGACGCAGATGGTGGGTTTTAGTGTGTTTCTCGCCCGTAGACTTTAATACAGCTGAAACCACAGTCTGACACCGAAGCAAGATTCGGTGATGTCACGACCCTTCCTTCATTTTTAGGTTCCTTGAATGAAGATGGAGGAAGAAGCTGAACACAAAACAGTTTTAAATTGGAATAAAAAAACAAGAAATGTTCCATAAAACTCTCACAAGCGAAATAATATCCTGCAAAGTGTCTCGGTGCCAGGCCAGTCCATTTTCTGTCTGAATCAATACTCTAATAATAGTCTGACCCGGGTCCCAAAAGGACCATGTTCACCCTCTAACACACTCTAATTTCAGTCTGCCCTCAAGTAACGAGCTCAGGTGATTTCTGGCTATCTCTGTCTTTTGTTTAACATGATTACGAGACGGAAAGTAATCTTCCAAACATGAATGTGGAGCACAGCAGTGTGAGATATTGAAAAATTAGACAAATATATGTAGGGAGGCGCTGTCTTTTTTTGTGCAACACTAATCTTGCAGGGGGTGAAAAGAAGGAGAATGCAATATTATTATGAAGTATTCAGATGGCATGCGAGGGGGCAACACACTTTCATTCACACATGCAAATGTCTGCACATTGTGTTCTGCAGGCGGAGAGAAGGGAATTTCATTTTCAGGCAGCGAGAGCTCATCAGGAGTTTTCCTCTGCTTGTGTGCATGTGTGGGTGTGTCCCCGAGTGTGTCTCAGCATCTCCTGGCAAGCAGAGAGCTCAACGCCCGAGCTCATCTGTTACAAACGTGAGACGGTCACTGGAACATCTGGTCACACTGTTAAGTCGTGAAGTTTTTTAAAGCCTCCGGCCTCTTGCTGCATCGCCGCGGGCTTGAGGCCGCGCCAGACAACGAGAGCGGGGCTGAAATAAATGACTTGACGCTCCGTCTAACTCTGAATAAAGCATGAGCATTTTGTCAGAGGTGCAGGGAGGTAATGAAAGACGTCATCTGGGAGGGGCCAAGCACAAATCGTGGTGGCCTCTTAGTCACAACTCAGACGGTGTTTACAGAAAAGCTCGTCCAAGCTGCTGTCAGGGGAGAAACAATTGATTGATTCCCCATAACAGAGAAAAATGATAACACTTAAACACAAGTGAGTTTGACACCTTGCTCTGAGTCACTGGCTGTGGATAAAAATAACAATAAATCTAATTTTTCAAGAGCTGCATCCTCTGCCAGTTTCCCCTTTAGTGAAATATTTTCATTGAATAATTCAAGCTGTGTTTTGACCTGCATGTATTTTTACCACTGATTGTTAAACAGATAAAAGAGAGAGCTACCCAAAATACATTCACTACTGTAAGTGAGCTGCAAGGTATGAAGACTCTCAAACTAAAATATAGATTTGAGACTAAAGGTTGTGAACAAAGAATAATAAAGTTACAGCAGTGTGGATTATATCATGTATTTCTTGACTGGGGAAATTCCTAACAGGCATATTTCACATCTTTCCTCCGACTTTTCCTGCCCTCATCATTCAAACCTTTGTTCTGTCAAATATTTTAAGTGTCAAGCCTGAGTCAAGATACATCTTCTAGATATAAAAAGCTACCTCCAGAGCCAAAACATCATAAAAGTAGCCAGAGGTGGAATGAAACTTACATTTGCTACATTCAAGTGCTGCACTTAAGTCAGTACATTTGAGGCACTTGTACTTTGTGTCTTTTCTTTTCATGCCACTTTGTACGTCTACTCCACAACATCTCAGAGTTTTCATTGGGACTATTTCTTTATATATAAAAAAGCACGTCACCAAAAAAAAACCTCCATTCATTTCCATTGTACTGGAGTAAAGCAAGAAATCCCAGAATCTCTTAAACCTAAATATAAACTAAATTTGAGCAGACACAAAAGGTAAGTGAGAAATTACAGTAGGCTTTTTTTGTAATTTAGGTGGACTGACCCTTTAAATGCTACAGTGTGTGATTAAAGAGCACCACCGTTAGCAACAGTCACTGGGACACATGTCAAACAGCTCATCTGCATTTGAAGAATACCTCTTGGTGACATGCAACCAGCTGAGGCTGTGAGTCTATATGACGGAGACGGTGACGAGGCGGGAGCTCAGACATGCATGCTGCCCGGTGATGTGCGGTGCACCCTCTCCCTGTTCTCATTATCCTCTCTCTGGGTGTTAAGGAGGACTGGAGGTGGGAGAGGGGAGGGTGGTGGTGTTGGAGACTGGCTGGCTAACCCAACATCCCCTGTGGACAGGGAACAGATGGGACCCGACTCTCTCCACACAAATCACTGCCAAAGAAGCTTTGGCCTGCTCCCGTGACCGTTTCGAAATGACAACTACTGTTTACTGAAACAAGAGGAGAGTCCAGGAATGAGGGAGTGAAGGGAATAATGGGAGATCGCTATCCAGTAGTGGAGAAACAGGCTACATCCAAAGTTGACAATAGCCAAGAAATATTAGTGTAACTAAAGGTGTTTCAGGGCCATCTGAAAATTGATTTCTTCTTAGTTTTATGTAGGGAGTGCTAAAATCACAGTTGGGACCAAGCTAACAACTAACACTGTCTGTCCCCAGCGGCTTGTTGAAACTGACATATTTTTAACAATTTTCAGTAGCTGCTGGTCCACACAGGACCAATCAATACTCCAAGATATAACCAAAAGTTCACAGCTAATGTGATGTGTGTTATCAAGACAGACAAACAAAAAAAACTAACCTTTTACTGACAAGGACAAGTAATATGTAAAAAAAAGAAACTGACGCCTCCAGTGATTTCAATTCTGCTGTGCTGAGACGACAAAAGTGCATCATTGTGATGTAAATTCGACACTAATTAACAATGGAACAAACACTGGCTAACACCCTTCCCTGATGGAATAAGTGCGGAAATGATTAATTAAAATTGTCATTCATCCCTGTGATGGTCCATCTCCAATCCGCCCACCCACCTGTCAGAGGCCTGGGGTACCTGGGTAATGTAGTCATCCACTGGGGACATAATTAGAGAGCTGCCACCTGTACTTCCTCTCCTCTCTCCTCCTCCAGACCTAGACAGGCCTCATTAGAGAGACCAGAGCCTGCCTGTGTGTGGGAAAAAAAAGGAGTAAATTAATCTACAGTGGAAATCTGACACTAATTAGTATTTTTGGCCAAAACGCTTTAAAGGTCCACAGAGACAATAGCATTGAATCACAGAATACATTTTAATTGTGCTCGTTAAATGCAGGAAACAAAAACACATCAAAACATAGCAATTGGATTTTAATGAACATCTATTAACAGGACAAAACTGCCAGGACAGTGAAACATCGCCGGTCTCCAGAGGATTCAGTGGGAGACAAAGTGAGTGAAAGTGTGTCTGCTTTGTCCATAAATAACACCTCACCAACATGTGTGTTGTTCTGTGTGTGTTTGTGTGCACGTATGGAGGCTGGAGGGGGATGAATGTTTACGTGACCTGCTGACAACAAAACTCCTTTGAGACCTTTGTTCCAAAACATCTGAACTCAACCTACTACACACCGTACTTGGACAATATAGATGATATAATTACACTGAGCCATGTTACATCAACTAAGGCATTACCTTAAAGGTCCAGTGTAGGATTTAGGTGGATCTATTGGCAGAAAGAAAATATAATGCTTAATAGTATGTTTTCGATCATGTATAATCACCTGACAATAAGAATCGCTGTATTTTCATTAACTTAGAATGAGACTATATGTACAGAAGGACAGGGTCCACATGAGAGTGTTGCAGAGAAAAGATGGGGTCATTAAACTATATTAGTAGCACTAAAAATGAAAAATGCAACAGGTTTGTTGGCATTAAAAAATGAAATATATGAATGAAAACATTAGAAAAATAAATGTTATAAAAAATATAAAAAAAACAAACTGAAAATACAAACCAATCAAAACAGAATATCAATGGTAAAGTGACGTAAAATAACTCACGTTGACATTTGGTTCTGCACAGCCATCTTCTGGATAAAAGTCCTTGTGTCCGTGTCTGTTTGAACTGTCCATCCACCCCATCCTGGTGGGCCTCCTTTGCTCCTGTCATAATTGTGACGGCCACTAGAGGTCACTATCTAACAATAAACATTGCTATGGGTCATAATAAGCTGCTCACACAGATGACTGACACAGATATTTTTCTTGTGATGTTGTGAAAGATGGGGAATGACATGCAACGGACGTGAACGAAGGACCAATGAACCAGGGTTCCACATAGAGCAGTAATTTGATCAACATATCGCTGTGAGTACTGCTCGTCTTTGTTAACAGGTAGCACTTAAGAGCCATCATCAAATCACTATTCTGTGGCTGTCTGTCAAAGGAAACTTGAAATTACGTGATGGAAGAACTAAATTGTGAGTTAAGCTGTTATCAGACAGGCGATTAGTAATCACAGAAAGCAGGAGAGACAGCAGCTGGCTGTGTCCATCCCACTCCTTACCAGATGTTGCGTGGGATGTCTTTCAAACCAAAAGTGTTATATTTTGCCATTCTGTGGACGGATCTTGACCTGAAAACATATAAACAGCGTTTTTTAGGTTTGGCTGCCTCTCTCAGGACAAATGTCAGCATCTCGAAGTACATCATCTTCACACACGTTCTTTATCGTTCAGTCTCATCATCTCCCGTTGCGTCTCTCTTCCCTCTATGTCCCCTCCTAATCCTCCAGATGCCACAACAAGGCAGAGAACAGCTGTTCTTGTTCCTACACATGATGAAAAAAGAAGCCCGACGTGCCGTGAATCAACACTTGTGGCTATTCTGTCTAAGCGGCACTATTTTTGGTGGCGATGCGCTTTTATTTTTGCTCACTTCTTCCTTTAGTTTACAGTTCATTCACATCATTTGAGCATTCATAATGTTGCTGACAATTGCATTGTGTGAGCTGGAGCTAAATTTAGAGTGTTAATTAACGACGCTCTCACTCCCGCTCTGCTTGTTCTTGCAGTTAGATTTGTTTATGTCACCCAGCGTAGACGCCTCCCTTGTGATCCGCCGACAATGGCGTGCATTTAATCGTCTGAATGTTTAATGTAATTCAGATTTATCAAGTCATAATTGATTTAATGAATTCCTACTATTTAGAATGTGTTTATTTAGAAAGTAGAGGTGTAATGGTACACTGGTATGTACCTCGGTATCGGGGTCACAGTTCAGTACGAGTTCAGTACAGTGGGAAATAAGAAAAGTGACAAAACATCCCAAATGCATAAAGCTAGGTTTCTTTTCATTTATTTTCAACTGACAGAGGTGCGAGTTAGAGTTCCTTCCACCTACTTTCACCTAAGATAGTTGTTATAGTCTGCAGGCAAGACCAGACAAAGTTCATGTACATACAGCACCATTCAGACACAAGGCCATTCGAAGTACCTTACAGGGGTACAGAGATGCATTTAATAAAAGACATCAGAACATTGGAAAATTTGCATTTCGCCTTGATTGGTAGTGCATTAAAGGTCCATACTAATGCTTGAGGATTGCAGGACGGGTCGGCCGATCCTTATGGGTCAGTATTTGAAGAGTTGGGAATGAGACTCAAAAGTCAACTTTTCTGAAGCAGTCAATAGTAAACATATATCTGGCCGAGGTCATATTTTAATGCAGGGCTGAAATATATGTAAGGGATATATAGAAGGGACCACATTGCACCAATCCTTGCTGATCTTCACTGGTTACCTGTGAGTTTTAGAATTGATTTTAAGATTTTACTGCTTGTTTTTAAAGCCTCGAATGGTTCGGCCCCTGTCTATATCTGTGATCTGCTAACTGATGCCTGATCTTCCAGTGTGAGTCGGTCTTTATGTCTTTGGCCCTATCCTCTTTCATCTCTAGAGGCTGCTTAAAAACAACGGGGAGAAGTTGTTGATTGATCGACACATTCGGGTGATGCCGTCTAATATGTGTTAGCATGCTCGACGTGTTTCCACACATAAAACCGTCAAAACACGCAAACACGCCGTCCTCTGTATGGTTCCCACACAGCAGGTGCTCTAGCTCTGGTGTCTTATTTTAACTTGCCATAGGGCATCACTTTGTCTTCATCTTCATCTCTCTTAGTATTGTGTCTTCTTCCTCGGTTGGACAACAGCTTTGAGGTGCATTAGTGCCACTTACTGGATTGACATGGTTATAATCTGACCCGCTGATTGACATATGCCCTCGCCACAGTGTGACAGTCAGATGTGTTCTGTATTCTACGACTGCTTACACCGAACCGTGACGTCCGTACGTATGTGATTTTGCAACATTATCACATTGAAAATGAAACTAACCCCAGACCAAGCAGAGAGGGGACTAGTAGAAAAGTCCCAAGGGGTCTCTGGGGTCACACTTACAGCTCTGACCAGCTCACTGACGCGTAGAGAGAGAGGTTGCATTCGCCAGGTTCATCTCAGCTGACTGGGTGTAATTACTGTATATGTGAAAAACACCGAAGTTAGGTGGAGTTTGGTGGATTTGAAGAGGGCACAGTTGGATATAACAGCTTCAGTTCCCCTGTCGGTAAATCCAACATATATAGTAGTCTGTCTGTGCAGGGAGTGATTGACGGCACTCATCAAAGTCACCATTGTCTGTATATAATTTTGTGTCCTTTTTCATATAAAATAGGGTGATGACAGACATTTTCTTGTAGTGTAATATTTGCTTTTGTTGTGCAAGTACTCATGACAGAAGGAACAGTTCGGAAATAAAAAATGAATGTTCAAATTATTCGCACAGTGTGTGAAGGCCATCGCTGTGGACAGATGCAATTAGGATGCACTGTATGGTGGCCAGGATATCTACTGCTATTAAATGAATACACTAACACCTCCGCCCTGTGCTGCTTAATGTTCCTTCAGTTCAACTTTCTCACCGTGCTTCTCTCTTCTTTTCTCCCCATTTCTTGTCTTATAATTGCGCTAAGTTGCAAATTGTGCTTTGTCACAACTTGATCTCTCTTTCCTCCCAGGAGGAGCCGAGCAGATAGAGCAATGTCTGTCTCCATCTCTGTGTGCATGTTAGCAGCATCTGTTCTATCTCTGCTGCTTTATTGGTTGATGAATAAACAAACAGTCACCAGATTTGTCTTGGCTGCAGAATATCCACGACAGATCTGCCAGCCCCCGAGATGCTTGTTATCATCTGTCAACAGTGAATTGTCATAGGGACCGTTCATCCAACCGTCTATCGTTAGTGTAACTGTGCATCTACTTTAAGTTAATCACAGCATTCATAAAAGGAGACGTTGCTTTTTTGAGGACAATGTTTTTGACAGTGTAGAAAGGAAAGAAGTGTTTTGGAGCTACGGAAAGTCGTTTCTGCAACAGCTAATGAAGCAGTGTTAGCTGTGATATATCTGATAACAACTGTAGCACTGAGGATCAACTATCTGCCTTACATGGATGAGAATAATAAAGTTGAGGTGATGATTGATTTACACTTCTCGTCTTTAAATGAGTCACACACAGATCACAGTATCACAACTTTTCACTCAACTGAAAAGAACTATGGATCCATTCAAATTTGCACGTGTCATATCACATTCATATGATGTTTATATGAGCTGACTGTCATGTTGTGAGGTGGAGGGGAGAGTGATGCCGTTACACATAGGCGAGAAGGCTACCAAGCCAGTGAAACCACTGGATATTTTCAGCAAGACACTGGAACATTTTTCAGCCATGTTAGTGGTGACACAACTGGATATTTTTTTGACTGGATGTCGGGACATTTCCAACTGTTTGTGCGGCAACAAAACTGGGATATTTTTGATGAGATTGGGGACACCTCTAGCAGTATTTTTGGTGACAAACCGGATGTTTTTAGCATTACGTTGGCACATCTCAAGCCGTGTTTATGGCGACAAAACCGGATATTTTTGACAAGATTGCGTGTCATTTCTAGCCATGTTTGTGGCAATAAAATCGGATTTTTTTTTATGAGACGTGAGGATATTCCCAGATGTGTTTGTGTCAACAAAACCATTTACTGTAAGCCAAAACATGATTAACCTAACCAGACGAGAAGCTCAGTGATAGAAAAAAGAACATTTAGCCTAAAGGAACATAAAGTTGCACCATAAAGGAGTTTCAACATATCCGTGGTGTGCAGAAACATACATGGTGAACATTTATTCTGGTGATTGAGTCAGTTTGCATAATGGATTGTGGAATATATCACATTTATTCATCATTATAAAAAGCTTTACCAACTGAAGACTGAAATACACATTTATTAAAATGTACTTGTGTTCTGTGCCTTTTTGTAATTCATCCAGTTTTGGCACCCTTCACAATAAAGACAATATGGAGGTTTTGTGAAAATTACAGGTGAAGCTGATTTCGTGTCATCTGCGGGAATGCATGAGTATGAATCTCAGAAAGTACAGGAAATGAAGAAAATTAATACAAACTTCAAGTAAAGTTTCCTTATTTTCTGCTCTTGCAGCCCTCTGTTCACACCCACGATTGGTGGACCTTCCTTTCTCATTTCACATGTTCTGAAACTCTCACTTTGAGGTCAACGCCGGGCTCCAAGCCTTATTAATCCCATCTCCTGGCTGCTTCCCCAGGTGCATCCCTGCCCCTATGTGTGTTTACAGCCCAAGACCTGAAAACCAGAAAAGAAATTGGCAGGTGAAAGGTGCTATAAAGGTGTGTGGAGCGGCACAGAAATACATCACCCTGCTTTTTTTTTTCAATCACACACAGAGCGCCATGTTACGAATGTATGACCAAAGTTGAATGGTATTTTTCATGGTGAAAGTAAAGATACAGTACATGTTTTCTTGCCACACTTGTTTACCATTCAGTGGGTGTAATATCACAACATATGTGTACGCCTCTGTGTTTGTGTGTGTGGTGCTATCTGAGATATTGCTCGTGACATTTGCGTTTTCCACCTACTCACCACCACATGGAGGGAGAGCAAACAAATATATGCAGGAGTGTGAACGTGATATGAGCAATTAAACACATGTTAAGCTAACGAGGCAGAGGAACAAAGAGCCGAACAGCTTCTGTACATCAAACAGGATGATTGGGAAACAAAGTGTGAATGAGGCTGGGGCTGTAAAGTTAAAAAACAGTTATTTGAACATGATTAGAAAGCAACCTTTTCGAGTATAGTCAAATAAATTTTAAAAAATCATTTCAAGCGTGATTCACACCCAGATAATTTCATTTTTAATTCTACTTAACACCCTCAGGTTTTCAAAGATACCAATCCTATCACCCGCATCTCATAAAAATGTGTATATTATGATTCCCAAGACTTCTACACCTATTCATCTGGAGTATCATACAAATGGTGTAGTGTGAGTGTCTTTTTTCCCCTCTGAACACATTCATTTTAAATGTCTCGGAAAACACTTTGAAAATATTTGTAATATACTCATTATACTAATATACTAATTTCTTATTGCACACTAATTCTGGGTGGTAGAATACGAGTCTCTGTATGTGTGTGTAACCTCTGCCTCACAACAATTACTAACCAAGTTAGTCGTTTTCACCAGAGGCTAGTGTCCGTAGCCAAAAAGAGCACAGCGAGTCCATCTGATCAGCAGCAGAGTCATGCTTATGATGTTTACTACATTCAGTGAGTGTCCTGTCTCAGAGCTGCTACATGAAAACAATAGTTATGTAGATTACAGCACACTTGTAATGCACCGCAGACAGATTTATGTTTAGTTTTTATAATGTGTATGTGCTACATACATTGCAAACTGTTGCAGTCTGACTTTTCTAAATAAAAGGGAATTCAGATTTAATACTGCTTTATGTAATTACAGTATATATCTATTCAAAGGAATTGATGATTATGAAGTGAAACTCAATTCAAACCATGTTTTCCAACATATTTATCCTACTTTCCATGTTTCTCTAAAATTCAGCTTAATCTATACTAAGGTGCAAATAAGGCCAAAAATTACAATAAATTGTGGATACTGAAACTCAATTCAAACCATGTTTTACATCATCTTATCCTACTTTTCTGGCTCAAATGAACACATAACATATGCGGACTGATATGCAACAGATTATATATTTTTTCTGGCTAAACCTGCAGCACGTGTACAGCATAGGGTCGTGTGAATCACAGGCAAAACAGGCCAGTGAGCTTTTGATTTGTGATTGTGTCTTCATTTTAGGACCTGTCAAATTTCAGCCCTTCACTGAGTTTGTGTAATATGTGTAACATCCAGACCAAAGTAAGCTAGATGAAGTTACTAAGCACCACCTGTTAGTTGGTGCTAGAGCCATTTCCTGCATACAGCTGGTTAATATACCAAAATATTGACACTTGACAGTATGGCCCATTTCTGCATACAGGAGACGCACACACGTCGCCGAAGAAATACAAATAGAAGACTGGCCTATTTTTACAGCAGTTGCTCCCTGAATCGTCGGCATATGTTAAGTGTTAAACGTAGCCTGTCTGTAGTCTGTCACTGTTGTCAAAGTTTGCTTGTGGTTTCATTCATTTGTCTTGGTTTTTTGGTCTTGTGTATCTTTGTATCTTAGTGAAGCCTTCAGCATCTTTGGTGCAACACCCATGTTATGGATTTCAGCTGGCTATCAAATAAATGTATGCAAACTTCGGTTTTGTATGAAGACATGCTGTTGAAATAAAAAGAAAGTTACCACAGCAAACAAAGTACAGAATCTGCCTATTGGTTGTTTTGCAAAAGGACAAAATGAAAATCTCATTGAACAACAATTATCTACAATTTTTTAATACTCGCTGACTCTCTTTCATGAATCATAATTCCACCTCTTTTAATCAAAACCTCATATTTTCTTATTTCTCTACACACTTCATTAATCACGTTCAAGAGCATCAAAAACTGAATTGCTTTTTCTTTGAGAGACTCGTGGACAATCAACGAGATCTGGCGAGCACTGGCTTCCTCATGCTTGACCAGGGGGACATGCTCATACATGCAAACAGTGGGATTATGAAATTTGAGATGGTCCGTCTTTGGAGAGGATGCTAAGAGGGATACTCATGCACAAACAACCACATACGTCACTGTGCAAATGTTTGTGAGTCGGAGTCAAGATCAGTTTTGAGACAACTCACTCCCCTGGCTGCAACACCTAAAAATGCGTCACTATTGTACGAAGTCTGACGGATAACTAGGCCATTTAATGTGTGTTTTTATTTATGAGGCTGAGTAAAGAAGCCCAGGTTTTACTTTAAACTCAGCGAAAGCATTAGCATGTCTTTGAATCCAACAACTAGCTTAAAGATGAAGCAGCAAACCAGCACAATGAGCTTCAGAGGAGAGTAATTAAAGCTTAACCAAGGTGGCGAGTGCAATTAAAAACAACCTGGCTCAGTCGCATCCCTGGGTGGTTTCTGTCATGAAAAACAAACAACAAAAAACCTCCCTCCAGCCTCCCAGCTACTATCAAGTTCCTGAACAAAGCGCTGCAGAGGCTGCTTCACTTTCTCTGCAGGTTTCCTCGCTATAAGGTCAGCTGTGTTCGCCGACAGCCTGTGCTCAGACTATGGCTCAGCTTCTTATCCTTTGGCCTGACTCTGTCCTCTGCTTCCACATCATGCCACCAATCAATGACAGGTCTGATACTCTGCACACACTCACACACTCATTATGGCTGCAGCGTGCCAGGAGAATAGAAATGTTTCTCCCTTGTTACAAAACACTACTGGCAACATTGGAAATATCCGTGAAAGGATTACAAGTGAGAAGTGACGTTGCAGCAGTGTTACTGATCTACTGGAGACATGTCAGCTCTTGCATGCAGCAGAAGAGATAGAAAGTGACTGATAAACAAAACTAAACTTAACGTGAATAAAACTTAAACTTCTGACTGAGCTTAGCTCTCAGCGGTGCTCCAGGCAGCAGTCAGCATTACAGTCAGCATTACTGAACCTAAACACCAGACAGTGGAGGATCGCTGCTGCAGTCAGGTTGACAAACAGGAGTGAGGATATATCCACTTTTTAAATCCAAAAGTTCATGTAATACAAATGTAGTTCAAGATTTCAACGGTAGTAAAACATGAAGACCAAAAAGAGCAAAGCCTAAAACAGAAAAGAGTGAACAGAATCCATTAAAGAGCACATACACTGAGAGAGACAAAGAAAATAAATAAATGGGAACAGCAATGGCTAAGACTTAAGTACCTGACTTCATTAGAACACTTGTAATAAAGATGTCTTGGGTTTTAATCAATAAAAGTTTTTTATATTTGATGTTTAAACTATTCTAAATAAATCTGTGAGGAAATCCAATACAGGCTCTGCAGAGATAATTGCTTAAGTTGAGTCAGAGACGGTGTGTATATTTTAGTTTCCACTCTCAGTGACACATTTGGAACTTAATATACACTAATATGAATCAATACTTAATTGAATTCCCAGTTACTTTTTGCGAGAGGTGTTGGATGAAACGATTACCATCTTGACAGCGTCTGAACATCACTCAGCCAAGAAGACCAGTAGAGATCAATACTGTGAAGCTAATGTCTCATGACCCACAGTAAATAAGACACTCACCACACTTATTAAGCTTTTATAAAGCTCGCACTATGTGACCACATGCCATTATATTGAGCTGAGCTCAGTTGCTAACCATTTCAAGCGACACATATTAAATTCTCTATTGAATGGGCACCCAGAGTGTTCAGTTTTTTATGTTGTCGTGAGGCAACAATTATAATCTGTTGGACAGCTTAATGAAGATCAGAATCAACACGGAAAAAACCAACCGACTCAATGTAAAGATACAAAGATGTGGATAAAAGGAATAGTTTACCCTCAAATGAAAAGTAATTCGTTTCAGTCATCACCCCAAGTCAATGGACAATCCAACACATCCTCATACCAAAATGACTGAACAGGTCGATTGACAGCGTCTAAAACGACACATATCACCGTTCCCAAAACAACATGACCTGCAGCATTACCTAAGTTACCTAACCGTTAAACGTTACGCTAAAAGAACTCAACATTGACTTCTGGTTTAACACTCAACACAAACAGCGGTCTCCTGTGCTTGATCAACCTGACTGTCCATACACAGACTTTTTGCTCTTTATACTACTTCTCTAAACATCCTCCTTTTCAGCTGTAATAATTAATACAGCCGCTAGAGGTCGACGTCCAACAACCAAAGTAAGTATGAGTCATAATAAGCTGCTTTCATTTTTGACCTATCTGGTCGTTTTTCTGATGAGGATGGGCTTGGAAAGTTGGGTGAAGTTTTACAGTCCACAAACCATTTCTGGAGCTTTACAGCATAACAGCGTTGCAGCATTCTTATTAACAACCAAACTAGTTGGGGACTTCTAAAATGTAAAAAAACAACCTAAAAACCCCTGAAACAAACAGTAAATGGATCCATACAACTCGGCCGGTGTAATTTAAGGTGCTATGTATACAAATTTTGGTTGAAAATCTTACAAACTTCACCAAAACAGGGGAACAGTTCCTTTAAGTCACAAGCAACACAACTGATATATGTACATTTCATCATGAAAAAATAATTAGAAGTGTGAACAAGAGATTTCCTTCCAAAAACACACGCTCAACATCCTGAAAAGTGAGAATATAGATTTGTGTTGATGTCGAGTGAAAGACAGGTGTGATCCCTAATGCATAACAGGTTTAATATAAAACCTGTTTGACTGCACAGTTTTACAGCATGTCACATGTTGGAGGTGAAGTGACAACGACCGGGTTTCAATTCATGTTATCACAGAATAATCACACTGAATATCATATCGCACAGAAACAAGAGAAAAGACTTGCAACATCCCTGTTTCCCTGTGTTGTTTTCTACAGTTTCCAGCCCCACCCAGGTCCAGAGCAGTGAGACCACAACAGCTTTTGATATGGAAATCGAACTGCTAATTTGGTCGTTCATTTAACTCCTGAGAGATTATACCCTCTACATGACTATTCAGTGGTCACGTCAGACAGATGAAATATTTAGTAAACATTGACATTTCTGTCAAGAAACTCTTTCATCTCCTTTGAAACGCCGGAGGCAGTGCTGACAGGATACTCTTTTCTTATTACTGAGTATTTGTGTAAACTATATTTGGATGTGGATGACGCATGATGAGTTTGGACTTGTCTTGCACTTGTGGATGAGAGAAAAAAAAGACACGAGTATGTCAAATCAGACGGAGGCCTGCTATAAAGAGAAATAACTCACCTGTGACCCTGTGCCTACAATGATTACTCATGTGGAAACCCTTAACATGCTCTTTATTTGTATTTTATTGTGACACTAATAGCAGCAATTACGTTTATATTACAGCTGTTAGCCTCACAGTGTTTGCCTAATTGAGGTCAACAGAAAATTAAACAAACATGAGAACACTTTCAAATTTCCTCTTTGTAATAAATGAACACTATGCATCATGTGCGGCTTGTTTCTTTGAGGATATGCTTGCCTATTTGATCACTTGGATGAGCACACAGCGTTATCAGTGGTGGAAAGTAAGTACATTTACTCATGTGCCTTTAAGCTGCTCCGATCAATATTGTCATGTTAACGATGGATGATAGACTCATGTGAATATGGTCATTTATTGTGACTGTTCTCCTCCAGTACAGAGCTTTGTCTTGGTCTGTCTCGTTATTCCCATCAACATTATTTTCAGCAACAACAAAAAAAACAAACTCAAAGTTATTAACCAGCTGGTGAACATAATCCAGCATTAAACTGCTTAAGAGCGAGATCATTCCCTCAGGAGGTAGACAAAAATAAAACTAAGAGGAGCAACTCAATCGCCCGAATGAATGTTGGCAAAGTACACTACGGCAAAAAACATTTTTCTCTTATCACAACGATGTACTTATGCTCTGGTTAGGTTAAGGCACAAAAACCTTTTGGTTAGGGTTAGGCAAAGACCATGTTTTAACTTAAGATACCTATGTTGGTTGCCACAAACATGGCTGGAGATGTCCCGAGGTCTCATTAGAAACCCCCCGGTTTTATTGCCACAAACAAGGCTGTAAATGTTTTTCCAAAGGCAATTATTTGTTTGTGGTAAAATAGACAGTATCAAAAGACATGTGACATGACAGAATTACATCCTATCCAGCTGTTACATAATTTTTTCATAGATTTAACCACCCAGGATTACATACATATACAAATTTGCTAATTACCATCATATCACATAATAAACCAACATAACACTCATCTAAAGGGCCTTTCTGCATACAAAGTATTTCAAACTGCTGGTGCTGCAGCATTTTGCTGATTTTACTTTATGTTTATCACTAAAAAAACATGTTAAATGCAGAATTTAACTTACAGTTGAATATATTTACATTGTAGTATTGCTACTACTTAAGTAATGGCTCTGAATATCTCCATTCACTTCTACCCTTTCATTAAAAATATGATGCTGAAATTGAAATATGATCAATTTAAGAGAATATGTTTCACTCACATGGCTGATTGAGTCTGAAAATAATCGATACCTGTTCCTCTGTAGAGTTTCTTCCTCTAACCACCGTGGTCTGACGGTGACCACGGCACCGAGCCACTGATGGACTGCTGAACGTCATTAGCTGTGTGAGCACTCCCTCGCTGCACAGAGAGTGCCTCACTAGTGAGCCCATCCTTAACCTTTTGGGGGTCATTATAGGCAAATAGAGACTCATTTTGATCTTATAACTAATGTCTGGTATGAAATATTCAAGGACCCGAGCCTTTGCCAATTAGCCAAGCTGTAGGCGGTCGATGATGCTGCTCTGACTGCATTCACTGTGACTGGATACGTGACCAGCTTCCTGTCATGGCCAACTGCGGGGATGTTGTCAGTGTCCCTGTCAAGGCGGGAAGGAGCAGACAAAAAGTGCATTTCTCAGAGGTGGGTCTGTGATTCACTTCTCGTCATTCAACAACACAATGGTTCCATTTTGTTGTGTGGTACTGAAGAATTTTAAAAGATTTTGGGGTCATACAGGAACATTTTTATTTTCTTCTAGATACAGTCTGATATGTTGCTCAAAAGGAGTCTAGCCTTGAGTCCACAATGAAAAAAAATTTAAATAAAACACGCAAAATAATATAAAGGTCTTCGGTTTCAAATGAAACGCAAAAAATATTACATATTTTATTTAATATTATAAATACTTCCCAAACAGAAAGGGTCTCTGAAGCCACAGGTTTTAACACCCACCCTTTCCTTTACAATAAGGACTCTTAGGCTCAGACGTCACAGTAAGAAGAAGCAACAACGTCCTTCTCAAATTAATTCCACAGTTGCTCAAGTTGCTCGGGGCCCTGAAACTCTCACTTGTCTAATCTTCCCAGCGTACCCCTGAACTCACCTCAGCTGGCGGAGGGTGGAGCAGGTAATTCTGTGTGACAGCAGAGACTGAGGGAGTGGTGACGGTGACTTTGACGTGGGAAAATATCGCGCCTCCGCTGAGATTAAACAGCAGCAGAATCAATGGGGAGCTGGCCTCATGAATAATGTATGGGGGGGCGTTCTCCCAACAACTCCCTTCGAAGCCCTCGAAGAGGAAGCACAAACAAGTATAAAATATGCAGGTGGAGGTCAGATTATTGGCCTTTGATCACGTGTATGAATGGGGCATCAGAGGAGGGATTGGTACAAGGACATCACACGCCGAAGCTGAACGTGATGTGGGCACTCATCACTACATTGCAGGAGAAACTGAAATAACACAGGTTAACATTTTATTCTTTCTGTTCATTTCAGGGCAAAGTTAAGTGATTTTAGAGAGTTGGTATGTCCGACGTGCAAAATCTGCAAAGCCATTTCAGGATGAGAGGTGTGAAATGAACAAGAACACGGAGAACAACAACAGGAACAATAAGGTGACGTACTTGGAGACGCATAAAAGTGGAGGGGGGAGAACAACTTGTGCAATGACGTCTTTGAGGCTCTGCAATGGCTGACGTCATTTTATCAGCACCTGCTTTATCCCTGAATGTCTGCATCAGCAGAAGTTGGAGGAAACACGCACTAAAATTCTGTGTAGAGAGAGCGATTATGTATTTATTGTTAGGAGCACTGGCTGAGTTTTTAAAATCCTTAATATGGTACGACCAGGGTTGAAAATATAACAGTATCCCGCCAAAAAGACTAAATGATGTGTAAAAAATGTTGTAGGACATCCTTGACAACATTCCCGTCCCCTGTACTTACATCAACCTGTCATTTTCATTTCCCAGCCTTTTCCTTTCAAATTTTAGACAAAAAAAGAAATTTCTATGGAGGCCCAGAGTGTTCAATATTAATGAAAAAGTAAATATATAACAAATACTAAAAAAATAAAACAATAATTTGTGAAATGATGAAGAAACTATACAAATTCAATCGATGATTATAAAATGTTGTTTTTATTATCCTGATCATTCCTATTTTCACAATAAAAGTTTTATAGTTTGTTTTTTAAAATTTGAAATAACTCCATCTTTTAACCTCACGTTCATGCCAGTGATGTTTCTCTCACCTTTTAGCCAAATATATATAAATATATATAGTCTCCTGTCTCTTCAGCAACCAAGCTTGATGACTGCTAATGGATGTAGCCTGTTAGCTCCTGTTAGCTAGAGCACCAACAATGTCAAATAAAGTTAAAATGAAAATGAATAATGTATTAACATACACACAAACTAATGAGCTACAAACTAAACTAATTACTTTCTTCAACTATTAAACACGTTTGTTTAATTGGTACGGTCTACAGAATGTACCAATCATTTTTTTAAATGTCATTTCCATTTATTCTGTGTCCACTGACTTCATAGTCTGAAGTTAAGCCATTTTTTTTACAGCCACCTCCTCTGTCCTGGCAAGAAAAAAAAAATGCAAATCCGCTTAAGTGTTTTAATTTTTAGCAGTAAGTGATCAAGTGTTAAGTTTGACAGACAGTTTAAATATGTGGGAGAAACTCTGGTCCCTGTCTTGATGATGATGATGATGATGATGATGATGATGGCTGTGATGATGCATGTCTAAATTTATGACCACAGTCAGTCACAAGAGGAAGAGTCCTTGAACCTCAGTGGGTGTCATAAATGATCTTGTGTTAAATCTACCAGGATTTGTTAATGTTGTGTGTCTGTTCTCTGAAATATTTTTCATTTCAGTGGAAAGTAGCTCAGAGTTTCTATGGAAACACGTCAATACTTCCAGATGATGCTGAGGGAGGTTGTGTGTTTCTTGGAGACATTCCTCTCAGAACACAACAGGTCCATTGTGACAAGAACTAACAAGCAGCCTGTTCATTATCACCTAATCCCAATTAAAGAGCTTGAATATGAAAAAGAACACAATTGTTTTTGAGGGGAGAAATTATCAAGTTATCAAAGTATGGAGGGAAAATTTCCTTCTCCTGAAACAAGGAAACAGACTTTTTGAAGAAACCCTATTAACCCTCCTTACTATAGACTTACTATTAGATTACTGGCACATTGTTTCTGCATTAAGACACATCTTTTGCTTTCCTTTATTGTTTATCTGAGTTGATGAGCAGAAGTCTCATTTGAAGGAAGACCTCAAAAGAATCTAATTCACACAAGCATTTTTATAATTTGGACGAACTTCCCCTTTAATTGTCTTTCATGAAGTATGAATACTCATTTACAGGAACAGCTCCACATACTGTATAACAACTGTCTTCTCACTCACAGCATAAAACCATTTAAGGATTCACGCTCACTTCCAATTGACAAAGCAATCTCACCTCAAGGTCCATTAAGTAGCTGAGTTTGTCCGGTTAGATGTTAATCAATTCACTTTTTTTTTAGCATCTTCAGTGTTTAGGGACAGTTCACCCAAAATCATAAATACATCCCCTCAACACACCCGCATACTTAACGTTGACTTCTGGTTTCACACTCGACACAAACAGCGGCCTCTTGAATGAAAGTCCTGTGCTTGTTTAACCATCCGTCCATCCATCCGCGACCTCCTCCCTACACAGACTTCTCACTCTTTATTACACTCTCCTCCTCACTTCCTCCTTTCCAGCTGTAATGATCACCTCACTAGAGGTCACTAACTACAAACGTGAATAGGGCTCATAATAAGCTGCTTTCATTTTCGACCTATATGGTCATTTTTCTGATGAGGACAGGGTCCATCCCTCGTACCCGCAGTGCTGGTTATCCATCAAGATTGTTTTGATGTGAGTTGCCGAGTTTTGATACTGTGGCCGTGTTTTTTCTTCCCACTAAATCCAACAACAGGTAGCAGGAAGAATATATATTTCTGAATTTGGGGTAGCCTGTGCCTTTAGGGACTTAACATCCATGTTGGCTTAAAGTTAAGATTGAAAGTTCTTTACTTGCCTTAGAATTAAGTAACTAGTTTTTTAATTTGATTTAACAGGTGGCTGTTCCTGAGCTTTTGATCCGGATTTTGTGAGCTCCCAAAGTCTCCCAAAATAGCACAATCCTAATATGTTAACTCTTGTCAACAAAAGTGAAAGTTTAGTGTTTACATTATACATTTTCTTAAGAGTAATTTAAAGTTATAATGTTTTGTTTTTTTAGTAAACCATCCTTTTGAATTCTTCTATTCCTTTGTCTCACGCTAATTTTTACAGATTTCATCTTTAAGTTTCTTTAGGTTTATATTTACCTTTTATATTTCCTGAGAGGACACAACTCACACAAACTGCATCCTGTTCGTGCTGCGTTACATCTCAGCCTTTTATCTGCTGCATGGATTTTGTCACTAAAATGCAGCGATGTCAGCAGCATCAAAGGCCCCCTCGGGGGAAAAAACAGTACTTTAGAGCCACATCTGTCCACATCTGAGGTTGCATCCTGCCGTCCGTCTCGGTGCAGTCACACCTGGAACATGCTCGGTTCGACCTGCAGGTCTGTCGCTGTGTGATGTACTTCAATGATCCATTCAGATCGGCTGGGAGCCTTTTTTCTGAATACCACGGTATACGCACATTGACTTTTTTTGGTTTCACAACAACACCCAACAAAAAGCTGACCTTGAGCTTGTATCGATTTGGGCTGAATCCTGTTTAGTCACCTTTGTATGATTTCCAGTCAGTTCTGCCTGGCGCATTCTTTCACTGCCGACTGTTGGTATTCAGACCCATCGTTTAACAATCAATGTTTTATTCTCAGGAGGATGAATAGGAGTCGCCATAGAAACCAGAAGTTCAGACTTTTTCTGAATAAGTCTGGGCTGTGATATTGGCAGTCAAGGTTGTACTTTTTCCATAATATTTAATTACGAATGCCCTCCTGCGGAAATATCAGGTGTTATTAATCTGGCAGGTAGATGCACTCTGAGCTGTTGATGATCAGATTGGGAACAGACCGACGTGGGAATTCACTGCAGCTCCATCAGAGAGCTCAGCTGTTGCTTTTTAATCATCGCCAAACAAATCTGAGCTCCGTCTCACTGATCCCCCAACTTAATTTAAAGGCTCTGGATGCCACCGGTTTGTTTATAATCAGTCCCTCCTGCTCACATTAATTACATCTACTCCAAAGTCTCTTCACAGTGTTTTCTGCCGCCTAATTTTCTCCTGTATGGTTTGGCAAGTGTAAAGTTGACTCAAGCTGTCCCATTTTTTTATATTTTATTCAGTCTGGTTCTGTTAATTCATGAAACCATGTCTCTATTATGCTGCCCCAGAGTTAACTCCTCGTGGAAAACAGCTTCCGGCAGAAGAAATTGAGATGTCTGCACATGCAGCTGAGGTTAGGTTCTAGTTAGGACGTAGAAATGGAAATGGAGGATAGAGAAAAAGATACCCTGCGTTTCATTTGTTCGCCTGTCCCCAAACCTTCCAGGAAAAAGTCAGAGCACCAGAGACCTTACAAGAGAGGAGACAAACCACTTAAAGCATTTTTGAATAGTAAAGTCTGCAGCACCATAGATGGTTGTATGGCTGTATCCTGCCCCTTCCCCACAAAAGCCAATCATCTGCTTCATCACAGCAAAACCCGGAAACTTTGATCTCTCCCCCATTCATTTAGATAGGGCCCTGGTGTTGTTAGCCTGAAATAACTGCCCGGGGGCTTTGCCAAGATGGCTGCCATGTGGCAAGACTCGCCTAAAAGGACTTTGATTGAACATAACATGAACAAAACTTTGAAACATTACCTGCAGCCCTGAACATCACGGGGATAGATTCTCATTAATGATGGTGGTTGTCTAACAATAGACAAAAACTCCCATGATCCCACGTCACTCACATCTTTGTTTTGTTTTAATTGAGAGACCCTGACTGGCAGAAATGACAGAATAGGAAAAAATATTTTGATTATTTCAGTTCAGTTAATGTCGCTCATTTTTTTTAGTTCTGTTTTGTAGTTATTGGAAATTTTATACACACTTTTCACAGAACTGTGTTTCTGCTATGTAGCCAAGGGTAAACGCAAGTTTCTTTATACCATTTCCTGTGTGGATTTGGACCTCAGCATCGCCTCCCACACACTCCTTTTCACTTTATTTCCCTACAGTGTTTTTTCTGTTTGTTGCTGCAATACATCCATTCAGCTGAGATGAATAATAGTGAAAGCACAGCCCTATAATGCATAACATTCTTCAGCAGTCAGATCAATAGAGAGCGGTCGGCCTTGACTGAATGGATGAGTGTGTGTGGGTTCGGTGGGATGATGCTGTCATTACATCAGTAAATGAACGTTAATTGACCATGCAGTGTCTTCTTTTCTTCTACCGACGAGTCTTGATGGAAATCATTGCTATCTGCATCTTTACTAATTGGTTGTTGCTAATGTCTTCTTTGGGAGGTGTGTTGAATGTCATGGCCGTGAGGAAGAGGTGAGCCGGCTTACAAGAAGGCAAGAATAGTAATGACTGATATCAAAAATGTAGAGAGCTGCTCTAAAACACAAATGAAAATACTCAAGTTTGTGTTTTTATTATGGTTTGTTTTGCAGTTCATTACCATGTTTGCTCACACTGCAGGTTTAAAATGGAAAGAATGTACTTATGTACTAATTGGTATTCATCCGAACGCAACAACACCTCCTTCGCAGAGGCAGACTGGTCACCTGTTCTCCCATGAGGCCATTGTGTTACGCTCACTGCAAGCTTAAGTAGCAGGTTGAAGTAACGAGCTGCTAATGAGCTGGAAAATGTGGCAGGTGGACACGGCTTAATCAAACAAAACACTTGACCAAGAAAAGCATTAATGATCACAAGGGAGATGTTTTTGATGCATTTTAATGGCACTGCTAATGATTGTCTGAGTTTATATTGAAGATATTGTAATAAAAGTTACATTTTTGTTTGTCTTCATTGAAAGTTTAGCCAAATTTAGTACGTTATTTGGTGAAAGCAAAGTCTAATTGTGTTTACTTTTAAAGTAAAGTCTAAAATAGATGAAGCTTAAAATATCTACATATTAAATGAAAAGAAACTAAATTAGAATCAAAGATTTACCACTTCTGCATAATTTAATATCTATAACTCCATGATAGCTATCAATAATAATCCAAAAGTGCCACACTGCAAGTTTCAATCTAAAAAAAAACTTAAAATAAAATCTAAACGGTTGTCTTCAATCTTTCCTTTAAAACAAGTTTTACGTTGGTGTGATGCACGGCAGTTTTTGTAGATGAGCATCTATCTCCAGGATTTGGCGCTAGAATCCAAAAAAACATGATCCATTAATTAAAAATAGTGACGTTTGAACTTTTGTCTCTCGAGAGAACAGGCTGACATCCAACAACTATTCCTCTTCACATATAATGAGACACCATGCGTCTTCCAGCACAGACGATTCAAAGCCAAATTAAATCATTTGTACCTCAACAAAAGTTGTGTTTTATCGTCAGGATGTATGTATGTAAGTATTCTTCATAAAGAATCCCCCTACACTGTTTTTTTTTTTTAATTTATTTTGTTACTTGCCTTTTTTAATGTAAAAATACAACAATAAAGGCTTTTTATTTGCAGCCTAGTTGTCTTCCAAAAAAAGCTGGGTAACCCTTTAATTAACAGGCCGTTATTTACATAGTAATATGAAGAAATACTAAGAAATAACGAAAGTACAATCAGCTGAATAAGGATAATCACATGGTGTAGTAGAATTATCAGAAAGTACTACTAATTACATGGGAATCAAGCTAACACAAAACTTTGATTGTTACTGTGTATTTA
Source organism: Pagrus major (assembly GCF_040436345.1). Classification (NCBI taxonomy): domain Eukaryota; kingdom Metazoa; phylum Chordata; class Actinopteri; order Spariformes; family Sparidae; genus Pagrus; species Pagrus major. The sequence goes on from NC_133233.1 coordinate 19,256,492, forward strand.
GCATTTGTATACCGATAATACCAAGTTGTGGTTTCATATTTAAAGGGTCAGCATGTCAACATTCCTGTTGTACAGACTGAATGCAGCCAGTTTCCATGACATAGGTTCGTACTTTCAGTATAATAAAGCTAATGTGTTTGTTATTTATATTCCAAGGTGATATTGTACATTTGATATCCAATGCTAAGGTTACTGTGTTGTTTTCTTTCAAATAAAAATGACCTGTATGTTCCAGCCTACGCAGACCATGGAAAAGGAAATGATAGCTAAAGTGCTTATGACTGTACTCTTCTTTGTGTTGAAACTACCCGTATGTTTCAAGGAAACTATTTACACAACACTTACAGGCAGTGGAAAGCTAATAGTGGGTTAGAGGTGTTTGTGATAACATTCAGCACTAAATGTTGCATTTCACCACAACCCCTTCCATTGTATTTACATCAAAACACTGCTGTTGTTCGAATCATCTGCCCCCTCATGTGGCTGCCAGTTTGTTGCATACCAACATACCTACTGTTGCTACTGCTAGCAAGCTAATGTTATAGTTACTTTTTTAGAAATAAAACGTTGCTGATGGTACGCAACTTTGCTGACCCTAGGTAACATTGCTGACGCTAGGTAACGTTGCTGACGCTACGCAACGTTGCTGACGCTACGCAACGTTGCTGACGCTACGCAACTTTGCTGATGCTACGTAACGTTGCTGACCCTCGGCAACCTTATACCAGTGGCTCACAAACCTTGTTAGAAGCTGGAACCAACTGTCAGAATTCTTACACAGAGATAAACAAAACAATAATTTTGGGCCTGACAAACATTTTAAATCATTAATTCACAATCATGATAATGTTTTTCAGGAAAAGAAATAATTTTATTCTGCACCTTTCTACAAGCTCTGTAGATTTATATATATATATATATTTGTATACATAAAAATGTTATCACTTTCACCTTTAACTCTAATTATCCAGTACTTTCCAATAATTTGCCAGTGATTCTACTACTACAACTTGACATTATATTGATTTAACTAATTTTAGTTTTGTTATTTGTTAGCCATTTCTTCATATCACTACATAATTAACGACCCGTAAATTAAAGGGTTACCAAAAGCTGCAAACAAACTGCAGTTAGTGATTAAATCTTTTTGGAGTAAATGATGAAATAATGAAAAAAAGATCTTTAAAGAAAGAAAGCCTGAACAGATTTATGACACGTTCTGTGATGAAATAAAGCAACAGTACATGAAATAGAGCCGAGTTCAGATTTTTTTTAAGATTCAAGAATCAATACTTCATCGCTGCACTAACTCGGGTTTAAACAGCAAAAGAAAAACCAAGCATGTTCCATGGAAAATGCATGACGCATTACCCCCACTCTCTGTATTCAGTGGACAGTGCATAAATGATGTAAAGCCTGAGAATATCACACTCATGCTTGTGTGTGGAGACACGATATTTGTCTCATATAGCATATCATGCACTTATTATATCCTGAGTGTATCGCTGTACAGCAGTCGCTAGAGGTTTGACGTTACTCACCAGGAGAGGCTCTACGTGATCTGATCTGAAAGTAAGGCGAATATATAATATGCCTTTCTAATTGTCGTGTACAGTAGCATCATTACAGCAGACAGTTTGTTTCCTGATCTTTGGCTTCTCGTAGCTACCAACCATTTAATGATCTCAGTCACAGTGAGCTGATGGAGGATGACAGGCTCTGTGGAAACTGGTGACAATGAGGGAAAATACTGTCCACACACACACACACACACACACACACACACACACACACACACACACACACGACTCAGTGAGATCCTTGTTGCCCAGCAGGGAGGCTGCAGGGAGAGTTGATCTGTTCTGCTCTGCCTCCAGAAATGCCAGCAGGTCAAAGCCGAACAGCTCTGAAAGCTCATGTGTGGTGTGTGTGCATTGTGAAATAACATACATTCCATTACGTACTCCTAGTACATAATACCGTAAAGCCGACTTTGGTTTGAGGTGGGCGATGCTCAGTTAGGAAAAGGTAATGTCACACATTTTGGTGTAGCAATTAGATGATTGCAATGATTGTTGCTCAAGAACCCAACCAGTATTTCCCTCGCAATCGTAGAAAACAAAAGCCACTTAATGAGATCAAGCATACATGCGTATGTGGACCTTATTGCACTAATTTAAATGTGTGGATATCGCATCCTCTCACGCTGTTCTCTGCTCTTTCATGCAATCCTAGAAGTCAAAGCACACGGGCAAACGTGTCCACTTATTTCCACTGACAATGTGTTAAATGACAAAGACCATTTAGCCTCCCGAGGCCGTCACTGCGGGGGCTTCTTCCAACAGAGCCTTAATTCCAATCAAGCTCTTCAGCCTGACATCCAGTTCAGCCTCAAGGCCACCAGACCTCTGCAGCACTACTGTATAATAATGTAGGAAAGCATAACATTACTAAAATATTGTTCAAAGCATCATGTTGCCGTTTATTCTTTTGTTCAAAACTCACTGACATCAGTGGGAGGACACAGATACAAAACAAACCATTAACTTCCATAGAACTGATCCCTCCTGGTTTTTGGACCGATCACGATTGAGATTGCGCCGTGACTCCTAATTATCTTTTTCCCATTTGACACTGAGCAAAGCTGAGAAGTCTTTCATTGCCTATAAATATCCATCAAACAGGAAGAAGACCAAAAGATGGGACTGCGACAGTCACAGAGGTGTTGATTCACTGCGGTGCTAAATGTTGAGCTGGCAGTTTGAGTCGTCTGTGTTTGATGTGAAACTACTGTGACCACTTTAAGGTTTCTTGTGGAGAATCTTACATCATTTTTTTTAAATGTATATTCTTTTAAATTTACAATAGTAAAAAACTGAGTAAATAATTTACTTCCTTAATTTGATGTAAACAGCCAAAACAGCATGATGAGGCAGGATTTAATACTGGGATTGTATCCTCCAAACATGAAACAAGATATCTGTTAGACAGAGGAAGGGTTTAATGTGACATTCATGGTCCCCAGAGGACGAATCATATATGTTGTGTTGCCCTAAAATTTGGTACAGAGATTGGTCCTGATTTCTAACAACACAGGTGCCTCCCTGCCTCCTCCATTACGCATGTGGAAGCCTTGGGCATGAAACTGAACCCACAAACACTCCTGATGGTTGGGCTAGCACCCTGTGTTGTAGCTTGCTGCCATAGCTGTGTGAGTATGTGCGTGGGTGGGTAAATGAGTGGCAAAAGTCTTGTAAAGTGTTTCAGATAAAGCTCTATATAAAGGGAGCCATTTGCCATTTTTTGCCATTTACTTTATTGCAATGCCATCATCAGGTCAAAAAACACACGCCAAACTAATGAAATTCACATTGGCCTCAATCATACATTGTGTTTAGTTCTAATAGGAGCAATCACAATGTTTGTTTACAATAAAGTTCAGACAGAAAACCCCTGTGTCACGAAGCTTACATTATTTTTGAATGATGTTAAGTGAAAACATACGATTTGTCTAAAATGCAAGTCTCTTATTAATGTTGACCTAATTTACCTCGTTGAACATTGAAGAAAATGACAGCTTGAGTTTACCCAGAAGACTGGATGTTGCTGTTGGGTCGATATGGTTTATCAGAGAAATTGCGATAACCTCGAAGGGCTTAAAAAAAAAAAAAGACATATTTTAGACACAAAATAGTCGCAGCCGGGAGCCCTGTGTTCCCATGCTGATGTTAGCATTTAGCTCAAAATACCACTGTGCCTAAACAGAGTGCTAATGAGCTGCTAGCATGGCTGTGACTTTGTTTATATCATCCTGACTGTCAGCAGTGGAGAATGATGCAAATAGGATTGCCAAATTTCGCTCCAATAACTCATTCGATTTTAATTATGGAAGACAGTATATATAATATAAATAGTTAATCTTAACATTTACTGAACAAAGTATGAAAGCTAAGTTCTACACTAAGAAATGGATTTTATAGCTGAAAGGGAAATACAAGATTTTTTATTTATGAAGTCAAAGATGTTACGTAGGTTACTGCTTCAACAGAGACATTAAACACCAGATGAGTTCTGTATACGTCCTCTGAAAATGAGGCCTGCGGTCCGATCATGCACAACCTCCTAGAATCTGATTGGAGGAGGGAGCCTAATTGACTGTCCTATCATTGCTGTGATTGACAGAGTAAGTCAGACAGTGAGCATGTGTCTTCCCCTCAAACTTTAATGAAGGTAATGAATGGACATGAGCAAATTACCCTGCCCCGCTCACTGTCATGGCTCTCCTCACACACACTCACCCTCCCCTCTCCTCCATCTCCGTCAGGGAAATTCACCGTAGCTCCCTCTAGCTCCACGAGCACCTGATCTATACAGTAAGTGATATGAAGGCATCGCTGGGGGGGGGGCTGCCATGAGCACACCGAGCGTGAGAACAGACATGTGGCTCATAAAAGTGTCACAGAGATTAACAGACATGGGGAGATTTACAGCCTGTCTGGAGTTGCATTTTCAACATGCAATACGTATGAATCATGCATTATTTAATCACATCACGACAGAGTGCTGCAGGAACGATGCAACCCGCGAGTTAGCATCGCCCTGGTTGCCTCGGTGTAACCGCGCTCAGCTACACTTCACTGTAACTGGCTGGTTCATGCTTTGTGGGTTGAAGTTGTCTTTTATTTGATGAGTGAGGATCTGTTTAGTTGTCAGACTGAACACCATCAGACCGACACACTCCTGTCCTTCGCTGCTGGCTTACCCCTTACACACAGTGGGCAATTTCTACATAATGTTGCCTTTAAAGCTAATGTCAATGGCCTTATTACTTATATAGCACACACACGAGATGTACTTTAAAATAATATTACGATGATGGCTATAAGTTCTGTCAAAAGTGATACATTCAGGCTCAATCTCTTCCTCAGGCAGCGGGAGTATCATAAAAAATACATCCTGCCTCATTAATAAAAGGGAATATCAGTCAGTGTTAACTGGCAGCAGTTGACTCTCTTTAACTGAAGATGTCTTGTAATTTTTGACAAATAATTATCACATCGAGTTAAAGTTCATACCAGACTGTAACCCTGAGGTGATTTAGCATGATCCCTGAGGTGGATATGTTATTAATAGTGCTCCTTATGGCCTGTGTGTTCTTGGGGGAGACATTTTCATTGGTGCGCAGTGACAACCCTCTGATGACAGTGGGGGCACAGCGCCCTCACCTCATCCTGAATTTCATCAGCTCATATACCCCAAGGGTATCCGGTCAAACAGAAACCTGGAGAAGAAGAGATTCCCCCAAGTTTTTTACCACCAGCTGAAATACAGCAGTCTCTGTGAGCTCGTTGTAATTATGTCAAAAACCTTCTTTATTTCTAATTAAGAGGATGCATCACCAGGATGAGTGTTTTCCTCTTTTCTCTGCGCTCTGTTTTGTGCGAACAAGGGCTTGCTCATTATTGGTCCATTCAATGCAAGGGTGTTATAGTGTCAAATTAGATTTGTCTCACCATTACAAGAAGTAATTGGTCGAGGCTCTCTCTGTAATTTACTCTCAGCCGGCGCTGCGTTGCTTTATGGTGAATAATTGCTCCTGTCTGGTTCACTACTGTTATGGGCGACATGAGTGTGGAGCCCCTGCAGCCGAGGAGACGATGATCCGCAATCCACACGGTTCCGACTCTCATCCGTCCTAATCTGCGCTGATGTCTTGTTGAGGCTAAATATCTTCTGGGAAAATTACAGAGAATTCTGTTATTTTGTTGACAAGAAATGTGTGCAGATTTATGAGAAGACTGCGCGAAGATGAGTAAATATTTGATGAAGTCGTGAAAGGATTTATGCTCCTTTCTAATGCCAGGATATTATCTCCTCATTAAAGTTTGGCAAGTTTGCGTCCACGAAACTCAAAGTGAAACCACATCCCAGCCTCTGGGTGATAAACAATGAAGGTGAACGAGCCCACAATCTCATTTAATGGCCGTAATGTGTTCATAAGACAAGCTCACAGCACTATGGATAATGCATGCGCGCAGACATTTTAATAACCCAGTACTGTGGTACTTTTTCTCCCTACAGAGCCTACTTGAATCACCTCGCTGTATACTGATGAGCTGCTGTGAGTCTTGCCGTTCATATGAAAGATATTAAAGGCTGAAACCCTGAGTGCTCTATGCAGTTTTTCTTTATCGGGTATAGATCATCATTAATCACCATTTGGCTTTATTACAGTCAATTATGAAGTCATATAAAATCTGAACCCAAAAATAAAATGACATAAAACTTCCAAAGCTTCAAGTTTTATATATATTCTTTTATGTAATCTATTATATTTGACCTTTTTCTTTTTAAATTTATTATATTATGTAAAAAGAAAAGAAAGGACACTGAAATGAAAGTGATGTAATACTAAATACTAAATACTAAAATGATTTCTTCCTTTTCTAAATGTCTTTGGAGCAATATGTGTCCACCGATTCAGCTATTTTGGGAACTGGCATTCTTGTTTCTGTAATTATATATACACGCAGACAAATCCCAATTATTAAAATCCATCTGAGACGATCAGAAAGGCCAAGCGAAACATTAAATGTGTGTGTCATTACATGCACGCAGCAGATCTTTAGTATAAAACAAAGCAAATCTAGTGATGTTGTTGTGAGCTTACAGGGGAAAAGTTATACAATTAGACATAATTTAAAAGAAAATCATATCAGATCATTAAACCTCACGTTTCTTCTATCTGAGAAACATTGCTCAACTCTGTAATTCTCTTTTTATCTGCCTCAACGATCAACAAATCATCCCTAGACCGTCTTCAGTTAGTCCAGAATGCTGCTGCGAGGCCATTGACCAGGTTTAGCAGGATGACTCGCATCACACCAGTTTTATATTCTTTACATTGGCTTTTGTTTGAGTTTGTGGTTCTGTTATTTCCTGTTTTATTTTGAAGTTCTGCCCTCGTGTGTCCTGTTTTGCTTTTCATTTCCTCCCTTTGTGTGATTTCCTGCCCTTTATCTGTGCTCACCTGTGTCCTATTAGTTACTCAGCCCTTGTGTTTAAAGTCTGTTGTCTTTGTCAGTTTGTCTGTTTTGTCCCCCTGAACCTGTTCATGTGTCTTCGTGTCCCTTCTCCTATGGTTTGTCTCTGGCTTTTATTTTGCTTTTGCGTTTCGGCTTAGGGTTTTGTATTTTTTCAGATCTTGATTTCCAGCTAAATTATTATTAAAGCTCACTTTTTGTTCTTCATCTGCCGGTTTGTGTGTCTTGCATTTGGGTCCTATTCTGAGTAACCTGACACCTCGTGCTCTGTGAGAGGTGCAATATTAAATACATTTTACTTACTATTTACTTACATTTAATATTGCTGCATACGAATGAATGTGGAAGAACTTACTCTACCTCAGGGAAAGTTTCCCCCGAGAGACTCTTGTCAGGCTTTAATGGACTTTTGCATAAACAGCAGCACAGTATCAGTATACAGCCAAATTTGCTGTGAAATATTTTCTTGTGGCTTTTGTTTCTCCCTTTATTCTGAGTAAAAAAGAGAATTTCTGACAAAGTTTTTTTTAAACCTTCAGTCGGGTCCAGATGGTGATTTCTCTGATCTGACAATCAGTGGGTTTGTAAAAGTGAGGAATGGTTAAATGGTGCAACTGAGGTTGTGATCACACTGTTTTATTTTCTTAAAACTGTCGCTAGTTGTTGTTTGGGACAGTTATATAATCCTCTCAGATGAGAGATTTTTAAATTAGTTGATTTTGTTCTTCTTCTGCACTTTTACACAACATCCCTCTGCTTCAGTGTTGACACTGTATGCTTCTGCAAACTACAGATATGTTAGTTTGTATGTTTCATACGTATTCTATCAACACTTCTACAATACGTATGAGTCAGATAACAGAGCGTACAGATCTTCTCTTTGTAGAAGTCAGTATGGAAAGTAGTCATCATCACTGCCAAAATGGCGACCACTGAGCTCCTTCTTCATCCTGGGGAAAGGCAGTCGTCTGATCATTTCAAATCAAGCGTTTAATGAGTTCAGATCTGCATTCCTGGATGACAGCCACCATCAAGGTTGCATTTAGTTGTCTCATCCACCCAACCTGACTTCCTTTTTTTATGGACATTTTGACTCTAGTGCTGCCTTCAAATCAATCGTGTTTGACGTCTTCACAAGAAGAGTCAATATAATGTGCGATACCTTGCAAGTGGAAATTGTTGGAAAGCTCCGTGTTTGTTTTCAAAAATAGCCAAAGATGGTAAGTTAATGATTTGTTAATCGTAACAATATTGGAAATTGCTGATATTCCCAACGGCTTCATCTTTTGTTTTCCTGCATTACGTTACCCGCTTTCTATCCTGCTAAATTGTTAACTTCGCTGGCTTCTAGACATCGTGTTCTCATGACTTAACCATCTGAACTGCAAGCATATTATGTACAGGAGTTCCCGTGTCGTGTTCCATTTGAAGGCAGCGTGCAACATCACAGTGCTTAGCTCCTTTGCTCCTGATGCGCGACTGTCTTTGTCAGTGAACGTGCACTCAATGTTTTCAGGGGATTTGGTGAAATAACTGATGCTTTTGTTTTTCTTAATCAAACCACTCCAAACAATAACACTACAAAAGTATGAGCCTAATATCACTGACTCATTAAAACATGAGTTTCAATAGGACAGGAATCTGTTGCTCACCTGGCTGCAGGCCACAGAGGAAACAGGCCCTCATGGTATATTGATGGCCTTGGCTCAGATCAGAGTCCTTCACTGTCTGCTAGCGGTGTCCTGGTTATACATGCCTCACAAATTTTTAGCTTAGGGATCGGATTTGAATAAAAATGTCATAAATGATTTAGCGATAAAAATGTTCCTGTCCTCATGACGTGTGCCCTTCTCCGTGTGAAATCATTTGGCAGGCTTCTCACAATGAGGTTCACCTCTCATACGACCTTGCTGCATCTCAGAAAACAGTACAATAAAGCTTCAGCTGGAGGTGTGAGCTTTGCAAATGACTTGTTTTTATTTACATTTTAAAAACACATCAATCGTGACAATAACTTGCTAAAGGAAACTGACATAAATGACTTTTTATCCCGTCCTGACTTCATTCTGATTGCAATGAAAGTAAATATAAGTATGCATGTCACTTTACAGGCTCCCAATCAGTTCCAGAGGGTCAAATGTGAAGGCCACAAACTGTTAGGACGGCGAGAGCTCATTCATTTGTTTGACAGCTATGATTGACAGTTGTGGCAGACTCCTCTGTGCTGAAAAAAGTTATTTTTCCATCGCTGACCACAGGCAGCAGCGGGCGCACGCCTGGGAGGTGGCATTCAGTGTCAAGAGGAAACACTGATACTGTGCCTCAGCTCATTAGTCTTGCTCTCATTGTTAAGCGTTCAAAAACTCGCTTAAAATCTTTGAATCTGAGGAGGTCAAAGAATTTGCAAATGGCAGATTTGCTAATTGTCAAAATGTGACATCAAATTATGCTGCAGTGTTGTTCTCGGGGGTAATTAGCTGAAATTATGCTAATAGGGGCCTTCCTCTGATTTTCAAGAGATTTAATTAAAGAAACAGCTAATTGGGCAAAGATTTAGCCTTATTAATGTTGAACAACTCTTGTAAATCTGCAGGTTTTATACATTTTCTTCTCTTTATACTCCTTTACATTTAAGATGCTTAAGTTGTTGTTTGAAATATATTGTATGCCTTCTCTCACACGTATTATTGATCAGCCCGAGCTTGCTTTTAGATCAAGTGATCATTAGTTTAATAATGATTAGGAAGTCACACACAACACAACACTGTGTACTGTACACTGCATATCTGACAATATACAAAAACAAGGCTACATTCATGCTAGCAGCTTTGTAAGGCTCTGCTTATAGGCACAGGGATGCCTTCTGCTAAATGCTAATGTCAGCTAACACTTAGATTGACAAAGTTAGAATAATGATGTTTCGCAGGTATAATGTTTACAATGTTAACCACTGTAGTTTAGCCTGTTAGCATGCTAACCTGTTTACAATCACAAAGTTAGCATTCTAATGTTTAGGTTTATAATGTCAGCCTGTTAGGTGGTTAACTAATGTTAGCCTGTTAGCATTTGCTAATTAGCACTTTTATTTTGTGCTAATTTCTCCTGCTGTGCTCCCAATTAGTAATTTCTCCCGATAATCTCCTGATTTTAGAGTGATACAAATCAAATAGGTGTTTTTCAGTTTCTGTGTGGGATAGACTGTGTGTTGAGTTACCTGGCAACCCAAAACAGAGGCAGAGTCAAGCATGGCGTGCGCGTGGGGGTAGGCCATTTGCCAATCCCCTGGAAAATCTCCCTCTTTTTCACAGTTTAATGGTGACAAGTATGCAAAAGCAGAATCCTGTTGGCTATCCATCAAACAGATGTCGAAAACATTTCAGTCAAAACTTTAAATGCGAAGGTGGTGTATAGAGGAAAAGCCAGGGCATCACCAGAGCCAGAACTGATCCTCTGAGTACCATAAATGTCCGGACAAAGTTTCAGGTCAATCCTTTCAGTGACCAAACTTGCCATCCACAGTATCACGTTGTTATCTTGGCTAAAAATGCTTTCACATCTGTGAGGGTAGAGGGGAGCTGGAGAAAGTCCACACTTGCAGAGTGAGTAGAAAATTATTGCCAGTGAAATCCTGAGATGACAGTTCTTCACCGAGTATGCTCCGATTGTTTCGAGGCTCAGTATATGAATTACCAATATGAAAATCATCGATACGCAAAGAGAAAATATATACAGCATATACTGTATGTTAGAAAATGAGAATATTCTTTAATCTGAGAGGCTGCAGAGGAACAAATCTCGTGGGTTGCCCTCCCTGCATTCCTGCAATACACCATTCTCTGTGAATAATGTTTGAATAATGTTTGATGTTTGTATGAATTCAAAGTGAATTTATAAAATAGTGGAGGGCTGTGGCTGCCATGTAAGCATATTTTAGCAGTTGCATGAGACCTCCTGGTAATACTAATTCCTGCTGTGGTGAAAGACATAAAGAAAAGTCATTGGTAAGAAAATAGTTTGCACAATGAGTCTCAAACCGGAATAAAAGAAGCAAATGATCCCCGAGAGAAGACGAGGCCAGAGTGTATCTCACAAGCTGGCATGTTTATTAATTTGATGCACAAATGAGATTTAATGGTCAGGTGTTTCAGGCGAGTCGAGGGGCACTTACGATTCGTCATAGTGTATCCCAGCAGATGTTGCCTGCGTCGTCATTCCCACTGGACTGGATGAAAAAAACGACCAAGTTCAGCTAAAGTTTAATTCTAACAAAAGTCGAGAATGGTGTAAGCTCAAATCACCACAGGGACTACAGAGGTAAATCCATGTGTCTACTAATTGAAGACTAAGCAATTGTTGTTCACTCCATCCTGTAACTGGACTGTCGGAAACATCTCGTAACACAACCTCTATCTTGCCGGCCAGTCCACCATCTCATTGTCATGTTTTGCCTTGTCTCGGCTTGACAAGTATTTTCTAATAGGTCAAGCTAGAAAAATGAATATGGAACATTCAATTAGACATCCAAAATTTGAAAGAAACGTGCGGTGATGGTCACAGTTTGGTTAGTGTTAACCACTAAATCTTGGTTAGGTTTAGGAAAGATCACAGTTTGCGTAACAATAAGTACGTAAGTGAACGTGGCGGTTTAGCCAATACAGCTGCTTTTGGCCTATGGAGGAAAGAGTCAGTGCAGAGCCACACCTTCTGGAGGAATAAACACTCCAAGTCAAATCAGATTGTGCTCTGCTCCGGAGCTGTTTACAGATGGGAGGAGAGCTCTGGGATTAATTTTGAACTTTTTACATTTTTCTTCACTCCTGTTTATCAACCTGACTGCAGCAGCAATCCGCAGACGTGACGTAAATCTATCTGACATGACTCAGGCTCAAATATCAGGGAAGAGGTCAAGTTTTATTTGCGTTTTGTTTAATCCTGTTTGCTGACTTCCTTCCTCACTCATTGAAACTATCCCGGAAGTTAAAGCGTCATGCGACCAAATAAAATGCACTGTTCCCTTGAGTAAACTGTGATAACTCTGGGAATGACCACTGCTGGAAAGATTTGGGATAATGTACAGTAAGTGCACAACTAAACAAAATATCATCTAGTTGATTTTAAACATTTTAATGCAGAGTTATTACATATATATCTTCAATTAAGTTACATACGAATAAGAGATTGGCAGAAACAAATTCAACATCATTACACTGTTTCATTATATATTTTATTTATTATATATCATATAAGTTTTCTAACTTATTTTAAATATTTAGAATATGGACGCTGAGCAATACGGCATAAAGATACCTTCAGATTTCTCTTTTACAGCATGATCAACAAACAGCTCTTTTGTGAGTCTCTCTAAGTCACTGTGGCATTTGATGATGCTGTCCAACAAATATATGACATCATTAGATAGGTTCAAATGGAGCACCAGGACATAAGGAGTAACATAAAGTACATAGGATGACACCCGAGAGTGTTGCCCATCCACTTGTTCCCATACGCAAAGAAAAAGGCTTTGCTGAATGATTCAGGGCTGTCAGCAGAAATGGCATGCTCAGTCTTTTTTAATAAGCTCAGAGCTCAACAGTACAGCTCACTGTCAGACAGTAATGGTGCTGATTCCGACATAAAGGTTTGTTTGCTGCTCACTTGTGATTTTTCAGTGCGTGTAGGAGGACAAATAAACGAGCGTTGTGCATTTTTCAGGACTTAAAGCTTCACGAAAACCATTGATATTATGAAAGGAACACAACTTTTTGTCTGCAGCTGCCGCTCTGCTGAGTTGCTCGTGGTTTGTCTTGCGTTTTCCATTACATCTGTGAAATCTTATTTGGGAATTATTTATCAGCTACAAAATGATGATGTCAACGTTCCTTCAGTCGTTGAAAGTGTTCTGGTTTTTTTCAATCATTGGCTCCCTGCTGCTTCATCAACACTTCCGCCCGGCAGCATTACCTCAAGAGGAATCTCAGAAGACAAGAGACTTTATTTCAGGAGCAGTCACTGTCTGCTAAGATGAACTGTGAACAGCTAAAGATAGAGGCTCTATTTTAGTAACTGAAGATATTAAAGATACATATGAAACAGGCGGAGGCAGAAGATGAATGATAGCACGCTCATTCAGATCTTGGCCGACTACAAAGCTGCTTTTGTTAAACATTCAAAGGTTATCTCCAGTCAGCGGAGCACCGGTGTAATTATGGATGTTTAATTGACAAAGGTTAGTTAGCTGCTGATTAGCGGTCAAGCTGCAAATTAGCACAACATCTGAAAAAGAAACTGGCTGCTATTTTTTGGTCATTAACCCAGCGACTCACTAAATAAACTCATTACAGTCAGTGCGTGGTGGTATTTCCGGAGCACCTGCCAACATGAAAACAAGATAATTTACATAATGTGTCCTAATATTAGCTCTCAAATCTGCATCATCAAGGAGATGTAGACCAAAAAAAGCAAACAAGGAGAGAGGCTTCTTGTTAATGCCACTGAGTACATTTTTTCACTTAAAGATTTAATATGTAAGAAGTCTGCATTAAAATGTCAGAAATCCACAATTTAACTCAAGGTAATGGTGCTTTTCATTTGGTCTCCTGTAAGTCTGCGAATGAGGCTCAACTTAACGTGAATTAAACTAAAACATTACCTTGCCCTTGAACATCTGTGCCCGAGTCATGTCACAGATTTTCACCAGCAATGGTGGATGTTAGCAATCAGTCAGATTACTTTACTGTACAGTAGCTGTAAGATAACGAGCAACAGCACGCACAAAGGATGTGTGTATCCGTGTGTTTGAGGTCAACTCTGACTCAACTCAGCACTCACCAGAGACTCCGTTTCTCTCTCTTCTATGTCCCCTCTCCTCTGTGTAATGTCATATTCATGAAGTAAAGTCTATCCAGCTCCAGTCAGCAGACAACATTACAGAACATAAACACCCGACAATGGATGTCACCTCCACGGATCACTGCTGCAGTCAGGTTGATAAACAGGAGTGAAGATAAATCCACTTTTTAATTCTTAAAGTTCAAAATTAATCTCTGAATTCTCCAAAATTGCATATTGTGCGTTTGATTACAATTTTGAGGCACAGACGTATAGTTACTAGTTACTTTTCAAATTAAGATTCTACATGTAAAACATATCAATAATAATAATAATCAAATAATATAATCGTAATATAACACCAAAAGTAGTCACCTTGCATTTCTTTTACTTTTTATTCATTTATTTATTTTTTACATTTCATGCTAATATGTCTGTTCTTTGAATCAAGCAAACATTTTTACTTGTGCAGTAATGGGTTGTTGTTTTTTTACACGGTGGCATTACAGCTTTTACTTTAGTAAATGATTTGAACACTTCCTCCATCGCTGGTTCACGACATGTAAAATCCAAACAGGGATGAAGTAGTCATTTGTTTCACTGTGACAGGGATCATGTTCAGAACAAGCTAGCTAATCATGTATGACAGGAAATTAATTCCCTCCACAAAGCAGACTGTAATGGTCATGCAGCTATTGCTCAGCTAATTTAGAGTTATGTCTCAGCTTGAGTCATATCTAATTACCTTTCTTATTCATCATCTGTTTATTTGTGTGTCATTAGGAACGTGGCCACTTAAAAGGGTTAAAAGAATCTATGAAATCTGATTAGGCTGCCGCTCACTTTGGCAACTGGAAAAGACTGATGGGGAGAATCTCCAATGAAGATGAATAACAGGAGCTTCTCTTGAAATGCCAGCCCAGAGCAACTGCTGCACTGATGTGGAGCGAGAGGAATGAATGCAGTCTTCATAGAAATCAGTGTTGATTTCGCTACATACAGTTTTTATTATTTTTACAGTTTCATTTTGAAAAGATATATTGTGTTTAACATTAACAATAAATATGATGTGAAAGATGTTATTGACGAACCCACTGAGAATCATCACCACTTTGCAGTTCCCCCCAGCTCTACGGAGTCTTTTAGCTCATTGTTTTGGTTTTGGAGCCCACAACTTTACTGTTTTGGTAGACTCTCACTTTCCAGCATGCAGATGAACCAGTCTAGCTGGTGATGGCATTTAGCAGCTAAAGAGCCAGATATTTCCCTCAGAGACCCTGACTACCTATTTCCAGAACTTTTAACCACATCTGCTAGTTGCTCAATTGCCATAAAGAAAGTTCAGCTTTATTCACCATGGTTTTGGAGCAGTTTTAGGACTTGATCATGAGATGTTATTACATTGCTCCTAAAAAAGCTAATAAGAAGCCCTTGAGTAAAGATTATTTTGGTGTTGGTGCTGTCTGCTAACACTTTCAGATTTGTTGGCTTTGTTGTATGTAATTAAAAATGTTCCCACGAAAGACAACTTTTTTTGTCCTTTATCATTAAATACTGGCTGAAATAATTAATTATTTGCTGCTCAGGTAAATGTATGATTTCAATCTGTAGCAAATAAGGTAAAAAAAAAAAAGTGTGATGCTCTTTTTTTAAGATGAATGAAGGCTGTGGTCTGGTAGCATGTGATTTATCTTTGCTCGCCGTGTACCTGCTGCAACAACAGAAGACAGGTATATCCACGTCAGCACAAGTGAGATAAATTAACTCTACCTCTATATTTAGCCTGATTTAGAGCAAGAAGCTGAACTGATTTATTACCACCATCTCATTGGTGTCAGATGAATGATGAACGTCTCGGTGTGAAAACTACCACAACAGGAGACTTTATAGCCTTGTTTTTCTTTTTCCTCCGTGACCTCCCAACACATTAGGCAAGAGCGTACTGTAATGTGCAGGGAAGTGTGTGATTTAATTGTGTACATACCTGCCAAATCTCCCAAAGTGTCTGTGACCTTCTTCATGCTGTACGCTCGCAAAGTTACAGCCACTGTCCTTTCTCAGTGATGATTTCATGAGGTAATACGTCGTGCTAATGGATGGATCAATAGCGTGACGTCAGTGGATGCATATTAATGGCGCTGTGGCCCGTGTGTGAGCCTCGAGACCTACAGTAGCTCTAATGATGTGAGGAAAATGACATCAGGGGTCGGCTGACAGCCCAATAATGAGTACAGCGTTCAGTCCAAATCCAGGTACATGCTCCCCTACCTCTGGCCTCTGAACCCAGACTGCCCATGACGTCTGAGCCAGGAGAATGATAATTGGGCTCTGATGTGTTGCACTTCATCCACAGAGAGAGGAGAGGTGAAGGAGAAACATGAGAAATTGGTCGGGTGTGTTGCTGCAGATGTGCAGACTTTAAAAAAAGAATGTGGAGATAAAATACTACTTCATTATTTAGATGTGAGTGCTTGTTTATATGTTGTTATGAGTAGAAATCCCAGCACTTAACGCCTCAGCAAGAGAGGTTTAAAAAACGGCTTAACAAGGTATGCTGTGAACTGCTGTCGGCTCTCTCTATTCCCTATACACTCACAGAGCACAAACACACACACACACACACACACACACACACACATACAGTCATCGCTGTGACTGAGACTACTGCAAACAAATTGTCAGCTGCTTGGCCTTTTCTCAAATGCCACATATCCTCTCGTCTCATGGTCCACTACCAAAATAAACCAGATACAAATCTGTTAGAACCTGAGAGTGAATTAATTAATTAATTTAATTGTTCACTGATATTTCTGTAATCGAGTTAAAGTTTAAAAGCTGCCACAGGAATGAGTCCTAAAGTTAGCATTTTTTGCACTTCTGGTTTCTTCGTCTCAAAGTCGAAGTGGGTTTTTTTAATAGGTTTTCGGTTAATTGTCTAAAATAAAGTCTGTAGTTAACACAAGCTTGAGAGATTTTCACGTTTCCTTCTACGTAAACACCCCATGATTGAATTATAGTGTTTACGTGTCTTGAAAAAAGCGGTTGCTAACATGTGGCTAAATGAGACTACAGACATTGTCAGGGACTTTAAACTCCGAACACGGAGACTCATCTACTCACTAGTCTGTCTTTACAGGCCGACTTTGGTTGCAAATTATTGACTAATTAACTCTGACTTATTGTGCGTGTAGTGTGGTGTAGTAAGATGCTTGGTGGTGGTGGCGTTGAAGTCATGCGACCACGATGTCGTTACTTTTTAGCAAACGTTAGCCTTCTACTGCCAATTTCATTTACACTTCAAAATTCAGAAAGTGGTGTTCATCTGTGAGGATAATAATCCAATAATCAGCAATAATCCAAAATACAATTTAAAAAAATCTCAATGGCTTTTTGTCAAGATTACCATGGTAATGCTAACTTCTGGGTAAGCCTACAGAAGTACGTCATCCAAACGTCACTGCATGGTAAAATGGTGAATTCATAACTTCAACATGTTGCTTACAGCTGCGACAATTAGCCGATTAATCAATTAGTTGATATAAAGACAGAAAATTAAAAACCGTTTTGATAATCAGTTCATGTTTCACTTATTTTCATGTCAAACATTTGCAAGTTCCAGCTTCTAAAATTGGAGGATTTACTGCTTTTCTTTGTAATTTATGACTGTTAGTTGGACAAAAGAAGCACAATTTTATAATTAGTCATGAAAATAATCAGCAGATTGTTCAATAATGAAAGTAATGGTTGATTGCAGCCCTTCTGCCTGCAAATGATACGGTTCAAAATACCCACGTACAAAAGTGTCAGTGGGATTTGCCACTGCTGACGCTGCTCTGCGCCGACTCCTTCTCTCTTGTGGTTTCGTCTGATGTGCTCTACAGGCATCAACTGACGTCAGGTGTGTGTTGCATTAGTAACTCAGTCAGAAGTCAGCACCTTGGCTCAGTGATGTCTGAGTCTGCACAGTAAAATCTCCCTCAGGTGTGCTATTGATTACAGTCTACAGCTGAGACTGAATCCTTGAGTGTATTGATATAAGTGAGGCTGCATTTTGTTGCCTTGAATTTAAGTATCATTTGTAAGATGAGGATTTCTTTTTGATTATTCACAAGTTAAAGCTGTACTCATCGAAGTCAGACTCACCAAAGAAATCAATCTCTCCCCATGTTCTATAACGGTCTAAAAGCTTTTCACGATGCTATGACTCAGATTCTTGTCTTTTTCTGGCATGGGTATGACGTTTAGAAGGAGATTAAAGACTGTCAGAAGATCCAATCGATGGCTTCAGAACAAAAATATTATGATTTTTCTTTGTTGCCTTACCTTACTGTACCTTGCTGTGCCTTACCTACAGTATGAAGGTATTTTAGAGAGAAATAAGAAAAAGCTGAAAAAGAAAAAGCAGGCATTAAAAACAGTTTTCTTTAAAGAACATTATCCAAGTTTTTGCAGGATTGTCCTAGATTTTAGTGTCAGAAGTCAGAAGTCAACAAACTGGCTAACGATTTGCTAACGTTAGCTTCCATATGGCGCCGGTCATACCAGACTAGGAAAGGCCGTCGCTGCAAAGCCTCTGAGCGTATTAAATTGAGCAAGAGTGCGTTTTGTTGCTATCAATCTCACTATTTATTTTTGAAGAGGAAAATGTGTCATTTCCTCTTTCAAAAGTTTTATAGTCTGACTTTAAAGAATTGATAGGAATCAAGTGTAGAGACGCAGAAACGCTGTCAGAGATTTGACATGAATGAGATTCTTGCCATTTTCTCTGACGAGCAGAGCCGCACTTGAGGAGATTTGATCTTGGCACAAAATGCTGGTGATTCACAGCTTCAATGAAAAATATTAGCACAATAACTGGCCTTGAAAAATGAGTCAAACTGATTCAGTTGGGAAGAATAACTTAATACCTCATATCAGACACCTCGGTCTGTCCGTCTTCTTTCAAGGGTGGAAGACGACGGACCCAAAGTTTCAGATTCTGTCCACTTAAACAACAAATATCTCTTTTGCTGGATGTCTGGCATTAAAGAAATGACATGTGTCACCAGTGTAAATACAGCAGTAGCTTTCTGTCATGGCTGAACTTTTGCACTGTGCTGCAGTCAGTCAAGCGGGGCCCAAGAGACAGCACTGATGAAAGGGCTTCATGTGGATTCCCCCTCCAGAAAGCTGTCACTCACACGACACCCCTGAGGAGCGGGGGAGTTCCTGGGCTGGAGCTCCAGTTTAGGGTTGGGGAGAAGGAGTTGCATGTCGAAGAGAGACAGTCTGAGCGTTTCAGGCAGCGGTTTACCAACAGCAAAGTCAGATTAGAGAGAAACTGAAAACAATGTCGAACGATGGCTCCATATAAAGTATTTGATTATATTCACTGTTCATTTTAGGTAAAGACAATTTAGGAAATGCAGATTTTTGCATCAAACATCCTCTTATTAATATTATCATTAAAACTGTGCATTTACGTCGCGTTTTCTAAGCTGGGAAGTCGTTCTTCCGACTTCCGTGTGATGAGCTTTTGAGTCCTACTCGATGCTACAAAAAAGATGTGTTGTATTTATTAGGGTTAATGCTAATTTAGATTTTTTCTAACCAATGAAGGTCACTCTGTGTGGATATTAACCTAATGACATGGTACAAATTACATGTGAGAAGAAAAAATGATATATAACATGCGAATCAATAGAAAGTTTCTTCCCATCAGCCAGACATTTACTTTTATCTGCCGTATTTCTGCATATATGACATTAATGTCAGTCATTTCTGTATGTGTTGAGTCCAATTTGGGAGTGAGATGGAAAGTCTTACACAAAACATTTTCAGATTTTTCACTAAAGCATGTTAGCATGGTGACCGTGGATATAACGAGGAAAATCTGGATACAGCATCGGAGAAGGAGCCCTATTCACACCTATGAAAGGTGCTCAGTGGCGCACATGAAGCCCAAAAACCTCGACATCCCGGGTATAAAATTACTGGGATCTGCTGCGTTGTTGGGCCCAAAGAGCATGTCCCTGGCTAACTTGAATGGGGATAACATGAATTAAATCGTGCGGCTTGTCTAGACTTCCTAAATGTAATCAGACCAAATGGCTCAATTTATGATTGTAAAACGAGTCATTCTGTAGGCTCAAAAAAATATACCGACCATTTTACAGCCCCTTCTTTCACAATTTGGTTTCGAAGCCTGGTGTTCATCCTGTGGGGACTCGATGGTGGCGTTAGCATTTAGCTAATAGCATCACTGTATCTAACTACAGCCACGAAGAATACCTAGCATACCACTTCATGGAAAGATGACTCTTTGGCACAGATTCACAGAGCTGCATCACGGTTGTATTTTTGTTGATTCACTTCCGATGACTTGCTCAAATGTACGATTCACGTTTCCTCTACAACTGTGGAGATGTTTGTACTTTTAGCACATTTTCTATCCGTCACAAATCTGTCTTGTCTCATGCTGAGCTGTGTGAATAATTTGTGAAAGCATTTGTTATAGTGTGTGTGTGTGTGCCTGTCTGTGTTGTTCTTTATGTCTGTGCACCTCCATGAATCACTACGCATTACTCAACCTCTGTTTTCCTCGATCTATCAGCCCCTCCCTGCTACTCGCCACTGCAGCCAGTAAAAGACAACATAGCTGAGACTGAAGCCATTTGAGTGAAATATATCCAGGGTGATCTTTGGGTGCCCGGGAAGGCCACCGGCGCCCCGCCCAATCCCGACGCATCCTCCTGGGACTGGTTGCTTGGCAACACTGGCTGATTGGGTTAGCAGGGTTAAGAAAGGGTCTGGCACGGGCCGGAGGAATCAGATCACTCCCATTGATCATCTTCTCCCTGCGCTCCTCTGAGAGCTGAGGCCACGGCCACAAAATCAAAGCCCTGCCGTCGTGTCTGAGAGGGGTTATTGCGCACACAGGGGAGCTGAGAGAGACATGCTGGGCTTTGTGTGGTCGCTCGGTCTGACATCCCATACCACACATCATGGTGCGATGCTGCGACTACTCACAGTCCCAGGCGATGTGATTGTAGTTGAAGACCTGCCTGAGAGAGAGCAGGTCTGAGCTGGCGTGTGCAGACGAGCCATCGATGTCTAGAAAAGGTCCTGACCTATTATCAGATATTATGAGATATGGGGGGATCTATTTGAGGTGATTAGCTGTAATGTGGATTGACACACGAGGAGGACGATGGCGTGGGTGGTGGTATTCCAAATGCCACCTGCTGAATCCCCTCAACAGGAGGGAGACACATTGGATTGATGAGCAAAAACACTTTTTTGTCTTTATATCGCAGTGATTTCTAAACAAATAATTTGTATATTCAACATCCTGCTCCTGCTTATGGATGAAAATCACTATGAGCCTGATTATGGGTTTACACGGGAAAAAAAATGTTGTATATACAGAGATATTAGACCCTTTTCACTGTATACATTTTAAAATAAGATGTACCTTTATTGATCCCACATAGAGAGCCGAAGTCACACCCCTTCCGGTCGACCACATGGGACCTTATTTTTAGCTAAACTCTGCATGGAAGTGAACGGAGAGAGACAAATACTTTTTTGGATCCTGCTTAAATTGTGCCATGAACTACACATATGATGTTTTGTCAGTTTAAAAGATGATTTTACGAGTCCAGAAAGTCGCAGTTTGTCGTAAATAAAGTAAAATATCATGTAATTTTGTGTGAAACCGCTCAGTCTCATCGTCTCCCTTAACACACGTCACCAACAACAACATTGCCGCCAACTCGGCACTAAAAAAGAGGAAAATCACAATAAATCTGACCTTAAAGGACAACACAATTTCATACTGCGTTTGTTCATATTTGGCGGATCCTGCCACTTTTCTAACATAATATGAACAGTATTTTTTTTTTTACTTTACATGAAAAAGCTGATTCTGAAGCAGATTATTGTGAAGTAAAGTGATGATCTGAGGCAGCGTACCTGCAGCTGCTCCTCACTCCTCTTCAGCGGCACTTCCATCAGAGACAGCTGGTGCAGGGTCTGCACATGAGCCCTGCTTCTGGCCTGCCGTTTTTTCATTTCCATTTGGAGGAGTCCATCTTTTTCTTCAAGCTCCTCTTGAAGGCGGCTCACCTCCACCTGCCTGCTAGTCACCTCCTGCTCCTTTATTTTGGAGTTGGGCTCCTGAACAGAGAACAACAGGATTTTTTTCTTACTTTACATGAAAAAGCTGATTCTGGAGCAGTCCAACACAAGCTGTTAGAATCCAACAGGTGATTATTGTGAAGTAAAGTGATGATCTGAGGCAGCGTACCTGCAGCTGGGTGGAGTTGAAGGCGAGGCTCTCCTCCTGAGCATCACACCTGCTCTTCATCAGTGAGTTGATTCAACTCTGTATAGTGCGTTTATACAAATCAAGTTAGAAGAACTTGTGTTTTCAAGTTCTGAAGTGGTCTAATTAAAGTCTAACATGAAATAATTAAAACTTCTGTTCTTGCGTTATGTTCACCTGCAATGATGTGGATCTTGTGGCCACTTTGGGCGTCAGACTGTAAAGACAACACTGCCATATTATCACCTTTAAAGTCAATGCAGCTAAAGTGTTAGCAGGCAGTTTCCTATTAACACCTCCAGCAGACAAGGAGCATTAGTAGCATTCATTTAGCGTTGTGCCTGTATCCATCTGAAGAATCTTCAATATTCAATCTCCTTTCTCACTTTACATGTTACAAGCTAATCACTGACTTTATCTTCAGTTTGGTGCTGAGCAGGGAGTGAACAGCTCTGAAAACAGCCTGCTGATGCTATGAGACTAAGTGCTGTAAGTAACTTTATTTATATCGCACCTTCTGTGAGCAGAGACGTCACAAATTGCTTCACAGAGGCAATATTAATAAACAACACATGTAACATGAAACACAAGAAAAGCAGAGAAAAATCTAAGCTAATGGGTCTTGAGCTATTTTTTTTTAAGTGTCCACCTCTGCAGCACCTTCTCCTTTAGTTTTCAGCCTAGATCGAGGAAGCAATCCCCGATCGGAGCACCTTAAAGACATGCTGATGACATAGGGCTGCAGTAGATCCTTTATATCAGCAGGTTACAGAGCTTTATAAATGATTACAACTTTAGACTGGATTCTGTATTTGATGGGGAGTCAGTGGAAAGCATTCAAAATGGATGTCACACCTTAGCAGCAGCATTTTGCGAACGATCCTGAGGCAGGTAAAAAGGCCTTTGGAGCTCCTCCTTCATACACGAAGGCTCATAATTGGCGCTTCTCTCATGACATGCACCCACACAGACACATGGGAACGCATTCATGCTGCCAGAGAGAGAGGCACAAGCATAGATGTCAGAAACTCAGATTCAGGTTATAATCGACCCAATAAGAATGTTAAAAGTATCTTTCTACAAAACCACAGATAAGTTAAAACATTTGTTTTTGTTCAATTTTTTAACATGTTTCTCCTGTCACAACACTGTGCTCATGCTCTGGTTCGGTTTAGACACAAAACCCACTTGGTTAGGGTTAGGGAAACATTACGTTTTGGCCAAAAATGCTGTTTTTGTCACCACAAACACGTCTGGAAATCTTAAAAGTATCCAGCGATGTCACACTTACAAATGTTGAAACGCTGTGGTCGGGTCGTAAAAATGTAATGTCAGTGTGATATGACACATTTTGTAAAGATGTCATCATGATATGCAGCCTATGACACGTACAAATTTGAGTTTCTGTGGTGCCAACATTTTATCCCAGCGACTGGGCTGGTTAAATTTTGATTTTAACCAAATGTAGCCTGTTTGTAGTTTCTGCGTTTTGCTTTTGCAGGATAGGTGATAGATAGTTTTACAGCCATCTTTTAGGCATTCAGGTTCAGTGTCAGTAACTTTCAATGGCATAACTTTCAAAAACGAACTTTATTTGCTGAGCTGAGAGAATGTTCGGAAGACACAAAACCTGAGCCCAGCGGGCAGATTGACACATTGCGCAAGATGTCCGTCAATCAATGGAACATGGGATCTTAACCAGGCCTCTGATAAATAATCCACACCTGAACTTTTCTGAATTCACTCAGTTACTTTCCTGTGATTGTCTCAACATTTTTGGCACTCATTGTGTTGCCGCCCCTGTAACCTTTCATTAGTGCTGGGCTGCAATGTTTTTCATTGGTTAATACCTCATGATTATGAAGATCTTTGTCTCGCATAGCTGATAATCCACATGCTGCTCAGCTGAATGGGAAGTTCTCCTGGTTTATGTATGTAGCTTCTCTTCTGTTTGTTCACCCTTTTTGCCATGTTGCTTAGGAAGTGGCACCTAATGACCTCTATAATAGCTGTGATAGCAATATTACAATTTCCTTAATGGTGATTTCATAAAAGGTGCACCAACACCTTCAGGACACTCAAACGTCCTCTTCGACGAGCCTGTACTCTGACTTTTATCTCTTAGCCTGATTTGTACTGATGCTGGTGGACACTGAGTTGCACTGCTTCTAACAAAAGCTTCCTATCTGATTACATGTGGATGCATCCCCTCATTCCTGTGCATGTGTAGCTGAAACCAGTCCGCTCCGGCTCTTTTTGCTTCACGCATCGACATTGTTGTTTTTGGCACAAAGTGAATGTACCAGAGCTGAGATCGGCCAACTGTTCCACCAGTGCCACAGGCCTTCGGTGGCGACTGCTGAAGTCCCGGAGAGGTGCAAAGAGCAGCGAGGCAGTGCGTGTCGCGGGCTGGGCGATCCCTCCCACGTCTCTTTACTCATGCTGTCCCGAGGGGAGGCAGACACCCGGCCAACTGGTGTCACAGTTCCTCCGCCAAAAAGCCACTGAGTCACCGCGAAAATGGGGCAGAGATTTGGATCTTTTGCTCTCGTTTTCACCCGTTTATCCTTTTGTTTCAGTGGCTTGTGAATTAGTTTTGCAACATCTTGTAGTTATTGACCATCCAGACAGTCACAACACATAATACCCAACACTGATGAAGAGAGGAAACTTCTCGTTTTTGTTATTTCAGCATGAATTTAATGTTTTTTTCCCCAGCTGATAGGTGTGTGTGTGTCATAACTGTCTTATGTGAGTGTGTGTGGTCTTACTGATGTGTCACACCGCTAATGTTTCCCTCTGTGACTTTTCTCTTTGGTTTCTGTCGTCTCTCCTTTCTTATGCAACATCCTGTTAAAAGTGTCGAGGGAGGGTCTTTGTGACTCGCTCTCGTCCCTCTTAAATGTGTCTTAACTTACAGTCTTCTGGTGATATTGGCTTCAAAGATTAGACGAAATATTTTTTGTTGTTTACAAAAATTTATTCATACAAATCTTACAACACTTTTTTTTTTTTAAACATTTATTGACTTGACCCTTGCAGATCGCCATTTGAAGTAGTAATCTAATAGCCACTTTCTACACAGTAAATATATATATATATCTTTGATGATTATTTCATTTGAGTAAGGCTATTGGCGCTTTTCATTATCATACATATAATGTTTCATGGAGAGCAACGGGGGGAAACTGATCCTTCCCTCGGTTTTTCACAAAAAAAGGTCTACGTCTAGTGCTCTAAAAAACAAGAGTGCAACAGAAAGCAGCGCAAGCGGGGAACGCTTGACGTCTAACAGAGAACAACAACATAAAAAGGGTGAAATGTAAGCTGATGATGTGCAGCATTGTAGGGCCACTAAATAGCCATCTGTGATTCATGGCGATTTTTAAAGTCGATGCAAGGCACCACAGCCGCAAACTGCTTCCTGCGTCACAAAGCCTAGAGGAGAATGCAAAATTAAAAAAAAAGATTGATACAGTAAACACAGATTGAAGAACTTTCTTACCCTGCTGTTTTTAAAGCTCAAGTGTGCGTCCCTCCCTCACAAATTCAAGGAGTAAATCAGACTACTGTAACTCTGGTGATGTGATTTGTTTAGCTTGTAGTTTTTGCCTGAAATCAGCATGTTCTCGGTCAATTCTGCTCCCTTTATTCCCCCTCTCTTTATGTGTTTTCCTCCCTCGTCTTTAAAATGTTTTTCATGTCAGTCAGTCGACTATGGCAGCTTTAGCGTCACACGGACCACTTTAAAATGTCCAGTCACAGCTGTGTTCTTCACGTACAGTTTCACAGTTACAAAAACAGTTTGGCCTAAAAAAAGATAAAAGCATGACATCAGACTGAGAGATTCTTGCCAGCAGTAAGAGTACATTCAGGTAAATTCTTCGACACATTACAGCTTTTGTGTAGAAATGTCAGTGAAGGAGAACAGAACACAAAACAACATCCAGAGATGACAGGTATGTATGTTTGCAGTAGTCAGAAAGCAAGCAAAACCATCTAGTTGGAATCGTCTGCACGGATGCGGTGGCTTAGTGCAATTACTTTAATCATGCAATCTACTGTAGTTTCTTTACATTGGTTCACATGACAGAAAAAGGGAAGCACAATAGACCCAGAAGGTTCAAACACAAGAGTTCAAACTGCCTCGTTATGTCTCTCACAAAGAACAAATCAATGGGTAACTCACCATGTAACAAGTATCATTTCTTGTTTGTTTTTTTTATGCTTTTTTTTTTTTTTTAATTTGCTCGATGGTGCTTTCAGATGCTAGTGATACTTATTATATGGGCAGAGAGAGGCATGAGAAAACCTTCAGCAAGAGTAAGAGGTTTCCAAACACACAGGAACCAGTCGATAGAAACACAAGATTGGCACTTTACATGAGTCAAAAGGTGTAAGCTCACTCTGTAAACACTGCGGAAGAAAAGGACAAGAACAACCTCAGAAGTACTCTGGTCCTCATCTCAGATTTGGGATTTTCTTTTGCTTAGAAAAACTGATGAATTTTGAAAGGTTCTAAGGCCAACAGGGCTCTCATCTGGTCCAACCCAGATCTACTAAATAATATCATTCCAGCATCCGTAAACAGGACACTGATAAATCTGTGTCTTTATCAATCAACAGTGATATGTATAACATATCGGTCTGAGCAAAGTCTCTCCACATTGTGGGATTAGCTGGGATTAAAGATTAGTGAGACTCTCGAGAGACAGGAGCACAAATGAGGTGGAAGAAGAAGAAGAAGTACGGGTTTGAGTGTTTTCGGAGCAAGATCACAAGGTGAGAAGAAAAAAGGGAGGGGACATGAGACGCCCCCGCGAGGACACGGCCTCGGGAAAGAGCCTGAAACTCACCGGATATTTGAGAGAGAACTGTTTCAGCCAGTCTCTCATAAAAGCCTCAAACTCATCCCCGTCCGGGAGGGCATCAAAGTCTATGTCTTGTAGGATTTGATGAAAACCTATGTCTTCAAGGCTGTTGTGAATAGAGACAACTAAACTCTTAATGTCACTTTACAAAAAGCAGCATTCAAATACATTGATTGTCTTTTAAACTATTTATTTTCCTCACAATCATATCTCTTCACTGAACGTTTAAAAGACAGGGCTGTTTACTGAACAATTTGAGTCTCCCCTCAATCTAACAAAAATAAATCAATGAATACATAAATAGAGGCTATTTTTCTTTCTTTTTTTTTCTCTTTAGAATGAACAAAAAATTGGTCCACAAAGTAGATATGTGTGTCCTCAAGTGCTTTAAGTACAAAATAAAAAACAATATTATTATCAAAATATTCATTTTAATGGCTTACTTCATACATAAATACATGTTTAAGAACACAAAAGCGATCCACTGATTGTTCAGATCTCAAAATGACTTCATCTGGGGGCTGCACACACTTAAGTTTTTTTGTTTTTCAGGGAGGGGAGGAGGAGGGAGGAGGAAAGGGGGAGGAGGATGCTACAAATATGCCAGCCGGCGTCCTTTGTTTCTAATTCTCTGTCTATACCTTTTCCCAAGGACTGCCGCCAGGTATTTCTTGACCGCCATTTGCTTTCGGTAGCGGCTGTAGCTGTCTGTGAAGATGCCGTCTGAGTGTCGCTTGGACAGAGGCTCTGAGCTGTCCTCCAGTGTTTTCCCCCCGCTGTGAGAGAGAGAAGGAGAGAGGGAGGCAGGGAGGGAGGAAGGGAGGGAGACAGGAGGGAGGTTTCACTACCATCACATTTACATAAACATGACCTCCTGTTTGTACAGCCTGCGGCGCTGAGGTGAACAGCCTGGACACTTGGATTGAACTTTAAGAGGAAGAATCTTTGGATAATCAGATTTTATTCAAAGCAAAGCAGCCAGTCTGTGCTTTTATTTTGAAGGATTTTAGGGAAATCAATCAGATTTCAGCATTTAGTTGTTCCCAGGACACAGCAGGCAGCCATGCTTGAGAGATTTTGCTTCAATATTGTCTCACAAATGCCTTAATTTCAGGAAATGCTCACACTCTCTGTCTTTGTTCAACTTTAAGCCCATCCCAGGATGATTTCACACATATTTTCAACCTGTAGGCCTCCTCATCAGAGAGTAATCGTACCCCACCCTGCTCCATCGGGAACCACTGGGACTCCATCCATCCTATAAATGATTCATATGGAAATAAATTTAAGCCTGCTCTCTCAGCGCCTTAACGACAAGGCAGAGGGCTCAGACAGTGACACTTCCCAAATCAATCAAGTGCCCATTTGTGCTCTCTCATGGCATTAATACAGGCTGATTCAGAGGGCGAGGGCGCTGGGAGATAATGGGACCACAGACACGTATAACAGCGTGAATTATGAGCATTTAAAGGATCAGTACAAAAAAAAAAGAAGAAAGGAAAAGGCACAGAACAGGACAGATAACATTGAGTTTAAAATAAGAAGAGGTGACAAACAAGAAGATGTTCTTACCCTACACGTTTTGCCATCAGAGAATGCAGATATTTCCTTGCTGATAACTGACCCAGCGCTTTCCTGTAGGCTTTATTAAACATGCCGTCTGCATGCCTTTCCGTTCTGGGATGATAGATAGCCACACAGTAAAAATCACCACACACCCACAGCGCAAGAGGCAACAAATTCAAAGTAGCTGCACTGCAAAAACAAGTCAATTATATGTGTAAAACTGGGCCTCAGTTTTTTTGGGGTTTTTTTATTGGAGAGAGTTTTTAGAGTATTTCACTTGTGTCTTTGGGGTGTTTTCTGAAAGTAATCTGCACTAAATGTTCTGCCTTGTTTCACTTTTTCTGCCGAGGAAGCCAATTTTTGTGGAATATTTAAACAGGAGGTGCAATTTATAGGTTTTGCAGCCAGATTTCATTGTTTTTTTCCCACTACTTTCTTGCAATTCAAAGATATTCATCCTTTAAAAAAAAGAAGCCTGATTTAAATCCACTAAGTTCTCCTGGGAATTCAGTTCAAACAGCTCTGACTTAGTGAAGTTCTGTCTTGAAATAATAAATAACAAAAAAAAAACCTTTTTCTTCTGACAACATCTTGACAATACGTTACATCAATCCAGACAAAACTTAACAACATACGTGGACAGAAATAGGACTACAGCGATGAGGATGTTCAACATGAATGTCTCCAAAGACAGAAAGTTCAGGAACGGTGATGATGATAGTCACCTTTTCTCTGGTGGGTAAAACAAAGAGAAGACGTCGTCAGCGACAGACGGAGGGCTTCTCACATCCACTTGCTCTCCGTCATAATCCAGGGAGGGTAAGGAGTTTCCATCCTCGTCGTAAACCTCACTGTCAAGTCTGAAAAAAGGCAGACACGTTGTCAGGATCCAGAATGGGAACAATTAAACCAAATTCAAACCGAGAGGAATGTGTTGTAAACTCATTTAGAGACTTTTTATGTCTTTAATTATAAAATGAGCTTTTTTTATGGAATCATCCACCAGAAATGTGAAGTGTTGCTGCGTAAAAATGCAATTTTCTCCAAAAATCTGAACTCTAAGTCTTTTCTTTCTATAAAAACGTTATCAATTAATTATCTAACCACAATAAATCTGTGGATTAATGGCCGCAGGATACATTCACACACTGTACTCCACTGCCTCTGGAGCCTAAATCACATCACCGCCACTCCCTGGTGGATGTTTCTGCGCAATTATTTCTGTGTGCGCAGCCCTATGGATCGGCTGTCAGATGATGTTATCCAGTAATCCAATAGGCTATTATAGCCTCAGACATAACTAACTGTGAAGCAGACACGCTCTTTAGCCTGCGCCCTGCTGCTGCTGAGCGCAATTACGCACAAGCTCTCCTCTCAAAAAAGCAACCTGAGAAGTGTATAAGCGATGTGTGAAGGTGTACGTACCTAACACTGGGAAAGCTAAGCCCCACAGGTGAGCAGTAGACGCTGTAATGCATTATGAGTCCATAGATGAGTAAGGCTAAAGTCGCTTTACTAGACATTGTCCTGCTGCAAAAGAAAAAAAACCCGACATTAATCACACGTAAGGACAATTATTCTATGCATTTAAGTAGTTTCTATCATTTGCTGTAATATTTAGTCACTTTCACACCACACCTGTGAGTTTAAAAGCAAAATAAATCATCCACACCCGACTTTTCCTCCAAACGCTGCCTACTTTTACGCTGCGTAAAAAAGTGCCTCCTCTTACCAGTTGCGAGACGCTCAACGCGATCCGCTGAAGACCTCAACTGGGAGAGTGAGATAGGATCTCTATCTCAGTCTCTCTCTCTCCCTCTCTCTCTCTCTCTCTCTCCCTTCCTCTCTCCTCTTCCTCTGTTCCCCCTCAGTGAAGCGCCTCTCCTCTTCGGTCTCCTTGTGCTTGTTCCGAGTGTGCAGCCCTCCGTGCAGCCCGCAGCTCAGTTCTCCAGGATCTCTACGTGTTCTCGGTCATGAAGAAGCGCCAAACATGTGCCGTCTGCGGAGAACTTCTTCCTCCTGCTGTCCTGTGAACTTAACTCCCCTCGGTTTTTTATTCATGAATCCGAAAGGCATGCCTTTTTCACTTGTCACGTAGGTGGTGGTGGGGGGGGAGTTGGAGACGAGGGGGGAGGTGGGCGGCTGCGTCATCGCCCCGCCGTCCCATTGGAGTGCATCCTTCTTCCGCGTCAATGAGAGACCCCGAGCCAAGTCATAAAAAAAGAAGAAGAAGAAAAAAAAAAGAAGAATGGATCCTGAATTCAAACATGATCATTAATTAAACAGTGAGTTAATGTCAACATTTGACGTCACGCCATTAACTGGATCACATGGCCTCTGGAGCTTGGTGGGATGGAGGGAGCTGTCCAGTGCTGGAACATGACAGACAGCCTCCCTTACACTAAAAATGTCTCCAATAAGGCTTCAAAGATGATTTATTTTTACTTATTCTGTCCAACATCCAGCTCTCCACCTCTGTGGAGGTCAGAGGTCAGTTACACAACCAGACATTTAAGTGTTGTTCAGAGGATTTCACTCAAGGGACTTAACACAATTCATCTGAAACATTCAAAAAGACCAAATATGGGCATGCATGGTTTTCACTGGACGGTGACGGAAAAGCTGACGTAGGAGAATATGTACATATTTAACATTAACTGTGTCGTGTGGAGCTGTCTGGTGCTGAAACATGACTGAAGGTTCCTGTCTCTGAGGCAGTCATCGTGTCCATGTTCAACCACTGTAAAAGTCAGAGGTCAAGCTCTGTTACACAGCCACACGATGTAGATATAAGTAGGGCTGGAAAACGTGTCGTTATCCAGACTATAAATCGTCTGAGAGTTTGGATATGACATAAGTGTTCTTCTCCTGGGTTTAAAGGCTGCATTACAGTAAAGTGACGTCATGTTCTGAACTTACCAGACTGTTCTACTTGTTCTTGGCCATTATATGCACATTACTGATGATTATTGATCAGAAATCTCATTGTGTTAATGTTTTGTGAAAGTACCGATAGCCATCCCATCAATAATGTCACAACACCGATATAGAGGCAGAGAGTGCATGAGTCACGTATCTTCCGGTGGAACCCACGGGACCTTATTTTAGATAAACTTTGTATGGTAGTAAATGGACAGAGACTAATCATTTTTGTCATGAACTACACATATCATGTTTGTCAATTTAAAAGATAATTTTCCAAGTCAAGAAAGTCGCAGTTTGTCGTAATTGAAGTAAAATATCATCTAGTTTTCATGTTAAAGTGCTCAACACACGTCACCAACACCAACATGGTCGCCAATTTTGCATAGAAAAGGTGCTAAAGAAGATGAAAATCACAATAAATCTGGTCATATTGACAACTGCAGTCATGTGGAAGGAGAGTTGGTCAGTTCTGTGATGTTTAAGTTACAAGTTTTTTACGAGTTTTGGTGAGCGTTCAACCAGACGACGTCACTAACGCGACTGTTGGCTGTGAAGTCTTTATAACGACGTATTTTCACAGTCTGATATTTCATTAGTTATATTTCTCCTAATCACATATGTTGAAGACCATTTAAAAAGTCCTGATGTCCCCACTGGGATGCAGCATAAACATATTGCGATATTATTTTAAGGACATATCACCCAGCTGATATAAGACTAATATATAGAGTTTTAACCTGAGTCATCTGTTCGAATGATTTATATTCGTGAACTTTGACATTCTGCTGATTTTGTTTTGTTTCTTATTTGAGGCTTTTTTGCTGTATTCCTTATTTTCCAGTGATAAAAAATACGTCAGTCTCCTGGGAAAACCATGTGTTTCCACTAGGGGTGTCACAATATCACGATAATCATCTCCTGGCTGCCTTTTCACTCGTAATTGAGTGTAATTGTTCTTTTTGAAGGTAATTTATTTGCCTAAAACAGACAAAACACACAGTTTCTATAGATATCACAATGTGACAACCCTGATTTCCACAACATCATCTCTGAGTTTTTAGACGGTTTAGACGGTTTATTCAGAGGAAGGAACCTTAAATGTGATAACACGGTATATGTAAAAGAAATAGTTAATAGTCACCTAACCTGGAGCTACGTGGCTTTAACTGGATGGTGGCTAAAAGCTGACGTATGAGCCTGTTTATATATTTGATGACGATGTCGTCTGACAGCTTCTCATCTACAAACATTTTCTCGAACTAAAGCACCAAAGAGAAGTCTCTGACGTACTTCACTTACCTATATTTATCATCTCCTTTCAACCGCCGTTACAGTCAGAGGTCAGTCTCAGTTATAGAAAAAGACACTCAATAGATTGAACCTGAGTCATCTGGTAGAATCAAAGTCTCTTGAACCATGTGACATCTCTTTTTCAGACATTTAAGTGACGTTTGACAAAAACGATTCATAAAAATCAATGAATAACCTGAGTCCTGTGGTGGAAAAGTCAGTTTGGTAAAAGTGCCATCACAAAAATATAAATATAAGTCCTGACAAAATGAATCTGAAGGGCTCTCTAGGAAAGGAAAGAGTAAGTGACGCTTATTTTTGTAGCAGGTCGAGGTCGAGCTACTTTTAACAAATATACGTCAAGTTACTTAGTTAAGTCCGGTGGTTCCCAACCTAGAAGTTGGGCCCCTCTAGAGCCGGAGAGGTCGATTTTAGGGATCAAGACAGGATTTGGAAGGAAATCAGAAAGAAATCGAAGTCCTGCCACTCAAATTTAAAATCATTTTATGGACTTATTTTTATAATCTTGGCTTTTTTTGTGAAATAACGGATAAATGACAGCACCATCAGGAAAATTTAGAGAGGAAATGTGTCTTTGATTAAACTTTTTAACAACTCATAGACGCCTGAAACACGACAAGGGGTCATTTTTAACTAAATATCGTCGCTTATCATGTGTTTTTAAAGTAAAATATAAATCTGAAAAGTAATAACTGCAATAGTTTTGTCTGAAATGAAGCAAAACAGAAGTAAAAAGTGGTATAAAATGCAGTAACTCAAGTACTAATACCTCAGAATTATTCTTAAATACAGTACTTGGTTGCTTTCCTTGAAATAGCTTCGTTTTTCTCGACTGTTTCTGATACGCAGGCACTCGTGACCGTCTTCACAGCCTGGACACTTTTAACACACATTAACAGTCAGCTGTGTGTCCTGCGTCCACAGAGGAATCAGGACCATGTGTTGAATCTTTAGCGGGTGATTCAGACCGGTCGATCCTCCTCTGGCTCTGACGTCGTGTGACGGTTAGAAACTTTGAATCCTCGAGATGCGGAGGAGAAAATGTCTGATGCTGAGCCGGAGCACTTTTTCTTTTAGTCTGGGAGAGCACTGCGCCCCAGTGGTGATGAGAAGGACGTGCAGTGTGGGTTTGCTTTTGGACCCTTTAACTCAGTGGAAATTAATTAAGGTTAACACGAGAGAATCATAATGAAATCATCATCGTCTTCTATTGAAATGAATCACAGTAAAATGCTGATTACACAGCCGGCATGTCTTAATCACGGCTAAACAATATTTGAGCTGATGTTTCCAGGATATCACAGCTTTTTAATTATCTAATTACATGTGCCGAGCTGAGAACATTAAGCAGATAAGAATATTTATCCAGTAATCTGCTCGTGTTTGACTCACCACACCATATAAGTGTCTTCCTGTAATAATCAAAGTGGAATATTAATAAACAGGCTGTCCTGAGGGAAGCATTTTTAATCTCCTGGTGAAAGTTGGATGATATGTTTGCTGTTTTTCACTCATAATAAAACTGATAATAAAATACATGTACAGTAAGTTTAAAAAAAAAAAAAAGGGCTCCTGACAGTAACTCATCAAAGTAAGATAAAACAGGCTGCTGCTTGCTCAGATGTGTCTGCAAACAGCGGCTGTGTTAAATTCACGCTGTCTCACATCTTTTTATTTGGAAAGACAGCTGCGAGTAATCATAGCGGATGATACCGTGTGTGTGTGTGTGTGTGTGTGTGTGTGTGTGTGTGTGTGTGTGTGTGTGTGTGTGTGTGACTGAGCTTTATCACACCAAACGAGACAGGTGAAGAACATATGACTCACTCTAATTTGAGCGCTGTTAGCTTTTTATAGCGGCCGCCTGCTGCTGTTGACATGTCGTGTTTAAAGAGTTTTATTGAAGCTAACAGCCTCATGACTCAAGTATTTTAATACTCGCCTTTTACAACCTCGGGTGTTGACAGAGAGTGGCTTTTTAAATCTAATTTGCAAGGTGTGTGTGGTTGTGTCCGGAAGGGCTGAGAAGAAATGAAAAGAGCCGCAAGAAGATGTGACACACCGAAATGAATGTAATTTGGTCAGAGCTTTTTACAACATGTTGGTCGTTTGTTCCTTATTTTAAGCTTATTGCCTAAAGGATTAGTACACCCAAAAATGAACTTGATGGAAAGTCAGGTGAAGTTGTGGAGTTCACAGAACATTTCTGGAGCTTCACAGCAAAACAGTGTTGCAGCATTATCTTAGAAATACTGAAGTAGATGGGGACTTGTTTTAAAAGGTTAAAATAAAACAACAAACAATAAATAAAATGGCTCCATACAGCTCGTCTGGCGCAATCCAAGTCTCCAGAGGCCCTGAGATCTCAAATTGATGTGAAAAGATGTTATTAGTGGTGTGTTTTCATGTTTTGCACAGAATGTATAACAATGTGTGTTTGACAATGTGTCTACAGCTGAGAAACACATTCACTGTATCCGGATTTGTCGTATGGAAGTTTCAGGGTCCTAGTTCCCGTTCATAGTGACTGATTTTGTGTTTGTGTTGGGCCGACAGGTTCATTCGACTTGTTCTGTGGTTTTCTGAGGCTGACATTTGCAATTCCTTGTCTAAAATAAAGTGGCCAACAACTATGTACGTATAGATAGATTTTTTTGTGTGTGGCTGTCCTGCAAGAACCACACATCTCTAAAAAGTAAAAACAAAACGAAAACAGGCTTTTCATCTTTGTAATGATGCACAGGAGTAGATATACTTCGTGTTGGAGATGGTTTTCACTGGACAGCACTGAAAGCTACCATACGAGCACGTCATATATGTTACATGAGACATTGTCTTTTGAAAAACTCTGTTGCTGCCGTGGTGTCATTTACGCTGGGGACACTGGAAACGGTCCCACTGCTGTAGTTTTGTCCCCATGACTTTTTAAAACCACAATTAGTTCAATATGTGCTTAAAAAAGTAGTTTGCACCTCAAAAAGTTCACTAATAAATTGGATTAAATCAATTTTGATGCCCCATTATGCATTTTTTCCCCGTCTAAACTATCCTCTCTGATCTCATATGATCCCATCATTACATCACCTCAAACCCCACGTGTAGAAGACCATTTATAAAATGTCCATATGTCTCGAGTCCCCTTCTTAACACAAAGTGATGCCCTTGGTTGCTGCTAACCCTAACCCCAAAAGATCTACTCAAACTAACAAACTAAATAAACAAACTGCGTTTTCATGACTGTAAGTTTGAATTGAGACTGACACCACCTGAAGGGCCTGAACCTCCCCCTCTTCTCCTCCTTAACCCTCTCACAATAATCTGAATCATGAGTCAAAGATGGGTTTGATATTTGATGATGAGGTGACACTCTTGCCTCAATATAACTTTAAATTTAAACAATACGTGGAGAGATCCTCACTCCAGTGATGAAAACAGACATTTTTGCATTAAAAAAAGACCTAAAACATCAATTAAATCTTTGTTGTTTCATTTAGGTTTTAAAGGAGCATCAGAAAGATCTTCACTGACTGATTTTTTTATGCCTAAACAAACTAAATAAACAAACTCTCTTTGTTTTCATGACTGAATAAACTGAATAAACAAACTGACCTTAAAGGACAACACAATTTCACACTATTTTACTATGTTTATATGTGGCGGACCCTGCCACCTTTCTAGCTTCAAACCTTATTTTCCTCTGAGAACAGCCTGTTTACTCAGTTGAGGAAACATACAAATTTATGTATGTATTATTACCTCATTAATATGAAATATTTAAATTGTGAGTTTGAATTTCTTACCTAAAACTACATAGTGCCCTTTAAATGACATCTTTGATAATAGTGAAACGCAAGATAATGTGGAGGTTGGTCCTTGTCTTGGCTTTTGAGTAAATATATATATAGTTTATATGTGGCGGACCCTGCCACCTTTCAAGCTTCAAACCTTATTTTCTTCTGAGGTAACATGTTTATTCAGTTGAGGAAAAATAAGAATGTATGTTTGTATTTTTACTTCATTAATATTGAAAATATTATATGTATATACATATATATGTATATGTATATATATATATGTATACATATACATATATGTATATATATATATATATATATATATAAATATAATACTGAAATGCAAGATAATATGGAGGTTGGTCCCTGCCTTTTGATTAAAACATATACAGTTTACAGCCCTGTGATGAACTGGTGACCAATGTCAGCTGGGATCAGCTCCAGTCCCCCCGTGACCCTGAAAAGGATAAGCGGTTACAGACAATGGATTGATGGATGGATAGTCTGTATGTGGCGGACCCTGCCACCTTTCTAGCTTCATTATTTATTTATTTTCCTCTGAGAACAGCTTGTTTATTCAGTTAAGTGGAAATAAATATTTATGTTTGTATTATTACCTCATTAATATTGAAAATATTTTCAATTCTGAGTTTGAATTTCTTCTCTAAAACTACACACTGCCCCTTTAACATCAGACACTTTAAGTACTATTTGTATGGGTGACTTTCACTTTTACCAAAGTCACATTCTAACATCTTTATTATCTTTATGTCCTCTCTCAAGCGTGATTTGTCTGACACCACTTATATCCCACCAGTTATAACAGCTGCACACTTTAAAGCGCTGCAGATGTGCAGCTGCAGTACCACCGCTGCACCAGCAGAGGGCGCCAGAGATCCGTACTGACATCGAGGTCGCTTCCAGTCCTCCTTTTTTTTTCCCCACATGAAAACCATCCTCCTCTTCCTCTTCCTCCTCTCTCACATGATCATCTCTTTATGATCCTCCTCCTCTTCCTCCCCCTCCTCCTCCTCCTCCTCCTCGGATCGTCTCCGTGCTGCTCTCCGGACCGGCAGCTGTACCGGACGGATCCGTGTCTCCAGCTGTGGTGGCTCCAGTCCCGCAAGGCAGGGTCGGCCATGTTGTTGTGTGGTGGTGGTGGTGGGGGTGGATGCAAGTTTAGTAGTAGGAAGTAGAGCGGCGACAAAGAGCTGGGACACTTCAGGGTCTCACTTTTTTTTTTTTTTCTCCTTCTCCTCTCTGCACATGCTGGCTGGATTCCTCCTGTGTGACAACAATGACCGTCTCCTCCACCTCCTCCTCCTCCTCCTCCTCCACCCTTCAACACTGTAACACCGCTCTGATTTAACTTCACAGTTGCTCTCCTGGATGGATGAAGTGAGGATGAAGGCGGTTCGGTCCCGTTTGGAATAACTCGGGATTTTTTTTTTATTATTATTATTTCTGTTTCCTGGATCTGATTGAAGGAGGAGGGTGGGAAAAACACCAGAAGAAGAAGAAGAAGCAGAAGAAGAAGAAGAAGAAGAAGGATCTGTGAAGGTAAAGAAAATCATACATGAAACGTGTCTTTGTCAGAGGATTAGATAAGGATGGGCCGAAAAGGCAGCTGCTCGCCTGTCTGACCTGTCATCAACAAAGGAATGAAGCTGTCTTATGATCAGACACACACATATATATATATATTTATGTATATATACCTGTCTGTGTTACTGTAATCAATGTATCTGTTTTATATATCAGTGAAAAGACAGCATGTGCTCCAAGTCCCTCAGGAGTATCAGTGCAACCATATCAGACAGCAGAGAAATACTTTAAACTAGGGCAAGGTCACCACACCACAGATATATTACAGTTTAATATCATTCGCATATGTGTGTTAATAACAGATGGTTTAATCAGCAGAGAGCTTAACTTGTCGTTTAAAGGAGCAACGCTGCAAAAAAAAAAAAAAATGTTAAAAGTTAAAGGAGCACTGTGAAGAAATTCAAACTCAGAATTCAGATATTTGCAGTATTAATGAGGCGATGATACAAAATGCAGACGTGTTTGTGTTTGCCAGCTGTTCTCAGAGGAAAACAGTTAGAAAGGTGGCAGGGTCCGCCACATATGAGCAAAGGATATGAGGTCGGTTTGTTTATTCAGTCGTGAAAACAAAGAGAGGTTGTTTGTTTAGTTTATAAAATAACACTCAGTGAAGATATTTATCCTTCCTCCACAAAACTACATAATGCTCCTTTAAAACCTGGATGAAAAAACAAAGACTTAATTGATGTTTGTGTCTGTTTTCATCACTGGAGTGAGGATCTCTCCACGTATTGTATTAATTTAAAGTCATATGGAGGCAAAAGTGCCAGCTCATCATCAAATATCAAACCCATCTTTGACTCATGCTGATTCAGATTATTTTCAGAGGAGGAGGAGGAGGAGGGGGAGGAGGTTCGGGCCCTTTAGGTGATGTCAGTCTGAATTCAAACTAACTGATCAAACAGCTGAGTCACAGTTTCTGTCCTCACTTTGTGCTCCTGCTTTATTATTCCAGTCCTGTCAAGTGTGTGACTGTGACTGTGAACCTGACTGGAGATCAGTCATGTAAAGGATGCAGCTCTGCACCTTCACACAGCTGTGACTGAATCATATGTTACTGTAAACCCATATAAGGGCAGGTGAAAATGGGGAGTTAAAGGGGGAATGCCGTGATTTCTAACATGCACGGTGTTAAAATGAGGCATCGCTGCAGAGACGATGAGTGGACGGTGACTTTGTTGACCCATTGGGCGAGTTCGTGTGATTTATAGTGTCATGAATAAAAGAAAGATTTGAGTTCCTGTTCGTTCGTCCTGTTTTATACGGCTTATTTAAAGGTGACAGCTGAAGTCAGGATGCTCTGATCCAACCTTCTTCTCCTTTTACAGATTCTCAAAACTCGATTCACGATATCGTCCAATACCGAAACTATTTGTTTTTTGTTTTTTGTGCTTACTGTCTCCTGGTGTTGAAATCACCAAGCATTAACTCATCAGAATTGAATCAACGTTAATATGAACAGCTGGTAAAATAAGCAAAGTGACAGAATACACTGATAGCTGTGGGTATATAAAGCATTTATAGTAACATTTTTAGATGTGATGATAAAGGCTTCACGAGTCTGGACATTTCAGGCTTGAAAGTGCTGCGTGAACCCTGAATTTACAATCCAATTTATCAGTGAAGGCACCATGAGGCACAGATTGAATGGCTGTAACTGATAGTGAAAACTGAATCTTAAAATGACATTGACCAAAAAAACTATTACGTAATTGCAGATCCCCAAACAGCTTACTGGGGTCAGTGTCAAGCTGACACCAATCTGGTGAATGAGATGGGTACTGTGATGTTTAATCAGCGTGGATCAGCTGATTCTGCTGAAGTTCTGTCTGTACAGCTTCAGGACGACTACTAAATAAATGTTAAAGGTGTAATATGTAAGAAAATTAAACTAAAATTATCAACAGAATGTGAAGAAATACAGTTTTGACTTCTATGTTTTGTCTATGTCTATGTTTTGTGTTGCAGAAATGTCTACTGAAGTTAGCATGCTAACCAGCTAGCACCCGGGCCTGCAGTCCAAAGGTCCTGTGCCAGCGGTGTAAACATAAACACTCTGGCTAGCTGCACAGCTAACTGAGCTAACACGTGTAATGTATTGCTTGCAAGGATAATACTTAAGTTAGCACACTTACCAGCTAGCCACCTCTCGTCCCAGTACTTGTTATGTAAACACCCCCGGTTCCCCCGATCTCCAGTACTACTCTAGTGATATGCTGCTGTCCCCTGTTTGTTTTGAGTATGTTTTCGACAGGTGGTCAATTCTTACATATTGCACCTTTAAGTACAGCGTCGTCACAACATAAAACTGGTTCCACTGGGTGGTTGCCAGGTTTGAGTGGACATTAAGCGGCTGTATAACCTTCCCTACTTTGCACCTTAAACATTTATTAGTTTTTGTAAGATTTACCTTCAAATAAGTCAGCAGCATTTGACAAATATACCCAAAACAAAGAATGGAAAGGCTTCTTCTGTTGTCCTGAAATGAAAGCTCTTTAAATCCTGCCAGCCAGGAGCAAAAATCCATTGAATTCACATATAAGGATTGGGCGTATTAATCCTTTACCGGCAGTTCAATACACACAAGAACAAAAACAGACAAAATGTGGTGGTAGTGGGTTTGGATATCGTTTTTCCAGCCTAATCCAGGCCACCACATGGCTCCTACAGTCACTGTGTTTGATGTTGACAGTTCAAACACTCGACCCTGTTATGTGCTGACAAACTGATGATTGCAGACACACTCACATTCCCAAAAATAGCTCACACTTAGCCCCGACTCAGGTGCCAGTATTCAGGTATTCCCAGAAGACCTGTTATTGTAGAAAAACCTGTGATGTCTGATCTGTGGCAGCACAAAAACTCAAGTAAAATTTGTGATAACATCAACTCAAATCTCAAAGCGAGCGTGAGGAATCAGGCTACTATGTTTTTCGAGTGAAACAGTCGAGCACTCTCAAGCCAAGTTGAGTTTTCTCTGCTTGCAACAGAGCTCCACACCCATCGCAGTGTAAATCTCATTATGAGCTCATTAATGTTCCCGTAGACGCTCTGAAACATCATCACATGACATTCCTCCAGACCCAGTTTTAACCCTTCGGCATCAGAGGAATGCAGTAGATGGTGGCAGGCAGCATCTGTTCCAGATCTGAGGCCTAGTAAAACTCCAGAGAGCCTCCCCGTCTTGCAGCCGCAGCGTCAGCTGCCGACAGCTGTCCGGCGGGATGCTGGGCAGCGTTTCACTCAGACCTGATGGATGATGGATGGAGGAAGTCCACCGTCGTGCCCCTCAGCCGGGCTGCATGACTGTCATCCAGCCAAATGTCAACTTCATTAGAGTCTAGATAATCTAAACCCCGGGGGAGCGGAGGCTGTTTAAACAAGCAGGATGCTTAAAGGACCAAAATATATTTGAGATTCAGGGTTCAGTTAATTTATAATGCATGATATGCAAAGGAGAGATTGAAAATGCATCTGCTCAGTCAGATTCTCCTGTGAACAGAGTGACTTAAAATATTCAATAATGAATGTCCAATAATGAATATTTCATGATTTCACAAGTTTGTGTTGTAACTTTACCCGTTTGATTCTGACAGTGTTGCTTCAAATGTGTCTCTTCTCGCCTCACTCCTCTGCGTAGACACTCCAGTTATACCCTTAAAGAAATTTAAGACGTGGAGGGCTCTACATAATGATTATTAAGTCTCAAATCACCCATCAAAATGCTTATTTTTTCCATATAATAGTGCAAAAAAGCAATAAAAAATAGCGAGTCCTCATTGTTGAGGAGCTTGAATCAGTGATGTTTTTAGCCGCGCTAACAAACGACTTTGAAACTCTCCTCCACTCTCGTCCTGATATAGTCACTTCTGGGTCAGGTCTTGAAATCAGCAGTCACAGTTGGTTTGCGCTTGTGTAACACAAAGATAGCAGCAAATCCTGATATTTTGCACGATAAGCAATCAGGCCAACCAGTTGTGCATTCTTTGCTGGTGAACTCCAGTAGAGAAAAGGCATCTCTTTGTTTCTGACCACCAGGACTGTAAATCTGGATTATCCTGCACTGTCAGCACACTCAACTGAACTTTTGTCTCTGCAGCTCTTCTTTAAAATTCTGAACCATGACCCGCTCAACCCTCCCAAACTTCTTCGTCGTCGCTATCAGCGAGCGCGAGAGAGAAAAAACGCAGCTCTCGTCCGTCTTATCAGCATTTTGTGAAGCCTGTGCTGAATTCTCACACTGTGGTCGGAGCAGGGGGAAGGAAAGCGTGGGCAGGTCGCTGATAAGAAGGGTGCAGGTTGGAGTTATCACTGTAACAGAAGAATATGTAAAGTTTTGGACTGCATAGCTTCAGAGCGCAGACAGCCGGCTCGAATAGTTCAGATAAATGTTTTCCTCCAGCTGCTGATGATGGAAACGAGCGGTCTGTTTTTGGTTTAGTGTGCAGAGGCAGAGGTATGCGTCGACTGAAATCAGGATTATATGAGCGTACAAAGGGGAAGCGGATAATAGCGAGCGTGCTTCTGTAATAGGCCTTAAAACTATGTGTATTTTAGGTGCAAACCAGCGGGGATAAGAGAGGTCAGGCCAGGCTTTGAACTGTGGCTGCTCATGAAGGACTCGGTCCCTCAGGGGGAACATCTGGAGCCTTCTCAGACTTCCACTAATACTTTTAGTTTTTGTTTATTATGTATTTCCTGTGCTACTTTTGGGTTGTTGCTGCACCTCTTGCATGGAGTGGGGCTGTATGGGCCATGCTGGAAGCTTGAATAATGCATCACAGCAAGTGGGTTGAATAAAAAGATTAATTTAGTGGATTAGTCAACTGTCAAAAAAGTTCATGGGTAATTATTTCATAATCAGATAAGCTCATTAGTCAGTTTTAGTGCCAAATAGTTGCTGTTTTTAGCTTCTCAAGTGTGAGTTTGATGCTTGTCTTTGTTATGAACGGCAGTAAACGCCCCCTGTGTGGAGAAGCAGCATGTACTGCACAGGCTGCTGTAAACAGTACCGGCAGCAAGACGAATATTAGCCACCTAAAAGAATATGTATCCGCTATATTTAGAATTTGTGGCGCTTTAAATTGCCGTCAGACAGCCCTTTCCTTCGTGACTACACTCCCTCCACCATAAAACACCCGTATCCCGTATTTTGAGAGAGTGGTGACCACAAACACACAGAGGACGCTGCATCAGAGCAAAAGCAGCACAATCATCGGTCCATTCCTGCATTTTATAGGTTTGTAAGTTTTACTTTTATTGCAAGTGTTAAACTTCATGACTTTGCTGTACAAGTTGTTATCTTTTGTGCACAGGATCAAATCAACACGATCATTTCCGCATTACAAACTGTCAAAATGATGATGATGTGACATTTATCGTCTTAACAGAAGATTTGTATGTCAGGACATCTCTGCAGTACTCGTAGCATATTTTACCTTTATCGACTGGTACTTCTGCAATTTGGATGTTGTGCTTAGCCATATTACGATTTTAATTATATTTCAATTAATTGTGCCGCCCTAC
Source organism: Pagrus major (assembly GCF_040436345.1). Lineage (NCBI taxonomy): Eukaryota > Metazoa > Chordata > Actinopteri > Spariformes > Sparidae > Pagrus > Pagrus major. The sequence goes on from NC_133233.1 coordinate 19,300,263, forward strand.
TTTCTGGTTATTTGTAGTGACGCTATACAGAGAAGGACTGTTGTGTGTTCATAAATGGTAAAAAGTAGTGTGCACATGCTGCTAAATCTGTCTCTACAAGTTGAATTGGACATATGGGCTCGATGGCTGTGATGTTGTTCCACTAGTGTTGGATTTTTTTTGGATGGACATTTAACACAAAGATAGTTTAACGGTCGTTGTCAACAAAACAGTAGCATCAAAAATCAGCAATGAATTCCAGTTAAATTCTTTTCATTTCACCCGAGTAAAACTTCTTTAAAGTAACAGGACTTTTCACCAAAGAAAATCACAATTTATAGGCAAAAACGGATCATTTAATTGAGAAAATGCTTCCCAAAGGCTTCAGATACTCATATGAAAGCAGAAGATCTGCTGCCATAGCTCTCTTTGTGTAAATCAAGTCTTGCCAATTCCAAAAGATAATCATCCTTTTCGAAGTGTCTCAGGGCCGCTTTGTTTGTGTTCACCCTCCAGCTACCTGCTGGGGTAGTTATCATGTTCCAGACAGGTGTTGGCAAATATCTGCCTCGGTGAATACACCGATTCCCTTCCAGATATTAGTTGTACTGTTCTTGTTAGAGCAGTCTGACCCGCCTGGAGGAGGAATATTAAACAAATATGCCAGTAGGTTGAAAGTATAGAGAGAGATTAACATTTCGGGAGTAAAAGATGAACAGTAGTAGTAGTAATTTTTCTGTAGTTCACTCTAAAGAAAAGGCTTCTGCCAGCGTTGAATAAAAGAGTCTTTGTTAGTAAGATTTCGCAGTCATGTCGGCTGAAGAAAGGGGAATGTTTGCCTGTAGTGCCGGATCATTTCAAACAATCTGCTCTGATTCACGGCGCTTTGATTGAAGCTGAATGAAAACTGGAGCTCGCGCTGTCCTCATTCTCTGTCTCAATCTGTCAGAGGGGATCAGCGCTGAGACAATAGCACCGCGCCTTTTCCAATCAGATAGAGGAAGGAGCCTCGGTTTATACATGTTTGTTTTTCAGTGATGTCACGTAAACTTCCTCATTCAAACTCTTCCACCCCCCCATTGTCTCAACGTGGCTCTAGCTGGTGCAACTGGGAGCGCTCTGGAGGCTTGCATGCGATGTGCTGTTGTAGGTCATGTTTTCGTCCTGGGGGCAGTGGGATGTTGTCGGCAATAAGAATGAGTTGCTATAATTAGCAGCGAGGCAGATTTTCCTTTTGGTCTCGTGGCTGCGATGTTCAGGAATGATCTTGTGCTGAACCGAAGAGACCTGCAATAAAAAGGTCCACTCTTTCTGACTCTGTCTGCGCTGAAGACACATTATTTTTGGCGTAGGTTTTTACCTCAGGGTGGCTTCGTTCTCACTTTGGTGTTGCAATATGAAGTATGAAAAAAGCCCATGGAGCCATCATGTGATGGATGGCGGGTTTAAAGGTGCTATATGCAAGATTGGGACATCTTTATACAAATTGGAGGCAGCATATCACCAGGAAGTTGGGGTGTCCATTCCTGTTGTGAGAAACAAGGAAATGCTAACCGTTTCTTTCACCTAACATATATAAGACCAGCAGCTGTTTCCTTACCAATCTCGAAGAAGTGAGTTCATCATCAAATTTAATTAACTGATAATGAAAACGAAATGTCGCAGCCTTTATTCTAACCATACACTTGTGGCAAGAAACCGGGTACGGTGGCAAACAATGCTAACAACAGCTGCTAATGTTGGTAATTGTAGGTAGCTAATTGTAAATGTTACTGACAGTGCTAATATGTTTGCTAAGTTAGCTGTCTGTCAAAAGAAAGACCTGTGTGAGAGACCTTCCTTGTTTCTTACAATAGGCGTGGACACCCAAACTTTCTGTTGACCAGATCTTGTTCTTTAATCAATATGGCACTCACACAGGGTCAGATGAGCTGATTCAGAGGCTCTGCATCATATCATCTCAGCCAAGAGTCTGTAAGAGCCCACCAACAGAGATGCCTCTCAGCCCTGAAACACATCTCTCCGTTCATGCCTTTTCCAGACGAATGTGACAAATATTGAAGGTCGCTACAGGTCCGTGGTTGGCGCAGTTTCAGCCTGGTTGTCACTCCTTTTTTTTGTTTTCTGTCATTATCCTCTTTGGGTAAATCCTCCATCCTCATAATCCTCCTCGTAGCTCAAGCTGGTGGAGCTGGCACTGTCTGCCTGGTTGCCCCCCTCCCTCATTCAAACAACCTGCTGTGTCCCTGTTTCTGTTTGTCTCTTAGACGAGAGTCTAAATCATTTTCTTTATGCCCACACAGCCACTAATGGGAGCTACTTCGCAGTGCTCTACTTATCACCCTGGGTTTGGTGGGAATCAGACTGAGATATTGTGTTTTTAAGTGCATAAAGGCAATAATTTACCCTCTTTTACATTTTCTCCAGGAGAACTTATTTCATCTGTGATAAGCAGTTTTAGCTGAGCTCTTCATAACGAAGAGAAACATATTTCACGCTTTCACGCTTTCTAAATTTTAAGGTTTAAGTCCATGCTAGCGTTTTCAATAACACTTATTTTAATCATTGACCGATCTATTTCCTAATTATTTGGTAAATAGCTCCTAACTGCCTATAGACAGGTTTTTGCTTGAATATATATTATCAAGTAAATGTTGATTGCACTATATAATGGCTATAGAGTGATGACACCATCAGTGTACAGATTGGTTCGCTCTCACTGTGCAATTTTGTCTGAATCCGAGCTCAACATCTCCCAGGAAAAAGCAGGCTGACCATCAATTCAGTCAGGCTGGCAGCCTGGCACCATTTTCTATCTGCTTCCACGTCTCCATTCTAGAGTCAATGAATGAATAAACACATTTTGTCCACTGCTGTTGGTGGTTGCTGCTCCTAGGAAAACAGAAATGATCCAGTTCTCTATGCAACAAGAAGTTGTGATAATCTCAATTTTTTTACAAATAAATCTCAGGCGCACAGGTGATGACAATGTTTGGTCAGATTTTCCGGTGCATGTGCGACCTGAATAGTCGCCTCCTGCAGCCCTGCGCAAAGCAGAAGCCAGAGTATCACCAACGTCATTAGAATTCATTTTTAGAGTCTGAGACTGTGGACCTCTCCCGAGACGAAGCTTGGAAAAACACACCCACATGTAGGCTATTCTATGTGATCTCCTTTTGATAACTCATTTGATATATTTTCACTTTCATTCCATGATCCTTTCCCGAAACTGCTCAGAGCCCCCTTGAGGAGGCCCACCTCCCACTTTGAAAACCTTCATTCGAGGGACCTTGAATATCTGTAGCAAATTACACTGCAATCCATTCGATAGTCGTTGAGGTATTTCTGTCTGGACCGCATGGCTAAAAACGTATTGATTTTCTTTTTATAGTTATTTTTGGTGCGTGTTTATGCCTCTGTTATAGCTGACAGTAGACAGATGGCAGGAAATGAGCGGAGAAAGATGAGAATAACATGAAACAAAGGTTGGATGTGAAGCAGGGACAGTACAGTTCATGGTTGGCACCTTAAGGTTACATTAATCCTTTTCAGGAAAAATAATCATAATGCTAATTATTATAAGGCAAGCTTCTTATATGACAATATGTTAATCTGGTATTGTATTTTGTTGGAGGACTTAGATTCTCTTCAGAAGGCTCCATAAGTTCAGCTCAGTCTCTGTGCAGTTGTGATAATTTTGGAAGAGTGATGTCACCTCTATGAAATGGCTGATGTCTCCTTTTTGGAAGGGAAAAACATCCTCACATTAAAGTGCAAATACTCCTGGGACAGTGTCCAGTGTTTTATAGCGTGGTAAGTTCACTGCTGAGCCAACGGGCCAGGCTCTCGTCTGTGTGATGACGACACACAAAGCCCACCATCGTCGACTTGAGCCGCTGAGTGGAGACCTCTGCTTTCCATGTCACTGGTTTTATCTTGAGGTTAAAAGGAAAGTTTGGCTTGGAAAAAGTCTGTTTCCCATGCCAACATTCTCAGCGTGTTGGCTCTAACATCTGAGATTAGATTTATTGGCCTATTCCTTTGAAGACGTTTTTAAGAAGTCTGTTTTGCTTTGACACATCTCCAGTGAGTGACCACTCATAAAATGGTTTTGTAGACGCCGGCCAGTGTGCAGCACGAGCTGTAACCTGCAATTTAACCAGTTGTAGGGTTTTATTTGAGCAAAGTGTTCTGAATCTTTGGAAGGTTTCTGTGGTTTGTCCCCGTTTTGTTGATTTCCTTGGCAGTTCAGCTGGAGAACTCGATGAACCCTCGATGCGGAAAAATCCCTCCCACCTCGACACATCAAGGCTGCTGCTCCGAAATGAGTGAAAGGTGTATCGCTGCGCCAGCAGATATGCATGATCGTGACCCTGTAATTCAATGAAGTGCTGCCCTCGTCACTCCCGTCACCAGCTGTGCCACAATGCTGCTCAGTAGCACCGTGTTGATTCAGTCTCCTTTCATACTCCACGTCCTCTCCACACTGAATAAAAGCTCCGATTTCACTTCAATCCTCTATTGTTTTACTGTCTTGTAATGTGTCAACGCCAATTAACCAGGTCCAGCTCTTCGAGCAGCTGTTGTTCTTGGCGAATGAAAACGTTCTGATCTCCCCGAGCTCAGACGTCTTTACGAGCGTGTCTGATTGTCTCCACATTTTCCGGGCCTTCACCTCACAAAAGAATGCCTCAGTGTGACTCCGGCCAAATTATGTTAGGAGGAGGAATGACAACAACCACGCAGATGGAGACGCGCCGATGTTTTGAATCTTGTAGCGTGGTCGGGCTGAGGCGTGGACGGATCATGAGCCAGTGGACCCCTGGGTACAGACATGGAAAAGACCCTCCAACCCTCATACATGAGCAAGACACCCAGACTGTTTCTGTTACATTTTGACTCAGAGACACAAAAACAACTCAGAGATGTTATTTGTTGTTGTTTGGTGTCTCTTTGTCGTAATGTTGTGTTCCGTTATGGTGGTTTTGCGTCTCTTTGTGGTCATTTAGCCTCTCTTTGTAGTTGGTTATTAGTCTCTTTGGGGTTGTTTTACCTCTCTTTGAAGTGGTTATTAGTCTCTTTGAGGTTGTTTTACCTCTCTTTGTAGTGGTTATTAGTCTCTTTGTAGTTGTTTTACCTCTCTTTGAGTCTCCTTGTCGTCTTTTTGCATCCAATTTCATTGATTTTCCAACAAGAAATTATAACTGTCTTACTGTAAAGAGGCATTGACCCCTCCTGGCCACTCGCACCCCTGAGCCAGTGCCCAGGAGGCGAGTTAGTAATTCCTCCATGGGCAGAGGCCTCCAAAGAGGCCTCTTTGGATCACAACAAAACAGGCAGAAATGTAGAACATAGCCGCAAAGAAAGGGAGAAGGGTTTTATATTGGCTTTAATCTGCCATTGGTATGTAAATATTAAGTGATCTCTTCGTGGAACAACAATGACAAGGTCACAACAATATAAAATGATAATCACCTCTTTATCCCTGTGTTTTCCACTTGTTTTACCACAAAACATGCACGCAACGTTGAATCTACATGTTTGAGTTGACCGTGATTCAAAGAGGATTTAACTGAACCCATATGTCCCAGTTACCACATGGCTTATAGTCTTAGCGATTGCAACAACAACAAAATGATTCACATATTAATATCTGGTCATTAAATTTTTCATTTCATAACGCATGTTCCTACAGGCCGTATGTTGCAATCCTTAATCCCGCACCACCCTTGGCCCTTCGCTTTTCATTTATGGATAATGAAGCCGAGTCATGAAAAATATACTGCAGTCTTTGCTGTTTTGGCATCAAACTGACAGCTTTGTGTTGTGTCTGTCCAGGCAGGGCGAGACGATGGGCTGCATAAAGAGCAAAGAGGATAAAGGCCCTGCGATGAAGTACAGGCCAGAAAATTCCACGGGGTCTGACCCCAACGCCACCGCCGCCACGCCTCACGTAGGTCACTACGGACCGGATCCCACGCAGCTGCAGCAGAACCAGCCTCCCTCCTCCTCATCGGGCTCCGGGGCTGTAAACTTCAACCACACCCTCACGCCGTTTGGCGGCTCCTCTGCCATGACTCCCTTTGGAGGGGCGTCGTCCTCCTTCTCTGGCCCCGTGTCCAACTCCTTCTCTGGTGCTGTCTCAAGTGAGTTGTGAAATAATCTAATGTTTAATAATAATGTTTAATGCACATGTTTTAGCCCATTTATTTACTGCTGACCACATGTTTTAATAAGTACCACTGGGTTTTGACTTGTTGAATGTATTTTTGTTATCATCCAGCCAGCCACTCTTCTTCAGTCTGCTCTCTGTGGTTATATTTCCATAATGCTGTATGGTATTCAACCTTTAATACAATATCTTTATTTAATATGTATTTAAATCAAGTGGTAGAGACTTGACTTGCTGCAGATGTGTAATCCATCATGTTTTTCATCATTTTAAATCATGCTAGCGGCTTGGCTTAAAAAATGCTGAACTTCTAGTTCACAGGGAATAAAGCCGACTTAGTTTGGCGATTTCATATATTTCCACTTACTAGCAGCATGAGGTTGACATTTTTGGGTTTTGACTGAAATATCTTGACCATTATTGGACGGATTGCCATGAAATTTGCTTCAGATATTCATGAGGATCAATCCTAATAACTTGTGATCTCCTGACGTTTCTTCTCCTGCCACGAGCAAGCCAAACTTTTCTCTTATCCTGACCTCAAATCAGGTATGTGGCTCACAAGCGACTCATCCTAATGAATTTTGTGATTGAATTGGCACCACGTTTTTGGATTTGAGTAAAATGTCTCAATAAGTATTGGATGGATTGACTTTAAATTTTATACGTACATTCATGTCCCCCTCAGGATGAATTATAATAACTTTGGTGATCTGTTTTAATCTTTGGATTCTGACAAAACACATGCAAAAATGACATTCTCGCAGCCACAGCCGTACTTTGTGTTGAGTGCTTATTAGCAAATGTTAGCATGCTAGCTAGGGATGTGTGCAATTAGAAGTTGCTACCCACACTAGGCGGCACCAGAAATATCGCAGCCTACACATTTAAATCACCTTTTTGAAATAAAATCGCACTAAAATTTCATTTCTTCCTCGTCAAAACTAAAAACTAAAACAAAAACAGTGTTAGCTTCAAGTTGAAAACAAGGAGAATGGCCAGCAGTAATGTAGAGTGTTAATGTAAATGGGCTAAAACATGCAAACATACGTAACATTGACCTGATCTCCATGTCGGTGTCACAGCTAATGCCCCTGTCATTGTTATTTTAACTAGCTTTTCCTTGTTAGACCTAACACTGGTCCTGCTATCAGCTCTGATCGCTCTAAACGTGCCTGAGCAGCTTAAAGTGATCCTGAGAGCAAAGAGATGAGATTGAACCCTCCTGTTTCAGTGGGATTTAGGTTGTAATCCTCCTCCATGTTGGATTATCTGCTCTCAGAGGAGGGAGGGGGGTGAAGGTGGCACTGCCATGATATTTGCTTTCAACAGGAGATAATGGGATTACTGTTGACAGCATTGTTGTCAGCGGTGGGTATATGAATGTCATCTGTCGGGGTGCGAGGCTGCACAGTGGGCAGAATGTGTTACAGGATGCTGACATGGGCTGGGAGTCCTATAATTCACTCAACTCTGTCTTTTAATGTTTAATTTGAGCTTAATTTGAACACCTTGTGCCAATAAAATGATCATACCTATAGATTTTGACATTAAGGATAAATTATGACGTCTGTGTAACGTGTTGCAGAGATATCTACAGAAGTAAGCATGCTAACCAGCTAGCAACAGCTCAGTCTGGACCACTAGATGCATGGCTAATCGAGTTAAGTAGTTATTGGCACCAACTAGCCTGTGTCACGTTGGATGGATTTTAATCAGCAGTGGTGGTTGTTTAATGGTGTGTTTATTCGCCCTAAACAGCCACATTACTGTCCATTAGCCGTAAGCTAGTGTATTTAAATTAAGGTCAACTCTCAGTACACTCAGCACTCAGCAGAGACTCTGTTCCTCTTGCTTTCTTTCCCCTCTCCTCTGTGTAATGTCTTCATGAAGTAAAAATTTTACCTCCAGCTCCAGTCGGCAGTCAGCTTTACAGTACACAAACACCCGACAATGGAGGTCGCCTCTGTATATCACTGCTGCAGTCAGGCTGATAAACAGGAGTGAAGATGAATCCCCTTATTAATCCCAAATGTTTAAAAAGCTGATCTGACGTGACTCCGGGTGTTTATTCCTCCAGAAGGTCCGGCTCTCTGTAGCCCTCCCCACACAACACTCAGCAAATGTCTTTTGTTTTCGATAGACAGAAGCTCGCTGCAGATGTTACATATTGTGTTTTTAAGGGAGACTATTCTATTAACAGCTGGTTTGATTTACTGACTCTTCCTTGACTCTTGGTCTTGAGTGTTATTATCCATCTTTGTAGAGTCTAGTCACAGTCATACTTCCTTGCCGGCGAGGTTCTCATATAATACAGAATAACAAGCCGAAGAAAATCAATACAGTGAGAGCTCTCAGACCTTGGCGAGACAGATTTATCTTCTTTAATTGGCCTTTTGAATGGTCACACACAGACAAACAAACCCTCTGTGTCCTGATGTGGTCCCTCTAAGGCATTATAATGACCTCTACTCACGTTGCTGCCTGTTATTATCTGTTTACTAGCTTTCACAAGCTCACGAGGTATTTATTCATGTCACATGGGTCTGTTTTTTGTTTTGTTTACTAGGTGGTGTTACCTTCTTTGTGGCCTTGTACGACTATGAAGCTCGAACATCAGATGATCTTTCGTTTAAAAAAGGAGACCGCTTCCAGATCATCAACAATACGTAGGCATCCTTCGAGGTTTCCCTGCTCCTCGCTTTTATTCTGTAATCTTAAACTGCACCTGTTCCTCGTGTGTCTGTATTCATGAATGAGTCTGATTGCAACTGGCTTCCTGACGCCGGCTTTCTGCAGAGTGTGGTGAATCTTTTATTTAATTCAGGCTGTGGCAGAGATGTCGCCTGAGGTTACAGCATTGTAATGTAAAGTAGATTAGTCTCATTCAATCCCCTTTGTGACAGCTTTCCAGTCCTGCCTCACATGTTGAGTTCACGGTTTTTGTATCAAATTTGGAGGCTTAAATGAATGCAGTGGGGTTAATGTTAAACCCTTGAACCCTTAAATTATTAACCAATAATCATTATTAACCAGTTTTCATCCAGAATATAAATCATAGCAGGATGCGCGAGTACCAGGCTTTGGTTCAACCGTCAAATGAACGAGTCATTTGTCTCATCTCTCCTGTGTCAACGTCCTCCTGCAGAGAGGGAGACTGGTGGGAGGCTCGCTCCATCAACACGGGGAGGAAAGGCTACATCCCGAGCAATTACGTGGCCCCTGCTGACTCCATCCAGGCTGAAGAGTGAGTCTTCTTATAACCTCGTTACTCCATCCATGGCGACTGCACCAGGAGACTAATAGCACTAGCATGATCTGATCTCACGTGGCTTGCAACAGGCAGAGAGCTTGACGAAATAGATCAAGCTTCATAATGTGATTTTCATGCTCTTAGGTTTTGAGTTTGGCAATTTTTTTCATGCTGTTGCTTCCTCTTGATAGGTGGTACTTTGGTAAAATGGGACGCAAGGATGCTGAGAGGTTGCTGCTGAATCCGGGGAACAATCGAGGAACTTTCCTGGTGCGAGAAAGTGAAACCACGAAAGGTGATGATCGCTTAAAGGACTAATTCAGGCATCCATAAGATTCTAGGTCTGACTGGCTTCTTCTACATAGCAACGTCTGCTGAGGATTATGGGTGTCGTAGTATTTAAACCGTGAGCTAGGCAAGCAAGTGAACTTGATTTATTCAGCGCTTTTAAAGACAGAAGCATTCCAGGAAGAAGAAAAGTAAAACAACTGAGTTTAAAAGAAAGAAATAAAAGGTTTGTTACAAACTGCGAGTCTGCAGTCATGCTAATGGCTCTTTGAGCTTTGTTAGCATGCTCATATGCTCAATGGCAATGCTAATATTCTAATGTTTAGCAGGTGTGATACTCACCAAGCTCGCTATCTTACAGCATGTCTACACAGGAGACATTTAGCCACTTGTTTCAGTCATTGTTCATAAACCAAAGAAATGAATGGACAGATGAATCAAAAATAAAAAAATATTGTTAGTTGCCACTGTAGATCCATCTCTGCCAGACATTTCTGTGCCTTACAGAGTAATGAAATTCATTGGGAGCTATCAATGTGCTGATCTTTTATTTTATCAGTTTGTTTCTTGATCCATCGCTTCTAAAGTTGTTCTGATAAGAGTATTTAAAGACAGTGGCCAAATCTGCAGCTTTTACACTCAGCAAAGGGCCCAATCACTGACGCTTGAGTTTAGATAGATGAAGAACATTTCCCTCTTCTCCTCCAGGTGCTTATTCTCTCTCCATACGAGACTGGGATGAAGCCAAAGGAGACAACGTGAAACACTACAAGATCCGCAAGCTTGACAACGGGGGATACTACATCACCACGCGGGCGCAGTTTGACACCTTACAGAAGCTTGTCAAACACTACACAGGTATGTAGGGTGCGATGTTTCCCGCTCACTCTTCACTCGTTCATTATTCATCGCAGTCTTTCATCACACCTGAAAATTACTCTCAGTCACACCCGTCGCTCTGTGCCACCAGGAGTGTTACCAAGGGAGATGAATAGGCTGTAATTTTAATAACAATCGAGCAGTTATGATTTGGAGCCTCCTTCCTCGTCTGCAGCCCGAGGTGCGCTGAGGTGAAAATTCTGTGATCCCACTCCATTTCAACCCTGGCTCTGGAGAGGGTTTTGCCGTGTTATAAAAGCCACTTCATCTCATTTATATTTCATCACAGTTAGCATAAGAGTATAAATTCATCCACATCAAATGGAATGAATCGATGCATGAAAGAGACGGGCTTTAAACGGCTGCATCCTGCTGCTTCAAAGACTCTTATTGGTGTGTGTGTCTTGCCCTGCTGGGTGTAATGTAGCGTTTTTGATCTCGCTTTATCACAGAGCACGCCGACGGGCTTTGCCACAGGCTGACCACGGTGTGCCCCACGGTCAAGCCTCAGACCCAGGGGCTTGCCAAAGACGCCTGGGAGATTCCCCGCGAGTCCCTGCGACTGGAGCTCAAACTGGGCCAGGGCTGCTTCGGAGAGGTCTGGATGGGTAAGAGGAAGAGACACATGACATGCAGGAACATGTTCGGAAAATTCTGCATTTTGTTTTGTGTTCGGTCGTAATTATGTAGATATGTCAACACAAGACCGTCCCAGATTTATTTAGGAAATGCAGACATTGTGCGCATACATCGAACACACACAAACACTCTGAAGCCTATATTTATTGTGTCTATTTTGGGGGAAATCATCCACTTCCTGCAGTTGCTTCCTCTGTTTGTTGTATAATCTTAATCTCCAGAGATCGCCTCACTCAGGGGAACAGGAGACCTATCATGCTTACAGAAGAAGAAGCCGCAGTAACTGTTAGCATGCTAGCTACTGCCGAAGTGTTTGGCTACTACGTTGAATGTTTATAAGCATTAATATCGCTCTCTGACTCCATTTCACAAAAAGAGGAAAAACACAAAGCAGTTCAAGATAAATTTGATGTTTGATTAATCGTCCAGTAATCGTCCAGCACCAACAGAAGCTCCTCTCTCCCACAGAAAACACTGCTCCTGAAACGCCTCGTCAGTAGTCCCGCCTTTAATTCCGTGACTTGGTGACATCACACTACGTCACCATGTTTCACATTCGCATAATTTATGCATAGCAGCTAGTTTGACATGGAGGAATTGATTTAGCACAGCTGCTCTGTTGTTGTTAGCGGTGCTGGGTCAGGCGTGTGTGAGCTGACCAATCAGAGGAGAATGGGTATTCGGGAGAGGGGGGGCCTTAAAGAGACAGGAGCTAAAACAGAGTGTTTCAGTCAGAGGATATACACTGCTGCAGAACTGGACAGTATGAGAAAACTGATGTGCTTTTTGAGCATTAAAGCATGTAAACCTGCTCTAGTAGGAAACAAAAATAAAATTATGAACCTGAAAATTAGCACAACATGTCTCTTTTTGAACTGTGAGCTCGTATCCACTCATCCCTGGCATATCTTTTTGAGAGGAGCGCCTGCATGACAGCACATGTTTGAGCAATTACAAGACCTAATTAATGATATTGTCCTGCTCCCGCCCCCATTAACAACACTGATTACCCCTGCGGCCTGTGCGCTCATCTCTCCCTGTCTCCGTCTCTGCAGGCACGTGGAACGGCACCACCAAGGTGGCCATAAAGACGCTGAAACCGGGCACCATGTCGCCTGAGGCCTTCCTCCAAGAGGCTCAGATCATGAAGAAGCTCCGACACGACAAACTGGTGCCTCTTTACGCCGTGGTGTCTGAAGAGCCCATTTACATCGTCACGGAGTACATGGCGAAAGGTAAACATACCTGAAAAGCTATGGCAAGCTCCAGACTGGCATATTGGATGAGCAATTAAGCTGATTCTATGAGAGCCCTGGAGAGTAACAGGACTCAGCTGTTTCCTGTTACGTGACACTGATGAGGTCTATTTTTAAAGAAAGGCAAAACAACATCAAGCCTCAACAAGACTTTTTAAGGCGCAAATTGATCACGCAGCCTTGGCTCTCCAGGCACTGATGTCAGATATACGCATGGTGATTTCCTTAAAGGGAAAATGTAAATTTTTATGGGTGTTTTAATTAATATGCTGAACACATTGAAAGCCCTTGAAAGTCCCTTGTGGTTCCCCGAGGCCTGAAACTGGGATGTTTAATTGAAAACTGCAGTAGTTTAGTGGGAGGCTTTCATAGCTTCAGCTGCAATGCGATTCTTTTTTTTCTCAGGCTTTTATGAGTAATTAGATTTATGTGTGTGTAAATGTTAACTCTATGACATACGCCTCTGTGTGTGCAAGCGTATCTAAAAGCCTGCAGTTTGTTGAGAGCAACTGCTGTTATATTTTCCGTCGTTCCTTCCCCTTAATGAGGCACAAGTCATTAGATGAGTCTCATACCAATTCACAGCCAAGCTTAATTTAATATTCAGCTTAATTTTCCAGCCAGGTATGGTCAGGATGGAGGCCTTAATTGAAATATTTAACATTTCATATAGGAGCACATTAGTATGCAGGTGGCATCGTGGCTCTTTTTATTGCTCCTGCAGTATATCACGGCTGTCCTGCAGCATTTATGACTTCTCTATTTTTCTGTTTTAATAGGAAGCTTGCTCGACTTCCTCAAAGAGGGTGACGGCAAATTCCTGAAGCTTCCCTTGTTGGTGGACATGGCTGCACAGGTGAGACAAACCACAAACATCACTTTTTTTTTCATTTGAGCTTTTCTGTGCTATTTTAAGCCTCTGGTTTTAAAAAAGGAACGACAGCCTCGGGTAAACATGTCTTCCTCTCCCAGATTTGGCACTTTTGTTCTTTCATTATTAGCCTCCTCTGTGTGCCTCGTCTTTGTGCGCGGAGCTAAAAATTATTTGCCGAAGCGGCCGTCATGAGATGCTGTCAAACCGTTCTGTTTGTAGATCGCTGACGGCATGGCTTTCATCGAGAGGATGAACTACATCCACAGGGACCTGCGTGCTGCCAACATCCTCGTCGGAGACAACCTGGTGTGCAAGATCGCCGACTTTGGTCTGGCCAGGTTGATAGAAGACAACGAGTACACGGCGAGGCAAGGTGAGTACACGCACACGCTATATACTGCGTGAGTCACAGGTGAATGAGGGGAAATGGATAGGGTAGTGACCTCACAGCAAGGACGACTCCCTGTTGTCTGCTATCATGGTGAATTTGGGTAATAGTGGAAACCAGATGCTGCTGTGCTGTCTGATTAGTTGCGCTTTCTCACACACTGGGAGAATTTAGCTCACGGCCATCTCCTTAAAGAGCAGATTCACCCAAATGACAACCTTACAACCGTCTGGCTATGTGGATAATTTTAGTTTTATTTACCCAGGGTTTGAGATTTCAGCCGCCACCTTAACACAATGGAGGTATGCGAGCTAAACACACTTCCAAGAATGGTTGAAGAAAAGAGTTAGCCTCTTTCTAGTGGAATCATTTGTGAATTTGTTAAAAAAAAAAAGCATTGGACAACAAAGTCAATATAGTCAAATTTTAAAAGAGATATCACAGTCAGTAGATGATACGTATTGTAGCAAGACTGAGTGTAAAGCTGAGCTCGCAGCTCTGTGAGTCTGAACTAAGGCACAGCGGTGATTAGGCTAAATGCTAACATCAGCAGACTAACATGCCCACAATGACAAAGCTAATGTGCTAATGATTAGCAGGGATACTTTTTTCCTTAGACAGCATCTTAGTTTAGTTAAATACAGCTGAGGATAACAGGAATGTCCTTACTTCTGCAGGTAATTTGGTCATAAACTAAAGCACTGGACAACCACTAAGTTAGTAAGACACATTCTGCACAGCAGGGGTTCCCAACCACCGGGTCATTCAGTACCAGGCCACGAAAACCCAGTTGGAACCAACAGGGGTGGTAAAATTGCCATTTATGTACTGCAATGTGTTTTGTTATTTATTTTCCTGGAAATTGCAACAAGGTAAATCATTTTATTGGGCCTGTGGAAAGCCACTCTTGTGACCTTGGTTTAACATGGTTGAACTGACCCTTTAAACACCAAATAATAATCTCCTTTATGCTCAGTTTCATCCCTTCAATCTAGAATGTGAGAGCTGTAAGACTTTTCTGGGGCCTGTGTGAAACTGAATACCAAAAACTGATGTGATTAATGATGTCATTGTGGGTCACTGTGACCATTGTGATTTCCTGGAAGCAAGGAATGATGGAGGCTTACGCCCTCTAGTGGAATGAACTCACCCATCTCCTCTCCTCTCCTCTCCTCTCCTCTCCTCTCCTCTCCTCTCCTCTCCTCTCCTCTCCTCTCCTCTCCTCTCCTCTCCTCTTCCTCTTCCTCTTCCTCTTCTTCCTCTCCTCTCCATCACGTATAGGAGCTAAATTCCCCATTAAATGGACGGCCCCAGAGGCAGCTCTGTACGGCCGCTTCACCATCAAGTCAGACGTCTGGTCCTTTGGGATCTTACTCACCGAGCTCGTCACCAAAGGCAGGGTGCCCTACCCAGGTGAGTGACAGTGACACCACACACACAAACACACACACACTCCGGATGTGGGAAAAAAACGTGAGGTCAAGGTGGTGTCTGAGGGCGGTGATTCACGGCCGGAGTTATCAGCTTCCCGTCTGTCAGTCGACTACAAGCTGGCGTTCTCGTTAATGTCGGAGGATGAAGTGAAGCTGTCAGACATTGTCTGTGCTGGTTGTTTATGCCTCTGCAGGGGGAATAGTGACATCCACACACACACACACACATTTGAGATTAGATGAGACCATCTGGTGGAGGACGATCAGGAGATTGAACACCACTCTTGTTTATAACCATCTGCCAGACTGATATTGCCCCGGGGAGCAGTGCCTGCAGTGTTTTGCACCACCTTCACACAACTCCACTGTCTATCAGATGTAGCCCTGAAGCTACTAATACATTAGTCCATTGAGAGAGGAGTATTTATAAATAAAGTTTAAAATTGAGACAGACATGTGCACTTTCATGCTAAAAGTCAAATGAGAAGATCGACACCGGGTTGTTCCAGCAATGCTGAAGTTTCACCCCTCGAGGAAAGGTGCCATTAGAACCTTTTTAGAAAATGGCCGGCACAAAAAGTTACTTGGCAGATATGTAATTGCATGAACCATCTATCTGTCGTCGTCTATCAAAGGTCTAACCTCAACCAATCAGATCAACAGTGTGAGAGTGCGACCACTTGCGAAGCCAGTTGGTAAATCAAACTCTTAAAGAAATCAGTCGAGAGAAGAGCGAAAACATCTTTTTTCCATCCAGAAAAGCCGCCAGTGTCGTTCTTTGCTTTTCTTTCAGAGTAATAAACAGATGCTAAAGCAGCTACGCTAACCTCTTGAGGAGCCAGCATTGTTGTTTCAACAAAATCTGCCTAAAGCATCGCCAAAGCTCACTAGTCAATTAACATGTTGTAGTGTACCTATTCTTTTAACTATTTACATAACTATCAGGCAAAAAAGACATATTTTCTAGTTTGAGCCTCTTGAATGTTAGCATCTGCCTCTTTTCTCTGTTGTTTATGTGATCTGAAGACTTTGTGATGAGCACTTATGTATGCTAAAAACATCTATTGTTTGAAAAAATAACTAAAGAAAAAGTTATTTAAAAAAGAGTGATTAAAATCTCTGACTGACTTTTCTGCCTCCTCCTCAGGCATGGTGAACCGTGAGGTGCTGGAGCAGGTGGAGCGAGGCTACCGCATGCCCTGCCCCCAGGGGTGCCCCGAGTCCCTGCACGAGATGATGAAGCTCTGCTGGAAGAAGGATCCGGACGAGAGGCCGACTTTCGAGTACCTCCAGTCTTTCCTGGAGGACTACTTCACATCCACAGAGCCACAGTACCAACCTGGAGAGAACCTATAGCCTGTCTGGACTCTACCTGCTACGTATCCCTACGCCTGGGAGCGGATCTGCTTGACAACATTAGCTCTTAATTATATGACTGGAAACCAGGATAACCAGTCGCATGAACCACTACTTGCTCCACCCATTCTTGATTTATGTTTGTTTTGCTTTCAGCGTCCGCCACCATTTCATTTCATATTCATATTTTTTGTTTTCATTCATGGTACTACGCAAGTTTTAAGCTGTGTGAAATGATTTTAAATGTGGATTTATCACCGTGTACAATAATGACGCTGGCAGGAAGGAACAAAGTCATTTCAGTTCTGTGTATTGCTGTGAAGTAAGCTGTGATAATGCCTCGCATTAGAGAAAAACATGTTGTTGAGCGTGGCAGTCAGCTGTTGGGCTTTTAATGTGGAGATTTCACGCTCCACTCGCCTCCAAATTGTCTTCTTTTGTGGTGAATTGGTAAATTATGCATCAAAACTGTTAATTATTAACAGAGATAATATATTAAGCTAACAGGGAGAAGCTCTCAGGGGACTGGTGATCATTATCACAGTCCATTTGACTGATTATTTAAAAGTACAAACCCACACAGCTTCACTTTAGTCACATTTCATCAGCTACAGTGCAATTTTTTATATTGTGAGTGAGACTGTGACATGGTCTTTTACAATGCATATTTTTATATCATGTTCGTCTATGTTCCTTTGTCATCATTTGAATTTATTACCACACTTTATTCATATCACATGGACGTGGTATTATAGCTTCATTTGAAGACTTTCCCGACGGTCCATCATCTCTGCTGACTTCAGCCATAACTCTTTCTGTCTCTCGGTGCACAGGTTGTATAATCTCACTGTGATCACTGCACGGACATGCTTAGACAAAGACGGTCTGTGTGATGGGTCAGGGAGTTAAACGGTGATGAAACTCGAGGACTTGGGGCTCCTTGCCGAGCCAGAATGACACTTCATAAGACATTTATCCCACACAAGGACACACGAAGACTTTTAACGGCTACAAAACTCTTTCTGAAAGTGGGAGTCATGATCAAAGCCACCAAATAAGTTGGAAGCAACCATTTTATCTTCTAAAATGTGACTGATGAAGAACTTGAGACTCTTTCATGTCTGCAAAGACTATTTGTATTGCAGTTTTTTACAGTGATTTCATCTTTGCATTTCGCTCCCGTACGGACTGAAGGGGACAGCATTATAATGGGAATGACATTAATTGACGCCTGAGCTTGTAAAGAAGGGCTTTGTATATTATAAAATCCTCATTTTATAAGATTATTAATAAAATGGGCAAGATTGCAAAATATATTTGGGGAGGGAGGTAGTGGGCGGTATGGAAGCCCAATTCTGCCAATAAAGAAAAGAAATTATGAAAATGTAGCCCCGATGAAGAGAAAATCCCCGGTAAGTCATAGTTTTGAGATAAAAAATTGAAATTGCGAGGAAAATGAATAATTATGAGATAATAAAAGTCAGAAATATGAGACTAAAAGTCGAAATTACGAGATAAAAAGTAAAAATTACGAGATAAATGTAGACGTTTTATCATATTTGGAACTTTTTACCATAATTTTCGATAAAAAGTCAAAATAAAGAGGAAAAAAAATTAATTATGAGATGATGAGATACAAATTTAGAATTAGAATTAAAAATAATCGTGAGATAAAAAGTCGAAATTTCTTTCTGACTTTTAGTTTCATCCCATATTTTCACTTTGTATCTCTTGATTATGACCTTTTAAAACTCAATATTTTGATTTTGTGTGTCACAATTTAGACTTTTAAGATTAAAATTGTGAGCTAAAAAGTCGTAACTATGAAATTTTGTCTTTGTATCTCAGAAATTAGGGTTTTTTTCTCTCTTATTATGACCTTTTTAATCTCATAATTTAGATTTAAGACTAAACTGTCAAAATATTGAGATAAAAAGTCGTAATTCCAAGAAGAAAGTAAAAAGTCGAAATTATTGGACTGAATTTATAACTTTTTCTTTCATCATGATTTGTTTTATCATATTTTTGACTTTTTACATAATAATTAAGACTTACTTTGGAATATTTTTTTCATTTAGTTTAGTTTTCATGGTATATTTTGTCTTTTTTGGCAGAAATGGGCTTCCGTAGCTTGGACATTCATTGAGTGAATTTGTACAATAAAGACGTGATTTTCCAGTTCCGCACTGTTTTTATGAGTCACGTGTCTCTTTAAATATCACAAGGGGGGGAAATGTGTGGACCAATGACAGGCTGAGGTGGGCGGGAGATCCCTTCAGGAGGAAGCCAGGAGGAGAGGAGTCCAGGCTGCTTCAGTCACAGGACTGCTTCAATGTCTGTGCGAAACATGTTGCACAAAATAACCAAAGTGACGGTCAGGGACGTGAGATTCCCGACGTCTTTGGAGCAGCACGGCTCAGACGCGATGGTAAGCGATCATCTGGACACATGCACTGTGTTTACACCTGCAGTCACGCGTTAACTTCCTTCGCTTGAACTTTCCACACTGCAGCACACCGACCCGGATTATTCCACCGCTTATGTGGTGGTGGACACGGACTCCGGCCTGAAGGGCTTCGGCCTCACGTTCACTCTGGGGAAAGGCACAGAGATAGGTGAGATTTAGACTGAAGGAGCTGAGAGTGAATACAAGATACTGAGAGTGAACACAGGAAGAGAACAAACAGGTGGAAAACACAACAAAATGTGCACACAATGAACATGCACACACTCACTGTCCTGTCTTCTGAGGAGAGATTAGTCCACATGTTGTGCTTGATTTCATTTTCTTAGATTTATTTGATTTAGACTGTGGATATGTAATTTTAGGCTAATAATATTTGATTTTACTGCTATTATCCTTTATTTTATTATGTTTTATTACATACACTGTAAGGGCATCTGAAGAAACTGAATACAGTACATTTTAGGGATAGAAGAAAAAAACACTGAATAAAACCAAACAGGACAAAAGAAAAGTATTCCCATTGTAGTCTTAACCTTTTTATAACATCAAGTAAAGGTAAATGACATGGCAAATACACAAATAAATACAGCTCCTTCTGCTGTTAACTTTATGAAACCAAAGAAAACATTCAAAAGGCATAAAGTGAAATAATGATTCTACGTAAATCCTTCCAGAGCCTTTTGGTTTGGTTACAGCCTCCGGACATATGAAGAGGTGTTTCTGGGAGTACGCCACAGAATGAACAGTTTAAGATAATGATGGAGTGTCAGCTGGATGTGGAACCGGCACCACTTGTTTTTCTGCATTTTATGATGTAATAACCCCAGAGGTGATCACATCTGTAACAGCTCAACTATACTCCTTCAGAATCACTTGTATTTCATAATTTAGACTTTTTTTATCTCATTATTTTGACTTTTTTTTATTTAGACATTTTATCTAATAATTTCAACTCATTATTTTGAGTTTTTATCTCATTATTTTGACATTTTATCTCATTGTTTTGACTTTTCATCTCGTTATTTTGACATTTTATCTCATTGTTTCGACATTTTATCTAATTATTTCGACATTTTATCTCATTGTTTCGACATTTTATCTCATTGTTTTGACTTTTTTATCTTGTTATTTCGACATTTTATCTTGTTATTTCGACATTTTATCTCGTTATTTCGACATTTTATCTCGTTATTTCGACATTTTATCTCATTTCGACTTTTTATCTAATTATTTCGACTTTTTATCTCATTGTTTTGACTTTTTTATCTCATTGTTTTGACTTTTTTATCTCGTTATTTCGACATTTTATCTCATTGTTTTGACTTTTTATCTCATTATTTTGACTTTTTATCTCGTAATTACCATTTTCTATCTCATAATTATGGCAACAACATATTTAACAAGCTAAGTAAGGAATTCTGAGTAGCTAAGCATAAACCTATCATTATCAAGTACCTGAATCACCAAAAACATAAAGTGAGATGGCCCCTTATGTTAGACGGGAAAATACCTTCTGCCTTTGTTAACAAAACTCAGTCTATTGATAGATAAAGCCATCTATAAACAATGATTCATTTTTTCTTTGTTTTGTTTTGAATTGGATCAAAGATTAAGGCACATGTTCACTTCATGACTCCATCTCAACTACACAAACCGTATGTTTCAGTGTTGTTGCTGCTGCGTTCAAGTGCTTCTAAAAAGCTCAGAATTTCAACTTTCTGGATCGCAAATACCAATAATTGTGTTTGTGAATTCAACTTAAGAGACGTTGGATGAAACATCATATATCAGCTAATTATAAATACCAAAATGCTACTATTTTACTAATAAAGTTAAGTCACAGACACAATGTTCAACGTAAATAACTAGCTTATACTCAGCTTGTACAACCAAAGCAAAAAACATTAAGAAAACAAAAAACAAACATAATACAGACACACTAAACATCATGATGGTTAATGGAGGACTTACTGTTTAAGAATGAAAGGTGTCAGAAAAGTGTCCATGATTTTGACTGTACTTGAAGTACTCACACCGCACACCACCGTCTTGTGGGAATATTAATTAAACTACAACCGATTTCAGAAAGGTTTTGATAAAGTTTCAGTTTGTCTGGAGCTTTCGTCCTTTCAGAGGCTGATTGTTGCTGACTGTCACCCTGCAGTGGTGTGTGCTGTGAGGGCCCTGGCAGGACTGGTTGTTGGGAAATCCTTGCAGGAGATTGTGAGCGACTTCCGTGGATTTTACCGCCTCCTGACCAGTGATGGCCAGATGAGATGGGTAAGAACAAGCGCACAAGCAGGAAAAGGGCTACATTTATTTTGCATCCCCATACAGTCATTTTGCATCCCTTCGTGGTCATTGGTGTCTCTTTGTAGTCATTTTGGACACCTTTGTAGTCCTCTTACACTGCGTGAAAAATAACAATGTAACATTATATATAATTATGTAACAACTTAGAGCCCACTTTGGGTGCATAGTGAGCACTTTGGCTTTCATACTTTAAGAACATTTTCTTGATTATACTAACTCTGCATACTTTAACTTTAAAGTACGTATTCTCACTTGTTAAGTGTTTTAAATGTGTTGTATTAGCACTGAGGTACTAAAGTAAAAGGTTTTATTATTTCTTCCATCACTACAAATAAATGTGTTGTGTCAGCTGTGTGCAGAAGAGGCTCTTCAGATACATAAAAGCACTTTATACCTTTTGAAAAAGGTTAAGAAATGTGACAACAGTCTAGTTTTTGAAGTGGTTCAGAAGTGGTTGAACTGGTTCATTAGACCAAATTGGCCAAAATCTTTCAACTCTGCCCACAAATTCTATTTTAATGCAGTCTTCGACCACATCTTTGTTTCCATCAGGTCTCATTTTTGCTGTTAGTTTTCTGCCTCTTTCTTTGATGCATACTTCAGATAAGCACATTTCAATTCTGCTTATGTAATGCTGAAGTCGTTGAGCCAGAAAGACAGGCTGCAATGTTTGCGTGTTTCTCCCTTAAGAGCCTGTTGTGACGCAAGTGTGTGACTAAAGAAATGGACTGCACATTTTTAACAAATATTAGAGCAAAGGGAACAGCTTCCAATTAAAGCCAACGTCTTAATATCTTAAGTGGTTTTTATTTCAGGTGTTTTAGAGCAAGGCCGTAGGTTTTAGAATGCATTTTCAATGGGCGCCCATAGGTCTTAACGGGCCAAGGGATGGATGTCAAAGGTGACATTTAACTCTTGTCTGAACCAGTTAGGCCCAGAGAAAGGAGTGATCCACCTGGCCACTGCTGCAGTCCTGAACGCAGTGTGGGATCTGTGGGCGAGAGCCGAGGGCAAGGTGGGACTGCCATTATTAAAAAAAAAAAAAAAAACGCATTTCCTTCTTTAAGTGTGACATTTCATGACTCACGTTCCGTTGTCATCTTCTCCTGTAGCCGCTGTGGAAGCTACTTGTTGACATGGTGAGTCACAGGAAATGTAGATGTTTGATTTATGTCTGGGATGTGATCACAGGGGAAACAGTATGTCTTATGTTTGTCAATCCAGGATCCGAAGCAGATTGTTTCATGCATTGACTTCAGATACATCACTGATGCACTTACAGAGGAGGAGGCTCTGGGTGAGACGTTTTATAATGTATAGTTCGGGGGAATGAAAACACTTTTTTTTTTTTTGAAGGAAAGTGTCAGACTCTTTCTGCTTCTCCTTTCTCATTCAGACATACTTGTGAAAGCTCAGGAGGGCAAGCAGCAGAGAGGTGAGCACACTAAAAACAGTCATTAATTACATGGCTGAATGGGACTTTGCGGACCGAAATTGCCTCTTTAGAAACTAACAGGAGTGCTTTTAGCCTGCATAATCGGGCCCGGCACTCCATGATTGCTCTATTAAAGCACATTTCTCCTCAAGTGTTTATTACCTGTGTGGACTGTTTCTTCTGCCTGCCAGAGGATCAGATGCTGAAAGAGGGTTATCCTGCCTACACCACCTCCTGTGCATGGATCGGATACTCAGACGAGCAGCTCAAACAGGTCTCGGCGCTATAAGTTTGGACAAATCATATTCAAATAACCCTTGTATATGACTAACAGTGTGTTTCTGCAGCTCTGTACGGATGCACTTAAGAGCGGCTGGACTAAGTTCAAGGTGAAAGTCGGCGCTGATCTAGAGGACGACACACGCAGGTGCCGCCTCATAAGGCAAATGATCGGACCCGATAACACTTTGGTAGTCGTTTTTTCCCCCCTATCATTATATTTACATCAGGAAATACCAGTATACAAAAGTGTTTTTGTATTAGATGATTGATGCTAACCAGAGGTGGGACGTATCCGAGGCCATCGGCTGGGTGTCCAGCCTGGCTGAGTTCAAACCTCTGTGGATCGAGGAGCCCACGAGTCCAGATGACATCCTGGGTCACGCTGCCATCTCCAAGGTGAGAGAGAAGTTTGATTTTCCAGCTGGCTTGTGTGTTGGAGATGTGGACAAGACTAATGGGCCTCCGAGCACAGACATGTTAAAGGCCCTCACCCCTAAAATAAAGGAGCAAAACACCCAGACTGAAAGAGACACAAAATGATCTACAATTTGTGTTCGTTTTTTTTTTTGTGTGTCTGGTCATTTTGCATCCCCTTGTTTTAGTTGTTTTGTGTGTCTTTGTGGTCGTTATATGTCACTTCAATGTTATTGTGCATGTCTTTGTCACAGTTATGTGTCTATTTGTGGTCATTCTGTTCATCTGTTCAAAAAATGTATGTCTTAGTGGCCATTTTGTGACCATTTGTAATCATTTGGCATCCCTTAATATTCATTTTGCCTCTCTTTGTGGTCTTTTACATCACTCTAAATGTATTTCTGTCTTTCTGTGGTCATTCTCCTTCCCCTTTTGGTCTATGTGGTCACTTTCTGGCTGTTTTGTGTCTCTTTTTTTTGTTTGTGTCTGTTTTGTGATCATTTTGCATTCTTTGTAGTAATTTTGCATCCCTTTGTGGTCATTGTACGTCTTTTTTAAAGTTAGTTTGTTGCTCTTTGTAGTCATTTTGCATCCCCTTTTGGTTGTTTTGTCTGTGGTTTTTTTGCATCGGTTTTGAAGTTTAACATCTTTGTGGTCATTTTGCGTCCCTTTGTAACGTGTCATATCTTTTTTGTGCCTGGGCCTGTTCTCCGTCGGCCTTTTCAGTAATCCATCCACTAAAAGATGCTCGACTTTGTTGTTTCAGGCTTTGGCTCCACTCGGGATCGGAGTGGCAACAGGAGAGCAGGTTAAAGCTCAACTTTGTTCTAGCATACATATCACTGACTGATATTTATAGTATTAATAGTTTCTAGTTGGGCAACTGTTTCCTCTCCAGTGTCAGAACAGGGTGATGTTTAAGCAGTTCCTCCAGGCCTCAGCCCTGCAGTTTGTCCAGATAGACAGCTGTCGGCTGGGGAGTGTCAACGAGAACCTGGCTGTGCTGCTGATGGCCCACAAGTTCCAGGGTAACACAAGAGTAATATGTGGAGCCCAAAAAGTGACAGATGGGAGTAAAAGGTTATCAGACGATGTGTACTACTGTATGCAGTTATATTTCTGGATATGTCTGATAACCTTTTACTGCCTCTTTTCAGTGTCAGGGCTGCTTCGCATTATATACCAGGTGGAATATTTCTATTAAAAAGTGGCTACAATACACTCACTACATTTCTTTTCCCCAGTGCCGGTTTGTCCTCATTCTGGAGGAGTCGGTCTCTGTGAGCTCGTCCAGCATCTGATTCTGTTTGACTACATCTGTGTGTCTGGAAGTCTCAGCAACCGGTGAGAGCAGGATCTGTTTTTGTCCACAGTTAAAGCTTCTTGATTTTACACATCATAAACAGCACCTCTTTCACTGTGTTTACTTTGCCTCTCCAGGATGTGTGAATATGTAGATCACCTTCACGAACACTTCACCAGCCCTGTGGTGATTCATGACGCCCACTACATGCCCCCCAAGGTAAGATGAACTACAGAAGCCAGCTATAACTCGCTAAGTGAATCTCTGCATTACTCTTAAAAAAACCAATGTTTCTCCTTGGGCTGCTTGTTTGCATTCACTGTGCTTCTTGTTCTCAGGATCCAGGATATTCTTGCGAGATGCTGGAATCATCAGTGCAGAGACACCAGTACCCTGAAGGAGACGTATGGAAGCAGCACATAAACAACTGACTCAATATTAAGCATTAAGGCTGTTAGACTGTTAAGTCGAGTGAACTGTCAGATTCAGACTTTTGGGATATTATGTGGGTTGGAGGAGGGGTGATCGGAGTTATATTCATAGATTTGAAAAAGCCATTTTATACTGTCAATTCATAATTTTGCAGAAAATACTATTACATGGGTGACATCATATTTGAACAGTAGACAACACTGTACAAGAATTTAAAGTGAAAAACTCTTGAAGCCCTCCTTTATTTATTTATAGTACTGTCTGGTTAAATACTCAATTGTGATTGGCTGCAGGGTGTTAATTAACTTTTGACATACACCCAGTTAGTGTCCACACACAGACTCAAAGACTTTGAGGTGCGTTCCCACTTGAGCCATTTATGGCCACTTTTTATAAGTCTGCATTTCTGCAAATTTTGCTTAAGGGGACTACCCTTCATCTGGTATAATTTACTGTATGTGTTGTGCATTGTCCCTTCTAAATAAACAAATCATTAAATTGTGTTTTGCTGCCAGGCTCCTGTTGGGTCAATAACAGTTTTGTACAAATCAAGCTGATACAAATGAAAACTTTTTATTTACAAATATTGTTTAGAAAACACTTTTCGTAAGAACTCATTGTCAGTTCATGAAATCTATATAAAATTACTCTCTGACCTCGTTTTTGCAATTTGGATTAATTGAGCAAAGAAAATGGGAGTGAAAGACACATAGGATACAGTACCTGTAGAGCAATGTGATGATAGATTCTGTAAAGCATTTTCCACACACACAATAATTATTATTCGTCACATTTAAAGCCAGTTTTTCTACACAGCCATCTGCATCTTAATGGTGGGATGAGGGTTGTAGTCGCAGATCTCAAAGTCCTCTGCACGGAAATCATCGATACTCTCCACCTGTCTCAGGATCTTCAGCTTGGGGAAGGGCCGGATCTCCCTCTGAAGCTGCACATTCAGACAGATGAGCTTGTGTTAAGTTTGAAATCAATTGGAGAACATGGAGACAAGAAAATATGTCTTCAACTGACCCACCTGTACTTTGAGGGGTTCGATGTGGTTGACGTAGATGTGAGCGTCTCCCAGAGTGTGAACGAAGTCGCCAGGCTGACAGAGTAAAAAAAAAAAAGAAACACATGAGGTGATGAAACACACAATAATACTCAAAGAGTTCTGACAGAAGCACGGTGCTCTTACCTTGAGTCCTGTGATGTGTGCGATCATGTAGGTAAGAAGTGCATAGCTGGCGATGTTGAACGGCACCCCGAGGCCCATATCACCTGAGCGCTGGTACAGCTGACACGACAGCTCACCGTCACACACGTAGAACTGACACAGGGCGTGGCAGGGGGGCAGAGCCATGAAGGGCAGGTCTGCAACAACATCAGACACAGATTTAAAATGCTAGAACATCACTGTAAACCGATTTAAAGAGCTCAAGAGCAGGTAAGTTCTGGAGTAAAGTTTGCTCATGCTTCACCTTTTGGGTTCCAAGCACACATGATGATCCGTCTGTCCTCTGGGTTCTTCTTGATGGTGTCGATGACCTTCTGCAGCTGGTCAACTCCTTGTCCTGTGTAATCTGTCGAAGGAATTGATAATAACATTTTTAAAAAAAGATAATCTAAGATCTGATGCACAGTAATCTGGCTACTATATACACCATATACAGTAGGATCCATTTAAAGAACCAAAAACTACATTTTTCTTGTGCGCCCTTACCAAGAATTTGAGCAATATTGAATATACTCCATTTTATTTTTTTCAATATTTCAGTTAACCAGCACGTAGTAGTTTAACACAAAGTGCACAGTTTATACCCTGTTAGCAACGTCTGCTAGTTTTTGTTACCTAGTTGTTAGTGTGGGATGTGGCTTGATTGAGCATGCTAATTTAGGAGTTGCTTTTATTTATTAGAAGGGTTTTCAATTCCGTTTGTTTATGATATGGTGAATATATCCTCAGCAAATAACCCCAATAAATCCCTCTTAACATCCATTAAAAATGTTCAATAATACTTTGTGTGCTTAATTGTCTGCATGATGATCCAGCCAACGGCTTTTCCAAATGACTTTGATCGTACAGCTAAATCCACTTTTAGTTACCTCAAGATTAAAGAGAAATGGAAACTGGAGATAACTACTCACACACAAACAATGCACAGTAAACTGGGTGTGGCTGTGACATAATGTACCTGCATGCATGTTTGTGTACTCTGCACCAAAGTGCCTCCACTGGAAGCCATACACAGGCCCCAGGTCGCCTTCCTCTCTGTCTGTGAACCCAAGACCGTCCAGGAAGGCCCGAGAACCGTTGGCTTCCCAAATCTTCACTCCTTTCTCCGAGAGCTCTTTGGCGTTTGTTGACCCCTGCAACCACACAATTAAGAAAAAAATCAAACCGCAAATCGGTATAATTTAATGCACAAACTCAGACAGATATGGTGCACGTGAACTTGCCATTCTGACTGAGGGGTCATCAAATTAATCATGTTTTCTCAGTCATCTTTTTGTAGCCATGTGGATAATTTCAATAGGTTTTTAGAGACATTCATGTCTGAGATTTCTGCATCTGATCAATTACAGGGGGAGAGAATACAACTTTTTGGTGCTCTAAAGAATTTAAACGTAACGTCAACAATCAAGAGTGTCGTCTTATCATCCTCACCTTGATAAACCAGAGCAGTTCTTCAAGGATCCCTTTCCAAAACACTCTCTTGGTCGTCAGCAGGGGAAACTGATCTACAAACAAACAACAGGAACGGGTTATTTGAAATGAATGATAAAATAATTAATTAGAGCAAGTTGTTTCCAGATCAAAGTACATTTTATAGCCTGACAGATACTTGATCTTTGATTATTATTATTTTTTTAAAGTTTCATTAACACTGAGCTTGATATCTTGAGATATCTGATCAGCGAACATGATTAGAAAGATCAGCTATTTGACAAAGGCTCTAACAAATGAGCCTGAGAGTGCTCCCTGCTGGACAAACGATGCATTGTTTTTTTCTTCTTCTTTATCAGCAAACATGCATAATGCTGATAACAAAAACCTGTGACTGAAACCTTTGATTGAATATTTCCATTTTATGTTTGTTTTTTTAAACTGCTACATGCAGAAATATTGATATATTGAACCTCTTACTCCAGCAGAACCACAATGTCCAAAAGACTGAAACCATCTGCCGCCCAGGAAAGGAGAAGAAGGAAAGAAGAGGAAGAAAAACGTGAAGAAAGAGGTACAGTATGAATGAAACTAATAGTTTAATGCATCGTACTTACTATTGTTGGAGCAGAGTGTTAGCTTGCTAGCCTACTTTGGACGATAGTAGCGTTGTTTAATGATCAGTAAACAGCTGAGTCGACGTAAGTTAATGTTACTCCACCTTAAATTCATCAGGGACATTTGGAAAGTTGACGTCACCTGCTCAGGTGTTATTTTAACCTGTTGGCTGTGTCTCAGTTAAAATGCCATTAGTTTTCCGTCCCCTTTATAAATAAAGGGTAGTTGTAAGCCTTTGGTTTATTGTGTCACAGTTTTAAAGTGCACGCCCATTTATACACATCACTGCACGAACAATTATTATCCAGTATTATTTATGACGCAGCCAGTTTAATTTCATATTTTCAGGTACTTTCCCTCCTCACATTTTGAATGAGGTTTGTATTTCTATTACTTTTAAGCGTATATGAATACTTCCCCACATTAACATTAAAAAAAAAGTGAAAACTACCAGACCTCGCAGGCTGTATCTGGCCTGGGCACCGAACACTGAGATGACTCCGGTCCCGGTTCGGTCTCCCTTCCTGCGGCCGTGCTGCATGATGTACTCGATCTGGTCCAGATACCCGCGTTCATCGCACAGAACACCGAAGTTCTTCTTCTCCGGCGCCGTCATTTCACGGCTCTCTCTGGGCGTCCCCTCGGTGTGTATTTCTGAAGTGGCGGGCATGTTTTTGTGGATAAAAGTGGAGACCGGTTCGGAGCAGAACGGACTGAGAACTTCTGTGTTGTTGAGTCTCAGCCGTGAGTTTGTTCGCGGGTGTTTTTGAGGCCGACACGCCCGGTTGACCAAAAATCTCGCGAGAACTGGAGAAATGCGCGCTTTTTTGGAAAAGACGCTTTACTTCTTCCGTCTGAAAAACTCAAACAAAACTCAAACCTCTCTGTTGCCGTACTTTCTTCTACCGATCAGATCCACAAGTAAATGAGCGAATAATAATTAAAATATAGTAAGAAATAAATAATTAAGCAACTAAATAAACAGGTAGTATTGAGGCCTTTTACTTTACATTTGTAAAAGTAGCAATTCTAAAAATGTAAAAATACAAAAAACTACATTTAAATTCTTACTTAGGCAGAAGTACATGAATAAATAAATAACATATGATTAAAGTACAAAAGTAAAAGTAGGCTTTGTTACTGTCCTTGTTACATTATTATATATTATACTATTAGATTATGATTTAAATTTGTATTATTATTATTATTATTATTATTCTTGATGCATTAACATATAAAATGCCTTTTTATATTGTAACTGTCTGCTGAGCTAATTTGATCTTTTTTTTTTCTGTCTTAAACAACAGATATGAAAAGAATAGATCACCAAAATACAGGACAATAAGATCACTATTATTAACTGACTACATTAACAATATAGAACAAATATAGCAAAATAAAACAATCAGCACAACACTGAACTTTGTTTGATTCAGTGAGAGAGAGCCATTTCAACCTGCCTCAATGTAAATAAAATAAAATATTATAAGCAGAACTATTTTTAGCCTTTTTGTCATGCACAAGAAGAAGAAAAAAAACAATATTATATTGCTTATATTATTTCAAAGTCATGGTTTTGTTTTTTGTGCAACCGTACATACAGATTGTTCCCAAACTGAAGAAATGCTGCAGAAAAGGTGCTCTAATGCTTTAAAATCATCTTTACACAATGTGCAAATATTACATCCAAAAGAGGGTTTGTTTGTATGTTAATTTGTAGGATGACCTTAACACAAAATAGCAGAGCAGAGTGTATACAGTTTTATTGCAGAGACATTTAAAACTCTAAGAATAAACATACATGAATAATACGAATATGAGATGTGTATGTAAAGGTTTAGAGGTCTATATGGATTTCAAGTTTTACAAAGATCAGCTCCAATGTTCAAGAAAAATGGTACAAGACTCTTGATTCAGCATCCGAATGTTTGAATGGTGTTCACATTATTCCGTCCCTGTGTTAAGAAAAAACATAAAACACAGTCAAACAAATATTCTCATGTGAACACATACCAGTAATACACTTCATTCAGATTAATATTTTACTGCATGACAAATGAAGTGTGAAATGTATGATTGTCTCTTAGTTACCTCATCATTTTGGATTATTATACATCATCCAATTTGCATTGTTTCTCTCAGGATAAAATTAAATTAGAGGAGATGCACAGGGATTTGTCATCATGGCGTAAAGTTGGCGCTTTCAAACCATCACAATTAATTTTGCTCAAATTCAATTTGGAGCTCTGCCAGATGATGATGCTGGGAGCCAAATAATTAACTAAGCCACAACAGTGCCAGGATCAATACCTCTTATCTGCCGTTTATGGAGAGCCAGAGCCTCCTGAGCTGCGTACTGGATGAAAGCAGGATCATCAACATCCAGCGCTGCAGGGACTGAGACAGTTATTGGGGCAGAGTCCAGTAAGGTTACAATCACGATGCTGTCAGCTTTAAGTCTGATGTTCTTCATCTGTTGATGTGGATTCACCTGGAAAATTAGATTTAAAATAATACTTTTAGGCTATCTTGCACACAGTCAGGTACACTTTCATTAAACAGGAGGGGGTCTGGCTGTGGAGTTTCAATTTAAACCTTGTCAATTAATTTTAGAGACTAAGCCTATTATCTATTTTTCAAGTAACAGGATTATTTTTAATGTTCTGTGGAAAAGAAATTGACGTGTTGCAGGTGAGATTAACAGTAATCCTTGTTGATTTATCAGCCAAAGAGAAATGCATGACTAAAATCGGACTAATTCAACGTTGCTACAAACGTACTGTGATCACACTGAAGATGTGTGGGCCCACGGTGCTGTTGGACAGCTGGCTGACCCAGCCGTACTTGTTGTCCATGTTGCTGAGCCATCTCTGTGTGTCGGCTGTGTGTCTGTGAACCAGCTGCAGCCTGTCGTCGTACTGCTGACGGGAGGCGTTGAGCAGCATGTGCATCTCCTCCATCTCAGAGTGTAGCTGCTGGACTCGGGGACACTCTGTAAACACAAATGATACAGATGTGCGCGGTGAAGCCAGGAACAGAAAAACTGTACAAGTATATCAGGAGGCTTTTATTTTCTCTCCTCTTTGGAATAAAACTAAACTATTTTAATTAGACAATTTTTAATTGTCCCTCTAGGTATAAAGCTAATTATTTGGGTCAGAATTTGCATTTAAGGTCCAGATAGGAACATTTTTGCATATCTGTACAGTGTGAGTGTGTGAGATGAGCAGCTAACTAGAACTGGAACTAATCATTCCCACTAAACTAACTGTGCCAGTAATTTACCTTTTAACAGATAATCTTCACACGTCTCGCACAAACTTTGCAGCTTCCAGCACTCTGATGCTTGTCTGCGGAGTCGCCTGCACAGATGTCTGTTCTGGTATTGTTCCAAAGCAGACAGTGAGCCTGTGTCTTTGTAGATAAACATGCGAAAAACAGATGTTACAGTAGTTATCATGGGAGTCAATGAAGTGAATCTAAATATAGTGCTCGGATACCTCTGCTTGCTTGCTGGAAATAATCCTCCTCAGCTTCTTGTACATCCTCAAATACATCCACCACAGTGGAGCTGAACTCTTGCAGCACATTCCTCCCGAAGTCATACACAGAATCAACGATGTGATCCAGACCCACCGTCCAGAAGAAGCCGGGACTCGAGCTGCCCTGCACAGCCGACAGCGGGCTCGGTTGGAGCTCTGTGTTGAAGGCCACCAAGAAGGAAGGCCCGTACACCTGCTGCATCTTCTTGAACAGAGTGACGCTGTGGTTGTGCAGCCAGCTGATGTTTGACAGCAGCTGGCCGAACGACGCATCCGCCTGCAGCAGCTCCAGATCTGCTGCTTCGCCCTCTGTGACCTCAGGTGGGATGGTACGAGTCACATCCTCCTCGTTTTGATTGTAAACCTGCTCTGTGGCGTCCAGCTGGGCAGCCATTTTCCTGAAAAACTCCTCCACCTGCAGAGAGAAGAACCATCATCAGTCATTACTCTTATCTCTCATTTGAAGATCTGGGTCAGTTATAACAGGAATGTGTTGAGGTCAAACCTTGAATGTGAAAGAGGCGAAGCCACG
Source organism: Pagrus major (assembly GCF_040436345.1). Classification (NCBI taxonomy): domain Eukaryota; kingdom Metazoa; phylum Chordata; class Actinopteri; order Spariformes; family Sparidae; genus Pagrus; species Pagrus major. The sequence goes on from NC_133233.1 coordinate 19,332,783, forward strand.
GCGACATGTAGAGGTAAAGTAGGCCTTACAAGTATCTTCAAGACAGGGTCGACATTCCTCAAAGGAAGATCTGGTTAAATCTTGACACTGCTGCTCAGCCTCCTCTAGTTTCTGCTCCGTTTCCCGGGCCAACTGCATCGCCCCCTGAAGAAAACAGACACTTCTGTCACAGATACACCACCTCTTAATAAGCCAGACAGGATGAGATGTGGTTTCCAGCCCTGGTCTTTTATTTTGAGAAGAGACTAATCCACAGACAGTTCATTTATCCTGACGGCAGTAAAACTACACCCTGACTCCCTGAACCAGCCTCACTCCCACATGCATTATTCACTGTCTGCTTCGAGGTTTCTCTGTGTGGTTTTGTCTGTATGAGGCAGAAAACATGTGATGGGCTTCAGAATAAAGCACAGAGACTGGGAAGTAACTAACAGCTCCACTATAATGGTCAAGTTCTGTGAAAAGTGAGTGTTTAAATGCACAGAATGTAACAAAAGACGGAGTTTGATGATGTTGTGAAGGAGCATGGGATCATGGGAGTTGTTGTCTTGCCGATGACAATCTGTCTAACGTGACAGAAATGTTCATGTTGCAATTAGTTCACTTCCTTCCCCACTCTCTGATGAATAATCTGGTGTTTTCTTGGAAGCTATAGAGACGAAAGACTTAAAGGAAGAGTTCACCCCAAAATGAAAAAAAAAAAAAAATTTCACTTTAGGATGGACCCATTCTTAGATAGATATAATATATTTTCATGACAATGACAGAAACACAAGTTATACCTTCTTCTTGTCACTGCTGTGTCTCAGGGTGTCCATGAGATGTCTGTGCTTCTCCTCTTTCTTCTCCATCATTTCCTTCACCCGCTTCACCCCGAGCAACGCCCGCTTTATCTCCTCATCGACAAACTGCTCTCCTGCTGCAGACAGCTCTGTGCACATCAGTGAGTTATGCTGTTATTCAGTTCTGCAGCCATTATCAGTGAGAAAAGTGTTTTCTACTAATGAAGGCCTCACTTTTCAGCGCGTCCTCGCTTAGCTGTGGAGAGTCAGCAGAACAAAGCAGGACTTCGGCGATGCAAAGAATTTGAATAAGCAGCCTCCTCATTTTGTCTTCACCTCTGTATAGAGAGCAGAACTGAATCGTTATTCTGTTATGGAAATAACATACAGCGTCAGTTCTTAACCATCTGAACACAACAACACACTGACTGGTTTGAAGGCATGTTGTCTTCAGGAAAGAAACCAAAATTACATCATATAATCGTAGCCTGAAAGAGTAAAAATAGCAATTATCGTATTTTTCATATATCTGAATCATGCTGGACAAATCATTGTCATTTAAAATTACACCAAAAATAAACACATTTGATGCACAAATCAGATCCTGGGAAAAAGAAAACGCAGTTGCTGGACTCATTATGGACAGTCAAAAAACAAATTATCAGATTTAATACAGCAGAAGCAGAGATAACACCTTTTTTATTCAGTGCAATCTTTCTTTCCTTTTCAAGACCTGGCACCTACATTACCCACAATGCAACTTAGCCACCGTGTGACATCTGGGAGGCAAGACCCTAAGACCTGTAAACACACTATAATGTGTCAAATTGGTGGAGTTGTCCTTTAAAAACATGCTTGGCTTTAGTTGCATGCTACCTAAGCAGCCACAAGGTGGTGCCATTTCTCAACTGTTTTCGTTTAGACGCCCCTCAAAGTTGACCACAACGTTCAGAGAAACGAAATCCCAGAGGACAAAAATGTTTATTCATTATGACGAAATATCACATGAGTGTCTAGACAAATAAACATGACTATGTCAAGAGATCCCCATTAACTGCAGTATACTAATCACATTACATAACAAGGATAATAACAGTAACACAGTTGAGTTGAAATGGAATTATTTATATTTCTGAGTTAAAGGTGCACCGTGTAGTTTTGAGGAAGACATTTTAATCAGAAGAGAAAGAGTTTCATTGACTAAATTTTTTTAATGTCTAAACAAACTAAATAAACAAACTCTCTTTGTTTTCATGACTGAATAAACTGAATAAACAAACTGACCTTAAAGGGCAACTTCATATTGTTTTACTTTGTTTACATGTGGCGGACCCTGCCACCTTTCTAGCTTCAAACAGTGTTCTGGACCTTTTTTACCTCTGAGAGCAGCTTGTTTATTCAGTTATGGAACACAATTTGAGTTGGTATTTTTATTAATATTGTAAATATTAAAATTCTGAGTTTGAATTTCTTCTCCAAAACTACATTGTGCCTCTTTTTTACTAAATTACTGAAGCTCAATTGACTTCTTCAACCTTTCCTGAGTAAATAAGTTGAATTACTCTTGTTAAAGCACCTGTAAAGGTTCAGCAACACTCTGCAACTCTTATAATATACATCACATGTCTGTGTGTCAGTAAAATTAAGAGAAAGAAAAAACAGAAAGAGTCACATGGACCAAAGTCAGAATCTGCCCACATAATTTCTTTCATTAATTTTTACTGAAAACACGTGCATATGTCCCAAAATCAATCGTACTCAAAGATATAACTGTATTTGATGCTATGAGTGGAGAAATAGCTTCTCCAAGTTGACTGTTAAAGAGCAAAGACTGAATTGTGCCAAAGTGAAAAGAAGTGTAAAATATTTACCTTGACAACTATGAAAGCTGCAGGTTGTGCTGTTGGAGGGATGAGACTGAGACGCCGGCTTCTTCTAAGGATTGTTTCTATTTTTATGGATCTACTCACCAGCGCCGATCCTCTTAGTGTGTTTGCATTATTAAGCCTTACGCGCTCCGCATAACTACAGATCAGCTTATGACAGGCTTTAAGGCACGGTGAACATTACATGCTCAGTTCTCTGCGGGTCTATCTCACTTAACTGACTCCAACATACTCCAGAGCCCCTCTCAGGTAAAACACGCGGCTCTAATCTCCATCAGACCAACAGTAAGCCTGAGCTCCCTGCAGAGACCTGGCACACACGGGCATGGTCCTGGCTAAGCCCTGTAGGCCACGAGAGGAGCAGGAGGACTGGATGCACATGTGCAAGCTAATGCAAAAACATTCCAGAGGAAAAAAATGTGTTTGCAACTATCAACTTTAACTACAAACTATGCATTATAAATCTCACACTTTTAAATGCATGCTGCACAGATTTAAATGTAACATGCAAATTTCAAAAACACAGACGCATGTTTTTTAGGTTAGCTGTGATTTAAAGGGTTATTGCAGTGATTTGGTATGGCACTTTCATAAAGCACTTCAAGAAACTGGTTCTCAAGTGCATCAAAGACAACATCCCGACCAGCCTGGACCCTCACCAGTATGCTTTCAGAACCAAAAGATCCACAGAGGATGCCGTATCCACTGCCCTCCACTCAGTCTTCATTCACTTCGAAGATAACAACAGCAGTTTGTTGACGTCAGCTCAGCGCTCAATACAATCTCAGCCATGAACCCAAAAGTTCTTGGCGACTGATGAGGAAACACACTGGGCGGTGTCTGCTCAGGCCTGTGAGAGCTGACCAATCAGACCGGACTGTGCTTTTCGGGAGGGGGGTCTTTAAAAGACAGGAGCTAAAACAGAGAATTCGGACAAAGGATGAATAGAGGTGCAGCAGAAATGGACAGTAAGAGAAAAATACTGTGTTTCCTGAATATTAAAGCATGTAAATATTTTCCAGTAGACACCCTAAATGAAAGTAAAGAACTAAAAAAGAGCAAATTATGGGACCTTTAAATGAAGCTACAAGGATACGACACTACCAACTTAATTTTTATGCTACAAATGCTAAGCTACAGGCAGAGAAATTCATGTTAAATAACAGAAATCTTACAGATACAGTCATTTCAGACTTTCCTGCAAGTCCTTAACTAACATACTTAAAACCATCCATCATACTGTGTCAGCACTGTATGAGTAAAAGTCATTGTGCTTCCTGTGTTTCTGCCTCTACCACCAGCGACTCCCTCCTGCAGCATACAAGACAATCTGAGTTGTTCTTATCAAGATATCTAAACATGGCAGCGGCGTGGTAAATGTGGAATTCCTGTGTGCTTTTTCAGCCCTCTGTTAATCCGAGCCCACTGCTGAAAGCCTTGACCCAGCAAATGAGGTCCCAACCTCTGAATGAGGACCAGCAGGAGCGGCGCTGTAAGATACCTGACCCTCAGCTGCTTTTTATCAGCTCGCCACGATCCCTATCTGAGCCCTAATACCAGCCTGCTGCTACCATTACAGCCGACAGTAAAATAACAGTTTTGAAGCCTTTAGGAAAACAAGTAATTAGTAGCTTTATCATCTCAGGCTGGTCTGGAGACTAATATGTGGTGGACTGGGTCAAACTGGAGCTATTAGCACTGAGCCTGGGTTTGAAGGCTCTGTTATCCAAAGAAAGAGGAAAAACAGATCCAAGTTTGATGTTTGTGTTGTGTTTTTTTAAAGCTCAGAGGATTTTAGAGCTGAGACCGTCTGGTGATCTGTAATTTTGTCCGGTAAATCATTTGGTTTGAGTATAAATGTAACCCAGTGACGCTAACCTGCACGGAAACTCCTTTCTTTGATGTGTGATGAATCTGTTTCAGCCTTTGATCAGTGATCTACATCTGCAGGCCGGAGAGATTATGGACACAGGAACTGTTGGTATTATCACTGCACCTGGAGGAGTTAAAGGGAAATGGCCGCTGGTTTAGCCTTAATTTTGCTAGATTATGGTCAATCTTAGCTGCCACTGGGACCGTTTTTAAGCAACAGAGCTTTTATGCAACAGGGAACACCCTTAAGGCAAAAGTAAACAAATGCAAAAGATCTTTATCATCTTATGAAAAAGTTCTGATGGATATTATATATCATTGGAAAGCAAATCAGTCTAGTTTTGTATAAAAACACAAACAGGGGAAGTACTTCAAAGCACATGATAAACCTATAAAGCCTGATAGAGATAGTAAAATGGAAAAAACTACATCTTCATCAGGTGTTTGTTTTGTTGCCTATAATTAAAGGTGCAGTATGTAAGAACTGGCCATGAACAAAAGAGGGCAGCATATAAACCAAGTAACCACTAACTGCTGTGACTGTAACCACTGTTAGCTAATTAGCTCAGTTAGCCGTGCAGCTAGTGGTCCAGACTGGGAGCTTGGAGTGGTATTGCGAGAAAGGACGGGCTAGGGCTAGCTGGTTAGCATGCTAACTTCAGTAGATATCTCTTTAACACAATACGTCTGACGTGATGTCAAAACTCTTATTTCTTCACATCATTGATCATTTTAGTTATTTTTCTTTCTTGAAATTTAAACTAAAATTCTTACATATTGCACCTTTAAGTCAAATAAACTTTATTTTTGCAATCATAGTAAAACTATTTATTTAAACCAATTTAATCCATGAATTTCCTCAATTTAGTTGTCATTTTTCTTGATTTTAATGAAGCAAACATGTACTTATTTCTTGCAAAAGTTGTTTGCACTGGACCAAAATGAAATAATTTAGATCTGTTGTCATGTGTTTTCTCTTCTTTTATGGAAATAGTGGAAAAAATGTCTTGAAAGTATTTCCATTTTGCAGGAATATGAGATTATTGTGGTAAATAAGTTGATAAAATAATAGAATATAAAAATCATTCCTCATCCTTAATGGAAATGGGATGTCAAAACACAGGAACTGCACTGAACTGTCGCAGTTTCAGTGTCTCTCCACCTCCCCAAACCTTTGAAATGATCTTTAATGGGTACCAGCTTTTCTCCGGGGGACGCGATTGCCATCAGCCCCCAGAAACTTAATCTCATCTCCGGCTGGATGACTGCGGCGCAGCACGACGTCCCGCTCCGCCGGGGTCTGCGGTGATGAAAGCAGCCCGCACCTCCTCTCTCCACACCGGGGGGAGACACGGCGGGAGAGGACGGTCAGTCCCTGCCGTGACTTCAAAAGAGTGAGTGGGACAGTGGAGGTAACTGTGACGATGTGAAGTCACAGAGAGACAGCTGGAGAGAAGGTGAAGACAAACCGGAAACGCGGCACAACAGCCTTCAAAATAAGAGCATTGTTTGTAGAGACCTGTGACAAATGTGAAAGTGAGCAAAGTTTAAAATCGGAGGTTAATCCATAGAAATCCACCCAAATGCACACTCAAACTACTAAAAATGAAGCCGAACAGAACGAGGAAAGCATTTGTTTAGCTTGGCATGATGTACGGTGGATGCTGAGGGTCAAAACACAACATTTCAGAAAACACATTTCAGAAGACATAACATTTTTCTCCGAAAAGGCCAAAACTCAGGGCCAAAAATTGTGATCATACTTGTGGCTTTTCACGAAATTAAGTTCACTGTTTTAATAAAACAGCATGGCACTGTTATGATCTGCAAATTGCAGTAAACATTATTGTTCGGCCCTAAATATCTTTTAAGCTCTGAGTAGCACAGTTTGTTTGAATTGTGTCATGAATCACACGTTTGTCATTTTAAAAGCTAATTTTCCAAGTCAATAGAGTCAATGTGGTGAATGTGGTAATGTGGTAAAACTAATGAAATATAAGACTGTTAAATCACGTAATTATAAAGACATCCAGCCATCTGTCTTGTTAGTGACGTCATCTCGTTGAACACTCACCAAAACCCGTACCTTAAACTTGTAAAGTCAGTCTTGTATATCAGCAGCTCACAAAACTGACCAACTCTCCTTTCACATAACTGCAGTTGTCAATATGAGCAGATTTATTGCGAAATTCATCTTTTTAAGCACCTTTTCTGTGCAGAGTTTGGCGGCCATGTTGGTGGCGTCACTACAGGGTCCACCGAAAGGGGCGTGGCCTCGACTGTCTTTTAGCATACTCCCCAAAAAAATGCTAATCATTCCTTGAATGGCGAGTTTGTGTTTGCAGATAAATATATAGAGTGAAAAGAAATTTAGAAGCTTTAAAAGTTTAATATATACATTTTTAATATAGTTTCAATATACATTTGTGCTTTCTCCACAAAAGACTATTTAATTCTGAAAACCTCACCGGATGTTCAGCCTGTCGTCGCGTGTGCCTTCACACTGGCGGTAACTCCTTCCTCCTTCAGCGCAACATCACATCACTGCTGCAGAAACTCCTCGGAGGCAAAGACGATGGGATTTTAAAACTGAAGACGCAACATGAAGACTGACTCATAGCTTCACTACTCCTGTTGTGTTCGTGGCGCGTGGGACAAGTTTACACCTTTGCACTGGATGCTGAGATGAGCAGAAAGTGACATCTCTTCTAAAGTCCTCAACGAGTTATAAAACGCCATGAAAGGTATGTTTTCGTTACATTTTAATCCACACTCACAGATTCAACTTTTTTTTTTTCAATCTGTGCATATTGTTGTTTTTTTTTTGTTTGGGTTTTTTGTGGTGCGTGATTTCACATCTGGATGTCATTACGGTACAGCCGTGCAGAAGTTGTGAAAGTTTTTTTTCTCTTTTCTTCCAGCAAATAATGTTTGCACAGTTAAGTAGTGTGAACTGACACTTAATGCATGAAAAATCCTTTTTTTAAAAACTAATTTGGCATCTTTGAGAAACAAAAAGTTCAAGCTGCTGTTTCCAAAACCAACTTTATCACTCTAAAGAAAATATTTTGTATATGTAGCATCAATAATTACAATTCAACAGAGAGAAAGTGAGGTGAAATAACTGATTCAGTTGGCATCCATGTCTCTTCATCCAGTCTAACCCCCTCTGACCCCCCACCAACAAACACACCCTCCGCTCATCCCTCCTGTCGCCCCCCTCGGTCCCATCTGTTTACCATTACCAGTGATGTTCTCTGAGCCCAGCTCCAGCCTCAGTGTAGTGCAGCAGAGTGTAATTAGAGTTTACTGTCAACAACCCAGAGAAACCGCAGCCTGTGGCTTTTACAGTCCTCTGGACCTCCTATCTCCACACACACACACACACACACACACACACACACACACACACACACACACAGGCTCTACTTGATGCTCTACTATCAACCATGCAACCTAATGCCTTGTTGGCTGATCGCTGTATTGAGGAGTGTTTTTGTAGGTTGGCCTTCGTTTTGGGGGCAGAAATAAGCTTTTCTGGGAAAACTTGTGGTGCACAGATGAAGTGGAGTATTAGAGACAAATGCGAAAAGCTTGAATCCATATAAATCCATCCATTCACAGCACCGATAAAGAGAGCCTTTCTATCTTTCTAAGTGAGAAGATCAAAACTACACTGTCTGGTAAATACAAAGCCAGACAGAATGAGGACAGTGTACGGTGGGCACCAAGGGTCAAACTACAGTGATACAACATTTCACTGAACACAAGGACATTTGCGAAGACACAACAACATTTCAGAAGACACAACAACATATCAGAAGACATGACATTTCAGATAAGAGAACATTTTTTTCTGAATTGTTGTTATTTTGACCCTCAGGCCGACCGCAATGAAGACTTAAAAAGGAGGGAGAGAGCGGGTCTTTAGTTTGAAACGTATGCCCGTACTAGATCACTGTATTGAAGGATAACATAAATTCACTATTTATATTAATTTACTATTTGTCATGTTTCTCATTACTTCACACAGACGACTTTGCAGACGAGGAGGAAGTACAGTCTTTTGGATACAAGAGGTTCGGTAAGTGAAAGATAAATTTTTCTTTAAAGGGGGTAGAGAGAAAAGCGGACACACTCGGATCTCTGATCATAAAACTTGAATTGTTTTCAGAATAAAATGTGTTGAACTGAAGCCACTACATGTGCGGGCTTGTCTCTTTTCCTCTTTTCGATTTCTATTTACCTAGAATTACATTTGTGTTCCTGTGATCGAAAGACGCGTTTCTCATGTCAGGACTGTCCTCATCTTTCCTGATGTATTGGCTCGGATGGTAATGGTTCTGCAGGGCTTGGGTTGAACATAAATGTGGCCGACAGTCTGTGAGGTCCAGCCCACCACAGGCCCGACGACTGCTGACAGAGCTCACCAGATCAAGAAGAACCTCTCTGCTCTCTTTTATCCACTTAAATTGAGCCACTTAAACACATTGACTCACACAAACATGCCCTCGGACCTCAAAAATGTGGAGCTACTCAAACTGAAATTGTAGTCAACATATATCTTATTTTTGTGGTGCGACGCATGCAGACAGAGTTCACATGGATTTGGTTTGTGTACAAGTGCACTCTTGTACGTGAAGCATGGTTGTGTAGCAGTCTGGGGTTTCCCAGCAGACTTTTACACTGGGACTGAAACAGGGAAGATGGTTGCATTTTTCCCAATTTTGAGTCATCTCTGACGTATTTAGCTTCAATACAACAGCGGCGATTGTAATTTTGTTTCTGATGCTCAAAAGTGCATAAAATACATCAGTGACTTGCTCCAATTGTGATACCTGTAACGGAAATGCCTCCATTCATGCCTAAAATGCTGGAGTCTGTATCGGCAAGTACACAAGTCTATTCACACGGCGGCCATTTTCATCACACTCAGAGTGGGAAGCTCATGCTAGTCGTATAAACACAGGGTTTCTGATAAATTATTATCATTTCACTTCTTCTTGATTGATCAGCACCTGAATAGGGATATTTTTAATGAGCTAATGAGAGAATTCCAGTCATGTTTATGGCGACAGAACCAGGTAAGCCAAAACATGATCTTCTCCTAACCCTAACCAAGTGATTTTTGTGCCTAAACCTAACCAGATCATAAGCACCGCGTCCTAACAACATAAAACTGAAAATTGAGCCTAAAGAAACGTAAAGTTGCAACATGTCCACAGTTTGCAAAAACATACACTGCCAACATTTATTCCGGCGATAGGGTTGCCAGTTGCAGCTGTTGGGTTTTGTGTTGCCTAATGTTTTCCATTGAAAGCTTTTGGATGCAGCAAAGGGCAAACACTGTGTCACACACACACTCAAACACATCATTATTACTCTCCTTGGAGACGTAGCACGTGCTCCATCGCTGTCAGGTTGATTCAGCATTGATCTTGGATCAGGAGTCTCTGTGTCTCTGTATTCAGGGTGTTGCCGCAGGATGACTCATTCACACGCAGTTCGGCTGAGGTCCACGAGAGTGGATGTGAGGCAGCACCAGCAGAGACGAGTTCAAACTGCGTTTCATCCGAGTCACCCGAGTAGAGGCATCCTGTTTGTCTTTCTCCGTGAGCGCGTGCGAGTCCCGCTCATGAATTAGATTAGAGAGCGACAGGGTGGAGAGCCAAGTCCAGCTCACTTTTAACTTTATTCAAATGAACTCTTGACTTTTGGAGGAATCGGAAGAGAGAGCTGCTGAACTCTGAGCAGAGTGCTGTTGGCCCTCTCAGGGACACGGCAGCTGTTTGGAGGGGCCAACTCCGAGGGGTTCGCCTCACCACTCCAGAGGCTTTGTTGTGCAATAGAGCTGCATTCATGCAAACCATCACAAACGCTCATTCCTCCACTATTAGCGGTATAATGTCAGCACTCGAGGGAAAACAAGCGGTTATTTCCTCCGTGCTTGTTTTGCTTTAATTCATTGCAATCTCCCAGGAGACTGATTGTGTTGAAGTTGTTGTGATGTGTCGAAGCTGTGACTGCAGATCTGAGTTCAAAAGAGGATGATGTGATGCAGACACAGAACCCTTAATCCTGCTGGCTTTAAATGCACAGTATGCAACTTCTGCCGCTAGGGGTCTCATTCAAAACAATGAAAACAAAAGACCTTGTGAAGTAGTGTGAGATAATGGCAGGTGTTGTCTTCATTGTTAAAGATCCACCGTTGACTATGAAAATCTATGTGGAGCAGCAAATACAATACCAGTGGGCTTTTGTTTATCTTCGCATGTACATTTCACATACTTTCTGTAAGTGCTCCATTGACTTCCACCAATTCCAGTGCACAATGAAAACCATCCTGCACAGGTTTGAAACATGGATACATGTTCCATCTTCGACTATGTAGCCACTTTTTAGTCAAATTTACATGATTGTTGTGCATTATGCAGCGTCACGCATGAACTGTAGCAATTCCTTGTTGTTTGGACTTCCTCAAGAGGTACAGCCGCTTACATTGTTGGCAGTTTGATTCCTGGCTTCTCCTATCCCCATGATGATGAATTTGGATCTTATTTTTCATGCAAGCACTTGTATCACATAGAGAGTACCTCTTTGCAAATGCATGACCATGCGTCTTCTCGTCCCCGGAGTCATAATCCTGAACGGAGTTGCTGTTAATCGCCTCCGTACTGTATCCTCTGTCTTCAAACTGGCATCTGTTGTTCTCAGAGGCTGTGTTCGGTCCCAGTCTGGTGTCCAGTCGTGTTCACTGGGAAGCCAGCTGGTTGAGCTGAGCCCTGTTGACCGCTGTGACTCCCCGCTTGATCCGACATCGCCGTCCAGAAAGACTCCTGTCAGCTAATAGGGCCACTTAGCTCCACAGCTAAATGAGCTAATGATTAGGAATGATTAGAAGTCAACGATTGCTATAGAAGAAAATAATGCATTGCTGGAAGTTAATTGGCTAAATTGCACAAAAACACTGTGGTCCTTCCAATTGGATGCTTCAGCTTTGTGGGATGAAGAATTGGGAGGCCCGTGGCTTCGGTGCTGTAAGTCTTCTCCATAAAAATGCATGAGGGAAGATGAAGGAGCAATAAAATACCATATGGTCTGATGGTCGGCTTCATCTTCCAAGAAATATCTTCATGAAAACTCTCCTCGAATTCCTTGAATTCCAACATTTGACGCACTCATCTGCACTTCAGTTATAAAATCTGACACAGCTTTCACACTGTTTCATCACCACTTTGGCTGACCGGCCTCCAGCCGCTCTGTAAAGACCTCTAAAAGCTTTGTATTAACAAGTACAATGTGTGATTTCAACACACTTATACAAGTAACACACGGTGACCTTGTTGTAGAAATATCTTTAAAGTACCTTTGGGGGTGTTTGTACATTTGCTGACTTGCACACACACACATCCACACACACACACACACACACTCTTTTTTTAAACAACGTGAACTGTTTCTGATTCTCAATCTTACACAAACGTCATCCAGAAGGCATGCATCATGTGTATTTACACAAAAAGGCACATAGATGCACATTTTTCCACTTGTTTGTATACTAGTGGAAGTTTACAACACACACACACACACACACACACACACGCACACCATTACATTCACTGAGCGGATTCATATGGTAATCCCATCTCTCTTCCTGCCAAGCTGAAGCCAGGCCGGAATCGCCTCCACAGTGCTCAAGGTTTAAACATATTTATTGTCCGGCGGGGGGTTGACATAAGAAGGCCATCAGAATAAAACAGAAACGTACCTGAGCTTTGGCTGAACTCTTACAGCCCTGTTAGAGCTGGTACAATCATCGTTCATTGGCTCGAATCACGCCGCGAACCTTCCAGTCACAAAGAACTTGTAACTAGAAAGTTTATGTCACATCTTCATTAAAGTGGAAACAGACAACTTTTCCCCCAAGTGGTATTATTGATGGTGCCGGTGTTGCAGAGACAACAGGATTGCTTTATGTTTTCCTCAGAGTTAGCAACTAACAACAACACAGGGCAAAACATGAGAAAGCAGATAGAAAACGGCGCCAGTCTGTCGGCATGTGGGATGGTATCTTTCGGGGAAAAAAGAAACCTGAGACGAGGCAGAACATTTTGCTTCTGGTTAAACATTGCTTAACTTTGACAAGCGAACATCCACTGTTTGTGCCTCCCCTTCAGCACCGCTTCCCCTTCTTTTTTCACCCCGAATCCGTTTTGACAACAGCAGATGAGCCGCATGTGGAGGAAGCTTGTCATAATTAAGCAGCGTATCGAAAACCAACATGGTACCAAATGAAAGTGCGACAACCAGGTACATTTACAAGCTTGCATGAAACAACGGCATATGTTGGCCTCCGTTAAACAGGAAAGGTCGCGTCACAAAAATGTAGGTCCTTTGTGGTACAGTACATAGAAGTGTGCCTGCCAATTTGAACTGTCTGGGGTCTGTTTGTGAGTGTGGTACTTAAGCCCAGAGTGTTTAGCTTCATGGGTGAGATGGACGTAGCTGTTCATACTCTCCAGGTGTGTGGAGACTGAGTGGAGGACAGTGGATATGGCATCTTCTGTGGATGTGTTGGTTCTGATGTTAATGCAGAATTGCAATGTGATGTACAGTGAGTTAGAAATACAGACGACAGGTTGAGTTAAGTCAGTACACCAAAAGTAAATTAATGAGGATGTTGCAGTGAGTTTACAATTACTACTGACAGTATATTTTATATATATGTTTCATGTCGTGCCTTTCTGGATGGTATTACTTTACTTTATGCTATTTTTACTGGAGGACCTGCACGCTGGTCTGCAGGTGGGAGTCAGGGCCAGTCATGAAATAATAGAGGCTTGATTACTCCATGCAGCATGTCCTCCTGGGACCTGCGCTGATGTCTGGATGGGGGTCTTACTCCCTCTGCTGCTGCGTCTCCTGTTCCCACACATGTGGGTTTGGAGAGGCCGGGCTCAGGAGGTTTGCGGCTGGTGTGGAACCCAGAGTGCACTAATCTATTTCCTGCACTTGTTATGGTTTCTCCAGAAAGGCCCGGAACATTCCTGGAGCCGAGCACGGTGTCGGGCCGTCTGTGCCTGGAACCAGCTGTGTCAGCACAGCCGGGGCTCGGTTCGGTCCGGTGGGCTTCTCTTCACAGCCACCTTCAGCTGTAGTCATAATGACACCTCGCCCACCACCTCATCCATCCTGGTTAACATGGATTCAAACATGGTTATGTTAACATCACTAGCCAGCTTTTGTCAGACACGTTTATGCTGTCATGTGATACTTTGCAGTGTTTGTCAGAATGTCTGATGAGGATTTTTATGCACTTTGCTGTGGTTTCTTGGTCTCTTTTACAGTGTTGTGTTGTGGTCTTCCCAAATTCTGTCTCCTAGTTCTTTCTTAAAATTGCGTGACAGGTTTCGAGCACTTCATACGTTTGTGAAGTGTACAAAGCCTTCTTCACTGTCGGCCACACCGCTGTCAGAAATGTTCCTTTGGCCTTGAGACTACACAGTCAGCATGCCTTTGTAACATATTTATTGTCGGTGATGCTCAAAAAAATGTATCCACCATTTCACTGCTGGTTTTTTCACAATAAAAGCTTTTTGGGCCCCAGTGCATCAAGTGTCCTTGAATTTACAAAGGTTGGTCACTATGTAAAATTGGCTTCTAAGCCTGGCGTTCATCCTGTGGGACCTGCATAAAAATTAGGCTATCAAATAACATATAATCTTTGTATCATTCATTTGATCTCGCTCCGAGATGGCAAAGCCCTCAGTGCTGGGAAAAAATTGTTTAAAATCAAAAATTTGTATCGAATGGGGCCTCAAAGGTCCACTCTGTAAAAAAGTTGATTTTTTTATTATACTCCCAATGGCAGCTGACCCAATCGACAATCCTAAAGTATTTTGAGGTGTTGTTTTGCAACCCAAAAACCACCTTTCCTTCAAAGTGAACCTTTAAAATCAAAAGCAAATTTGGAGAATCGTGCAAACCCGAGTTTTTTGTCGAAGAAACAGTCAAACATCATTTTTAGCCATTTCTGACAGCCCTGATTCACAGTGATCCCTGTTGAAATGAGCTCTTGTTGAAGCCTCCAGACGCAGACTGACCTGAGAGTGCAGCGGGTTAAACACCTGTTGTAGAGAGCGGACAGAGATGGGAAACCACTTACCGAAGCCACCTGCTAAAATGGTGCAGAGCAGCAGTAAAACGCAGGGTTTGCCTTTGACTTTCAAGGGCTAGTCTGGTAAAGATCAGGAAGGAAAAATTGGCCTCTGGGTTAGACATCGCCGAGGTCTCGTGTTTTACCCATAACCTTTATGGCCGAATCATTGATTTTAAAGCTGTGTTCTCCCAACGTAAACATCCATCATTCTCTCACATGTAAAGTAAGTGTGCAATTGGGTGCTCTTTTTATGATTTAAAGGTGATTTCAAGGCCATAAATTCTTTTTTAAGCATTTTCAAGGACACATTTTCCTCCTATTGAAAGGCACAATCCCTCGTCCCCCCTCCCCGTCTGCTGTCACAAGCAGGAGATTCGCTTCAGCCCGGGCACAGATCTTAATTTTTGATTGATTTGTCTTGAAAAACGCTCATACCCACAAGCTCTTCAAGTATTTTAAAAGCTGTGGAGAGCCCTGAAAGCATGTCAAAGCACGCTCGAGAAAAACTGAGAAGCTGATGTGGTGAAAGAGGAGAATTAAGTGTGCGTGTTTGTGTGGGTGAGAAAGAAAAATGTAGGCAGAAAATACAAATTATGCTTCCCGAGGAGACACCCAAAAACAATGAAGAATAATGTGATTAGAAAAATGAAGTCAGATGTCAGCCAGTGGCTTACAGAAACCAGCTCCACGTCTCAGTTTCTCATGTCAGGCTTATTTTCTTTGTGCCTTGAGGTATAAACAAAAAGATGATCTACAGACTAAGGATGAGGGATTTCCTCGAATCTGGCTGTGGTGGGGATTCTCACACCACCGGACAGGACGGGAGGAGATAACACCGGGATGCTGAATGAGCTGGAGGAGCAGAGGGTACTTTATCCCAGGAGAGGAGAAGGGGAGTGAAAAGGAAGTGGGAGAAGGTGGAGGAGACGCAGCCGGTTGTAAGAGAAGAGCAGGAAGTGGATGGATGAACATGAGAGGAGGTCTTTGTGAGGAGATAAGAGTTTGGGAGTGTGTGATGGTAGTAGATAAAGAAAGAGGAGGTGACGGTATACGATCCAGCTGGAAGTGTTTATACTCATACACCTTTATAACATACGAGCACGCTCACTCACATATACAATTTAAGAAAAAAATCATTAGTTTAGAGCTGCAGTTTTTCAGGTTCTCAGACATTCAGAGACTCTCTTATCTCCGTTATAATTCAGTCCTTTCAACCTGGAATCCACAGAACTGTCTGAATGTAAAGAGACGCCAAACAGGGATATGGCAGCAGATCACAGAGGAAATTTACGAACATATCAATACTTCTGACAGCGCATGAATGCACGATACTTACCAGAAACTCAGTTCCTTTCTGTTATCCTGCGCTGTCTTATCTTCACATCTCTTCTGTGTGTTCGTGAAGTTAAGTACATTTCCCGGTAAATCCAGTAATTACAGTGCATAACAGTGGATTTCAGACAGGTTGAGAAGCAAGAACGAAGAATGAAGATAAATCCACTTTTTAATCCCACAAGATTAAAAAAAACAAACTCTGTGCTGTCCCTGGGTGTTTCTTCCTCCAGAAGCTTCAGGCTCTGCCCACAGCTGTCTGTCAGTTATCGTTTGTTTATCCGAAATACCAGCATCTGTCCCGCCACTCTGGTCTTATTACAATTAGCCGCATATATGTTGTAGGCTGTATGTCTGCTGTAGATTTGGCCATTTTAACATGGGCTCTTATGGGGCAACTGCAGTTTTTTGTACTTTCATTTTTCAGCCCTGGAGGTTGCCGCTTGGTTGTAATTCAGTCTTCCTGTTAAAAGGCCAGTCCCAAACTGTGACACCTGAGTGATTTAGGACTTTAGACAGCTCCTCCAGAGCCGTGCAACAATTCATACAACTGCTTTCACAGGCAGAGAGTGTAAGTCATGGTTTGTTAATCAGCTTTGACATGTATAATCAGTGGACTGACACTTTCAGTAAACGATCTGAATACGTCCTTCAACAGGTAGAGAAACAGCAGCACAATAGATGGTTTTAACATCAAAGTCAATTCCAAGGGATCCTGTAAACTTCTGTCCAAAACTTTCCACCCCCTCCTTCTCCGTCCTCCTCTCGTCTTCATTAGGCTGAATAAAACAGCAGTAGCGTGACTCCGGGCGCTGGATGCGAAGAGCAGGCGTCGATCGTTGATGTTTTTGCCAGAACGGCACATGTGCTGGTAGTTAGCTGCTATTTTCAATCCGGCCTGTGATCATCCGAGTGTCAGCGACTTTTCTGACTCACCTTTGAGAGTGAGGAAAAGCAGCAAAACCCCCATCGCGGTTCCCCTCGTGCTCTGACACACCATAATAACCCCCGGTGTCCTTGACGTGACCCACATGCAGATGTCAGGGAGGGTTTCTGGGTTTAGTATGGCTTTTAGGGTGTCTGAGTCACTGATTTAGTGATTAAGTGAAAGAATAGCAGAGCGGAGAGAAGGCGCTCCAAGACACCTGCGTTCCTTTAACGCCTCCCGTGGAAAGGCTTGTGTTCGACTTGGCAGCTCTTTGTTCTGCAGGGAACACACTCGTACATTAGATCTAACATTTGTATTCTCTCCAATGTGTGTGTGAGCCTCGCAACAACACACAACATCACACTTTTGTAATACAAACTGATAACTTTATGCATGCGAGTCTCTCGTGTCGGTGCGCACTTAAAGTTCTCCAACACCTCCGGCGGCAGAACACACAGGCACACTTTAACAATGAATTTGGGGTTTCTAGTTTCTTTTCTTTTTAGTACAAGTAATAAAACCTCCTAAATCTGTTCCTCGCAGTCCAAAATGTTAATGAAAGAGGGAAAAAATGACTGCGACTGTTGCCAAGATCAACCTACAGCTTCCTGGTTTGCAAAAGGGAGTTGAAGCGAGAGAGAGAGGAACAGTGTTCGGCTCCAAAACTCTGTCAGCTGCATAATGACTATCACATTTTCCATGTGTGGTTGAGACTGCAGACAGAGAGAACTCAGCTAGATTCTGTTTCTGGCACCTCACAGAGCTCTGCACCGCGCTCGTCATGCATGCATACGATAATTAACAAATTAAAAAGGCCAAAGATCACACACCTGATTGGATTTAGCTGCTCCATGCTGTGTTAAACTGACGCTGAACATGCAGAGTTTGAGTTAATGTTGTCCGCATTAACAATAGTCTGTGTTGAGTGCCTACAGCTTCTCATCTATGGCAGTTCAGTTTAAAGATCAGTAATTTGCCCAAAATAGAAGATACACAGAAACAGGACGTCACCCACAGAGCAAAGGGACTGTTTAAAGGGAACACGAACAATTATAACAGTAACTGTAAATATATTGTTCTGAAAATCTTTATAAATCAAGTGGATGGTTGAGTTCATA
This sequence comes from Pagrus major, assembly GCF_040436345.1. NCBI lineage: Eukaryota > Metazoa > Chordata > Actinopteri > Spariformes > Sparidae > Pagrus > Pagrus major. The sequence goes on from NC_133233.1 coordinate 19,350,860, forward strand.
CCACAACTAACGACAACAACAATGGCGAACAATATCGGGATCACTCTCAGAGCGCTCTGATTAAAGGGGCGCTATGTAGTTTTGGAGAAGAAATTCAAACTCAGAATTTTATTATTTACAGTATTAATGAGGTAATAATACAAACACAGAAATATTCAATTTTTCCATAACTGAATAAACAAGCTGTTCTCAGAGGAAAATAAGATCCCCAGAACACTGTTTGAAGTTAGAAAGGTGGCAGGGTCCGCCACATATAAACAAAGTAAAACAGTATGAAACTGTGTTGTCCTTTAAGGTCAGTTTATTCATTCATGAAAACAAAGAGAGTTTGTTTAATTAGTTTGTTTAGGCAGAAAAAAAAAACAGTCAATAAAGATCTTTCTCTAGTTTGATTTTAGGGACACTGTTCTACAAAAATAATGTTGCAGGAGTTTTTTATAATATTGGTTTCTAACTCTTTATGTAAGCTAATTCATGGCATTCAGGAAACGCTTTTTTGTCCAGTCTAAAGTCCACTTATTTTCAAAATGTCAAAAAAGCCATGCTTTCAGTTTTGTGGGAATGCATTTTGCAGATGATTCAATTACTTTGCAAATGGTTTGTTTGGCTAAAGAAACAGGAGAATTGTCTCAACTCATAAAGGAGCACTCCCTCCTTCAAAAACACCAAATTTGGAGTTTTGACTGGACAGCGACGTTATGTAACATGACGGGAAATTACACATTAAGAAGTAATTTTACCTGAAACATACTGCCAAACAGTCTTTGGCGCTGATGGGGTCCCTGAAGTTCGCTTAATCTTTACCGATGTCCTCTTTGACGAATGCTTACAGAATGTTATCGTTCATCAGTGTGGATGCTCACATCGTTATCTTTATAGTTATCACTATAGTAACTGTTCTTGGGGTGGACAGCCCTTAAGACACAATAAGCAAACTATTAACATTACTCCATAAATGTAGAGTAGTTTTTACTGGAGTTAGGGTTAGCTACTTATTAGCCACTTTGGTGATGCTGTTTTGAGGGTTTTGTGACTTGCTGACATTTTTGACACCCTTTTTTCGAACTTTTGAGATGTATTTTTTTATAGATATATGCGTAAGAGAAACATTTTTGTTACTCAGTCAATCAAATTGTTAAATAAGAGTTTGGGATCTCATTAGGCCTCAGTGCTCCTGTGTGGTCTAAGTGCTGAATGTTTAAGGAACTGATTAAACAGACACGGCCGCCACTTATTTGTAATGTCTGATCTAACATATGTTGCAGTAATGGTTTTATTGTTGTGTTTTTGGAAACATTTCAGAAGAATCTTCTGACAATGAAGTTAAATCAAAATCAAATAGAAATGAACTTATATCTGATATCCAGGAGGGCAAAGTCGAAGGTAACTAGACTTGCCTAAAGTAGATTATTGAAGACGGCTTTGACTTCGCATTCTTCTAAGATTTACTGTGATCTGTATGATGGAGAATCTTCACAGACAAAGATATGTGATTTATCTTATTGTAGTAATCTTTGTACCCTGGTATGAATGGAATGGCAGCACAGCCACGAGTCCAAACCAAGTTTTCTCTACAGACGCTAATAAATTAATATCATTTTACTGATTTATGTTTGCACAGAAACTTTGCTTTCTTTAAGGACTTCAAATGATCAGAATACATTATTTTGCTTAGCATCCCATTTCGGCATAACACACGTTGCTAAAGCTCAAAGAGAAGGTTGTGAAGGCACGGCAGTTTGATGACAAATTGTTTTTGGTAATCAGATCTTGCTGTTTGTAGTAATAAAGTAATCATGTGCAGCACAGATTCAGTTCTTCCATCGTTCAGCGAGGAGTTTCCCTCCCCGCCACTTCGTCTAAATTACTCTAAACAAACAGTCGAGTCATTTAAAGCCATTGTCTGGTGTTGATTACTGCTCTCAGTAAGTGGAATCTCCTCCGTGCGATTCTCTGCCCAGATGTCAGACGGCTCCTCCTGCCTCTCGATGCGTCGTCCTGACTGCAGGCTGCTCTGAGGTGAAGAGCGTGTCTGGAGCGCGTCTGTCTGGACAGATTTTGGCAGTAAAGCTTCCTCGTCTTCCTGACCAGCGGCGGGAGAAGATGGCTTGTTGTCATTCAGCCTGACAGACCACGCCCACACATCCGACCACAGACATGGCGGGGCCACCCAGAAGGAGCCCATGATGCCTCATTACAAAAGGCATTTCCATTGTTTCACCCGCCTCAGAGAGCATCGCGTCGCTCTGAGACCTGCTCCTTTTTGTATTTCCTCTTGCTGACTTTGGCGGAAAAACATATAATTTTGTTATTTGTGGTTTGCACTTGAATACGAAATGTTTTACTGAGCAATTCATCAAAATGATCATAATTTTTTTCCACTCTCTGACCAGTACATATTTTGCTTTCTGCTTACATTTATTAAAGGAGCAATTTGTAAAATATGGCCAGAATTTTTTATTTAAAACTAACATTATCAACAGAATGTAAAGAAACAACAGCGTTGACATTATGTCAAAGACATCTGTGTACTGTGTTGCAGAGAAGTCTACTGAAGTTAGCATGCTAACCAGCTAGCCCCAGCTGTGCTGTCTTGTAATACCACTTCGTACCACAAGAGGCGACAGACTGATAGCAATTGCACAACTTCTGAATTCAAGTTTCACTTTCTTTACAAAATAAAACTCGCCAAAACAGTCTTGGTGTGTCTTTCCACAATCGCCTCTGGTTTGGTCGAAATAAGTCCTCACATCACTGATGAAGAGGTGAAAATATTCCGACTCAACACGCCGTTTACACCTGCTTCGAATGCCAACTCTCTCTCGCTCCTCTGCCTTTTGAATTTTTGCCACATTTTTCAAATTACACTATTAAATTCATCCATAAAGTTAAAGAAAATGTTTAACCACAAGGCCAGACCGAAAGCTACACGCACATCCACTTCTTACTGATTCACCCATTTCACCTCATGTGTGACTGAAGTTATTCTAAGCCCCTTTGATTCACTTTAACCACCTGACAACACACAGACCACAATCGTATTCACATTTTACTGCCCTCCATGTTCTCTCAAAGCCACCGTCAAATGATAGAGCGTCTTATTACAAGCAACCCTGAAATCACAGAGCGGCTCGCTCCACGATGACCATAATGTTATACCGACTTTACCCACAAGCGACACCAGAGCAGAAACCACCGGGTTGGGGAGAAAACGTCAGTCCAAGACAAGAACGTAAGAGGCGCTTTGGTGATCCGGTCCATATGGCAGAGTCAGTGACGGATGTGGTGGACACGGTGATGAGTTTGGCTGATGTGGCCTTGGTCTGTAAAAGAACTGTCCCATAGAGACTTCTCCCAAACGGCTTTCCTTCAACTATTCCAAAAATCTGCACAGCTCTTTAAAACCTTCCTGGTTTTATCTGGCAGCACCTCAGCAGAACAGGAACTGTAGCTCAGTACATTTACATTTCAGACACTGTTTTAGTAGAACATGAAGTGCGACAGCAGACTGAGCTTCACATTCACAACTGTTACAACTGGAGTGGATACAGATGATTGGATTTTGATGGCAAATCCTCAGTTGCATTTAGCAGCTACAACCCTGAAAATGAGTGCAACCACAGTGAAGATAAAAATGTCTTTTGGGATTTCTCTGCAAACCACGGATATGTTGGAAGTTTACACCAAGCTGAAGGTCTGATTGGGTTGAGGCACATAATCAGTTTGTAGGGTTAGGAAAAGACGATGCTTTGGCTTACCTGGTTCTGTCTCCACAAACGTGGCTGGAAACTGCCCCAATGACTCATCAGAAATATCCAGTTTCATTACCACTAACACGAATGGAAAATGTCCCAATGTCTCATCAAAAGTATCTGGTTTTATCGCCACTAACATAATTTGTTGTTACTCAAAATACCTGGTTTTGTCTCCACAAACACAGCAGTAAAATGTCCCAACATCTCATCAGAAATATGCAGTTTGATTACCACTAATATCACTGAAAATGTTTCGATGTCTTGTCAAAAATATACAGTTTGGTTACCACTAACATGGCTGGAAATGTCCAACACCGACTTTCCATATTTTTACTCAAAAAACCTGGTTTTGTCTCCACAAACACAGCTGGAAAATGTCCTGACGGTCGCTAAGAACGCCATCACCTCCTTCCAGATAACAGAGTCAGCTCATATAGCTGTAATCAGAACGTGATATGATGTTGATATGATGAAACATACAAATTTAACATATCCATGATTTGCAAAATGGCAACATTTAAAGTATACAAGACAGTTAACACCACCTTCTTTACCACAACCACAAAAAGTATGCTGTTTATGGTGTACCAGGGGACTAGGTCAAACGTTTTGGACAGTTTACAAAGAACAGAAAGATGTAGATTTGCCATTTTGTGGTTTATTATCCCAGCTGCTCATCAGAGGGAAAACGTCACGTTATTTATTTTATCTCTGGTTTTCTCCGACTGGTAACATTTGGATGTTTGTTTTTCCTTGAAGTGCTTGCCAGCGCTCCGTCTGCACTGAGAGGTCTTTGTGGTGGTTCTCACATTTTGACTGGCACCTGAAGCAACCAGCTGGAGACCTGCAGGGAGGGTAGACATCGATTAGGCGAGGTTTCAGAGGAAGAAACGTAAAACCAAAAGGGTTCTGGATCCTTTGGGATGCTGACTGAAAGAGATTTACGGATTCTCAGTTTTTCTTGTGTTGCAGTTTTATTTGAAATGGAATAAGATTAATATCCACAAAACTTGTGGTTATGTTGTGAGGTGCTGCACTTTGTGATCATTTCTCACAGTTGAATGGCAGCTGACTGAAGACGAACAGCCTTTGGATCTTGTTTTTCACTGGATAAAGTGTTTCTTCTGTTTTTCTTGTCCTGCTCTCCTGCATTCTCACTTTGAACCCGCTGCTTCTTTTTGCTGATGGTGTTGTGTTTCCTTCAAAGTTGAGCGTAGGCAGGCTATCAAATTCTGGATGCTAATGTGATGGTCATTAACCAGTGGGCCACACACACACACACACACACACACACACACACACACACACAGACGAAAAGAAACACACACACTTACAAGAGAGCTGCAACGTTTGGGGTGCTTAAGCTCTGATGTTTTGCTTTGTAACTAAAACCCAAGTCGCTCCGTGGGCCCCAAATCCCTTCGCTGAGTAAGACCATTCCCGCTCCCCGCTCCATTGTTGATGTAGTTTTCTGGAAAGACGACCTGTTTGTGTAACTGCAGCGAGCGCTGAGTCTGTGCAGAGCCAGGCGGGGGCCTCTGGGCTCGTGGGAGGGGGCTGGGCTGCAGGACGGGAGAGGCCGTGGATACTGTGGACGCCTGCGTGCCTGTCTGACCACAGCTCATCTGAAAACCATTTTGGAGGTGTTTATTTCTCTACCTTTACTATCAGCTGGTGAGATGTCATTAAGGTGGGATGAGGAGTGGGTAGCTGGTGAGCTGAAGGACCTCCGTGACATAACTTATAACGGATGTTACATAACTCACTCACATGAGTGATCTGGACGAACGAGAAGCTATTAAAAGAACATTATATAAAATAATAGACAAGAAATCGTTTTATTTGAAATCCCAGCAAACATATGGCTCGCAGATGTTGGCGCAATGAATAGAAGACACTGCAGAGACGCCGACCTCTCGGCAATGTCTTGTCAGTTAGCAAACGCTCCCCACACTACATCTTCCGGACGGAAACTCGCAAGTATGTTAACAAGAAGTACAGTACATGTGCTATAGGGGATATTTTATTCCATTCTTCGTAAACATTAAGACATCTATACAGCAACATATCATCATGCGTGTCAGTATTTCCCATGGCGTCCTAAAAGGGTGTTGTCCGTCGTCCATCTACCTGAATCTGTATGAATGCAGCATCAGTTCTGCAGAGAGTTTTAGCGTCTTTTTAACAGCCCACAACTCCACTCTCATCAACCGTGTTTCCAGCCGCTTTAATAAACTCACTGCACAGTTAACTTTGTCTGTCCATCACCAAATGCCGGACAGAAAAAGCTAAATATTTCCTTCAGGAGCTGGTGGAGACCAAACACAGAGCTACAACCCTGATTCCAAAAATGCTGGGACGCTGTGTAAAACATAAATAAATCCTTTTTGACATATACAGGCAACATCTATAATGTTTTAGTTCATCAACGTAAATAATTTTTGTAAATAGCAACATGTTTCAACTGGGAAAGTTGCAGAACGCTCCAAAAACGCCTGTTTGGATCGGCTCAGTCGTTCACAAGCACGAGAGGGGCGAGGTTCACCACTTTGAAAACAGTTTGCTTGCAAATTATTTACGCTTTATACGTGTTGCACAATGTCCCGACTTTTCTTTTTGGATTCAGGGTTGTAAAATGTAAAGATGGAAGGTAAATATTGGACATGCCTCTCAATGAATGCTGGTGTTGCTCCGTGGACGTGTGAGTAAGCATCTGTAACACATTCACATTCAACAACTTTATAAGGTGATAATGTCAGTGTTTTCAGCTCGCCCCAAGTGGCCAAATAAAATAAATTAAAGCAACCTTTAAACATGTCCTGTATATTTTTTTACAGCCTCAAAGAAGTGTTGTCTCACATAAGAAGAGATTTTCAGCATGTGGAGTCTGATAGAAGTGTGTTTGCACTCGGTAAGACATAATGCAACTTTATGTGTCGACAAAAAAACTCATTTTCAGCTTCTTGCCTTTTTAATACGTGTCGAATGTAAGCCCATAAACCTGTCACTGGATCAAAGCAGATCTGACACATGAATTAGTAAATCTTAATGTGGAAAACAAACCTCGCTCCCCCACAGCGAGGCGGCAGACAGTTGGAGCCAGGGAGGGCTGCTGGATGCTGCAATCCCGGTTGCCTCACAATCTGACAATGCCTTGTGTTGGACGTGATACAGACCTCAGTCAGAGATATACCACGTTTCTTCCCTTTTCACCGCTTTTACGTGGACGATCTGGCCCTTGTCATGGTCCCTGAGAGGTTCTTGGCTCGCTGTGGATGATGTGACAGGTTTAAAGTTCATCCGTCACTGCTTTCTCTCCACCCTTTCAGATCTTTAAATCATTTTGCCTCCCCACTTTCTCACATTTTTTTCTCCAAAGTCATCCATTTTCTGACGGAGCGTTGGCCTTGTCCTGCCTGTCTTCACTCCTCTCACCCTTCCTTCATTCACTTATTACCGTGTGCATCATGTCTCGTGTGATGGCAATAGGGGCGTATGGTTTCCATCACATGTAATAAAAGAGATGGAGCTGAAATCAGGCCACACATGGAGCCAGGGTGGTGTCGGTTTCCTGAAGGGCCCCAGAGCCATCCCATGAACCCAGAGCCGTAATTCTGCACTTCCTCTGATTGCGTCATTGGCAGGTAGAGCCTCGAAGTGAGCGCAGTGGGCACGCTGTAGGACGGAGTCTCCAAGCTGTTAAACAGTCAGTTATTAGATGGGGTAATCATGCAGCCAGGACCTCCCCTGCGAGAGAGCTTTGTGCATTGGCTGTGGATTGTGTTTTGCATGTTTCTTAAGAGAAAAATCAAACCGAACATAGAGTTGCGAGAGCTGGTAGTGATGTGATTTTCATTTCTACATCTATGTTTTTGTTTGGTGGCTGCAGACTGCAGACCAAAATCCGATTTTTTTGCAGGAATATCTCCTTGATCTCCCTCTTCCCAGCAACAAACACATAAAGTTTACTTCTGATGTCTTCTTGGAAATTTTGCAAGAAGAGATATGTGTCACCAAGGGAGGTTGAGGATAAGAGGATCACACCAAGGAGACAAATTAAACCACATAACTTCTCCTGCAATACATCAAACATCACAGATCAAAAGTACTGTTTGAGTGTTTGAAGATCCAAACAGGGAATATTTCTTTTAAAATCAAAGTAACCGCAAGAAATGTCCAAAAGTCCCTGATTTATGTCCACCAACATTGAAAAACATGCACCGACACACTTGTTCAAACACACACACATACACACACCAGTGCAGCACATGATTCAATGCAGGCCACCTCAGCACGCTGTAGAGAAAGCTGAGCGGTGTATGACTCATTCATTGAGCCATCATCTCCCTCCTGACTGTAAAACATCTTGGCTTCCATTACAGTGTATCAGAGATCTTGTAAAAACTTCTCATTTCTGTTGGAGTAATGCAGGACAGATGGCATGAAAGACAACTGCGATTTAAAAAAAAAAACATATGAAAGCAAGCAAAACAAAAATAAAACTGATTTCCCCAACAGCAGACATACTGTTTCTGTTAGTGGATAACTGTCCACTGTCTTTGGGATGTGATTAGACTGTCGGTGGCGTAAAGATGCATTTACTCAAGTTCTGGACTTTTGAGAGATGTGAGCCACACAGTTTTCACCATAAGTGTGTCATCTTACATCAGTGTCTCTGGGCTGGATCTGTTGGATGTTGGGAAATACGTTACGTTGTGTTACGTTACATTATGTTATGTTACATTATGTTACATTACATTATGCTACGCTACGTTGTGTTACGCTAAGTTGTGTTATGTTACGTTGTGTTATGTTACGTTGTGTTACGCTACCCTGCATTGCTTTGGGTTATGTTATGGTGTGTTACGTTGTGTTGTGTTGTGTTATGTTACGTTGTGTTACGTTGCGTTGTGTTATTATGTTACGTTGTGTTACGTTGCGTTGCGCTACGCTATGCTGCGTTACACTACGCTGTGTTGCGCTTCGTTGACTTGCGTTATGCTACTTATGTTCTGTTACGTTGCGTTACGGTACTGTGTGTTACGTTACGTGTTTTACGTTACGGTGTGTTACTGTGCACTGCATTATGTTGTTTTACGTTATGCTATGTTGTGTTAGGTTATGGTGCGTTACGTCACGCCGCATTACGTTGCGCTGCGTTACATTGCGCTGCGTTACATTGCAGTGCATTACTTTGTGTTGCATTACATTATGTTGACTATTGGTTTCACGCGGGACACAAACATTGGTATCCTGGGGAAGTCAGAGCGTGTTTGACTCATCCATCAACCACAGTCTTCAACCAACGTCAATCTTCTCCCTATGTCAAATTCAGTATTTTACGACAGCTGACAATCTCCTCTGCTCCCGTCATAATTACGAGGGCCACTAGAGGTTGCCACCTAACAATGAATAAATAAGTTAATATGGGGAGGAATAAGCCGCTTGCAAAGGTCAGGGACAGCCTGCAAAAGCTGCCTCGTCGTTGCTCTATGACAAATTATCGAGAGTGTAAGATAATTAATTCAACATGTACAAGACTCTTTCGTTTCCCAAAAACATTTGTGTATGTTGATGCCCATTAGTGGTCTTAGTAATTGTGAAGTCACACATGCAGGAGGTCGAGGTGGTTGGATGAAATGTTGTGGAGACTATTGTTTGTTTCTAGGCTGACAGTCAGTGTTAGTTTCTTTCAATCGTGACCGGGTCATTCTCCAACCATAACCACATATTACTGTAACCATGATGACGAAGCAAAATTGTATCCCAAACCAAGGTGTTTCCCCAACATTATCGACTTATTTTAAGCCAAATCATGATCTTTTGTGCCTAAACCAAACCATACCCGATCTGTGCAGTCGTCACATCGTTAAATGTATTTTTCTTTCTGTCTTTCTCTTCCATTGTTTCGTCTCTGACCCTCTCTGATCCTTCTTTGCTTTATGTCTGTGCTTTTTGGCATTTAATTCGTCTCTCTTCCCTTTTTTCTTCCTTCTTTATTTCTTTTTGTCCCTTTTTTTTCTTTTTTACATTATTATCCTTCTTTGTCTCAAACTTACTCTGTCCTTCCTGTCTGCCTTCTTTTGTTCGTTTATGTTCTTGTTACCTTTTTCTTTCTGTCCTTCTTCTGCCCTGAATTAGTGGAAACTAAACATAAAAAGTTACCACTCCTTCACATAATTCTGAATACTTGTAACAGAGTCCCACACTCATTTACTTTCACTACACTCAAGTCTTTTAAGGACTTCTTCCTCCACCGCTGTTCTTTGTCCTGATCTCCTCTCTTTGTCTTTGGTGCCAGCAATAATTCACTGATTGCCCTCTTGGAGTAATCTGCACTCTGGTGGTTCTTGGAAAGTGGTTGAGAGTGTGTGTTGGGCAAGGCAGGGGTCCAAATCACAGTTTGTGTGACCTCAGCTCACAGCTTTGTGTTCTCATCCGTTACTATAGCGTCCCTTCTGCTATTTACTGTAAATAAACATTGTCTTTTAATGAGCGAGGCCCACGTATCCGCCGTGCTCTGCTGTGGACGTTATTACGGCACGTCAGAGGTGAATTAATGGGCGTGTTGAGATGAAAAAGATGATGTTCTGGTAATCCTTTGTTATAGGAAACGAGGCTGGTGAAAGACACAGCCTTGGAGACACTTAATTATCTCCAAGGTGGACATTGTCTGGATGTTTTTTTAACATTTTGCAGAAACAATGGGTGACTGTATCCTGCCAAAACACATAATAACACGAGAATCCATTCGCATTAAAAAACCCACTTGTTTTGGAAAGGCTCTTTGTCTTTGGAGCATCCTTTTCTTTGCGCTTTGAGCAGTAAAAGTGTTGTTGTCAGCTTGTGGTCGGAGCATCCTGGACGATGGTTGTTTTTGCGGTCGCGGTCGGTCAGATCCGACTACGTCTGACCGCACAGGCGAAGGGGAAAGATGACGAATCAGTGTCTGATTTAATGACAAGCAGCCAAACTAAAGGAAACAGAGTCTCTGATGTTAAACTGTGAACAAGGAGGTCAGTGTTCACGTATGTTTTTCCACAGTTCTCGATTATTCATTAAGAATAGTTTCACTCCAGACGAGTCCCAACGTAGCTGCATTTCATGTCAAAACCTCAAGATATTTTATCCATGTGTGAGGATTTGTGCATCTGGGCTCTGTTAGCGTGACAGATATTTGAGAACGTGTGAAAGATGTTTGTCCCGACTGTCTCATATCCATCTGGACATTTGTCATGTTCACAGACAGTTAGAGAGCGCTGACATATTCCAAGTGTCTCTGTGTACTTAATGATGTTTGGTTTGGTTTTCTTATTTCGATTGTCTGTCGCTTTTTCAACGCGCAATTTAGTTTTTGATCCTTTTCGTCATTTTGAAACTCAGACTTAATATCTTAATATCTCTGCTGCCAGAGTAAGAGGATGTGACAACGTACTCAGAAAGCCACGTCTCATGTGAGCATGGTTGTGGTAATTTGCGGGTTAAAAGACACCTAGGCGTCTCGAGCTAAATTTGGTTGAAAACCAAACCTTTACAGATGTCTACAGTTACTTATAACCATCATTTTAACTGATTCTAATGTGTAGTTAGGATCTGCTTCACGTTGAAATGTCTTCATTTAAATGCTGTTGACAGAACAGTTATAAGTTACCTAGACGGTTACTTTTAAACCCATTTTAACCTAGTAAAAACCTCAGCTCAGTGGTGGTGACTGACAGTAAGCAGAATCTAGCATTACTAAGGATTAACGCAACGTTATTGAAACGGAGTACTTTTTTGTTACCGACCAAAATGTTTACAGTTCTTTCAAGTGTTGACAGCTGACAGACCGGTTGTTGTGTTTGGCAGGATTTAATGAGGAAAATATGTCTTTTGCAAAACTAAGAACACAAAAATGCAAACAAATGAGTTTATTTATAAGTACTGCATAATATATCTAGGCAGTAAAGAAAGATAAGTGACATAACCAGACATTAATGCGAGTATACAGAGTTGACAACAGACCAACAATCATCAAAAACAATGTACTAAAACTTGAGGGTTAGTTTCATTAACACGTTAATACAATTGTAAATACTGTATAACTTACATGTGAAGCCGTATTAGTGGACTTTAATGGGAGGATGAAGAGGTTTGCTGCACTTTTACCCCTCTTCCTTACTAATGCAGCTACCTGGCGTCATCACTAGGTGGTACTAAAGTACGAACAAAAGAAACAAAATCGACAATTCCACGACAGCAAGTATATGCAGGTTTTTTTTAATGGGGGTAAATCCAGTTACAGATAAGCAATTGACTCCTTTCCCATTAAAGAGTCAGAAACGCCAGATGTTAGTGGGTGTTACAGGGGTTTTGTCCAGTGCTAAAGGGGTATTCTTTACTTTGTCTTTGATCACTTGTAGTTTGTCCCCTCGGAGTTGCCGTAAGGCGTGAGGAGTCAGCTCGCCATTGTAGTCGCCAGCAGAGAAAACTGTCTCCATCACTGACACACATTAAATGTTTCTTCATGCAGCACACGCCGGTAACTCGGTTGCGTTCAGCTTTAAGGGTCGAGACGAAGTTAGCTGGCTCGCTGCAATGAGGAAGATAAGCTAAGAAAACTCAAATAACACACTCGCAGCGGTTTGCAGAAAAGAAACACAGCGGCCACCAATGTAACCAAGTCTGTTGGGTTCACCTAACTAACGTTAACTGTTGATTTTCTCTCCCACATGTCACAAACACCAGTAACTCTTGCCTTTCTGCAACTCTGAGGGGACATACTACTTGTTTGTGCTCTGGTGAAGCATCTCTTAAATCACGATGATTGGCCAAACCCTGATAACAATTTCCCAGAGCCCAAAGGGACGTCTTCCAATTGCTTCTTTTGTCCAACCAACAGTCCCAAACCCTTTTCAGACTCTTCATTTGCTATCATGAATGTCAAAGAAAAGCAGCAAATCCTTTCATCCTTAAGAAGCTGGAACCAGCAAATGTTCGACATTTTTGCTTGAAAAATGTCTGGAAAGAATAATCGATCATCGAAATAGTTGGCAACTGATTTTCCTTCCATCGAGCTCAAACACCAGTCATTATCCTGACGCCTCACTCAGCAGTCCAGACCAGCATCTGTCTCCTTATTTGTCCTGCTCATCCAGGAAGCGACCCGCTGGGAAATGAACAGCAAGCAGGTCGTAACCCCTGATAGAGCCACAGACAGCCCACCGGTGCGTCGACACTCGGGGGGGTTGAAAAGATTACAGCTGCTCCATCTCTCGTCTGCTCGTAGCTGTGAAACCCAAATCTCTCCTTTGTTGCCGTGTTGTCGGCGGCCATGTGTTTTGTGTTTTGCCAGGTGTCCTCCATATTTGACAGCCAACTTGAAATTCTCCACTGAGCATCTGAAGCTCATCAGTCAAGTGTAGCGGTGAAATGGAAAAGTGTGTAACAGTTTATGCCCTTACAAAGTGTTTAGGTATCCTTTCAGCGCAGCACATTTGTAAACACTGTCGGCCTGTTTGGATTGGAGCAGCGAATTTGTGCAGCAGCGCTTTGATTGCTGTGAACTGATGACCTGATATGTTTTGCTGTATTGTGGAAGCATGCGTGAGCTGACACTTCAAACACGTCAGCGGTTATGAACGATCCCGAAATGCAATCATTCACCATGGCCGTATTCCCAGGGTGCACTGCTCTTGCTTACAGTTAAACCGGTGGCGAGGGAAGACGTGATGTTTCGCGCACAGCTGTGTTTGTGAGCCGCTTCGTGCTTGGTTACTCGCTCCACACCCAGAGCTGGAGCGGGCCTTTCAACAGACAAATGTCTTTCAGGCATATACACTTGTTAATACATTTTAAGGAGCCTGTTGAGGCTCTTTCACATAATTTGGATGTGAGCATCAGCTCATGTTTTGGAGGGCTTAAAGCTGATGTCATTTCCAGGTGTATGGTACAATAAATAAGATATTTGTTTCCTGACGTTACAGTTTTTTTATCCTTTTAAAAAAAATCAAGTAGTCATGTTTCTCAACCCGAGCTGAAACGATTAATCGATTAGTTGTCAACTGTCAACTTTGGGTTGTGGACAAAACAAGACATTTGAGGACGTCATCTTGGGCTTTAGGAAACTGATCAGCATGACATTTTATAGACCACATATGAGGAAATTATCACCAGAGAACACATGCTCAAGTTAAGATTTGTTTACACATTTTTCAGTGCAGCTTTGAGCAAAAAAAGAATAAAGTAAAGTAGGGCTGTTATTTAGCCTGAGAGACGGTGGTGTCATCTGTGCTGTCGAAAAGTCAAACATGTGGAAGCATTACTTCAAAACACTTTTTTTTTAAAAACTAATTAAACTAATATTTTTCACATTCAGCAGCTAAAGAGCTACATATTTCCTTCAGGAGTTGGTGGAGACCAAAACAGAGCTTAAAAGCGAGTGAAGATTGGATTTATATCTCCAAATGAAGGCAAATGTTGCTCTGTATCTGCTGGATGTGTAAATAGACTGTTTGCTAACATGTACCCCATCTAGACTTCATATGGAGATAATCTGTCAGTAAACTTCAGCGGTTAAAAGGATCTAATACTCTGAGTAGCGTTTGAGTATTGTTGTAATACCAGTAGTTTTGCTTGCAATTGAGTAATATTTCAGAAATGTAACTGTAGATGTCAGTACTCTAATTTATAATACTAACACTATTAAACCATTAAAAGAAACATCATATTGGCAATTAGAATTTTCTTTTAGAAATTCATTATCGATTCATTGGACTGTTTTTTAAGGTCACTTGTGTGTTGAACTCTCTGATGAACCAAATAAGTAATGGCGACGCTTTTTCTAAATAACCTTAAACTTCTGCACTGTCATTTCTCGGTACATGCTGTAATGTTCCTGGACCGTACAGAGACTCAAATGCAGAAAGGCAAAGTTCAAAATAACATCTTTACTGGTAAATCAGGCAGTCAAACACAGGATGTCAGTCCAAAACAAGCAAACACACCCAGAAAGGCAGTAGACAAAAATCCTAAAAACCAAATGATAAAGGTCAAAAAACCAAAGAGACGAACACAAAAATGCTGGAAAGTGATGGCCGGTCAAGTGTGACTGTAGACAATCTGGCAGAGGAACAGAGAAATCAGGGGAGTCTGTGATTACTGGCAGAATCAGGGGCAGGTGAGTAATGAGGTGTGGATAACCGAAACTGAAATCAAAGGAGATGTTAGTCTCCAAAATAAAACAGGAAATATGGTGTGCACAGATTTTAGCCAACATATATCTGCAATAAGGTAGAGTTCGATGAGCGTCTACACAAGCAGATGAAGTAAAGTAGGTCTGAATGTTGGCCTGTGAGTCTGTGTTATCCTTGGCAAAGACTCAAAACCCTGGAAGTATTAGATTTGAAAACCTTTACAACTGTTTTTTTTTGCCTGTGCTCTTTACGGTAAATCTCATGTTCTCTCAGGTCGGCCTCCCTTCCAGCTGGACTCTGTGTCTAACCGAGGTCTAACACTCGGCGGTCATTAACAACCCCCTCACACCCATAAGAACGAGTCAAGTTGTTAACTTTGGCGTGTAACCGCCCAACGAGGCCCTGACAAGCCAATCGGCGCTGCATCTTTAATTTCTCCAAATGTTACCTCATCTATTACGAAGCATTTGAACATGATGTGTGGCGAAGTCTTTGGCACTAAACGGTCCGTACGCTTGAATAATGTTGATGTGATTGACTGGCATTCACATGGCGACAGTCATGTGTAGCCATGTTGAATAAGAGCTATTCCTCCATATTGCAAATGTGAAGTGAGTTTCATTCCAGGTGCATGAAAGGCACCCCCAACCTCTCCACACACACACACACACACACACACTTCCTGAATTGAAAATGAAACGCAGCTGTGTTCCCGTCAGCGTCTGTGGATCTCGCCACTCATCTGTCATGAAAGATATCCTAAGAAAGGGAATATTCCACAAGTGTCCCCAATAGTTAGCCTCCAAAGTCAACTGAGAGAAAAAGAGCTCAAAGGTGCAGATTCACAAAATGTTGCACATGATTAAGTTTCAGTGTTTCTCATGTGAAACTCACGAGGTCTGTGTCCCTGGGAAGGAATCTTTGTGCAGAGACACGGAGTGAAAAAGAGGAAGTTTGCTGAGTGAAGGCTGAGTTCAGGAAAATAAGCATGTCGCCGAGTGTAAACAAGTCAGTTGGGGGGGATTGTTTTTGTGTCCCCTGCCCCTTCACCACCCGGGCCCTGAGGGAACCGCTGGACCCTTTAATGTAGACTCCAGGCCTGTTTGTCCAGATGTGGGACTCCTGGACATGGAGAGTCCCTAACTAACGCCAAATTCTACCCACATGTCCAAGAGGAAATGCACAAAAGGCAGCAAAACTCTTTGAATGATGTGGTATTATTTTGTTCTTTTTACACAGGGATCCAGGAGGGCACCCAGTGCACCAAGTGTAAGAATGAATGGGCGCTGAAGGCCTCCATAGCTCTGCTCTATGTGCTGTGTACTCTCCTCACCATCGCTGTTGCTGTGCTGGGTTATAAAGGTAAGACAACAGCCAACTCGCCAGAATAAAGGTTGGCGTTGTATGTTTCTGCAAAGCACAGATATGTTGAATCTCTATGTTTCAGTTTTATGTTGACACAATGCTGTGATTACTCCCTGGTTGGGATTTTAAGCGCAAAAACAACTCGGTTAGGGTTAGGAAAAGATGCTAAATGTGCAGACATGTCTAGATAACAAAGTCAGTTCATATAGATGTCGTCTGAACTATGTCACATAGAAATGTTCATATGAATCGCTGACATTCAACATATCCGTGGTTTGCAGAAATGTACAATGCCAACATTTAATTCTGGTGAACTATACTCTGCACTCCTCCATCACTGCGATCTGATGGGTACAATTACAGGGGCGCCGGATGACAAACATTTCTAAACATCACCTCACTTGATGCAATTTGTTTTCTCAAAGGTTCAAATGATTTGCTTACAGTGTGCTCAGAGAGCGGGCGTCCAAACATGTCATTTAGTTTCTCCCGGTGCTGCCAAGAACTAAGAGCGTTGCTGTTTAATGAGTGTATGAGTAAGACTGAGACCTGGTGTGCGTTGGTGTGAGAGGGAGAAGGAGTTCCTCGTCACCGGAGTGGCTTTTTGTGCGTCCAAGCATGACATGAATGTTCTTTGGCAATGTGTCTTTGTCATTATTTAAAGGAAATGGATCAGTAATGGAAAATATGAGAGAGGGTTACCACACCTAGAGCGGAAAATCAGCAGTTTTTTCTGTCAGAAGTCACTCGTACATACGGATGAAGGGTCAGTTTGGAGAGAAGGATCAGTACCACCTCTCATGTACTTCATCTGTTAGCTTAGCTTAGCACAAATACTGTAAGCAGAGGGAATCAGCGTTCACAGCGTTGGCTCCGTCCCCGCTCTCTCTGAGCTTTAGCCCCTCTGTCTCCACCTCACAGTTTTTTTTTGCCGAAACCGCCGAAGCTCACACCTCCGGGGAGGGTCCCCCTCCGCCTTTGTGGAGCTGAACTTCCTGGTTGGCTTTCTTACATTTTTTTCCAGGTCGGCAAACGGTCCCGCCGTCTTTCGGAGAATTGAACTCTGAATGTTCCTGCCATAATTGTGCTAAACACTCCCATATGCGACTGCGCACCGCCTCCTTCTTTTTCAGTTTGTGAAAACGGCATGAAGTTAACATGTTCAGGGGTTATCTGTGTGCCTCGAGTACATTAACAACAACGTCCTCCTGCTCTCTGAGCTCAGTCGGTCCTACTTGTTCCATGCTGCATGTTTTTCATGCGGGCCTAATTGATCCCAGATGAGCGGCGAGTGAACTCAGTGCAACTCCAGCAGAACCCACTGAAATTGGGTTTTTACTGGCGCTGAAGCACTGCTCTGTCAAGGGAACCACAGCTCAGCCTAAACACACTCCCAGCTCCAGATGGTTATGTAGTGAGACCCAGAGAGCTCTATGCACTTAACATGTGTGCTCCTCTCTGTCCTCCATCAGTGACCCACAGAAACGTCCTCGATGTGGCTCCTTTTGTTCTGATGTAACTTAACCTGAAAGTCTAGCAGGGATTCAGTGACCTCTGGTGATCTCCCATACAGCCTGTTGTCTTGATTGACACGACCAAAGGCAATATGAGGTCGTCTCTGGACTCTGGAGGGTTTAAATCCCATTAATTTTCTCTCAGAGAGAGTAAGGAAAGGGGTTTGAAGAGGACATAACCTGAGCATGTTACCTCACTCATTGTGTGAATGTCTTTTACTCTCAAAAACAAACTGGTTTTAAATACCATTTCGCATTAATCTGTTTCATACCATAAGCAACACACTAGCATTAATTTTAGTTGCTATGGTGAGCCATGAAACGTTTGAAAGAGGAAATAACTGTAAAGTGAAATGTTTGATTGACATTTGAGTGTCTTTCCTGACTTTATGTCTCTCCTCGACTTGTGCTACTGTCACTGCCGCAATTAAACATTTCAATAGTTTGATCCATCACAGTAAAACAAGACGTAAACACAGTGTGGCTCACTGGGAGACATATTTGTCGTTAAGGCTGGAGCCTCCAGGCTAACTATTTTGCTAGCTTCTGTAACTCAATGCAACCCCTCACTGAACATTTGAACAAATGCAATTGTTCAAATGTGAACAGCACCCAACTCTACCTGCAGGTTACCTTTCAGACTGAAGGTACAACCACCACCAGTGGCCTCTTTGTGGCCTGAGAGGCAAAATTAGGGGCAAAATACAGTCCATGATTCACTTGCTGCAGCTTCTTCTTCTTCTATAAAGCTTACTGTAATTGCTGTGAGCATTGGTATCAATTAAAAGCAGCCTAGAAGAACACATCAAACTGTAAATCAACTCCTCTCATCTGGATTTTAGCAGCCTGTCAGTCAGAGGGCGCTGACTTTGTTTTACAGAGATTTAAGAGACCGTATCAACCTCAAACTACGAAAGCGAGGGAGGAAATCACAGAAATTTAGAAAGCGAGGCAAGAGGAAATGCATCATTGTCAATTAGTGGTTGAGGATATAGAGTAATTTACTCTCTCCAGTTGAGTTTTAAAGAAGAGATCAAGGTGACATTTTGCAAATTGTGAACGTTGATCATTTTTCATCTCTCCTAACAGCTGTACGGTGGGTGTTGAGATTCCCACATATGGCTGATAGAAATGATAAAATAACCAAAGCGTGGAGTTTACAGTTCACTCACTTCATAACTATTTTTACTTTTTCTGACTTGTTTTTTTTATATAAGGATAAAGTTGGATTTTACAAGACAACCCAGGCAGTTTTAAGAACCACCCACACAAGAGCTGGAAGGAGTTCAAACTGGGTACAAAACAGCTCATTTTTTACAACATTTGGACTAAAATAAATAATGCCTTTCCTCTAGAGACCTGTTGCAACTTCTCTGCATGTGTGTTTTATGGTTAATTTTGCCACAGTGTGATGCAATGGGTCTCTCTGGAGGCCAGTACATGGTGAGGACATGTGGACAAGGACCAGAAAAGTGTTTTTGGGAGTCTTGCTTGTGTTAGTTTCAGTTTCCAGACTAGTATAAGTGTTGGTGAGAGGAACAATGCGACACAGGTGTAACCTGTAGATGGTTCAGCCCGCGGACTTGACGTCAAAGTGTCGTTTGTTCTCTGTGATGCTGAACTGTACGTTCTGTCCCTGGAAATGTGTCCCATTGAGTTTGATGTGTGGAATGTTTTCTTTTCCAACTCACCATTTTCTCTCTCCTCATGACTAAGAATAATGTGGTAATTCCTGGATAATATTATAGGTTCAAATGGTTTTAAATGTGTTTATTTGTTCCGTGAGACGACTTTGGGTGCATTTATAGGACGTCTAACCGGGTGAAGAAGGGAAACAAAAAACAGCTTTGACCATATTGGTTAAACATCCATTTTCCAATTTGATTTTCCCAAACATTTCAGTGTCAATTACTCAGAGGTAACCAGGAGGCAATTTTCCATAACACTAAAAAAATCCTTTCTGTTTGCAGTTAGGAAACTGAAGAACAATTTTCTTTTGCTCAGCTCTTAGATTTAGATTTGGAGACTTATTTTCTGTCTTGCAGAGAGGTCGGTACGACTCATGTCTGTAGGGTAAACGTAAGGCTAGAGTAGAGGACAGGTAGCTTAGCTTAGCACACTTATCAGGTTTCTAGCTGAGAGTTAGATGAGAAGATTGATACCTCTCTTATGTCTGTCCGTTAAGTATGGAGCTACCAGCAGCCACCGGCTAGCTTAGCGTAGCATAGAGACTGGAAACAGGGGGAAACAGTTAGCGCTGCTCCCCAAAACATCGTATAACCACAACATGTTGTGTTTTTCATTTCGTTTTTTGTGCAGATTAAACAAACGCAATGTAACAAGGTAACTAGGAAGCTTTAGAGAGCCAGGTTAGTTGCGTCACTCTGTTTCCAGTCTTTATGCAAAGGTGAGCTGGCCAGAGGATGGTTGTAGCTTCATCAGGCTCATGCTTATGTCTGTCTGTAAAGCTACCTCCAGCTAGCTTAGCTTAGCATAAAGTCTGTAAACAACATCCTAAAATCGCAAGGTTTCACTTTGGTTTTTGAGCAGATTAAACAATGGTGTTAATAAGGAAGCTTTCGAAGTGCTAGCAGGCTGCTTTTGCTACCTTTAAACAGAGCTAGGGTAGCTGTTTCACCCTGTTTCCAGTCTTTGTGCTAATGTAGCTAGCAAGAAGAAGGTGGTAGCTTGCTCAGGCTTGTGCTTGTCACAGCACAGGATGCAAACATTAGTCCTTCTCGGCTGAGCTGTAATGTAAGCAGTCTTAGTTAGCTTAGTTAGCTTACCTTTTGTCCATGAGTAGAAGTACACGTCCTTCTCTGCAGTGATAAGGTTAGCGGCTGTAGTTTGGTAAAAAGAAAATAGTTCCGACATGAAACTGTTCACAACAAGGTCTGTGGATTATCTTAAGTAACCGGATCATGATTTCTGGAAACAGACATTGCTGTTGAGTTTAGGGTCAGGGTTTTACAGGGTTTTTCTAGTTCCATCATTTCCGAGAAGCGGCAGACATTTTTACTGCCAATATCTCCATCACTTGAATACTCACCCTTAGAGTTAATCAGGCCATAAAAATGGCTTTACCTGTGTCCTCGTTTCAAAGGAAAGGTGGATTTAAACCAGCTCATCATGTCTCTCTGGTGATTTGACCTCTGGAGGAGCACACAGGTGGGATGCAGCTTCCCAGCAGAGGAGCCCATGCAGTTCCCACTTAGAGGAAGTGTCACCCTGTGGGCTGATTCCCAGGAATCCCAGACACATTCCAGAGGAAATGAACGCCGGTGTCGCCTGTGGGGGCGTGAAGAGCCTCCCTGCCACAGCGTCTGTCTCCTCCGGGCTGTCTTTGATCCGCCTGTTTACTGAGGACCCCCCCTAGGTCACTTCCTGTTCCCTAGGGCCCTCGCCAGTGTCTCTCCGTGCACCTCAAACCGCAGTCTCTATCATTGACCACCCACTCCATCTTTGCTGAATTGATGTTTCTTCATCCCTTCTTCCTCTCGCCCTCAATTTAATGCAGACCCACGCCAAATTCCACTTTTTCCACGTCCCTCTCCCTCTGTCACACTCCAAATCTGGCCTAAACCCAGAGATTACATTAATCAAGTCCACCATTATTACATGCCTACAAGATATGTAGAAACATCTCTTATAGGATCTGTAAGTGAATTTCCACTCTGATCCCTTTTATATATGATGTCTGTGGTTGCAGGCAATTCTGGTCTGTTAATAAAGGACAGAGCCTGTGATGAGACTATGACACTAACCTTTGTCCTACCTGTCCTGTTTTGTCTTGCAGTGGTGCAAAGAGTTGACAGTGTGTCTGAAGGTATCGCAAACTATGGAGGAAAGATAATTGCTGTGGAGACTGATCTGAAAAAGCTAGGTAAGTTTTATGTATAGAGGGGTACAAAAGTCTGAGACCACTCTCTCTGAAAGTGAAAGAAAGTGTTAGAAGTCGAAGCAAAGAGGGGCTTTCTCAGGGTCAAATAATGGCTAGACTAAAGGTCTCTAAGTTGGCAGTGCATGCATCTCTAAAACTCTAGAGACTGGATCAGTTGTTCAGAAATTCGTGAACATTTTTATTTGCGTTGGAAATGAGTGCAGAATGGAAGTATCTTGACTAGTGGTCTCAGACTTTTTGACGCCTTGTATGTGGGTCTAAATCTGCCTAAAATCTGCACTGAGGCTGGAGTTTTTGTGATTTATTGTTGCAAATCTCTGTCCTCAGATGATCAAGCAGGGGAGAAGTCGGAGAATACCACCACAGAGATCCAGGCTTTCAAGAACAACATCTGGACTCTCCAGAGGCAGCTGTCTGCGGTGGAGGAACGCATCCACAGCGATCAAGCTAAGCTGAGTCAGCTGGAGAATATTGGCTCAGACATCCAGAGCAACCAGGGCTCCGTTCAGGGGCTGCTGGATAGCAACACTGCCACCTTGCACTCTGTAAATAGCACCCTGCAGTCTTATGGCAGCATCATCGGGGGTCTGCAGGACGACACAGCGAGGCTGCAGAGAGAGCTCCAGCTGCAGGTGAAGCTTAAGGACGAGGCGCTGCTCAGCATCAGCCGCCTCAACTTCACCCAGGCCCAGCAGAGAGGCCTCATCGCCGTCCTGCAGCGCTCAGTAGACGACACGAGCCAGGCCATCCAGAAAATGCGCAATGACTTTCAGAGCCTCGAGCAGACGGCCCGACAGACGCGCTCTGATACCGAGTGGCTTCGTGGTAAGGTAGAAAACCTGCAGGCTATGGCCAGTAATGCCTCAACTCTTGCAAAGGCCAACAACGACAGCCTGGAGGAAGTGGGATCACAACTCACTCTCATGTCCAACGAGCTCCAGAACATCAGCAGCCTGGCTGACGCTCATGACCAGACCCTGAGGGAGATTCTGGACCAGCAGAGGGACTTCAGAAACCTCACATCCACCAAGTTTGATCGGCTGGAGGTGCGGCTGGATGAGTCAGAGCAGAGAATGGACCGCGTAACTGGCAACATGAGCTTCACCACGCAGCTCCTGGGCGGCATCAACCTCAGGTTGAACGATTTACGCACTTGTTCTGAGACCGTCGGCCGTCACTCAGACTTCTTGCTAAACCTCAACAGCAGCATGACAGATATGAGTACAGATGCAGCCAGCCTGAGGTCCCAGCAGGAAGAGCTGGCTGCCCGTTTGGACAAGGAGGTCAACAGCCTCTCGATTGTCATGGAGGAGATGAAGCTGGTGGACACCAAGCACTCACAGCTAATAACCAACTTCACTATTTTAAAGGGTGAGAGATGTGCGACTGTTGCTAAGTTAATTGTTTAAAGTAAGAGGAACTGTTTGACATTTTAGGGTTACGGTTAGTGTTATATGAGAAGATTGATACCACTCTCATATCTGTACACTAAATATGAAGCTACAGCCAGCAGTGAGGGTTAGCTTAGCTTAGCACAAAGACTGGGAAATGGGGAAATCGCTTGCCTGAATTTGTCAGAAGGGAACAAAATCAACTGATCAGCATTTGTAAAACTCATTATTTGTTTAATCTGCACATAAACTGAAATGGAAAAAAAAAATTGTGGTTGTTGCTGCAATTATGTGCCAGGCTATTAAGCTAAGCTAACCGGCTACTGGCTGTAGCATCACATTCATCCTGCAGACACGAGTATGGTATCAATCTACTCATATAACTCTGAGCAAGAAAAGCAAATAAGCAATTTTCACAAAATGTAGCACTATTCTTGTAAATGTTTGTTTCACTATCTCGTACACTATGTCTTATTTTCAAGGTCCTCCTGGTCCAAGAGGTCCAAAAGGGGACAAAGGACCTCAGGGACCATCTGGTCAGTCTGGCCAGAAAGGAGAGAAAGGTGAAAAGGGTGCTCCAGGGCCACAAGGAACCCGAGGAGAGCAGGGCTATCCAGGACAACCTGGCCTACCAGGTTTAAAAGGTCTGCCAGGCGTACCTGGCAACCCCGGGTCCAAGGGCTCCCGAGGGTCAGGAGGGAGGGCTGGACCTTCGGGAGCTAAAGGAGAGCCAGGTACTGCAGGCTTGCCTGGAAGAGACGGACAGTCTGGTCCTCAGGGGGCACAGGGCCCGCCGGGTATCAGAGGTGCAATGGGACCAGCTGGGGAGCAGGGACCGAGGGGACTGCCGGGACCAGTGGGGCCTCCGGGGCCAGTGGGCCCACCGGGGCAGCCAGGGCACCCAATCCGAGGTCCAGCAATTCCTTTAGGCCCCGTGTCTCTGCAGGATGAGGCAGCAGCACCCACACTATGGGCCCCAGGTACTGTTGTAGCTTCACATTTCAACACTTTGGTTTTGTACAAGTTTACTCCTGTTTCCAGTCTTTATGCTAGGCTAGGCTAACCGGCTGCTTTAGTGTAATATTTACAGTACAAACAGTAGAGTGGTAATGATTTCTCTATTTGTGGATAAGACAGCAAATAGGCACATTTCCATGTTGGCGCCGCTGTCGCAAAGACAGTGTTAGCAACATGGCTACTGTCCAAAGCAAAAAACAACCATAAGAATCCCAATTTGAACTAGTAAGCCTGATTTCAGTGCTATGGAAAGGCAAACATTTGTATTAATTAGTAGGGAGGTTTTGTAACGTATAATACTGGTTTTGAATTACCGAGTGGTGAGGGGAAACAAAAACATAATCGAGGGAAAAGACTTTGACACAACACCAGAGTGCTCTCCACTGAGTGAACGCCCGTCCCAACACTGGAGCTCTCCATTGAGTGAATGCCCGTCTGTTCACTCTTGTCTTACCTCGGTTTCTATCGCTCTCCCTCTTCACCTTCTTTGCCTCCTCCATCAGCGGGGCTCTTTCTTCAGTTATTCCAGTTGATCCTCTGTTACCTGGGGATAGCGACCGGGGAAAACAATGCTTCTTCCTGTTTTAGTTGCACAGTGGCAGACACTCGTAACTTTTTCGAACCAATCTATATGCAAATGGAGTCATTTTTCTTACTTTACTTACTTCAGAATGAGTTAAACCAAAAAGTCCATTGCCAGTTTCAATGAAATGTCTTTCGTTTTACAGGATGTCCTTACAACTGGGTAAACTACAGAGACAAGTGCTACTTCTTCTCCAAAGACCTACACAGTTTTGATGACGCGAGGGCAACCTGTGCATCAACGTCCGCCTCATTGTTGATCATCAATGATATGGAAGAACAGGTCACTAATTTTTGCACTTTTGCAATAAAATCCAGTAAATGAATTATGTAATGGAAGGAAAGGTTGTCACTGCTCTGTAATGTGTGAGGTAACCTGTGACTCAGTGCTTTTTCTGTCCTCATGTGACCTCAGAAATGGCTGAAGAAGCAGACCCTTGGAAAAGGTTACTTCTGGATGGGTCTGACCGACAGGGAGGAGGAGAATGTTTGGCGCTGGCTGGACGGGACCGAACCTGCTTTCACGTCAGTATCGAATCATAAAATATCTCTATCATAGGGAAAATCTTATCCTGCATGAAAGTGGGTGCTGTTCCTGGGGTGGATATTTAGTTTCAGAGCTGCTTTCCAATAATAATAACAAGCTTTTAGGTACATAAAACGATACCAAGTAGACAAGAAAAGTCTTCTGAAAATCTCCACTTTCTGGTATTTTCGGATTTCTCTGAGCCGCACGAAAAACTCCACTCGTTTGTTCCTGCCGGCCAAACAAAACTTTCACATTCAGTGAACCTTTATTTATTCAGGGTGGTCCGGTCAGAGCAGTTCGCTCTCTTTTGCATGTGTACACAGCTCAGAAAAAGCAAAAATCCAACTTTTAGAAAAACATTAAAGCTCTCAAATCTTCAAATAAAGGATAAGGTAATATTATCTACTAAAATCTGAACAAAGAATTATGGAATAAAAGTCCTGTAAACCTGAAAGATCTACACTTCTCTGGTGGTCTCACTTAAAATTTCAAAATCTGCCAAAGACATCAGATGATCCAACTTCAGTTCCTGCTCCAGTTTATTGTCTTTTATTCTGTGGTTTTCCAGCATCCTCTTGGATAGGATACTCTAAATCTAATGTGTGATCGCCCCCTGTTGTTTGCCTGCAGGAAGTGGAAGCCCGGTCAACCTGACAACTGGGGCCACGGGCATGAAATTGGAGAAGACTGTGCTGGTCTCATCCATGAAGGGCTGTGGAATGATTTCTTCTGTGAAGACCTCATAAGCTACATTTGTGAGAAGGAAATGGAGACCTGTAAGTCTATTTTTCTCTCTTCCTCTTCTTGCTATACTTGTATTTTTTAGAGTGATTTCCTCCTAACGTCATTCTGTATCTATTTCTTTTTCAGCGAGATTGCCCGGATCGTAGCGATGTCTTGAAAGGGAGCTTGCAGTGAGCAGCTAGACTTCCCCCATGTGGCCCCGGTCCACATGGAGAGTCCATATGGAGAGAGCAAAGGGACACATTTTTGAAATGAGCCCAGGGCTGCAGCAGCAATGATGCCTTTCTCCTCCAAAGTGAACCCAGTCCAACTTTACCAGCAAGTGCAATACAGCAGGGCAACCAAAGAAGGAGGACTGTTATTTTTTAAAGTACCAAACCACCAATTGATTTATATATATATAAATATTTTTATGGTTATTTGAAATGCATTTTATAAAACTGTATTCCATGTGCAACTGATTATCTGAATGTATATTTCATTATGCGAGTTTTGTAGGAAATTATGAATTCTATGAAGCCAAGTGGACTCACCTTAGTGCTTTATATAGTTTTCTTAAAATAGAAAGGTGCAAAATGATGCGCAAAAAACAAAAAGTCGCTGATATGCTATCCTTGAGGAGCCTCCTATCTAACCTCATGAATGTCTTTATAGCATTTTCATTTAAACAAGTAGAAACAAATGAAGTATTTACACATGAATACAGAAAAATGTCACAATCAGCTTGAGTTCAAGACTGCAAGTTTACAGTTTAATACTCTTTGTATGATACAGTATTTTGTGATTATGAGATTTATTTTTCACTATTACAGGCGTACATATATGTTTATTATGAATATGAATCTGTGGATCCTACCTACGAATATAAAATGTGCCATTTTCTGCACTCAGGTACTGTTTCCTGTTATAGAAAAACACTTGAGTTTAAACAACACGACGAAAGATGAAGGAAACGCTCACAAATAAATATGTAAAACCTACGAAGTGTTTGTATTTGTTGGCTTGTTTGTAAAAGTAAAGATATGTTTGATTTGGACGTCTATGTATTATGTTGCAAAGCATGTTTAGCATGCTAACCAGCTAGCCCTGGCCCATCCTGAACACCAACACTTCCCCAGGTGCTCCAAGCTCCCAGTCCCAGTCCCGACCGCTAGCTGCATTGCTAACTGAGCTAACTAGCTAACAGCCGCTTTTTGGCAGCAAATAGCTGTTACACTTTTTTTTACATTTGTTTGTTGATTTTACTATCACTAGACTTTAATGTCGCTAATGCTAGCTGGCTAACATGCTAACTTTAGTCTATATCTTTGCATCGCAATACATAGATGTCAGAGCTGTAATTCGTTCTTTGTTGGTAATTTTATTAAATTTTTTAATGTTTTCAACTACAATTCTTACATTTTGCACGTTTAAGTATAAATTATGTTTTAAATGAATCAACCCAAGTATCTAAAGTACAAATAAATGTTAATTATACATACATATACACAGTATGAATAATCTGTATACAAAGCATCAATGAATTATTGGCCTGGCTGATTATTCAATATCTGATATTCACATTTTTTGACTATTGGGATGTCGTTTTTTTTTTTTTTTTTAAACCCAATTGCCGATAAATTAATTCATTTAAAAACAGTATTTTGGCTCTGATGCAGAATGTAATCTGCAAGGTAACTCATAAGTAAAGTTATCAAATGAATGTAGCAGAGAAAAAAGCACAATATTTGCCTCCAAAATGTAGTGGAGTCGAAGTATAAAGTAGCAGAAAACAGAAATCTAAAAGTACAAGTACCTCAAAATTGTATTTAAGTACAGTACTTGAGTAAATGTACTTAGTTACATTCCATCACTGAGATTGTCTGCGTATGACTCAGTGTGAGGGTCATCACAAAACTCTCCACAGTATTGTAGTATTTAGTTTATTGACGTTGCACAAAAAGTTATTTTCACATTTCTATTTCTCTTTTTTGTCTTGAAAAATAACCAGTGATTTGACATTGACTTAAATTTTTTTTTCTCCTCTCTAACCCAGATTATAAGCAAAAATGTTGATTTTCTTTCGCTAACCATGGGATATGCAGTTCAATGTCTAACATTTCCTCTCAATCATTTCACATTCTGGTTTCCTACTCTGGGTCAAATCCAATCACAGTCTCTTCTTCAGCTGCACAGAAGATTGAAATGATCGTACAGTAGCACCTTTAGCAGGAGGGAATCTAACTACCTCTCTATCAACACCGACATCAGATTCTTTATGTCAAAAAACAAACAACAGCGACTGAAGACTGTGAGTGCTCACAAAAAAAATCTGGATTGTAGTCTCTAGGAAAAGCTGCTACCTCTTGAAGACTCAAATTTGTTTAAGATGCACTCTTGTAGTAAACATCAAAGCAACATAAAATAAAAGCAGGAGCTGAGCCGAGCAGACAAAATGTTAAGTTTGAGCTGTGCGAACACATCATCTTTAAGAAATATGCTTATCATCAACTGCTCATTTCACATTGCATCATTTACACATCAGGTAAAACAAACATACACAAAAGAAGCAGCATATTGTCTAAATGTAGATTTATTGTTGAGGTATGATAGAACTATGAATAATCTCTGTTGGAACCTTGTGTTGTTACAGCCACACTGTATAAAATCACTGGAAAAAAATAAAATAAAACCGCCAATTGTTGGGGGATGAAGTGGGGACAACTCAGGAGACACAACTTACATTCTTCCTCCCATGATTCATTTCACATTTCCCTGGAAGCCTCTGGTTTTTCTTGTGTTGTGGCTGAGTGCAACAAGATGCAGTAAGGCTCTGTGCTGAGACACATCGTCAAGCTCCAGCAACACTGGGACTGTAAACATGTTTCCAATATTACCACTCAGAAAGAAACACTTAGAATCAGTACTGATTAATAACTCCTCTCTTCCCGGTCGTCATCTGTGCGGCTCTTCCGGTCCCGTGCGATGAAGAATGTAACGGCCGATGGTGCTACAGGTGAGGTGGAGATGAAGTGGAGGGGGTGAGGGTGATGAGGAGGCGGGGCTGGCTCAAATGAAGGCACGGAGGTGGTGGCTCGTCTAGTCGTCCTTCTCCACTATGACCTCCCCGTGAAGCACTCTTCTCCTCTGCCGCAGCATGTGGAAGTAGAGCTGAGGAAACACTGAGGGAGAAAGACAAACAGGATCAGTCACATAAAACCTTTCTAATTACTGTTGGCAGTAATGGCAGGAAAAGTCAACAGGCTCCACAAGACTGTCACAATGATAATCTCAAACAGAACAAGGGTTAGTTAACGATTCATAGTGTTGAGACATTTTAAGACCTCAGAATAAAATATAACATAAACGTCATGTTTCTGGGACCTTTGTTGCATGTCATACTGCTCTCTACCTAAGATTCCTGTCTCTACACTAAGAAATAAAAGTAAAATGCCCCAGAATAATCTTATAAAAACAAATGATTTAATAAAATATAGTAGCATAAAGGGACCACAATTGGTATTTATTATATAACCCTGTTGTAGAACGATAAATAACCATTGTACCTTCTTTGGGATACGACCCCACTGTCCTTCAAGACAAGAGAAGTTATCTCTATAGGGGAAAGGTTTTCTGGGGCGACCACACCAAGACTATGGTAAATAATAAATGGACTGCATTTATATATAACTTTTCTGGTCTTTTTGACCACTCAAGGCACTTTACAGCAAGTTGGCATTCACCCATTCACACACACATGCATACCTTGGTGACAGCATTTCAGTTCTCTGCAGTACGGTGTCCATGAACAACATGTCCCAGTATGCATCCGAGTTTAGTCGTCCGCACAATGACATCAGCGCATGAATGTCAGTATTCACTAATAGTCTATATCATATGGCAATTTCCAGCAGTGGCACTCTAGCACGGTGGTTGTAGCCAGGAACATTAATAGTAGCAGCCTCGCAAAATGTCCAAGAAAAGAAAAGTTGACGCAGAGGGAAGGCAGAGTACTAAGTTGTACTTAGACAAACTTGTATGTGTTCTTTGTAACGAGGGCCAAAGGAATAACATTTACGGCGGCACTTCGATACTAAACACAGGGGCACGTATGATTCCTGTAGCCACCAAGACAAGTAAGAAAGCGCCCAAGCTTTTCAGTCCAGTTACAGCAGAAGACGAAGCAGCAGTATAAGCTGGCTTTTTGTGGCTGAAGAAATCGCTCAATCATCAGAGTCAGAGTTAATAATGTCAGCTTGACAAGAATCACTAGTGCAGACTGAGTCGGGGAGCGTATTAATTATGCAACATCTATCTTACATTTACCGCCGGCTCTCTGAGGGCAACCATAATTCTGATGTGATGAAAGTTAATCTGACACCCCTAAATCACTGAGTAATATTAAATGCTCACTTGTCATGTTAACAGTCACTATTTATGGACATAAGAGGCCATTAGCATCAAAGTCTGAACAATGATCTCAAGGAGAGACTTCATCCTCCTCTACATATTTTATCATGAAGTGCAGCGTAGGGCTAAAAATGCTCCTTACGTGGGATGTAGGACAACATGACGATGATGAGGCAGTAGTAGTAGTCGAACGACACGTTATACAAGTTGGGAAGCCTCATGGAGTACATTCCAGTTCTGCGTACGAACGGCAGAGCAGCATAAATGGTCATCAGCTCTCCGATGACTCCCAGGGGGTACAAGACGATGAAAAGGTTGTATCTGTGAAGGGAAAGATTATTTTAAACATCCAGTAGGGTGTTACACACACCGTCACACACCTGCAACAAACACTCCTGCAGTTACAGTTTGTGGATGTTAAAACACACACATGCATACAGGTCCAAACACTCAAATGCAACCTTGAATGGATGAGTTTAATAATAAATGCATGTTACTATTTCTCACTTAGCTTAAACGTCCAAAATGTTCACGAACATAGAGTTAGGATAAGCAACCGTTCACAGGGTATACAACAGTTAAAACCTCACAGACTTAACGTAAGGATAGGATCTTTTTTAATATCTGTAACAAGTAAGAAAAGCGAATTTGGGCTTTTAATAGTACCACAGGTTTTGCATTTTTCGCCCATTTACTAAAATCTGACAGAAGTAATCCATAAATACTACGAGCAATAATAGCTTTTCAGGTTAAAGAATGCTTTTTTTCTGCCTGCCTGGTCGCTCCTCGGCTTATTATCTACTTTACACAGGTAATCGAACACAATGAATCCAGTCCTCTTCGTATTTGTGGTTGGAAAACTCTGACATTTGAGACTTTATCAGTTGGCTGCCAAACAGCAACTAATCGGTCAAGAAGCTACAAAATACATATCAACTGTTTTTCGACAGCTGTCTTTTCTTTTAAGACATTTTTCTTTGGTTTGAATTTCTATCAACACTGATCAGGAAGTCAACACAGGTCTGTAGCCAGTGTTCAATCATTGATGTTGGAGATTATCAGCACCAGATAACTGGAAAAATGAAAGTCATTCCAGCAACGGGGAGCCAAGAAAAAGAAGAGATTGAGATCATTTTTACTTTTCAAATTTCTCTGTACTTTTTTTTTTAGGATTATTTTCTGTCATTTTTTCAATTTTTTTAGACAGGAGAAGCAGACATGCAGCTCCTTTTGTCTCTCTGCTACAACTGCCTGTCGCTTCACATACATGTGAGGTGTCCCGCCTCCCTTTGTGACAACACATGGCCTCTCTGGTGTGATATACGTCGTGACTCAGGGCTACAGAGGCTCCTGCATTGAGTCAAGACCAGACCAAAGGCTCGGGGGAGCGTCTCAGCGGATGTGAGAGAAATGTTGGGAGAACATTCCATGACCAAAACAGATGGTCTTAAAAACAGGAGCAGCTGAACATGAGCCCCTCTCCCGGGGGGCCTGGCGTCTCCTCCGTGCTTAAAGAAAGATGTGAAGCGTGGGGGGCAGGGAGGAGAGAGTGACATTCAGGGCACGAGAATCAAAACCAAGACAAAAGAGTGATTGGCACAAAACTGGATTCTCTCCTGATGATCACGTGACGCAGCGAAGCGGAAGACAAATGAATATTTTCCCGTTGAACTTCTGTCGGAGGTAACACGGAGACAAAACAATGTCTCGCCTTGTAAACGAGTTGATGTAATATGTAAACTTCAGTATTCTGAGATCTGTAAGATGCCAAGCCTGTGTGTTGGACAGCTATCAATGTGTACAGCTGACGTTCCTACGAACGACTCCAATTTCAGCTGAGCTACTGTAGCAGAGGGGCACGCAGGGCCAGAACGCCACGTCACAACTGCTCTTCATACAGTAGTAGGCAGGCTGCGTTATGTCACTCTACAGTCGATCGTCATCACGTCTCACTGATAATCACTGCAGCTGTTACGGTTTCATATTTCTTTGTGCTGATAATTAAGGATCATCATGATACGAGACTATATATCGTCTTACATTATTGATATTGGTCAATCCTGATATGAAAAGTGTTGTCTTTTCCTGGTTTTAAAGGCTGAATTACAATAAAAGTATGTAATTTTCAGAACTTATGAGACTGTAGTCATTATATCCGCATTTATGATGATTATTTATCAAAAATTCATATTCATATTATATATATTTAAACATTTATTTATGCGTTCATAATTTGTGAAAGTACCGATAGTCATCCCTACAATATCGAGGAATTTGGTCCAAAATATCAAGAAATGTGATTTTGTCGCCCAGTCTGAGAGTTTATGAAGTGATTTTCAGGAGATATATACATTGTGTATCGCGATACAGTCTAAAAATAATAATTAAAATCATTTTTTAACCTAGTAACTCCCAGCCAAGCAAGTTACAATCTGCATCTTAGGAAAAACATACGCCATTATAAACTGTATTTTCTTTCTAGGCACGTGCGTGATAATGGCAATATTCAGATATGTTGACGTAATGATGTCATGCCGTTATCAGAGACGAGACAAACCAAGAGACGGCGGTTGTACGACACGTATCCTGCCCCTTTCCCCCCAAAGTCCAATCGTGTGTTTTATCACAGCCAAACCGGGAAACATATCAGCCAATCGTAATTGCAGTGACGTAAGAACACAGTTGAGATTCACGATAGTTTCCACCGATTTGGTGCTGGCTCTCTCCCTGTGCATTTAGACAGAGGCCTGGTCTTGTTAGCCTGATATAACTGCCCGGGGGGCGCTGCCAAGATGGCTGCCAAGTGGTGAGATTTGCCCAAAAGGACTTGCCGTTACACACAGCAAAAACAAGCATGGCTGAAAGCAACACTGCTACCAGCTCCACAGCGAAAGAGTTAGTTTCAAAAAAGGAGGCAAATTCAGTAGTGTCGAAGTGGTTTGGTAACAAAAGATCAGATGTACAACAAATAATAGAAATATAGTATAAAAAGTGCAAGAAGACTGTAACAACAGAAGGGGGCAACACAACAAACTTATTTTAACTTTTCAATTTCTTTTTTTTTTAAGTGATTAAATATGTGTAAAAACAGCCCTAAATGTCCGCCGTCTCCTGCAACTTCTGTTCTCAATGATCATTATTGTCAGAGCACAATGTTAGCGGTTAGTTCGCCCACCACTGACACAGAATGGCAAATGAGGTGCTAATCAATAAACACACACATGCTTCTCCTCTCTGTGTGAGCCAGGCGATACTTAATACACAAACGGCTGAACTACTTCCTGATGTAAAGCTGGTCTAGGCCTGGGGAGGGAAGCATGCCAGAGGTGAGATCGCCAGATCAGTGGTCACATGCTCAGACACAATTCCGACGCGGTAATGACAATTCAAGCTCATCCCAGGCCACGGCTAACGGCATCTCCACCTGGCCCATTTGATGAAGTACGGCAGGTGGTGGAGCAGGCTGAATGTGTAGTAGGAATATCTCGTAATCTCTGTCATCGTCCACACCACCAGGAATAGGATTACACTTTCTTCACTCTGGATCTTCATTTAGGTCAGAAACAAATGGCAAATATACAGAGGAAGGAAGAGATGTTTACATGAGGCAAACCTGACGTGTACTTGTCTGGGAGCAGTGACGGCAGATATGAACAAACAAAACAATAAAGTACAAACAGAGAAGAAGCCTCATTTGATTAAATTTGTCCAGGGAAGCAGTATGAGAATCCATCTTTGCTTCTAGAATATTAGTTATTATTATTAGACAGTACAGCAGAGTCTGTGTAGTGATCACCTGTCTGATGCTGTTGGTGATGAACCAAACCATGAAAATCCGTGAACACACTTGCACCCCGGTTACAATCACAGAAGTCCTCACAATTCCTGCAGCAGAGCAGTGACAGAAGAAAAAGACAGTTGAGGGCTGCAGGTGACGGCACGTAAACACATTTGTTCACAAACTATAAACAAAAATCATTACATACCGATGGCACAATGTCCCACCTGCAAGACAAGATACATAACAATCAAAATCAGAATGTACAGAAAGTACCCTGAACTTTTAGTCCCAGGGATTACTTTTAAAAGTAACTAAAAGGTTTGCCAGATCTTTGCGGGTCTTCAGCCTGCAGTGGAAATGCAGACAACAATGGGCTGAAGACCCACAAAAATGAGGCAAATAAGTCCACTAAAGCTAACTCTATGCTGATGTGTTGAAGCGCAATGAACAATGAACTAACTGGTTTATGGCTGTACATTTTTAAAATGGTGGCTGAAATAAAATGCTGCAAGTTCTGTACTACCCACCAGGCAGGGACTTCTGGGTGGGGTAAAATAATGTCCCAAGTGTTGTCTTCATTTCAGCTAATGTCCTGTCCTTTTTGCAGTTAGCAATCCCCTCCTGTCTCTCTACGTCACCACACTTATTTTAGGCATCTGTCTCCGCCTCTTTGTTTTGTGTTTTTCATCACTTGGTATTTTTGGTAGTATAAGCAGTCACCAGGAGCGCTGGAGTTGGTAGCTTTCCCTGCGCTATTGCCAGTAAACAGGAGGATCCTTCTCTCTGCGTGTTCATGAGCAGACAGGACAGCCTCTTTATGGAGTTCTCTGTCCTGATTGGATAAAGTGGGCAGGGATACAAGAACATTTCTTTTGTCTTTTACTGCATGAGCAGGAGAGGAGGAGAGACATGGGTTACTGACCAAACACTCTTTAACAGTGTTTACTGTTATAATAAAGAGCTATTTAACACTGACAGCAGCTTTAATTTAGACCCTGTTTCCTCCAAAAGTTCAAATTTCCTCGAGTGGAAATGAGGCTTACTGTGTGGTGCAAGTGACAGCGAACAGTATTCAACTCAAATTCTTACCTCAACTAACGCAAAGGTCTGGAAAAACTTGAGTGTCCTTGCTATACTTCTGTACAGACCCTTGTGTGTGCCTTTCTGGATGTAGAAGCGCATCATCGCCATGGCCAAAACCAGCCACCTGCAGGAGAGAACACAGGACATATTACATAACGGCACCACTCAGTGTGAACAATAAAATCTTCAGGACACATATAGGATCGTTTCTTGTATCCAAGTATTGATACAAGAGAATCTGGACAGTCAGCATGTTATTCAGCTCTGCATGTACTTTTTTTTAATAACACAGCAAACATGTATTTCAATTTCAAACACTAAAACAACTGTATTTCTCACAGCTCCATTTTTTTTTATATAGGAAACATCAAGAGAAATCTTCAGTCAGAAACAAGTTCACACACATACGTACACTATTTCTTCTGTCAGGAGAAAAAAGAAGAGAAACCAGATATTCTGTGCAGCAGCCTGTTTTTCTTTTTTTCACTAACTGGCGACATTATTTTGGCACGCACAGACTATGTGGCTGCTCCTGCTCTTCCACGTGGTGTAAATAAACAACATGTGCAAGTTATGTGAGGATAAATATTTACTGGTGAAGACTGACTTGATGAAACATAATGAAATGGGATAATTATAGTGACAAATCATGGGTAAAGCTCAGACAAAATGTTTCAATTTGAGTACTTTTATGAAAGCTGACATTTGAAAAGATGTGACATTGCACAGAAAATGTACATTTCTACAGTCGTAACACATGTTGCAGCCGTAAAGTCAATATATATGTCAAGTTTTATGTTTGTCGGGATGTAACATTGATAATGATAATTTTAGTGTAATAGCTAGAGCTAACAGTTTAAATCTTGCCGTCATGTCTGCTTCACAGTGATACGTGCATTAAATTTTAATAACATTTTAACAGTCAGTTCAGCCTGAGAGCATCCATTTCAAACAATTCCAAGTTTCAGCTGTTTAAAGTTGAAACTTTGTTTTATAATTAAATCCACTTTCTCTACAATTCTTCTTTATGACAAACATGTCATTAATAGACGAACACCTGAGGATCATAGTTTAGATAAACTATTTAATCTGCTATACTTTAACAATGACAACAATGAACAAGACTGAAAGGACTGGACTGACAGAAGTCAACAATAGCCAACCTTAATGTAAAGCCAATCCAAAAATCTGTATTTTCCTTCAGTTAGACAGAGTAAAGGTAGTTAAACTGTTGGAGGCTGAATGCTTGACATGCTACCAAATTATAAAACCAGGTGTAACATTGACATCGTTATGTCACCCATCTCCTGAAACTGAACTCCTGTATAACAGAATACAGCCATGAAAGATTATCTCACAGAAATGTTCACAGGATCAATGATATTAACAATTTAGTGGCTTAAACAGCTGATTTTAAAATACCACAAAATAGTAAAAGAAAATGACCTTTATACTTTCTTTAAAACACAGCTGATGTTTTTTATAGCTCAAAACCCAAAGATACTCAGTTAACTATCGTATAGAAAACATCTAAGAAAGTAAGAAAAAAGGGAAACACTGGACTTTTTACTCCACAATATTTGTTTGATAACTTCACTAATAAGTTACTGATTGAGATTAATAATACAAAATACAACCAAGTGATAAACTATGATGTATTATTATGGATAAACATAAGACTTTACTGATCCCTTTGTTAAATTCACAAGCTACTCCGCTGTATATACAGTAAAAACATCAGCCCCACCTTTACCAGCTGCAACATTAAAGTGCTTAATGTTGTTATTACATCAATAAATCTTTGAGATGCATCAGTGAAACGATCAGTTGTCAACTACTGACAAGAAAGCTTCTTAAATGTGAATATTTAAGATATCTAGGACATGTGAGGAAGTCATCCTGCCAGTAATTTTCAACTTTTTGTGACATATTAGACCGAACAACTAATCGATTAATCAAGACAGGTTAATCAACAATGAAAATGATCATTATTTGCTGCCTTGAGTCAACTTTATTCTGCATTTTATGCTGAAATTGACCTCTGCATCATAAAAACATTTACTTTTTATAGCCTATTTATGTATATTTTCATGCCATTATGTTAGTAAACAGCCTGAGTAGTCCAGACAGACAAGTACTGACTCCCATCTTGTTTGTCTTATCATATAAACACGACTTTGCTCTGTTTGCGATAAACAAAATGTTATGTTGATTATATATATTAAAAAAGAAAAAAAAAATGTGCCCATTGAGCAGTTCAGTGTCCCAGAGCTGCCTGAGCTCCAGTGTCAGGCAGTGCGCTCCGGCTATACTTATCACTGCAACTGTCGGCAGCAGTGCGGGCCTTGACGCTGACACCGTGCAGTCAGCCCTATTTGGACACGGCTGCAGCGCCAGCACCGTCACTTTCACCAAACAGCCATTCATTCATTTTCTCACACTCACACAAATACACCTCGCATTTCTCTCCGTTTCTACAATAAAAAAAAATCTCTCACTCGAGTCCTTCCCAGCTCCGCTCAGGGCGCTAAATGTGTCGAGCTGAACAGGCACTTTGGACTTGGTCACAGACTCACACAGGACTATAAACAGCAACACACGCTTCGGGTTTTCAGGGAGCGGTTGGCGAACTTCTGCGCTTTTTTTCTTATTAATAGGCGACGAGGAGGGGGGAGCGTAATGGCGCAACGTACCCGGCGGTCATGGCGATGTTGTAGAAGGTGAGCCATGCGGTCGCGACGGCGCTTTTCGTCCTCTTCTTGTTGTTGTTTTCCTTCTCCTCAACCGTGCCGTCGTCCTCGCTGGACGCCATGGTACCGGGGGCAGGGTGGGGAAGTCAGGAGGGGGAGCTGACAGCTGGGGGCTGGCAGGGAGGGGAGCAGCAGGGTCATCCATCCATCTATCCGCCCCCGGCGCCCCTCTCTCGCGGGACTAGTGCTGCAACAAGTGCGTGGCCTGCCGGTGGGCCACAGATGGGTTACATCACGTCTCTTTACCTTGTGATAGGAAACTTTTACTCCTACCATTGTAATGTAACTAAATACATTTACTCAAGTACTGCACTTTTCAAATTTGAGGGACTTTACTTGAGTATTTCCATTTGCTGGTAGGCAACTTAACTCCACTACATTTCAAAGGGAAATACTGGACATGTACATTCATTTTATATTTACTAATACTTACTACCCAGCTGTATGAAGTAGTTTAATGAGTAATCGATTAATCACCGTTAAGTATCAATCAGTGATGGGCACAAATACTTCAGAAAGTATCATGTTACGAATTGCAAATATACTTTCTTATCAAATGTATCAAAATAAAATACAAAATACTAGTATGGGGTAATGCATTTAATTAAAATACACTAATTTGTCATTTAAAAAAATACAAAATGACATTTAAAATTACTTGAATGAAGTCATTATTTTATGTTGCGTTTGTGTTTTGTGTAGTTTATCATTCAGGTACCTTGGTGTTTACTTTATCTGTTCTTTTAACTCCTGATGTAGCCTTCTCTGATTTTTCATCAAATGTAGATCATGTCAGTGGTTCAAACATATCGTTAA
The DNA here is from genome assembly GCF_040436345.1 of Pagrus major. Taxonomy (NCBI): domain Eukaryota; kingdom Metazoa; phylum Chordata; class Actinopteri; order Spariformes; family Sparidae; genus Pagrus; species Pagrus major. The sequence goes on from NC_133233.1 coordinate 19,389,651, forward strand.
CGATTAACCGATAATTAATCGCTAAGGCAGCCGATTATCAACTAAGAAAACTGCTGGAAAAAAAATGTACCTTGGGACTTTGGACTGGGTAATTGTGATCAATTGATTAATGGTGAAAATAATGAGCAGAATAATCCATAATGAAAATAATGATTTGTTGCAGTCCATTACAAAATACTGTCGTTGAAATGAGCTCCATCTCAACTTGCAGTCTCAGTTCTTGACTTGCAGTTCTCGTACAATGTTCATTGCTATGCACCAGGATACGTCAAAACCTACTTGGCAAGCTGACCCATCACACACTAAGTCAAGTAAGGATAATTTAAAGTGTTTTTAGACCACAGATTGTGTCTAGTATTTGTTGCATCATTGTGCAGCCTCAGACATCTTGCAGTTATCGCATTTTGCCACTAGATGGCGATATATAAATATGAGAAGAGCCACAAGTGCCTTTCGGTTTTCAGTGGGATCGTGTGTCTTCAGTTCACAGCCACTTGGATGTTGCTTTTACTGTGGGTGTTAATCAGATCCACTAATGTTTGCTGGTTTTGGAGAATGTTGAGGTAGAAAACAGGGTATAACAGATACAAAGCTTGAGAAGACAGGATTTTAGCTTCCACAGCATTGATTGAAGCACTGTTTTCAAGACTAAATTATCCCACTGAGATGACTGCAGTTCACATATATTCTTCAGGGTGCACAGTTAGACACACTTTGTTTGTATCGTTTGTATAAAGAGAGTAAAGGGCCGGTCACATCACCGTCACACCAAGTTACACAATGCCTAGTGCAGTGTAAGCAGTTGGGCGAGCAGAGAGCCAGAGCTGTGCTGTGTGGAAAATGCTAGTGGAGGCAGACAATGCACTGGTCCGAGGCCTGACCAGCCCTCAGAGGGACAGGGGTCGCCTCACTGCGACAACAGCCCCCGTCTCCCTCCCTTCTTTTTCTTTTTTTGAGCTACCACAGCATGGGCTCGGGGAGGACGCTGAAGTTTGCCCTGTGCGAGGTGCTGCAGTTTGCAGGCCTGTGCGTGCCGCTTTTCATCGTCATGCAGAGGTTCGCCATCATCGTAGCAAAGGTCAAAGCCTCGGGGCAGCCCTCTGGCGACGGCAGCACGGCCTACTGGTTGATCGTGGCCTCTTCCATCGCCTATGTCACCTCTACCGCCCTGCTGGTCTGGGTGCCCCTGAAGTACATGGTCTTCATGAAGAAGAAGTTCCTCATTGGGAGGAAGAAGTGGTGAGTTTCTTTAGCTGGGAGCCCAGTGCAGCTCTGACCTCAGACCTGACCAGCTGGGTTGAGTATGAACAGGCCTGGAGCTGGTTTGGACTGCACTTGGCTTGTGAATACCATGAGTTAGCAAGTCCTGCAACTGCCTTTGTCTTCCTTCCTTACTTTTTTTGTCTTTCCCTTCCTTTGTGTTTGTATCAGGAGGCCTGTGGCCCTCGTATATGTGATCCTGTCCACACTACCCTGCTTTGCCTTTCTCATCGCCAGCTCTGAGGTACAACACGCTGTGGATTGTTTGCCATTTGTGTTATCACACCATTTTATCTGCACTCTGATCCCGAACTATGACCTTTGTTGTTGCCAGAGTCAGTCTGTAATTGTAGATACTTTGTCGTTATTTGTGTTTATCATCCAAAAAACTTGCTTGAAACTTAAAATACTTGCTACAACAACACCAAAATGATTTCACTAAGTAGAATAAAGGTGATGATTTGTGAGGAATCTTTTAGTTCCCATGGGAGGAATATCAAGCCGTAAGGATAAGGAGCTACTGATAAGCAGCTTGGTTCCTCTTCCTGTCCGAGCTGCCCTTGTCAAATCATCTGTCCATGAGGCACATTTTCACTTCCTCGCTGGCTGCAGCCCAGGTCCTATTTGCTGTTTTGTGTGGCCCTTTCTAGAGCACCAGGCTGACCTTTTGGCCCTTGCTTATCTGGTGTCTTTTACATGAGAGCCATAAATTCTGCTAAGATGACCATCTTGTCTGCTTTGTTCTGTGTCCTGTCAGCATGAAGTCCTGACTCAGGCAAATGTCAGAGCTGCAAGTGATTTGGCCCACAAACCCAGTGCTAGAGGAAATTTAGACATAAGTGCTTGGTGCAAAGTGGAACTGATGGGTTGTGTATCTTCTGGTCAAAACTAATGATCTTCTGGCTGTTTGTCCAGGTTCAGATAAATAACAACATGAAAAATGACACGTTCACGGAGCTCCCCGTATCACTAGTCCTCTTCTCTCTCATCTGTATTGACGTTGTGGAGAGGATACGCCACTGTAGACTGACCGGCCAGGGTGAGCGCAGCTCTCTGAACACATCACACAAATCACTCACTATGGATCCTGAACTTTCCTCTGCCAACTTCTATAGTGATCCCAGCCCGGCTTTACATTGCAGGAGCTCGGAGGGAACAAACACAGCGAACAGTTCTTTATATCGTTTATCCAGAACAATTTAGAGAACCAGTATGTACATCTTCCTCTGCTCTGTGACTCCTGTTGAAAACTATTGGTGCAACTGAGGAAATGAGCAGGACATTTCTCAGCCACTTCTTGTAACATCATGGAGAATTGACAAAACTTAAGCAATGTTTTTTTTTCTAAAGTGAAGCAATGAGGTGGTTTAATGCTGTTTATGTGGTAATCCTTGGAAAAACTCAATCTTTTTGAGAATTTGTATAAAGTCAGCTTTCTCTAATGGTTGCATTTTTATGATCACAAGATCTTTACCAAGTCTTTTCTTGTAACTTTGGCCAAACATACTTAAAATAAAATCATGCTGAACGCTATAATTGTTGTAATTTTAGCTTAAAGGATTCCGTCATTATCTACTCACACTCACGCAGACGGAAAGTCAGGTGAAGTTTTGTAGTTCACAAAACATTTCTGGAGCTTCGCAGCAAAACAGTGTTGCAGCATTCTGCTAAACAACTGAAGTAGATGGGGTTTTAAAGGTGCAATATGTAAGATTTTTAGTTTAAAACATTCAAAAAGTAGAACAGAATGTGAAGAAACATATATATATAACGTTTGTTAAACAGGATTTATAACAATCTTTCCTTTTCTCTCCCCAGCCAATGAATTGGAAAGAGATGCTGAAATCCCCTCCACTGTCCTCACACATGTGGAACAGGTAACACCAGTAACTCCCATCACTCCAGCTGTGCCGGGGCCAGCTGCGCCCGGGCAAGCAGCGCCAACTCCAACACAACCAGGAGCAAACCAGCTCAATGACAGGAACCAGAACGGAGCAGGGGCTCGACCGGAGACCAACGGGACGGTCCCTGGGATACCGGCTAATCCTGGGAGACCGTTTAGTATCTCTGGATTAAGCTCACGATCAGCGAGCACCACAGCGTACCGCATACCTCCGTACGCCTACACAGGTCCGCTGAGGTTCCTGTGTGCCAGCGACGCCCGAGCGGATGTGTTTGTGGACAGCTTTATGTTCTGGATGGACACAGTGGAGATGGTGAGGGTGGCAGGACACCCCCTGGTGTACTACTCAGGCTGGGTGTTCCCCATCTATATCTTCAGCTACCTGTCTTGCCTGCGTGTGGTGGTCATGCCCCACAGCCCCCTGCTTTCCTCATTAGGAGTGGCCGTGCAGGACTTACCCTTCTTCTTCGTGCGCGTAGGCCTCATTGCCTTCTTCGGCTTTGTCACACCGCTCCTCTATCTGATGAAGAACCTGTTGGTCTGCCTGGCCTTCGTCTATTTCAACTTCATGACCAAGCTGAGGGTCTTCAACACAGAGAGGATGTTCTTTTGAGACCAACGCTTCAAGCAAAGACAGTGAAACATCACAACATCTTGTAGTAATAGGCACAATCAGGAAGTGTAGGATGCTAGGATTCAGGATGTGGTTGCACCAGCTCTTCGCAAAGTTAGTTAGCATATAACTTAAGATTTTACAAAGTAGATAATCACTAAATTAAAACAGGTTGGACAACACAATAGTTTTACATAAATATTTACACTCAGTGCAAAGAGTATGACTGTTATTTGGGTTAACAACTGAACTAGCTAACTGGCATTACTAACGTTAGCTTGCTAACGCTAATATTTCACGACACGTGATAAAAGGCTGTTTAAAAATCATGTCAACAGGGAAGATTTTAAAAAACCAAATAACATAAATATGGTTATTGTTAGAGTTTAAAACTGGTTACTTACACTGAGAAACTTCAAAGGGTGTACACCTAACTGTTAGGCACTGTTAGCTAACTGAACTCGCTCACTGGCATAACTAACGTAAGCTTGCTAATGCTGCGGCCGCAACATTTAGGTTACCATGATCTGAAATGTCCTACTTATTCCAAACTGCATGAATAATACTATTTTATTTATCGTTTGGCGCCATAAAAAAATCATTTTTAGAAGTCATACCACAGCTTGTGGTGCTTCCGTGACTTCCTGTTTTACAAAGTTGATTATTATTCACTGGACAGGGCCACAAATTTTCCTAGCTAACAATACCACCTACCACAAACTAAGGCATTTCTTGAGTTCCAATGGTCCAACACGGTTTAGTAAATCACTAACTAGCTAAAACATTCAAAGAACTCCAAGCATAAACTTAGTAAATAGGCTAAAGCTGGTACAACCAAACCAAAGTATGAATTTGCATATGTAACACAGAAGATTTATTTTTATTAAAATGCATTATGGTACTCTTCACAGGCCAAAAGGGAGCTCTTAGGCAATGTTTTCCCATGCAGGACATTATGTGTCAAATAACTGTTGTGTTGTAAATTATATACCTTAATGTACAAATAAACTTTTTTACCCCTCAATACCCCTCCCCCTCACCAAGCATGGCACTTTGGGAATGTACCTGTAATGTCACTTGAGATTTTTTGGAAGACTTTTTTTTCTACCATCATAAAGTGCAGTGAATATGTAAAAGCATAAATCCATGTTGTTTATATTAGGCTTTTCTTTGCTAAGTTATATTCACAGAACAGAAACAAAGTGTGAGTTTGTATCACTGATACATATATTTTGGTAAGATTAATAAAGAAAATCAGTCAAATATATGTTTTAAGTTTCACCAGTGTGATTCATCGTGTATGCACAATGTACTCACATGAACTCAAAGTACATACGGTATATGTTTTTGACCTCTGTTCAAACCTTTTACACTGGAATTCATCCTCTTTCTTCCCAGTCGCTCCCCCAGAGAACAGGTTTCCTGTCATTATTCTGCAAAACACTCTCATCACGTCCCTTCCCGCAATCCTACATGGCACCGACAGAAAGAAGACACCGTGTCATTACACAAGTACAATTTGATGCAATTCAGCACAACAGCACTGCAAAAAAAAAAAGACACACTGTTAGGGAGATTAACATGTTCAGAACAAGATAAAATGGCACAAACAAAACAATGCAATCAATTACAATCACAATATGAAAAAAAAAAAAAAATTCCTTTATATGTTCATGATATTACGTTCATTTTCCACCTCATGACAATTCCCTTGTACTAACCCTTTTTTGTTACATTCAACATAAATACAATCACTTTGCTAATGTGGTTAAATGTAGCCCATTGTCACAATTATGTGTCTTCCTAACCCACCAGGGCCCACCTATTCTGTACATGCTATACCTCACCTACAGGTGACTTTCACTATCATCAAAGTAATATTTTAAACTGATGTTGTTATTTCACTTAAGTATGACTTTTGAGTACTTTTTACAACACTGGTCAGACTTGTGACCAGAGTTATGTGCAGAATTTGAAAACTTCTGACTCCTAGTGGCAATATGAAAACTGACCAACTAACCAGTGCAACTGCAACCTCGTTACTTTCATTCCCAGAGACCTGATAAGTCTTCAAAGACTGCAGACGACATATTTCTAATGACACTATACTGCACAATTTGCAGTAATAGATACTTCATTTTATGTTTTATTAAGCATTGTCCATACAATGATCCTTTATTTCACAGGTCAACTTGTCTTGTCACCTCGTTTGTCTGTCCAGCATTGCCGGGCATCCCTGCAGCATGAGACCAAAGTGGTCAGATCTCCACTTGCTTCCTCCAATGGGAAGCAGGATTTCCTCCTGTCCTCTCTTTCTACTGACTTGTATCATCACTGCACTCCTCACCCGAAGCCTCGCGGACCTCCTGGGGACTACTATCCCACGAAAAACCCTACATCAGCAAACCTCATTTAATCCTCATTTACTCTGGCACAGAAGCCTGCACATCCCTGATCATTCTCTTAAATCTTGTGACACCTGATACTACTCAAAGGAAGTGTTGCTGAGTGACATGTGTTCTCTGGGTTCATTAGCTAGGCACAGATTTAGCACTGAAGAGCTATTTATAAAAGATCCAAAATCTCACATGAACTTAATAGATTAAAGCCTGCTTGGATAAATTAATTCCAAAAATTCATCACCCTTTTCTCTTTTACCTTTGATTTATTCAAAATAGATTTATTGTTCCACCCCGACACGATGAGGCTCCTTGAAGCTATCGTCGGTGACTTTCAGTTTCTTGCTTTAAAGTGACATGAGACGGCTCGCTCTCCACTTCCTGTCTTCCTTTCCTCTGCCCAAAAATCTGTGGAAGCTCATGGAAATTGCTGTTGTTTGAACAACCTTTGCTGCCCATGTGACAGGATATCCGTCAGTGTCATTAAGGGTTGAATGCAGCATGTCTCTGTGTCACTTTTGCTCCACGTCACACACCTTCACATACACCAGACCTCTTCTCTCATGACAGGAAAACTCTTCTACAACCTCGTCCACCGCTGAGTGCACACTACACACTAAGGATAATGATACCCTGTCTAAACTTTGCTGTGGTCCTCTGTCTCCTGCAAGTCCTCTGCATTACCGCTGACATAGGTAAGTTTTGCATCTTCTCAAAGTGATCAGTTTCATTTGAAATCGTCATGTTGAAGCTTTTCTGTTCTCCTCCAGACAGCGGCTCCTTCCTCATCTACAATGAGAACCACAACAAGTGCATGAAGGTGGAGTCTGCCACCTCCATCACGGTGGCCATTTGCGATCCTCACGCCAAAGAGCAGCAGTTTCGTTGGGCCTCCGAATCGCGCATCCTCAGCCTCAAGCTGAAGCTCTGCCTGGCGGCTACAGAAATTAAAGACTGGGTGAAGGTGGTCCTCTTTGAATGTGATGAGAGTAGTATCCTCCAACACTGGCAGTGCAAGAATGAGACCCTGTTTGGCCTCAAAGACCAGGACCTGCACTTAAACTGGGGCAACCGCAATGAGAGGAACATAATGATCTACAAAGGCTCAGGGCTCTGGAGTCGCTGGAGGATATATGGCACCCAGGGTGACCTTTGTTCAAAGGGGTTTCAAGGTAGGAACAATTTACTAAAAGGGCAGGTTGTGGTCCTTTAATCCTGTGTCCTGGAAATTACATTTCACACCTTTATAATTTCCCGTAATTACATTTTGCTGAACAATCACTGAGAGACAATGTTTATTGGTGTGCATGGTCACTCCAGAGTCCAGCATTTGTATCCAGACCTGTCTGTTGTGAGGTTTAACAAAATCACTTTGGTTAAGATCAGGCTAAGATTGTGATTTCAGTTAAATCTTACTGCTGACATTTTCTGTATTAACACAGAACACGATCTTAACCTTAACCGAAATACTAGTGCCTAGTCTGTTTTGATGGAAAACAAATGAAAAACATTGTCAAAGAACATTTTACTGATAGGCGCTAAGGTACATTCCATTACTGTAAATGATGTACTTATTGAGCTTAGTTGCGTAAAATCCTGCCTTCATACTCTTCTGAGTCTGGATATAGTTTATTTAGCAGAAGATACAGTATGTTAAAATGAAGTAAAGTCATAAGAAGTGCAGTATTTACAGATCAAAAAGCCTTCAAGCACATTATAATATCTTTAGACTCCTGAAAGTTTAATGTCCAGAATGCCTCAACCTGCAAAAACCTTCTCAGGGCAGCAACAGATCTTAAGAAATCTGTTCGCTGACTGTTGGACTTGAACCCATCTGTGACTCAATCAAACTAGTCTTGTCTGTAAATTAGGGCAATCTAAGACCCACTTTGGAGAGTCTGTGTCAAGAGCAAGCTTCAAGTTTTTATTTTACGTTACACATATATTTGTGTACTTTTGTTTTTTGGCACTTTCTAAATGGTATACAACTGTGTACACAATGCTAGCCCTCCTGGATGAACTGGAGCAGTGAGCAAGGCTTTGCTGCCCAACTTCTGTGGAGACTTCTACTTGTTTTTTTTTGTTCCTATACCAATTTTTGAGTACCTTTACATTCCTGTTCTGTGTCTCCTCAGAGATTTTCACAATAGGGGGCAATGGCTTCGGAGCCCCTTGTCAGTTCCCATTTAGGTTTACAGAGAAGTGGTACGCTGAATGCACAAAGGAAGGTCGCTCCGACGGTTTGCTGTGGTGTGCAACCGAGCGAGATTACGATAAAGACAGAAAGTGGGGCTTTTGTCCCAACAAAGGTGAGTACGAGAGGCATATTTCAACCATTTCACATTGATATGAACTTATACAGAAATATAACAATCCGACTGTGGAGAATTACCTTTTTAAGTGCTGTCATTGAAGAGGTCAGCACTAACAGGTCTGGTTTCTGACCCTTCTCCTCTCCTGCAGCAGAACAGTACCACTTCCTCTCATGAGATGTCAACACAGCACTGTTCTTGTTTTCCTCTTCATACAGGCCTGTCTTTGCCCTGACACTGCTCTAAAACTGGGGCAGGAAAGGGACATAAAAAGAAAGCAGGCTCACTTTTACTCGTTTTTCATGTAACAAAACACCTGACATTCTTAATATATGAATATACTTATACTTTTGTCTTTAAAATTCATTCGGCTCAACAGGTATTATACTACTTTTACTTTATAAAGTAAATTATACCCCTAAGTTTTATATTTTTAACTACTTTGTGTCTCATATTGCAGCAACCTCAGGCTGGGACACCGACCCGGTCACAGGGGTTGAGTATCAGAGGAACGCACAGTCGGTGTTGACGTGGCATCAGGCCAGGAAGAGCTGCCAGCAGCAAGGAGGAGACCTCCTCAGCATTGTAGAGCTACACGAACAGTCATACATCTCAGGTACAAATTCAGACTTGTAGCAGTTATCCATGTAACAGTACTGAACACTGATAGCGTTATAATGTATGTGCTGACACAGGGTTGACGAATGCTTTGGGAACGTCTCTGTGGATTGGACTCAACAGCTTGGATTTTGAGAAAGGATGGCAGTGGAGCAACGGCAACCCTTTCAGATATTTAAACTGGGCTCCAGGTTAGTGAAGACATGGAATACAATCTGCGTACAAATAACATGACTTTAAACTTACAAATCATATTCAGTCCGATTTTGTGTGCAGGTGATGCTCTACATTCCACATCATTGAAACAAAAATAAACACGTGGTTAATGTTGTGAAATGGATGCAGTTAAGTCAGGTTTAGGCAACAAAAATGCTTGGCTGGGTTCAGGAAAAGATCATGGCTTGGGTTAAAATAAGTATAATTGGTTCGGCTACATATGTAATGTGTAAGCTAAAGTATGAGTTCAACCAAAAATGAAATTTTTGCCATTATCTACTCACCCTGAAGTTGATGGAAAGTCCAGTAAAGTTTTGTAGTCTGCAAAACGTTTCTAGAGCTTCTAGAGCTGGTATTTGGACGCATCTGTTTCCAAAACCTAATGACTGAACTGAATCACGTGCACACAACTTGAAAGTCTGAAATCATGTTATTTGTACCCAAATTGAAGCAACTGGGCTCAGATGGATTATCAATAAATTTCCACATTAAAAACAATTAATATATTGTTTCCAAAAGGTCATCCCTCATCAGAACCTGGGCTTACCTGTGCAACCCTTAACGCTGGAAAAGCCTCAAAATGGGAGAGCAACTCTTGCGACAAGAAACTTGGTTACATTTGTCGCAAAGGAAACTCTACCAGTCTGCCCACAATACCAAGTAAATACATCCCAAACAATCAGAATCTGGTTTATATGTCAGAGTGGGTCTTTATTCTCACCTCGTCTGGTCTCTATCCACAGGCAAAGACCAGCCCAGCTTCTGCCCCAGTCACTGGGTTCCATATGCTGGTAACTGTTACTACCTGGAGAGGAATAAAAAGATGTGGAGGGACGCTTTGGCTGCGTGTCACAAAGAGGGTGGAGATCTGGCCAGCATACAAAACATAGAAGAGCAGAGCTTCATTATATCTCAGTCTGGATACTGTAAGTGTGCAATAAGTCTTTTTTTCCCCAGCATTTTTTTTGGCTTTAACACAATTATCTATACTAAAAGTAATGATTTTGTCACTTTCGATTTACAGTGTAAAGGATCGATACCACTCTGTTACACATGTAGCCATGGCAAGCAACTAATTAGCTTAGCTTAGCTTAGCATAAAGACTGGAAACAGGGAAGAGGTGAATTTTATTACTTCTGGAAGAAGTCAGGCTAGCTGTTTCCCAGTCTTTATGCTAAGCTAAGTCAATCAACTGCTGGCTGTAGCTCCATTTTCACCGTACAGTAATGAGAGTGGTATCAATCATCATATCAAACTCTTAGCTAGAAAACAAATGAGGTGCAAAATGTCTAAGAAACTGTCCTCTGACCACATCTAACATCCACATGTGTATTTTAAACCCTCAGTACCGACCGATGTTCTCTGGATTGGCTTGAACGATCAGAAGAACCAGATGCTGTTTGAATGGTCTGATCGCTCCCACGTGACCTTCACGCAGTGGCAGACTGGTGAGCCGTCTCATGTCACCAACCTCCAGGAAGACTGCGTCCTCATCAGAGGAAAGGTAACACCAATCACTGTCCAAATGCAAAAGAGACACAGAAAAAGGTTTCTGATGATAATACAAGTGATGCTGTTCTTCGATACAGGACGGGAGCTGGGCTGACCACATGTGTGAGAAGCCGTATGGATACATCTGTAAAAAGAAGGCCTCCACTAAACCAGGTGAAGGCGCCCAAGAGGAAGCCAACCCGGGCTGCAAGCTAGTGAGTGTAATTTAAACATTGAGTTCAATTAAACAACAAAGCCTTTTGTCTTTTTGTCTCACAGTGCTTTTGATTATTTTAAGGGCTCCATCAGGTTTGGATCTTACTGTTACAACATTGGATCAGAGAAAAAAACTTTTGATGATGCAAAGCAGGCATGTGGAGAGGCTGGAGGTAACCTGGTGGACGTGGTTGATAGGTAAAATATTGTCATATTTTCACTCTGTTTTCAAAGTATTTCAATCTTTTTGATTAGCTTAAGTTTTAAAACAAGAGTTGAAGTTTAGGTTTTAATTGTTAAATTATTTTTTTGATCTCTCAACCTTTTCTGTTTTTATTTGCTTTAATGCAGATATGAGAATGCCCTCTTGGTCAGCATGGTGGGTTTGAGACCAGAGAAGTATTTCTGGACAGGTTTATCCAACACAGCCGACAAAAGCACGTTCAGGTGGACCACCAGAAGACAAGTCACGTTCACTAATTTCAATGTGGGAATGCCAGGTAAAACACTCTTTTCTTCAGCTGTGCTTTCTGTGCTTCTAACCATTTTCATATCGTCTGATGTCGGTCCTCCATTTTAGTCAAGACTGAAACAACCATTAGATGGATTGTCATGAACTTAAATTCATGTTTAGAATGAATTGTAACAACTTTGATGATTCCTTCAAGGTAATTTATGAGGAATTATCGGTTTGTAAACACAACACTGAAATCTGGAGTGGTTGATAGAATTCCTCTTGATTTGTCCTTTGTTTTTTCCTGAATATTTGAAACAGTTTTAATACTCATGTCAGTGGTACACTGGTACAAGCCTCACTTTCTTGCTCGCTCTTATCTCCGACAGTGAGTTGAGGCACACACACACCCACCCACACACACATACACCAGGGTTTCTGCCAGTGTATTGCAAGACCGGCGTCCGAGCGGGCCTCAGGATTGTGGAATTTTTACCTCCACCAAGGGGGTTATGTTTTCATCCTTGTCCATTAGCTGATTGGTCAATTGGTTTGTGACCAGGATTACACAAATACCACTAAATGGATTTCTGTGAAACTTGTATGGAATTGGATGAAAGTGTTTTTGAGTACCTTGAAAAGTGCTATATAAAAATAAATAATAATAATATAATATTATTATTATTATTATTATTAATTTCTCAGAGAATAATGCATGGATCTTGACGAAAAAAAATCAGCCGTTTTTAGGCGGCTCGTTTCTGTGTATTTATAGTATATTTTATAAACTAAATCATGTTACACAAGTCGCACAACTCCTGTTACAAATAACTCAGTGGAGGTTGCGTGCGTAGCGTCAGCAAGTGTGCAGTTGAGATTTATTTATCATCCCCATTTCCTTTGCTGTGTTTTAAAAAAAGACAGGCACCAAGGATGCGTTGCCATGACAACTGGGGTTTTTGCGGGATTATGGGATGTTGTCAGCTGCAGCACCAAGGAGAAGTACATCTGTAAGAAACCAGCAGAGGGTATACATGTGACAACGGTTCCACCCACCACCCCGGCCCTGAGCTGTGAGGCCGGGTGGACTCCTGCTGGCAGAAGAAGTGTCTGCTTCAAAGTATGAGGACAAACTGAACTACTTTTTTAGTTGTATAAGTGCATAAAACTCATACTGACACATTTTTCCATTTCTCTCATTAAAAAGCTTTACAAAAAAACAAAGAATCGCAAGAAGACTTGGCAGGATGCACAGGACTTCTGCAAGGCCATCGGTGGGGATCTGATGAGCATACACAGTAGACAGGACCTGGAGAACGCTCCGTATGTTAGCTTAACAGTTTGTATACAGTGCATATAAAGAAATCACCCCCTTGGATGTTTTCTCCTTCTTTGCTTTTATAAATGGAATCAAATTGAATATAATTTTACTTTTTAACAAAACATTTACAAAAAAACTCTTTAATGTTAAAGTGAAAACAGATTTCTACAAAGTAATGTCAGTTTATTAAAAATATATAATGTAAAATAATTGATTGCTTAGGTATTCACCCCCTTCAAGTCAGTATCTAGTAGATGCACCTTTGGCCGCAATCACAGTGAGTCTGTGTGGATAGGTCTCAATCAGGCTTGCACATCTGGACACTGCAAGTTTACTCCATTCATCTTTGCAAAACTGCTCAAGCTCTGTCAGGTTGCACGGGGATCAGGGGTGAACAGCCCTTTGCAAGTCCAGCCACAAATTCTCTATTGGATTGAGGTCTGGGCTTTGACTTGGTCACTCCAGAACATTCACCTTGTTGTCTTTAAACCATTTCTGTGTCGCTTTCGCTGTATGCTTCGGGTCATTGTCTTGCTGGAAAACAAATCTTCTCCCAAGTCGTAGTTTTCTTGCAGACTGAATCAGGTTGTCCTCCAGGATTTCCCTATATTTAACTGCATTAATTTTACTCTCTATATTCACAAGCCTTCTGGGACCTGCTGCTGAGATGCATCCCCACAGCATGATGCTGCCACCTCCTTGCCTCATGGTGGGGATGGTGTGTTTGTGGTGATGAGCAGTTTTTGGTATCTGCCAAACATAGTGTCTAGTCTCTGGGGGATGTTCAGTGACTTGGGAGAGTTTTTGTATCCACCCCGACTTATACTTTTCAATAACCTTTTCACGGAGTTACTTGGAGTGTTCTTTTGTCTTCATGGTGTAATTGTAACCAGGAATACTGATTAACCAGTGACTGGACCTTCAGACACAGGTGTCTTTATACTACAATCACTTGAAACACATTCACTGCACTCAGGTAATCTCCATTTCACTCATTGTGAGACTACAAGCACCAATTGGTCCTCTGTTGAATTAGGTCATTCACTTTAAAAGGGGTGAATACAACATGCAATCACTTATTTTACACTATATATTGTTAATTGACATTACTTTGTAGAAATCGGTTTTCACTTTGACATTTAAGTTCTTTTTGTTTAGTTTTTTTTAGGGTTTTTTGTGTGAAAAAAGCCAAATTATATTGACCATGATTCCATTTATAAAAACAATAAAAGGGGAAAACATCCAAGGGGGGTGAATATTTTTTATAGGCACTGTATGTCAAATATTGTATTATGCTACTTAGCCATTCAAGTAATCAGTACTGTTTTTTTTCTGTCCTCATAAAGGTTTCATTCCTCTGACGCAGCCTGGATCGGCTTCAGCCTGGGTACCAATCAAGGATTTGTCTGGAGTGATGGCTCGGCTGTAAGCAGCAGTTTATTGTTCTCACACTTCACTCACTGTCATTCTCAACCATGGCCTAATTTTGTGTATTTCCAACAACTGTGAGCTAGTCAGACTATGAGAACTGGGGCTACGGTGAACCAAACAACCACAATGACGTTGAGCACTGTGCAGAAGTCCATTTATACTACGGACGACACTGGAATGATGCGCACTGTGAGTCCACCAATGACTGGATCTGCCAGATACGCAAAGGTAACACTGACCAGCCTCATCACGGACCTCTAGTTTACATAAAGACATTTGTCCACAGTAGTTGTGATGTGAAATTAGAGCTTTGCCCTGCTGTTGAGACTCTTCCTTCATGGTTCTTGTACTTTCAGGTGTGACTCCAAAACCTGAGCCTGTCCACGTTGAACCAGGTAAGTTTCAGCAGTGGCTCTTCCCAAAAACAGCCCCCGTCATTCCTTTGCTCAATTTCCTTGATTAATTGATTTACTTAATTCTTTCTGTTTCACCAATTATTTTTTTAGTGATACCCAGTTAAAATAAAATAAAAATAACATAAACAGTTTTGCTGCCACAAACACTGCTGCTAAAGGTTACGGTGTTTGCTAAAATTACCTAGTTTTGTTCGTTGACACACTAAGCAAATAATGGTCTAGTAATGGTTACAAACAGTGGTCTCACCTCGCTGTAATGCCACCATCCCCTCCTCCTCCAGATAAAAAAGTAATCTTATACACATGTAATCTGAATGTAAAATGATTCGTACTGTAGAAATGTTGATATGATACATATGAAACAATTCTAATACATCATCGCTTTGCAGAAACGTACAGTGCCAAGATTTAATTCTGGCAACTGGCCTGCCTGATAACAGTTTTGTTCCTTTTACAGTTTACAACAAAACAGAAGATGGCTGGATTATATACAATAACACACATTATTTCATCAACAATGACAACCTAGATATGGAAAGTGCACGAGCCTACTGCAAAAAGAACTTTGCTGACCTTGCAGTCATCACAGCGAATGATGAGAGGAAGTTCCTTTGGAGACAGGCAAGAAATTCAGAATTTTCTTTTTTATTATCATGTTGTATGTTTTCAAAAATCTAATCTGTTGTGGTGGCAAAAGTACTTTAAACCTTATGTGTACCAGTTGGGTTTGATTTAACTTTAATGTGATGTGTCTCGTAACATTACGTTCCAACAGATACAAAGAGGCTCAGAGGGGCAGTACTTCATTGGCATGACAGTGGATTTGGATAAATCATTTCGGTAAATCACACTACATTGTTTAGGGCACAATAACTGGTATGTTGGCTGTTCTCTATTAGCTGAGTCTAGTGTGAAATACAGATGCTGTACAGATTTTTTTTTGTTCTTTCTATTTTCAGCTGGGTGGATGGCACCCCTGTAATTTACACTGCATGGGATAAAAATGAGCCCAACTTTGCTAATAATGATGAAAACTGTGTGTCTATATACAAGAGCATGGGTGAGTCAAACCATACCGTGTTGGTTTCATATACTGTAAATGAGCTAATCGAACCTAACCCAACCTAATAATCAATTTAATATTAATGTTTATTCATTTTTTCTCTTTGAATTCTGCACATAAAGGGTACTGGAATGACATCAACTGTGGCATGGAGCTACCTTCTATTTGCCAAAGGAGCAGCAATTTTATCAATTCAACAATGGCCCCAACAACTGTTTCTGCAGGAGGATGTGACCCAGGGTGGATATCTTTTCAAGGAAAGGTAATGATTGCTATAGCACACTTTAATCAAGACAAAGGTTTACTTATACTTGACTTGTTTTACCTTCTCAAATGTACTAAAAACTGTTCTGCTCAGATATGTGTCCCTATTTTTTCACACCGATTGCCTACTGTCCCTCTGTTGTTAATCTAAAACACTGTGCACATTCCTCTTGTTTTCACAGTGCTATAACATTTTTGTGGGGGATGACAGTAAGAAATGGCAGGAGGCCAGGACGTACTGCCAAAGCCAAAGAGGAAATCTAGTTTCTGTCGTCAGTCAGAGAGAACAAGGTGAGCATTTGCGCAATGTGTTGCTTATATTTCCTTTATGGTTTTCTGCAAAGGTTAATTTCATTCTACAATGATTAAGTAGGGAAATATCTCAAGATTTTGATTCTGAATCAAAAATCTATCAAAATTAGCTTTCAATATCAACTATCTATATTCAAGGCCTTTTGAATAGATCCTTTATTGATTTTTTTTTTTGGAAAGAGGGTTTACTCATGGGGGAAATACTGAACTGATAACATTGCCAGAGATCCTTTATTGATCTGCCTGGGAAGATGGTTTACTCTGGACAGATTTGAAAAACCCAACAGTGTGAAAAAATGTTTTTTTTCTTCTGCTGTTTATAGTTGAATCACTTAAAGGTGGTATTTTTTGTTGAACTCTTGGAACTTTATATTTGGTGAATATAATTTGTAGTTTCCTAATTTTCCTAATTTAAAAATGGAATGACAGTTGTAAGGGCATAAAACCAATGGTCTGTTGATCTGTACAAACCCAGTTGGGTGTCTCACAATAGCATACTGTACCTGTACTGTACTGTAAATTGTATTAGATCCTAATCTTTAACTCTAAAGTCAAATCCAATCATAGATTTGGAGAATCATGGCACTCCTAGTAAATAAAACACAATTTCAGTGAGTTATAGATCGATTGTCTCTTCCTTTTAAGCTTTCCTAACAACACAGATGCTGAAATACAATGAGGATTTGTGGATCGGCATGAATGACGTCAACTGGGAGATGCACTTTGTGTGGACGGACGGCAAAGGCATGTCGTACACAAACTGGGCCAAAGGGCATCCAAGAACTGTGCCAGACGGACGTTATTCATATATGGATGAGGTTATTTCAAATTCTATATCCAAATCTGTCTCTATCTCCTAGTTTAACTTGACAATGTGATGGTCATGTGCTTGCAGATTAGTTGCAAAAATAAGTGAAATAAGCATTAATTACACCTAAAAACAAAAAACTACGAGACAACCTGCCAGCTCTACCAAAGAACCTTGAATATGCTAAACGCAGACATCTAAAATTACAATACTGGCTGAGCATAATAAACAATAAACATACATGTATGTACAAAAGGTGCATACAGTGAGCTGTACGTTGGCATACAGGTCAGTTATTGAAGTGGCTTTTTGCTGCTAATAGTCTGCAGAACAAGTCAAGTTAACATTCCCCATAGGCACAACCCAGTCATAAGTGTAAGTGCAATACTTTAGATACTTGTGCTTTAGTTGAGTATTTCTATTTACTGCTACTTATTATACTTGTAGTCCACTACATTTCAGAGTTAATTATTGTACGTTTTACTACACTACATGCATTTGACATCTTTACAGTAATGGTAATTACTGTAAAGATTAGGTTTTCATGAAAAATAAAATATTGTGCATTACTAAACATTAAACCAGTAACCAGTAAAATTGGGCCCTATGTGTACAATGTTTTGGTGTGTAAATGATTCATGCTTACCAAAAGTTTTGCAATTGCCCTTTGGGGCAACTCTTACTGTCAAAGTAATGTCTACTAAAATTGCTTGTTTTTGCTACTGACAGGCTGAGGTTGTTTTTCAAGACTTCGCCTTGAATGAGATGTGTGTTTCTGGTAACAAAAAGGATCTTATTATTTTTTTAAAAGTACTATCTCCATAGGATTGTTTCTGTAATGTTGTCAGACACGTAGAATAGCAACCTCAGCTTGTGAGTGGCAAGAACAAGCACTTTTAGTGGATGTAACTTTGATGGTTGTAGTTGCCCCAAATGCATTGCAGCCATATGGCGGCTGCGAGCTGAGGTGATCTATTGGACCGATTCTGAAACTTTAGGGGAGTATGAATCATTTACACACCAAAACATGTAAATGTAAGATCCACGTTTAAAAATACCAGAATTCAATAACATTTTTGATAAGTAAAAAAGATCAATCTGCATATTGTCATTGAAACTTATGGAGATTTTTTCTCAAAATCATACAACCAATGGTAATTAATTTACCTTTTTCTGCCTGATAGGAATACGACTGCGTGATTATGGTGGGCGGCGTCTCCAAAACAACAGGATCCTGGAAGGTGGAAGACTGTCACGCAAAACATGGCTTCATCTGTAAAAGAAATGTTGGTGAGTAAAATATTAACAAGGCCACATTATCAGAAGTTAGACTGACAGACTGACATTATCAGCAGAATGACTTTTGTTGTTTCTTGTTTACAAAGACTCTCGGATTGTAGTCCCACCTACAACCGTGTTACCGAAGGCTTTCTACAAACTTGGCAATGACTCCTACAAACTGGTGGCCCAGAAGATGAGGTGGGATGAGGCGAGGAGGCAGTGCCAAGCAGACGATGCAGATCTGGCCAGTATCCTCAATCCTGTAAGCCAGGCCTACCTCATCTTGCAGATTTCCAAGCACAACGAGCCTGTGTGGATTGGACTCAACAGCAATGTGGTAAAGGCCCACCTGATATTGTATACCAACAATTTAAACAGAGTTTCAAATTGAGACAATGACCTTATAAACTTCCACTAACAAAAGTAATGATTTTTTTTTTTTTTCACAGACTGGTGGGCGGTACAAGTGGGTTGATAACTGGTTGCTGTCTTATACCAAATGGGGCACAGATGAGCCTAAACACAACTATGGCTGTGTGTACATGGATGTGGATGGAAAATGGAAGACTGCACCATGTAGCGAGACCCATTATTCCCTTTGCAAGAGGTCACCAGGTCAGAAATTCCCTCTATTAGTTCTCTTGCACTATATACTGCACACTAAGGATGGTTAACATTGCAACCTGCCGTCTCTTTTTCAGACATAGCTCCCACTGAGCCTCCACAACTCCCTGGAAACTGCCCAGAAACAAAGAGGCAGAGAACCTGGATACCTTTCAGAGGCCATTGTTACTCCTTCCTCAATTCAGTGGTGAACAACTGGGCCCATGCCTCAGTTGAATGCCTGAAAATGGGTATGTTAATAGGTATTTATTTTACTAATAAATCATAATTTGTATGTTTGTAAAATCTTGACATTGTGCTGTTGTGTATGTGTTCCAGGTTCTTCTCTTGTAAGTATTGAGGACCCTCAAGAGAGTCTGTTCATAACACAGAATCTGGAGCGTCTACACGACAGTGCCAAGTCCTTCTGGATCGGCCTCTACAAGACTCATGAAGGTGACAGTGGCTCAGTCTCTTGCAATTCCTTTTCCAACACATAAAGAAGTCCAACTACACTAAAGTAAAGCATACTAAATGTAAACAGTGGCAACAAGATGGTGATGATATTATGGCTGGCATCTTCAAATTTAAAGTTTGACATCAGGTAAACACTGACCATCAACTGTGTGTGAGCACCAAGCATCAATAATATAAACACAGAGTCCACTGTCCACTGTACTATATAATACTGAGGACTGACTAGCTCTGCCTTCATATTCACAAACAATGCTCCTTTTTTGGTGCCATGCCATTGTTCCAATGGCCCGATATTCCGAAACCCCAATGTCCGAAAAATGTCCCATTGCATCAAAAGCCCATTTGTCTGACAGCCAATTATTGTGAAAACAACCACCCATTGCTCTGAAGGCCTGTTGTTCCGAGAAAACACATTCTGGTATTGACAACTTGTGTACATACTAGTTCTGTGACTCAAATATAAAGACAACAAGAGGAAAGGACAATGACTTAAGCTAAAGTTTACTGTGTCTGAGTACACTGCATTGGTCATTACTGTAAAGATCTTCCTTGTTTCAGGTGAGTGGATGTGGATCGATAGCAATGTTGTTGACTTCACCAACTGGAAAACAGGGATATCAAAATCAGATTCATGTGTGGACATCAACTCTGAAACTGGAAAGTGGAGTACAAGCAGCTGCAGCAGATATAGGTCTTACATCTGCAAAACAGCCAAAGGTAAGTTTAAGTTCAGCTATAATATTGTTTAAATTGACCAATCAGTGTCACATTGAGTATTTATTCTCTTTTTTCAGTTATTACACCAACGGAAAAGCCACCAGCTGTTGGTAAGTTGTTTTATCTAAGATATATATTGACAGTTATATATATATAATATGATGTTCTAAATTCTAGTTATACCACTGTTAATACTTCTGTATCTATTGCCTCCATAGCCCACATCGTTAAAGAACCTTCTCACGGGTCGGCTGGCATCACCGTGGCTGTAGTACTAGTTGTAATCGCCTTAGTTGGACTTGGTGCCTTCCTCCTCTTTCGTAAACGGATACCCAACCCTGTATTGGGAGAAAGCACCTTTGACAACAAGTTATACTTCACCAATCCACTCCGAGCCCATGTGGACACCAAAGGTCTGGTGGCCAACATAGAGCAGAATGAACAAGCTTAGATAGACATGAGATCAGTTGTAATTAGCACAATGGAAATGATATGATCAGAGATTTTTATTTTGGTTTCTTTCTTTATTTTGGATCACTGTACTGGGAGCTGAATCACAACCAAAGCCTGTAGAGTTTTTCCAAATAAAAAAGGAGGGGAAAGATTATTGTATAATAATTATTAATTAATTATATAATAAATCATACAGTACAAGCATTGGCACTAAGCAAATCATGGACAAGATAATAAGTGATCTATAACAAAATTTACATGACGACGTGATTTATGTAATGTGTACAGATGTCTACAGATTATGTTTTACTTTTACCAACCAACATAACTGAGAACATTTGTAGACCAAACACCAGTTGAAAATCAAGAAAGGTGAAGACGTTTTATTAATGCAATTAGCCAGATTTTTCTCCGTTGGATCGCTTGTAATCAGTAGGGGCTCCATGTGCTTTTCATCAGCCTATTTCTGGCTTAAAACATTGTAAATAGACGCAAAATAAAATAAATGAAATGAACAAACCTGAAATGTCTCCTTTTTTGCACATAAAACAGTGTTTTACCTTGATTTGTAGAGACATGTATATAAAGTTGACTAAATAGTGACTGAACAGTTTTTTAAGAGAATAAAGAAAGGGGGTTTGATGACAATCGAACCGAAGCTTATTGCTAACATCAACATGCGAACCTGCTCACAAAGACAAAGCTAAGATACCGATGTTTTGCAGGTTATGTTTACCATGTTCACTATCTTAGTTTACTGTGCCAGCATGCTGACATAAGCTTATTTGCACTTAGCACAAATTTACAATGTGAATGTCAACACTGTATCTGGTCAAAGATAAACAGTTGGGATAAAGTGGATAAAGCCTAATTAACCCTGATGTTTGTCCCAAATCTTATGACAGTCATTTCAAATGCTTTTGAGGTATTTCACACTGAACCAAAAGTGTAAGGCTCATGTTGGCGCTAGAGGAAGAGTCAGGAAATCATGAAAGTCACGAACCATGAATGAAAATTTGTTGCTTCCCATTGGAAAAATGTTTGCATATTTCCCTGGATAAGTGAGAACTTAGACCTGCTGGTGGTACTGGATGAAAAGTCAGCAGATCAACAGATCATGGCAATCTGTCCAATAATTGTCGAGAAATTTAACTGAAATCCAAAAACTTCCTCCTCGTGGTTGTGCTAGATGAAAAGTCAGGGGAACAACAAAGTCAGTAGGCCTCGTCTTCTGGGGACCAGGAATCTCTTTACCAAATTTCTCTGCAATCTGTCCAGTAGTTGTCAAGACCTTTCCCTAAAAAAACAAAAAATGAGGTCAACTTCATGGTGGTGCTGGATTAAAAGTCAGACGAGCACCAAAGGCTTTCATCCTCTGGGAACCATGAACCGTGATATCTGTACCAAATTACACAGCAATTTGTCCAATAGTTGTCGAGACATTTCACTAAAAACCAAAAACATCAACCTCATGGTGGAGCTAGATGAAAAGTCAGGGGATCACTATGGCCTTTCATCTTCTGGGAACCATGAACCATGATATTTGTACCAAAAATCACAGCAATCTGTCCAGTAGTTGTTGAGATATGTCAGTGACATTGCTATCCCCAGAGTAAAGCAGCTAACATGGCTCAACTTAAATAAAGGCACTATTTCAAACTAAACAGTCTCCTAATTGAACAATTTTGGAGCAAAACAGCCCTATTCTTTGATTTATCAAAGATATAATATTGTCATAACAGGAGTGATTACGGGATACTCTGATGAGTTTGTCATTGCTGCCTGTCAGGCTCCAAAGTAAGAGTGAGATGGGGATGCTTGCTTCCTGCATCCCTCTGCCAACATTACTTGGAAATAGTTGTTGTTTGGCCAACCTTAACTACCCATGTGACAGTATATTCATCAGAGTGAACAAGGGAGGAGGGCAGCATGTCCCTGTGGCATTTTTGCATCATTTCACATACCGTAGCACACACAAAACCCTTTCTCTAATGACTTGGCAACCATCCTACAGCTTTATTCACTTTTGATCACAAACTGTTTATTCAAACACGAATAATGTGTCTTTGTATTTTGTAGGTCCTTCAAATTACTGCTGATATGATGTAGGTACACAGCAGATTTGCTTGGAATAACAGGCTGCTATTTAGATTTTTTTTGTACATATAGGAAAGATAATTACATCTGATTCCAACTTGGCACAGGAGGAAACTATCACATCTGTTATTTTGTCAAGTGATTTTACGTACAATCATGAATGATTAATGCAGACTTTCAAAATATTAGTCTGTCAGGTATCAGCCGTTCAATCACCCCTACTAACTGCTGGCCACCCCATTTACCTAATGTTGAAAATGAGGCAGTGCTCTCCATGGCAACAACAGCCCTCTAAGGCTGTCGCAGCTAATCCTCGGGAGCTTACTCAACTCTTACTTCTCGTAAGAGGGTTTTAACAGCAGCGCCAATGCCCAAGAATTCTACCCAAACAAGCTCTGGATCTTTTGTTTATCCAACCGGAGGAGGAAAACAAACCTAGTTAATAGCAGCTGAGAGGAGCAGAGGGGATAACGGTAGGCCCGTTTCATCTGGTAAGCTTTCTCATCCATTCTATCTCAGGTATTACTGCAGCTTTTGCCCTCTTATCGCTCGGTCGGTTTGACCTGCAGGGTGCATGTTGTGGGAGGATGTTGGAAAGCGTTGCGAGAAAGCTTGGCATGTTTGCACTGTATGTTTGATCTTTGATGACTCAGAGATCATACAGAATAAGAAACCTTTTGATTCAAACGTCCCCAGTGCTTTATGCATTGGGGGCTCTGGGGCTCGTAGTCAACAGACAGCATGAATGCACTCACACCAGCTCCTGTCTTGTTCCTTTACAATTGATGCTGTTAAATAAGGAAACTGATTCAATATTTATACCATAATGAACGCTTACACTTTTTAAAACATTCTTCAGTGTTACAAAAATGATAGGTGAGGCATTTCCAGGCACTTTAGGAGCATTAGTTTGTTTAAGATATGGCTCTTTGTCTGTGAGCTGCTGCTTTTCATTAATTATAGCTTTTCCGTACTCCCTAGTTCTGTTCAATACTAATTATTTTCTCCACTGTCTCCCCCTTCATGCCCCCTTCTCCCTGCCCCTGTGCTCTCTCACTTGCTAATCCTTTTGTTGTGGACTGAGGGGCCCAGGCTTTGGCTGACCATTCGGCACTGTAAGGGGTGGTTCAGCTGAGGGGTGCCCACTGAGCCTCTGGTCCTCCACCAGATCAGGCGTACCTATTATTAACACCTCCCACAGCTCTTCTTCTCTAGAAGCTTTCTGTTCTCTCTTCTTGTTCACCTTGGAACAAACTTCTCTCTCACTTTGCTTGTTTGTGGTTTCTCTCTATCATCTTCACGTTGTCTCAAGTCCTAAGACAGTCCTGGGAGCTTGAGGGAGTCGGACGGCCTTGGTAAGAACATGCACTTCAGGAGCAGTGCTCCCACTTTGCTGCTGCTGCTTCTACGTGTTTGTCTTCTGGGGAGGGTGCTGGAGGTTAAAGGGCAGGAGCAGGGGTACCTGCAGGAGGTTCTCAGGGCCTTGGATTTGCCCTTACGTACCGACGACGAGCCACAGCTCCAAAAGAACCACACCGGTATCCTGATCGCCAAGCTCCTCAGGGCGGTGCACTGTGCAGAGCGAACTGGTACATCTCAGGGCATCTGTGACAAGGTACGGTCTATACCTCCACTAATTAAGAATTCCTAACTAAATCAGTGACGCTTTGAGATTGTAGGTTGGGTTGGCCACCATCCCAAAGCATCAGTATTTGTCAAGTCGGAAATGGGACTCAAAAATCATCTTTCATACAAATTGGACCTTTAACATTATCCTTAAGTATCACTACATGATAAATTGAGCAACTTTTAGTACTAAATATGTATTCATCCCAGTCCTGCCTGCTTATTCTAAGAAACATACTTGTTATGGCTGGAATGTGATTGAATGCGGAGGCTTAAGAACTTGACCCCTACGGGGCATTCATGCTGAGTGGCTTTAGACATCCCTCAGTTTTGCATAATAAACTCCATAGAGTGGAGTTTTAGGTACTTCACATGTTTGTGCAGGCAGGCTAACAATAGGATTATATGTGTGTGTCAAGCTTTGGTCGTGAGATTTAAAAATGAAGAGAGCAAGGAACAGTGTTTCACTCTCTTAAGCTTTTGTGTGTGGATCTAATTGGGCTTGTATTCCCCTCACCAAACAAACAGCAGCACAAAGCTTTTCTAGGAAGCAGAGTACAGTGAATGCAGAGAGAAATTAGGCCTTTTTATAAGGAAGATATGACCTGGTAACTTTCTATCCTTAAAATCTGCCCAAAATGGTTCTCTTCTTCTTACATGTTGCTGTTCTTGCAGTGCCTGACACCAGACGTAGCTCTCTCTGTGCTCGAGGATGATGGGAAGGCTTACCTCTCTCGGGAGGAATACCAGCGGATCTCCACTGTTCTGCTGTACTACATAATTAACCTAGAAGACCTGTGTGTGTCAAATGCTGCCTCTCCTTCCTCCCTAACCTCCTCCTCCTCGTCCTTTGGGAACCATCAGTTCTACCTTTTGGCCCTCACCAATCTACACCCAGCTGAGAACAGCCTCTTCCTATCATCCAGCGAAACAGAAAGTATTCTGCAGATTATCAACCAGCACTATGACCCCTCCAATCAAGATGCCTCATCTGACTTGCAAGTAAGGGATTTTTATTTGAGAAATCTTTCTCGACGGCTGCACATCCAGACATGATCATTTCATCTTTTATCCCACAGTGTATTGATGCCGCTGGCCTCCTTCAAGATGTTGGCGTGCAAGAAGATCCAGGTGCTGGTGTGTCTTCTGTGCCCAAACTGGCCGCAGCTGTCATCAGCCATATCCTGCAGGGCCACTGTTTCAGACAGAGGAACCTCCCGTCTCCTGCTTTCTTTACCGACTACATATTTCAATCCCTAAATCGCACCAGTTACCTGCAGATAATGGGTAAGTTCCAACGCACAGGTGGCACATTTAAACAGACTAACATTTGCTTTTTAGCTGCAAACAGAAGCTCTATAGCTCGCTCTGTCTGTCTCCAAAATTTCCCAACCATTTGTGGCCAGAGGTTTCACCTTAGGTGGCTGATTTATCTTTTAATTACACAAAGTCATTTGATCCATTATCATTATAAAAATACTGATTATAGCAGCTTTAACTCTTCAATATCTTCTCTATTTAAATTCAATTTTACAGGGGTTTCCTCTCGCTGCCACTGAATAGGAGGAATGAGTCATCATGCATGACAGAGTAACCAGCCCTCCTAAAAGATTTTCAATAGTCTGGGTTTTTAAAGAGAGGTTTCAAATACGTATCAGATACATTGCTAAATACAGGAAACCAGCAGGCTCAATCCAAAACCTTGATGCTGTATTGAACGTCACTACTCTCCAATTATCAGTCATCTGCGTTGCTGTTTGTTTTGCAAACTTTTCTTCAGCTCTTTTTTCAATCTCATTTGCATAAAGTGTTTTCACTGACCTGGTGCACAGTGTCATGACGCAGTGATTTCTTTGCTCAGACTTGGAGGAGTTGCTTCATCAGCTGGGAGTAGGACAGGAAGGAGTGACGCACTCTCACAACAGGAAGAGGCGGAGCATCACAGGGAGATCAGAGAAAGGGGCCGGGCCGGATGGCTGCAACCATGAACCCCGAGGACTAAATCAAGACTGGGCGCAGGTGAGGCTGAGGCAAAGCACCTGTTCTGATGATTACAAAAACCATGACAAAATTGCTGTGAACTGCATGTTGGTTTGATTTCAAGAACCTCCTACTCATCCACACACTTGTCCTTTACTTTGTTTCTAATTAGGTATGTTTTTCAGCCAATCAGCTGGTGGATATTTTTTCTCTGAATCCTCATTTGCCAATTTCCAAGGAGCACTTCAGACAAATTTGCCCAGCCATCATTCAGCAGTTGCTAGGCAATGCCTGTGAGTCTGCAGAGCAAAAAAGAAGAGGATCTCTGCCCACTGCTCTCGAGAGTAAGACATTGTATCTCATCGTACATATGAAATATACATATAATATTATCTACTGATTGACTTTTTTACGACAACATTTTGGAGGATGTTTACTCATTCCTTGAGCTTGTAAAGTTACTGCTCAATTCAATACTTTTCCAGTCACTGTAGAGACACTAGCCAAATGTCCATCAACAATAAAGTTAATGAATTTGGTCTTTACATTTTCAAATGGGAGTACATGACAACTTTTGTGTTGAACTTAGCTTTGTACCGGCCCTCGTCTTATTAAAATTGTCCAGTGGTTTCACACATATTTACAATATACAGTGAAAGCTGTCTTCTTAGCATGTAACATTTTGGGCGACTCCCTTTGGTGTTGATATTACATCCACAAAAAAGCTATATAACACTTTAAAAGAAAGGGAAAAACCCAAAAGTATGTTCCCTTTTAATATTTGTACAGAAAAAATGTGTCTAAGTGCCTGACACACCAGGCTGACGGTCGGCCGTCTGGCATTGTCAGGGCAGTCGGTGAGCCTCCGTGGCTAGGTAAGGTGTGTCCCACACCGTTGACACTGCAAGGCCCTTGTTGGTGGCTTTTTGCCCGGTTGAGCATGTAGAATCAGCAGCGGCTCATCGTAGTTAGTATTCATGATTTCACCCATTTAGCATGGTTTATCCTTATTTTCTCCTCTGCCTCTTTGCCAGGGCCATTTGCAACTTTATTTATCAGACATTAGAAGCAGCTATATTAGCAAGAGTGGTGTCAAAAATGCTGCTTAATCATAACGTCCGCAGGGAGGTTTTTGGCTGCCAGCTGTAATCTAAGCGGTGTGTTCAAGTGTAGCTTTTTAGCTGAGACACAGGAGACGTGAGGCAACACAACAGTCAGCCTTTGTTGCAGCTAGTTCTGATGTGTCAGGGCCTTAAACTCTCAAAACTCTCTCCCCTCTACAGAGTATGGCTACAGCACAGCTGCTGTCCTTCTCATCACGTTGGGCTCCATGCTCGGTATCTGTCTGATCTTCTTCAACTCCTGCCAGGAAACCTACACACTCATCCTACAGCTGTTTGTGGGCCTGGCAGTTGGAACCCTCTCAGGAGATGCCCTCCTGCACCTCATACCACAGGTATAGGACACAGAGCCACTGCACCATCCTCTGTAACTGTGAGTCAAGCGCCATACATGTATAAAAATAGTCTGTGTTGACGCTGGAGTAAATGTCTAATTATTTCCCTCTTTGTCTCCTTTGGAGATCCTCGGTCTCCACGATGACACTCACATTCATGATGACCAACACTTCACAGAAGGAAAGGACTATCTGTGGAAGATTCTGGGCATGATCGCAGGGATCTACGGCTTTTTCCTTATTGAGAGAATATTTTCCTTTTTTGTCCCTTCTCATGGCCATGTAAGAGTTTAGATCTTTGTAGCCTCTATCAATTTAACGACGCAGATACTGTAAAAAACATAGAAGGAAAAGTTGATGCTGATTTTCTTTATCTAGCCAGAGGTTGAACTTTTAGATTTTTCCATGAACAAGCAAGTTATCTGAGCTGACTGCTGAGCAACAGCAGTCTCATGACTTTCTTTTGTCTACAGGGTCATTCTGGTGACCTTCCCTTAGAGCTCCACTGCAATGGTCAGTCGCAGAGAGGCAAGTCCATCTCCACCATACAGCTGGTGAGTCTCATCACTGCCCTGACTCAACTGTAATGTTTTTTAACTTCATGTTCTTGGCAGCAAAACCTGATTCCAATCATCACCCCTGTTATTTGCTTTAGAGAGGGGACGTAGGGAACATGACGAGGCAGTTCCTGGAACTTAAACAGCAAAACATTTAAAGAGGGTCACACATCAAGTGCTTAGAAGAGAGAAAAAAAAACATATATACGTGAGGTGTAGTGCTTCTGCATGAGTGGTTACCTTTTTTGTCTGATGCACCCCCAGATAAGAGAATCCATTATTCTGGTAAAGTTCAGCATCATATTAAATTGTAATACTATTAAATCAAACTGTTCTCTATTACTGTCAAAAATAAAAGTTTAATTCCTACTTTTCTTCACACCCAAAAACAAGATGCAGCTGCAGTAGCAGCTAAATTAATACACTTGGTAAACATTGTGTTTACTGTGCTGCACCACTGTGGAGTAACTAGAATCAATATGGTTTAATCTTCCCGTTGATGCTTCACTCCCACAGTACTCCTCCACCCAGGCATCAAGAAACCACTAATGCACTTATAAACAGTGGAGTTCTGCTAGAGGGCACTGTTGACAGGAGAACAACCAATTACAGCACGATTTTGGACATTTTTTCGCTTGCACACATATATATCAGCTTAGAAACGGATGTTACAGTAAACTAAGCAATCCTTCAAAAAATCTCTGAGCACACATACTGTAGATCAAAGTCATTTTATAAAACTGACTGAAATACAGTTAAATCAATTTTCCTTTGCTGCTATTATATAACAGGCGATGAAGAGTGGTGTGGGAGGGAGTGAAGGAACAGAGCATGTAGGATGTTGGAGAATGAGAAGTATTGAATCATTCAAAATGCACTTCATGATTGTGTTGAATCGTGTACAGTTGACAGTCTTCAACTAGAACGTATCGGACACAGATACGGGTCAGGCACATGGAAAGACTCTTGGTGCATATAATATCCTGTTTTGTTGCATTTGTCTCATTCAGGCCCCTTCATTTGCCCATATTTAATTTCTCGAATTATCAAAGGTTAAGTGGGTTCAATCTGTGCTGTGAATAATCATCTGTGTCCTGCAGGGACCAGTTGATGACTCAGAGTGCACAGAAGTATCTCCTGAACTCACAGACACAAGGAGGCCTTCACATCAGAGTAAGCTACGTCAATATGAGCTGCATAACACAGCTGATTGCGATGTTCTTTGTAATTAATCGCCTGGCATGGCTGATTAATTGTCATGGTCTGAGGATGAGCCCTAACGATACAGGCTCTCTTTGTGTTCCCAGGACAAGGGGTTCCCCTGCTGGCTGTGATGGTAATCGTTGGAGACAGCCTTCATAACTTTGCCGATGGCCTGGTTGTCGGGGCGGCGTTCTCCTCTTCAGCTGAGACTGGCATGGCGACCACCGTGGCCATCCTATGCCACGAGATCCCTCACGAGATGGGTGAGAGTTCATGGTGCTTACTTTGGGAATGCTTTTGTTGTTTGTTGGCTGAGGACAGGAAACACTCTGGTTGACTGGCGACTTATCTTTTCTCCGCTTTCCGTCTCAAAGGGGACTTTGCAGTGTTGCTCAGCTCCGGACTCTCAGTGAAGACTGCTGTGCTAATGAACTTTCTGAGCGCTTTGACGGCCTTCATGGGCCTCTACATCGGACTGTTCGTTTCTTCAGAGATGGAGGTGCAGCAGTGGATCTTCACTGTTACTGCTGGCATTTTCCTCTATTTGTCACTGGTAGAAATGGTAAGGGAGCCTTAGTAAAGGATGAGGCTTGTAACAATATCTTTTTGCCAACAAATCCCACAAAAAGACTAAATCCAACAAGTAATCTTCATCTTGTGTGGCAGCTGGATTCTCAAATTTATGCATGGTCACAAGATCACCCTTAGCTTGTGCATGCTTGTGACACTGCAGGCTGTAAACATCTATGGTGTCCTCCTGTAGGGTAGCTAGCTTAGTTAGCTATCTGAGAAAATATCTCTTCAGCCTCAAAATCTCCCAAACTCACCAACTTACACCAGAAAAAACACCTATATGGATACACAGCTCTACAGGGAAGTGGGAAAGATATATATGTTTTGATTTTGGGTGTACTGTCCCTTTAAGAGACACGTCATTTCTTGACGATGACAAAATTACTGAATATCAGCCTTTTCTTAAAAAAAATCCTCATTCTAACCAATGTTTCTATCAAAACTTTTAACAATTCAGTTATACTCTTCATTTCTTTCCCTTTCCAGCTCCCAGAGATGAATCGAGTGAAGACCGACAGACCGTGTCTCATGTTTCTCCTGCAGAACCTCGGCCTATTGATGGGTTGGGCCTGTCTCCTGCTCCTCGCACTCTTTGAACATGAACTCAAATTCTAATTGTGCAGTGTACGTAATGTACAGTATCTCTGCAAACATCACAGGGTTGAGCTGAGGCGAAGGTTGACCTGTTTTCTAGTGCTGTTGACTTTTTCTGCTCTTTACACATTCAAGTGTTAATGTGCTCAACCAGAATGTTTTAACAAGTCACTTTTGGTCCATGAGTATTTATGGTGTTGTAGTGTCCGCACTGGATGATAAACATTAGTTAGCTGTATGAATCCTCTTTTTTATACTTTGATTTATTTTTGTATGTTAGGTATTATGGGTGACTGTATCTGGACAATCAGTAGCTCTAATGGCCCTATTTGGAAGCATCAGATACAGTTGTGCATATTTGCTGTTCTGTGAAACATTTGCATCGTCTCAAACACTCAAATCATTTGATTTTGAAGTAATTTCTCACCAGCAAAATATAAACTGTTGTAAATCTACTTGTTTTGGTTTGTATATATTTTTTGTCAGTGTCCTAATACTTAGAGGGGGATGTGTAATTTCAAAAGTCACCTAGACCACATGGGTTTTTGTTAATTTTGTACAATGACATATGTTATGTATTGAGTTGGGTAACGCTTTATTTTACAGGACTGTAATTTCTAAGACGTTTCCTAAGAAAACTGTGTTGCTTGGTGTGATTATTTGGACACTGGAGACAGTGTTCATTCAGTACTAATCCTTTGAGTCCATCTTTCATTAAAGGAGCAATATGTAATAATCTTAGATGAAAACTTTAAAAATTGAATGAAAATTATCAACAGAATGTGAATAGATGTCTACGTATTGTGTTGCAGAGATATCTAGTAAGATTAGCATGCTAACCAACTAGCCCCAGCCTGGCCAGGTCGAAAGCTACACAAAGCTCCCGTCTTAGCCATGTAAACATTAACACTCCTCCAGTGCTTTCCAGGGAATGTCCTTGGAAATTGTTAGAAGATAATAAAATAAAATAGTGCATAACCTTAATTTGAACATATAAATATACAAAACCTGATTGGCGTAATGAGAAACTCTTACATTAGGTGCAAAGAAAGGATTAATATCTCTTTGTTGGACATAAGCTGCTCTGAAACACATTTATTTTTGAAGCCCTGTTTGGATAAACATTGCTCTCCCTCTGTGTCTCATCTCAGAGGCATTTTTCTTTGTTTTTGAGGCCTCTCTGTGATCCAATATGAGGGCACTTCCACCCACCTGAGCTACTTGTTCTCTTCATCCACCAACCTGGGTGACTAATGCTCGCTGTGCAAGACAGAAAACTCCGGAGCGATCCGGCCCACACAGCACACACGCTCTTTACCGGTCAGAGTGGGCCTGTGAAAGGAGGTGGAGGAAGAAGAGAAAATGAAGAATACATCAGCACAATGAGATAAATGAAACACAGCAAATCAACTTATTTGTACATAAAATTGGATTTGTGATATTCAAAAAATGAGTGGGCTTAAGAGATTTTTTTTTTGCTCTTTTTAATCAGCTTGCTTTAATTACATTCTGGAGCTCTCAGTATCAACATATTTCTATAAATTTTGAACAAACAGCTGTCAAGCACTTGCCTTATTTGTGTTGGTGATTAGATGCATGTTGGTTATATTCATTTGCAATTCAGCGCTCACTATCCAAGTGCAAAGTCAGTCGTATTGACAGTGTCATGAGATTATTTGACTATCACATCAGAAAAAAGCTGACACCATTTATTGTGACTTCCCGAGTAATGTTCAAACAATAGCAGGAAGTCTGTGCGTTTTCTCTTATTCTAGCATTTTTGCTGTTTTTTTTGAAATGCCAACCCCCTTTGGCATTTCCAGGAAAGCTTCAGGCCTACTGGTTTGTGTGTGTAAATCTGCTCTTTTGCACCAAAGAGGCATTTTTTGGCACATGTGCGTCTTTTCAAGGCAACTGCTGCCAGGATGGAGGAAGGAAGGGCTCTTTATCTGGGCATGCTGGTGTGAACACTGAGTATCCTCATTTGCTCATCAGAGAGCTGTCAGAAGAAGAGTTCAGCTCCAGGGTCATCAGGGCAGCAGAACACACAGAAACAATGGGAGAAGACCAAACAGGAAATATAAAAGTGTTTTCCCTTTGATTCGACTGAAAATAATTCC
Organism: Pagrus major; assembly: GCF_040436345.1. NCBI lineage: Eukaryota > Metazoa > Chordata > Actinopteri > Spariformes > Sparidae > Pagrus > Pagrus major. The sequence continues at coordinate 19,422,485 of NC_133233.1, forward strand.
ATGCACCTGTTATTGTTGTCACACAAAACCACATGGGAGCAAATTATAGGTAATGGTAGTGTAGCATTTTTGTTACATTGCAATCAAAGTACTTGTGGTTTAACATACTCAATATTTCATTATGGAAAGCAGCAATCTTAAGTTCAAGTGAGTCTTGGTGAGTATTGGTGAGTATTATCTCTACTAAAAAACTGCTGCTCAGCTGGGCAGCCTTGTGCAATTAAGTCTCTAGTTAAAAGGGGAAGTTCATTAAATTAGGAACACTGGATCCTACATCTCCCATATCTCCCACAACATAAGACCATCCGTGCCTGGTGAATACCCACATCTTTCAAACTCCACATAGTCTGTAACATCAGCTTTCTGTAAAAAAAATGTACCTCCAACCCAAGATAAATCTGATGACATCAACATGACATCATCTGGGTTGATTTTTTTTTTCCAACTTTGGAGGGTCCCTCCAGAGCCATAGAGGAAACTATACCACTGTTTTCATAGGCTGAGAAGTACTAAGCTGTAAACTGACTTTGATGTGTGAAATCAGTGGATTGGCCCTATAAATGCAAATGCACACAAACCCACTAGAGGGCAATAATGAATAACAAACCTTTGGAGCTCTTTGTGGCTAAAACTGGTCTGAGGAAGGGGCTCACTTGAGCTGCAGCTTTGCATCAGAGCATGTAAAAATCAAAGTGGCTGTTCCTCGCTGCAGAGGACTATTTGCCTGAATGCCAAAGAAGCACTAAGTAGGTGCAGTACCTTTCATTCACCTCTGTGGTGAATTCACCTGAGGAGGTACAAACAGCCACCAGGAAGATATTCTGTTTTAGTAAATATCCCACTTTGATCTAGAGCCGAAACAATGAGCTGATTAATTGATTAGTTGACTGACAGAAAACAGTAAACTCATCCTGGTTGAATGTGAAGATTTGCTGTTTCGTTCTGCTTTATATCAGTATAAACAGAATGTCATTTGATTTGTGACTATCATAACAATCGTAAAACTATCTAGAATGATTAATAATGAAAATACGTCCTTTAATCCAGTGGTTTTCAAACTCTTTGTGTCCAAGGTACACCAGAGGGCAAGTCAAAATCTCAAGGCACACCTGTCTTCTTATCTGTGCAAAAATGCCTCTATAACACGTTATCCAATTTCTTTGTATATGTTTATTTTTAGTTTAGTTTAGGGTTTTTATAGGATTTAAAAGGGTATAGATTTTGCCTCTGTATTAGGAAGTGAATATGTACAAGAAAGGATATAGTAAACTAAATGCTCATTCATCACTTGCTGTATAGTTGTATATTTCAATAATAATCTATGGTTTTAACAAATTCCCGAGGCACACCTGGACAGTGTGCCTCGGCGCATCATATGGGAACCACTGCTATAATCCATTCATTCATAATGTAAATCAGTGTTTCGTAACCTTTTTCACATCAGGGACCCCTAAACTGACACACACATAGTCATATGTTCCACCTTTGCGTTACTCATGGATGGAATTATAGTGAAAACAAATTATTCCCCTTTATGCTTGGGACCCTGTCAGGGACCCCTAGGGGTCTCCAGACCGCCCCTTTGAGAACCACTGCTGTGATGACCCAGTTTGCAAACCGCCAAATGGTATACAGTCTAAAACTGTGTAGACGCATCAGGCTCAACAATAAAAAATATATCAAAGTGTACCAGTATCACTATCATCTTCAGCTGTTTTTTCTCAGCTCTTCTATACCTGGTTCACATTTTGACTTGTTGTAGTTGCACAGGTGTTACTACTTTTAATAACGGCTACAGTCACAAGTGTTCCAGTAAAAATAGTTTTCTCCTACAGTGAGATGTAAAACAAGCCCAGTATAGGAACCATCAAATGGTCAACATCTACCTGATTTATTTTAGCCTCAAAAGAGTTCCAGCTTCTCATTTTGGGTTTAAACGTCAGCCACAGATATTGACGATTTGGCAGCAGCCTCACTGTGATCCTTAAATGACAAAAAAATTAATTGGGTTCAATTTACACTTCAGTTCTTCATCAGTTTCTCAATTTGTATTAACTGATTCCAGAAAATTCTTGAAAAAAATTTGCAGTGGTGGAGGAAATTATTCAGATCCTTGACTTAAGTAAAAGTACAACTAACTTTTTCTTGACTAAAAGTAGGTATAAACAGGAAAATCTACCTAAAGTTATGAAAGTAAAATAACTCAGCGCATAATAATGTCCCCTTGGAGCTCATTTCAAACTACTTTGTACAGGATTTCCACTAAGAATTATTCTCATTATGGATTAATCTTAAATTATCTGAAAATATTGAGATGTGCGGTCACAATAACCCAGATCCCAAAGTGACGCCTTCATAATGTTTGTTTTGTCCAACTAATAGCCTAGAAGGGCCTCCAAAATTCAACATGATTGAAAAGAAAAGCAGCAAATCCTCACATATGTGGACAAATGAAATGTTTCTGGATGTAAAGTGCAAAAATAGCTTTTGGTCAATCGACTAATTATTTCAGCTGCGCTTGTATAAAACATTCCAGTTTACATGCTCTTCATATGTTTTGCATTATTTTTAAGTATTTTCCTACTTAGTTACATTCCACTACTGTAAATATATTCATGTTTGTCACCCTTAATGAGAAAAGGCTTTAAAACCCATCCATTTTTATTTTCAGACTGTTTATCTGCTGTGAAGCTGTTATTCATCTCCATCCTTTGTGCTGTGTGAAGGCAGAGGTGTTGGCGTTGGATGAGGGCGCATATGGAGCAGGAGAGCTCTCAGCCAGTGTGGGTAGGAGGGCACTGATGAGGAGGCTCTGTGATGCTGAAGGCTATAATATCCGAGAATACAAACTCATCATCATCTGAACTGGAGGAAAACTGCTTCACGAACCTCTTCCGCTCAGGCTCCTCCTTTAACGCTCCTGTCTCAAAACTTGAAGATTGGCGGTGCCGGCTGCCCCAGCAGCGGCTCCTCGCTCCTTCTTTCTTCTCACGTTAACCGGGTTAAAAAAAAACAAAAAACAAAAAAACAAAATGAGCTTCAGCTTCTATCTTCGACACAGGTGGAGCTCCTGTCCGAGCCGAGAGGTCTTGTTTAAGTTTTCCTTTTATAAAATGGTGTAATGTTCGTTGATAATACTCCAGAAACGAGAGAGACGGCACCTCCGGACAAACACATGGATTCGCTGGAACATCCGATGTTGCAAGTGAGTTGTTAACTTTAAATGACACCGACATGTTTTTTCTTGTCACAGCCTGTTATAGTCGAAGTTATAGTTATGTTATATAGCCAAAGAAACAGGTCTTCACCTTTAATCTGAACTCACCTGCCCTGAACCTGAACCTGTCCTCTTCCTCTTCCTCTTCCTCTTCCTCTCGGTGGCTGCTAGCTTAAATTAACGTCCGATTACGTCTACGTCACCAGCCCCGCGTGCGCCCCACAGCCACTTTTTGAATTTAAACGGTCGATTTTTGATCCAAAATGTCGTCGACGCTGTTTCCATTGAATGTTACTTCAGGTTGGTGTAAGTCAGGTTGTATCTCAATATTTTTGGTCTGGTTAGCCAGTTTTTTAATGTTTTAATCTTAAATCTGCCAAATTGCTCATGTGCAAACCAATAACGTTAATGTTACATCGATTATAAGAAAAGTTCTGTGGACTTTTTACGTTTTTTCACATGTAACGTCAACCATTTTGGTCCAGTCCAAGAAGTATTCAGTGTTGTACAAAGTACCCAACAGTCAGACATGAGTAAATGTAAAGATATTATGTTACAATATTACTTTGCTAAAAGAGTAAAAGTTTTAAGGTATCTGATTTTAAATGTACTCAAGTATCTCATTAGGCTACATCCTCTACACTATATTTTTTGGAAATGTAGTCAATAGTTACTTTGTCGATTCATATTATTTTATTGTTATTGTTGTTGTTGTTATTAATTGTGAAGTGTTACCAGTAGCACATTTTAAAATCAGTTTATTTTATTGGCAATCTGATAGAAAATCACCAATAATAGGAAAAATGCTGAATATCGGCCCCTATAATTGGCCAGGCAGATAATCGATCTACCCCAAGTGTGTATACACTATATACTATGTGTCGACTGATTATTGGCCCGGCTGATTATCGGATCCGATAATCATCATTATTCTGATCATCAGAATCAGTAGAAATACACCATTACAAGCAAACGCCTGTCTGTCATTCAAAATTGTTCTTACTCACCCATCAAAAAATGCATGAGGTATCAAAATTAAAAGCAGACTTTCTTCTTTCAGAGGTGTTATATTGTTAGTTATATATTGGATTATTGGTATTTTGACATGCAAACAGCTCCTTAATGATGTGACTGGTCAAAGAAACGCTAATTTTATATACTTTTGGGTAGTTTAAATTATAATAATACGTCAGATTTGAATAACTGGTCAGATATTTTGAATGAAAAATCATAATCTCCAAAGTAACTGTAGCTGTTTGCTAATGTAGTGGTGTAAAAAATAGCCTACTATATTCCCCTCTGAGATGCTGCGAAGTAGAGTAATGAACTAGCATAAAATATCAGTGAAGTACTTCAAAATGGCACCTGGGTAAAAAGTGTACGTAGTTACTTCCACTTGAATCATAATCTGCAAAGTAGCTGCTGCTAATACATGTAATAGAGTAAAAGTACTATACTGTATATCCCTCCAGAAGGGTAAAGACCAGAATTATAAAACTAGCATAAAATATAAATAAATTACTTAAAAATGGTATTTGGTGAATAAAAATGTACTTAGTTACTTCCACCACTGTGCCACTTCCAGTTCAGAAAGCCTCAGGTAAAATATTACAGAATGGATTATACATTATCTTTCTCATGCAGCGAAGTGTATTTGTCCAACATATTTCTGTTTGGCTTTATCGGGGTTAATTAAACCTCATCCTGTTCCTCCAGACTCTCTCTGGGCAGCTCAAACTGTTCTACATGACCGGCTCCTCAGAAACAGTCAGAATAGCGCTCTCTCTCTCTCTCTCTCTCTCTCTCTCTCTCTCTCTCTCTCTCTCTCTCTCTCTCTCTTTTTATATGCATGATTAACATGTCCCGAGGGAACGGGCTGGAATAAAAGGCAGATTTCAAATGAATTTCTGTTTTTCAGTTGCTACTGGCAACACATGCTGTATGAACACTTCAGCTAAGTACATTACTTTTCCAGCCCTACACCATATCAGCTTGCATATTCGAGACCACCCACATAATTATCATCGTTTTTCATGATACCTGTCATAATAATAGACTTCAAATAAAACACTGAAGGCTGTACTTAACTAATTGAACTAGCAGTCAGGCTCTGTGTCTACACTAAAAGGATAGCTTCATATTTTCATCAAACGTGTGTTTAAAAAATACTCACTTGCCTTACATCTTAATGCGATTACAATGTCAGAGATGGGGGACAGATCCACAGTGAAAAAAAACATGCATTTTAAAGATCAGCTTCAACAATGCATTGGAAAATATCTTTCAAATTATTTAGTGTTTTTAGTATGAAAATTCCAAAGGAAGCTTTCTGGGAAAGTGCAAAGGAGGTTTATATTAGATAAGACTCACTGAAAGTAGAGCTGAAAAACTTTCCTTTATTTGATTAGTGTGCTAACCGAAAATAATCCGTAACTATATTTGGTTGCTGATAAAGAAGTCAAACAAATGTCCATCAGATTTTCTCAGAGTCTTTGTTGAATGAACAGTCCACATAAACTCAGATTCTGGAGGCTGGTATGAAAATTGCTCTATCATTGTGAACTCAATATCTTTGTGTTTTAGACTGTTGGGAGGAACTAAAACGTACATATTGTTCATGCATGTATGGTAATATCACTCTTTCCTTTTTGGCTCTCTGCAGTCTCACGGCAAAGGAGCTCGAAGAAAAGGCAGATTTAAAGGTTCGGATGGCAGCACCTCCTCAGACACCACAACCAACAGCCTTGTTCGCCAGGTAGGGATCGCAGTTCACTTTTAACCACAAGTTGTCCTTGTTGAATCCGGACCTTCGTTCCATGTCACTCCCTGTCTCTCTCTTGCTTATTTATTGAAATATTTCTAGTATCAGTAGTCTGATAAATTTAAGGAAAAAATAGAGATCATCTTGTGATGGGATCACCCCAACCACAATGACCATCAACATGTTCACGTTCTGACCCATGACTACTAAGTAGTCATTTCTACATTAGTATATGAGTACTCAGTACTTGTGAGTTGGACACACCAATCTTCAGACTTGGCCCTCATTTATTTCTCAGTAACACAGCTGTAAAGTTTTGTGATTGCATCTTGCACAGTTGTGACAGTGTTGTGTCGACCAAATCTGTCCACAGACAGACAAATAGATGGACATATAAACACCTGGCAAAGTACTCGAAAAAGTGTTAGTTCCTGCAACAATATATGTCTGCATGGCCGTGAATGTGTGGGGGGGGGGGCACCCCTACTTCCGACCCCCTTGCTTGAACCATACCCATCTTTGAACTTGACCTTCATTTTGATCTCACATACACACCTGTGAAGTTTCATGACTGCATCATGGAAAGTTGTGACACTATCTATACTATACTATAATTCACAGACAGACAGATAAACACCTGGCAAAGTACTCAAATTCGCTTCTGTGGTACACCCCAACTACAATAGGTTTCTCCAGGACCACATTTTGCCATCATCACATATACACACACACAAGGTGAATACATCACCAGCCGACCCTCTCACAATTGAAGTTCTCTGTACTTAAGTACAGAGATAGAAGATTAGTAACTTTATTTACCCCCTATATGGGACAATCAATAAACAGTAATTCCCATACCGGGAGTTGAACCCGGGCCGCCTGGGTGAAAACCAGGAATCCTAACCGCTAGACCATATGGGATGTATCAGCACCTAGGGCTGAACTCACATCATTTTTTTCATCATTGATTCAACTGCAGATTATTTTTTTGATAATCATTTATTTATTAAAATGTGAAAAAAAATTGCTTATCATCACAGTTTTCCAGAGCCCAGAGTGACGTCCTCAAATTGCTTCTTTTGTTCAGAAAAAAACCCAAAACCAAAAAACACTATCATAAATGAAAAAAAAGCAGCAAATCCTTACATTTAAGAAGATGGAAAAAGAAAATGTTTGATAATCTTGCTTGAAAAATGATTACTCGATTGACAAAGTAGCTGGTGATTAATTCTCTTACGACTGACTCATCGATCAATTGACTGTTCGTTGCAGCTCTACTAGGAACGTAGTTCTGTTTATGACAAGGTACAAGGAAGATATATCTGATTATTTTGTGCACCATACAAGAATATCTTCAAGAGTTATTCCTGGATCCTGGCTTCAGTCGCTTCATTCAGGAATGTAACACTTTGTGTGTGTGTTTGTGTCTGTCTCTGTGTCTGTGTCTTGAGTGTATGTTAATCCCTGACAGTAAACGCAAACTGGCATAAGAGCCCAGCTTCAGTCATCATCATCCATCAGGGATGAGATGTGCATCGCAGTGAAAGCCGTCTGTAAACACTGTTGGGTACAGTATGTTAAGTGGAGCTGCATCCTCTGTTGTGAGTGCAGCAGCAACACAGTGGCCTTGTTATAAAGCAGACCCTGCAAGGTACAAACTCGACGTGTCTGGTCTTTGTTGAGCAGACCTGCGAGGGACAGGACAGGCCGGGTTAAGGATGCGCGCCCCTGCCTAAATGTTTCTGCCTTTTTTGGAGGAGGCACACATCACCTCGTCTTTGGCACGGCAGCGGCAGGGCGACGGGAAGCTGGATGAGATCAGAGCAAGACGGCACCTCCTGGCCTGCTGTCTGCGTCAAGGCCACGGAGAACTTCTGAATGAGCTGCTATTGTCAGTGTTAGAGCTCATTGGGAGCTGCTTAGTGAGAAATTGCCTGATTTTACCATCACCCTTGGGAGCTCATGCCCATTCCCACAGTCTTGTCCCCAAATGAGGAGTTCCCCTCCACTGAGTCATCACACATAAACTCAATAAGGCTGAGAGTGAGCATCTATCTGCAACATAACACCACATCGTACAGAAACGAGAGGCCATTAAAGTAAGGTTTTAGTAGAGGGATGTGGGGAGAGTGGAGGAGTGATGTGTTTCAGGGTCAGCGAGGCCCTTGCATGCCGAGCAGAAATATCTTCTTTGAGAAATTTGCCGCAAGAGGGCCCCAGGAATAGCAGACCTTCCAGTAACTTCTCCCCTGTTTGGAGACTAATGTAAATACTGTTTTTCATTTGTGTTATCATAACAGCAGTTTTGATCTGACCTTATTTTCTTCACCCTTGTGCTCAATCATCCTGCCTGTGATTATTTTCACTTATCACAGAAGAATGAGGACGTAGTATTGAGATGGCTAAACCAACACCATCCTGGGGAAAGTATGAAACTAATCTTTTGTGTGGTTATCTCAGTGCCTATTCATCAATCTGTCATCCAGTTTTCATGGTGTCCTCGGCTCTCTTTGTTTTAGCATTTCTCTCCCTGCCATCAACAGCCAAAGTTGCTGTTTACTGAAGAATGTTTGCATGACTGGATTTCACATTTTGAAATGATCCTTTGTATATTGTGCTTTGCTCTCCCTCTTGTCTGACCTGTTGTTTTAGTGCCTCATAGTCCTGGCATTTCTGTAGGCGCCTTAAGAATAACTAGTCAAGGTCACTCACTGTGTGATCGATCCACCACAGCTTTGAGCATCATAAAAATGACTTTCCAGTAACTGCATATAAACAGCTCCTAAAAGACAGAGTTACTCATGCTGCTACAGATAGAGGGGCAGAGGGCAGACAGTGAGTAGGTTGAGAGAGAAAGGATGAGAGACGTTCCCTGTGGTCATGGCCCGATGCCCGGGGGAGTATGGAGGAGGCTGGGAAGGGTGGAGGTCCAGGCCAGACCAGACCGCTCAGCCGTGGGAGTAGCGAAGTCAGTGTTGGAACCGGAGCTCAGCTCTCCATTGAGAAGGAAGAAGGGCAGAACTGTTAAAGATTTGTCGGCAAACTTCAACATCAGGTGGATGGTTTATTTTTATGTATGTGGAGGTGGTCTGGTTCTGCAGCGTAAGCAAAGAAAACATTTTGTGATTTGTGGTGCATCCTCCATCTGTCATGGTTTTGACCCTTTATCATTGTTTCAGCATTTCTTTTTACAGTCCAGACATTTACATCAAACCATTTCTCATGAGGTAGAAAAACAGATGTTTCAGCATCAAGCTGGACCTAGCAGCCGTTTAGTTTGCAGCATAAAGACTGACAATGGGGGGAAACGGCTGGTCTGGCTCAGGGCAAAGGTAGCAAAATCTGCTCACCAAACAGTCTTGGTTGGTCTTTCCACTTCACTGCTAACGGTACCTAGCTACAGCCAAGACTAGCTTGCAAAGTACTCTGTCACTATGGTGATATGCCACCCCCAATATTTTCGGAGCTACCATGAAATTATGCCAAAATTCTACAAATAGCACCTTTTATTGAAAGTGTAAATATGACAATTTGCATATTTTAGAGCTATTTCTTGGCCAGGAGCAGCTTCGACGTGACTGGTGGAGATTCCAAGAAGTTACTGCTCCTATCCAAGCACAAACCACCTGTAAGAATGGAAATTGCCATTTTTACACTTTGATTATGATTAAACAAAATCAATATATAACATGTTAGGTGATAGTCTGACTCACCATATGTAGACTGTGTGTATAAGCCTGCCACTGGCCGACTATTTCATTCAGCATTTTCCTCCCTTCTATCTGTGTTAGCGTTTTTTCAGAAACGGCTGTTCCCAAAAATGCAAATTAAGTGTATTTTCCCAAATTTTGAACAATATCTTTCAAGTTGTTTGTTTTCAATAGACAATATAGTCGTCTTTTAGTGTCCACAACTGTTTTTTGTTGAAACACACTACATGGAGCCTGGTGTCCTGTTTTTCCTGATCACAATGGAAACGGAAAACAGGCCATAGGTGTAAATGTGAGTGATTGTCCTTTCTTCGACTGGCAGTGTGTTTAGAGAGTCAGCCTCGTGCCTAATGCATCCTGGGAAACAATCCAGCCCCACATGACCCTGAATAATAATAAACTTTCTTTATATAGCCCTACTCTAAAAACAGAGTAACAAAGTGCTTTACAGAGAGTGAGAAACAAAGCTCAGAGCAAACAACAGGATTAAACACGAGGAGAAGAACTGCTCAAAAGCAAACCTACAAAAGTGGGTCCTAAGTGGTGGATTTAAAAAAAGACTGACTTTGCAAGCGTAATTTCTTCTGTCAGGCTGTTCTCAAAAGTAGAATCTCTAATGACGAATGTCTGATCATGTTTCCTTTTATTCATGGCTGAGTCTGATGAGCTCCGATTGAGGATGTCAGTTTGCCCTCTGGCTCTTGTAGAGATAGAAGATATGAAACACCAGGCGTACAGTAAATAGCCTTCAAAGTGTTCACTAAAGTCATGAAGTCATCTCTGTAACTGACAGGTAACACATTAAGAACAGCGAAGGAAACCAAATACAACAACAATGGAATAAGCGCGATCAATTTGATAACAAAAGACCTATTAAAAAAGGATTTCAGGCGCTCAGTGGAGGGTAACTAGAACGAGACTTTTGTTGAGATACAAGCAACATACAGTCACAAAGAGGATTTCATGTACAATAGTTCAAACTGTGGTTTTACATAACTCACGGGGCATTATGTCATAATTAACCTCCTGCTGCTTCCCACACTCGTTATGTTTATGTAAATGGTTGCACCAGGCTCTGTATCGCCCACCTCCCTCTGTCTCTTTCACCTCCATCTCTCTATAACACCGTCTCCCCCACTGCAGCAGCCGTTTTTTCCACGTCACATTCTTGCAGTTCGACCCTCTCTGTCTGCTCCGTCTGTATGTTCAGGCTGGAGAACTGGATTTGGTGATGAAAGGCTGTCTGAGAGGGCGTGGTGAGGGCAGGAAACCCCTTCTCACACTCTCCCTGATTGCAAATATTTTCCCTTTTCATCATCCTCGAGATTATTTTGTCCTCTGCTTAATGGAGTGTAGGGGTGACGCAGAGCGCTTATTACTGACTGTTATCAGATCTGGCAACTCTTGACTTTTTATGTAACAGATTCCAGTGCCATACTGTAGACGTATGGAGAAGCTGCCACTGGAAATGTTGGAGGGTGAAGTGTAAGATGAATCCTGCAGACCTTCATCTGAACTTTGAGCAACGTATGTCATAGTTTTCCAATAGTAGGTATTTCTGGAGAGCCATATGTGTTTTCTGGCATCAAACTGCAGTAATGATGCATGAGTTTGGATACTGTAAATGTGGAAGCCACTGCTGCTCTGTCAAGCATTATAGAAGCACCAGGCTGCCATCTAGTGGTGCAATGAATGAATACAGGTATTTAACCTGGTGGTAATTCATAGTATCTGTACCACAGTAACCACATCAATCTAGAGAATCTGCTTTTGGGCATTTTCAGAATTTGTACCTGTTATTTGACAAACCACCTAGGAAGTCTCTTCTTTCTACAGACGTATTATTGGTTTTCTTTTGTAGGTAAAAAACAAAAGTAAAAAATAAAGAGAGAAAAGCACATACAATAAAAAGGGTTTGCCAAAAAAACTCTTTGGCAGTGAATACATTGCATTCACAGTGACCTAATTCCAAGTTTCTCTGCCTTGATCATGAGTCCCACCCTGCTGTTTTACTGGCTAAATTAATTTGGCACTGTGTTGATGCACTACCCCCCTGGTGGACAAGGTCAATACGTGCTTTTATTATGAGAGTAATCAAAGTCTTCCCTCTGAAAATTGCCCATCAAAATGCTAAATCAGGCATCGTATGAGGTTATAAAGATGGATGCAGCATATCATAATCCTTTTCTAAACCACTAAATTGAAGAAAAGTGCTGCTGATAGTTCACACTTTGTGAATTTTTATTCATAATCACTCATATTTTCAGTAGTAGTAGTGTGTTAGCCAAACAATGAGATGCATACAAGTACTGCTGGGGACTTTATGGAGCTGTTTTGTTCATATATAGGGCTTCATAAAAGGGCTGGACAAAAATTTCTTTTTCATTATTGTTTGTTATCCATCAGAAGAGGCTTGTTTTGTCAATTTAAGACCACAGACAAACAAAAACAGGAAATCCTTACAGTGGGGATGCTGAAACTTTGCATTTTTGCCTTAAAAATGACTAATACAGTTATTCAGAATATTGCATTTTTTATTTTAATCAAGATTGATGCATTTAATTAGCTTCCTCTCATGCCTTGGAAGCTTGCTCTTGTCTGCAGGTTGATTGATAGTGTCTTCTTGGTAGTGATGGAGGCCCACGGAAAGAATGATAAAAACTCTGTTGCCTTTCTTGCTTTATCACACTTTTGCTTCTGGATTATATTATTGTGTGTGTGCTAATTTAGGTACAATAGCAAGAAGGCATGCAGTTTTTTTGACCTGAGTGACTTCAGGTGTAGCTTTGAAGGTGTGTTCAGAAAGCATAATGAACCAAAATTAGAAATGCAGCATTTGAGTTTCATTTTAGCGTGCAGACATGATCTCCTGCAATATTTTTCATGGCGTCAGCTGCTGCTGAGTGATGATTACTTCTCAAAGGGGAACAGGGTCTGACAGACCTGATTGATAGGACTCTCTTCTGACTGTAAGGTGCACCTCTCTCTGTTTATAATGATGCCTTTCCATCACAGCAGACACTTGTCAACTGGTGAATTATTGGCAGTAAACTAAAGAAGCTTCAGTGTTGATGAAAGATGGTGCCAGATTTACGTTGGGCAGAGTGTGTGTCAAGCCAGAGGAGGAGATATATGGATGCTGATACTATCACTGATGAGCACAACGCTTTACAACAGGTTACACACCACCTGTACAGGGCCACTTGAGTCCAGAAATGCTGCCTGTATCCACTAAATCAACACTGTGATCCATAGACCTTATACTAAATACTGCAGTATGGTGTGAGGGTGGGAAAAATAAAAAAGAGGCCTGTGGGGTGTTGTGGATGCACAAACAAAGTGTTTTGCTTGTAAGGCAGCTTTAGGACGACAGAACTTCCTTTTTTTGCGTGTTCGTCCGCTATGATGTTTTACAAAATGGAATCACATTACACACACACTCTCTCTCTCTCTCTGTAACATATTTAACATATTTTCAAACCTGCTGTTCTTATTTGGTTGGATTTGATTGTCGTGCTGCATAACATTGGAAGTAAGACTGGGGTTCATTAGCATTATACTGGTATTGAATCATCTGGTTTTGGTACAGATTGGTAAACAAACAAGATATAAGTGTCGTTTAGTGAACTTCAGAGGTGTAGGTAGTTGGATTTTGTCCGTCTCTTTGACTTTGCACAGAGCCAGGCTAGATGCTTCCCTCCTGTTTCAAGGCTCCATGTTAAGCTTAAAGTAGTAGGTGTAAAAATCTATGTCTAAGTTAAATCCTACAACATTGTGGTGCAGTTTAAAAAAAAAGGAATCAAATCGATGCAGCACGACCAGAGATTGCATCTTTATTATTCCATGCATTCTTCTTCCTTGTCAAAACCTGGAACCTGCATTACCCACAATGCAACTAGGCAGCTAATAGTTTGATCAGAGATTCAGGTGTGTTCTGCCTGCAGCAGCTAATGAGCAGCTAGGTTTAAATACAAATGTGGAGGCTGCAGAGGTCTGGTAAGATCACTTCTTTTAGCTTCACACACTCTCACCCCGGATTATTTTCATCTTTAGACTTGTAGCCCAACCGAGGCTGACTCAAGTAAAAACGCTTGAGTAAATTATTCAGATTTATCAGATCTACAAAACACTTACAACTTACTGTTGATACATGTAGAGTAGTGCTAAAAAAAAAAAACCCTGTAAACAGACTTTGATGTTTCCCTTAAGTGTAAGTTTTGACAAATTACATATTTAGTCAATGAATAACAAAATTAATTGTGTGATTCTCTTGTATAAAAAAAATAAAATACCATTTTTAAGACATTAATTTGACTCTAGTGCTAATTAATCCATATTAGTTGCTTGAAAACAGTTCATAAAAAGAGCCAGCTTTAGTTACCTCTTTGATATATCTTGCAATACCTTCTTATTAAATCCCTGTGTACTTAAAAATGTAATGTGATATACTGGACATTCTGTCTCCATAAAGACTGCCAATCTGCTTGGCAAACACAATGACTATCAATTCTGCAGAGACTGACAGTTGAGTTTGTCTTTATCTGAATATAGCTCTGTCTGACAGCAGAAATGATGTCGTTATTTTCCTGGTGGCAAACCACAGAGAAACAACACTGATAGAGTGCGTTGCTGCAGATGAGACAAGCTGCCCTTTGCTTTATGAGACAAGTTTGGATTCTCCAGCATCAAAGTCAGCTCGGCACAATATAAAGATGAAGTACACGCAACATGAAGCTGCAATAAAAGAGGGTGACAATAAGGGTGTTATGGAGCACAGAGAGATACCAATCATCAATATGACTTTTAAGCATTAATGTGCCACCTTTATCATGTTAATATCTCAACAACAGTCATTAATTTCAAATACCAAATGAAATGGCACTACTTAACATTTTGAGTAAATCCTTTAATAATAACTTGCTTAAAAAAATATTTCTAAGTTCTTATTTCTTAGTTTTTGAGTTATGCATATTTGATGAGCAGAATGTGAAGTCATTTTGATACTTTCATCTGCAATTTCCCCAGTGTCTGCACTGGTATGTTTTACTTATTGTGATGTCATTTTCTAGATGATTTTAAAATGCTTTATACCCATAAAATCTGCACAAGACAATAAGTCAATAAACAATATGTACTGATAGGATCGTTGGAACTGTGTTGTGAAAATCAACCTGCTCCTCTTCTCCTGGCGTCACTTTACTGTGCCACAGGTCCTTTTTCACAGGCATTTGGGAATATTGCCAGCTGTTTCGCCATCAAATTGTGCAGATTTTATTGAACTGAGTTAAATTAGGCTTCATGTTTAAAGCAACCCAACTGAATGATGCAGTTTGTGTTGATTGAAAGCCATGATGTGTTTACAGTGATGAGTCCTGATTAACTTCTGTCACAAACACCTGTAATTTCAACGACTGTTGACTATTATCTTGACATTCCTTCATCATTGACAAAATAAATTATAACCAGTTTGCAAGTGTTGCAGAAAAGAAATAAAGGGCACTGTTTAATCATTGAAATTCTGTGCATCACTCACGAATGTGTTCTCGTGCTGTCCTTGATGCCAGATTAGATTCGTCCACAGTCAAGCTGTGTGTACGAATATTACCTCTGCAGCTCCACCCACCACATGTGCATCTTTCATTGAACACAGAGCGAGAGAATACGTGCACTTCTGGCTGACACAGCAGTTACGACGCAGCAGTGAGGCTGCCTGTCGGTCTGGACTCAATCACCTGAACGCAATGGGGAAGGGCAAGACCATAGAGGAGGTGTGCGAGGGGAAGAAACAATCACACCAGCCCTGTGTTCACACTCGGCAGTCTAGCATGACCGAACTGTGCAAGCGACTTCCCTCTGCACCACGGGCAGAGTTGTGCTGCTGCTCGGCTCTCAGCACGAGACACACACTCTCTCTGTAACATTAAAGCAGAGTGCAGTCTCTTCAGCAACCAGTAGCTGTCTCAACCTCTGTCCTAACCACTCACACAGAGACAGTATGAAGGGTAATGCAATGCAAATGAGGAGTGAATCATAAGGAAAAAAATGAGGGAAAGAATGAAGAGACAATCAGGTCTGAGATAGAAGAGAGGGCAGAAAGTCAAGAAGAAAACCAGAGTGTGTGTGTGTGTGTGTGTGTGTGTGTGTGTGTGTGTGTGTGTGTGTATGTGTGTGTGTGTGACAGGCTTTTAGAGCAGATTGAACCTTGGATGACAGGAGGGGGAAGAGGCGGAGAGTATAAAGGCGGCGTCCTCCATTAAGAAGCAAGGGACAGCGGTCAATAAAGGACACTGAGAGCTCCACCTCCTTCCCATGCTGAGAGGGAACTTGAGTGTGATGATGAGTGTGTCTAAATCCACCAGCAGCTGAACCAGTGTGCCAGCCTGCAACTATTCCTCTCTGCCACAGCACACACAGCAGCACTGCAGAGGATTTGGCAGCCCAGAGGATCTGTCGGAGCGCTTACAGATTTCGGGGTGGGGTAAACAGTCAGCTCAGACGTGCACCTCACTGTCAGCTCGTGGACACTCTGCAACAGTCTGGAGATGGGTGAAAGATGAGGAGGAAGAGGGGGGTATCTAAATCTGACTTTTTGAATCCTGTGAGTTTCTGAGTCAGGGGGGGATTTGGCGTGCACGTGGGGGGTGGGTGGACAGAAGTAGGGGGCTGGTGTGGAAACGTCAGTCCTCCATCTAGGACCTCCGTCCTGTCATCTCCTCTGCGTCTTTTGGTGGTCTGCACCCGTGCGGGCCAAGTGTGCAGGCATGGACCGAGGCTGAACGGATGCTGCTGCCTGACAGGGAGCCTGTGAGACGGCCGTCCGTTCCTCCCCGCCCGGGTCCCCTTCATGCCGTGCTGTGGGCTGGGCCATCGCCGGAGAGCACAGCTTCCATATGTGAGTTTTTGGCTCTGATGCTGATTTATCACAGGGGTTAGAGGAGCGAATGTGCGTGAGTAGAGGGAGATTAAGAGGAGCTGATGGAGCAAACAGTCGGCAGCATGTGCAGACTAATGTGCTTTATTATAATTGTTTCATGATGGGATGAATAATTCAGAGACGATTTGTGCAGGTGTCACATCAAAACACGCACAACTTTACTGAAAATGTCTTTGTTGCTTCAAAGCAGCAGACTGAATGGTCAGTGGACACCTGCCAGCTTTCTTCCTCGATGTTGATCACTGTTCCCATCTAGATCTCTATCCAGAACCAATCCTGAATGCTGCAGGGTTTAGCTGAGATATTTCAGTTTCTCTGGCCTGGCAGTTTTCTGCAGAGCTCCGTTCTCGCCATGCATGCTGCCAGACACAATAAATCTTTAATTTCATATTTATTCCGGGTTTTGGACAGCGAGCTGAGGTTGTAATGTTTTTGAACACACTGCAGGCACATGCACGGTTGACACTTGACAGACTTTGTTGGGCTCTGCTGGTTTATCTCATATGTAATGAAATGCAGTGAGATGAAAATGTGAATGTATTTCTGCTAACAGGTATGGCTTCAGATGGGGAATTTGATGAGACATGCATTTTTTTGGGACTGTCCTTTTGCATCCTTGATTCTGTCATTCAGGTGTGGTTGGTTTCTGTAGACTCTCTTGTATATAGCTCAAAGGAAGGTGAATATTTTGGCTCTATTAAAGTGTTCACTAATAGAGCTGTGCAAAAAATATGGTTGTTTTTCCCTCATCTACACAGTCATCAAAGTACTGCAGATAAAGATGGTCCTCCCTAATTGAGTCTTACCACTAGATGGCCATGTTACACTTACTGTACTCTCACTCACACACAACCACACATACTCTCACATAAATGCATAAACGCACCATTTCTATGCAGAGAGAAAATGCTTTAATGCCCTCAAGGCTCAGAAATAAAGTTTTCATGAGGTGTGATTTTTCTTTTTTTATTTCATTGTCTAAAATGAGTTATGATGTCATTACCAAATGCAAGATGGAACGTCATTGGACAAAATGTTCTGAGCTCAGTGAGACACAGCAACTTTAGATCCAAAACAGTGATATCAATACAGAAAGGTCTGTGTATTTTAATAGCGTGGGGATTTATCTAATCTGAGATAACTACAGGTAGTATGGCTTGTTTAATGGTACATTTGCAGTCACCACTATGCAAACTTTGTATGAAGTGCAGCTAGAGCTCAAACCATTAGTCAATTAGAAGATTAATCAGCTTCTTTTGTGATAATTCAACAATCATTTCAGTAATTTTTTAAAGCAAAAATGCCAAACATTTGCTTCTTAATTGTGAGGATTTGCTGCTTTGTTTTATCTCAGGTGATTATACACTAAATATCGTCACAAAAAAGCCATTTAGGAAATTGTGATAGGAATTTTTTAAAACTATTTTCTTGAATGATTAATCGAAAGAATAATCAGCAGATTAATGACAAAAATAATCATTATTTGCAGCCCTAAGTGTAGCCTTGATGTACATTGTGATTTATGCTTCGCCCCAATTCAGCTGTTGGAACTTCCAAAAGACACGGACTGCTAACCTGGATCCCTTCCAAGACAAAAAGAGAAACTACATCAGCCCAATAAACATCAGTTGACCTGAAGGTTAGGCTGAACCTGTGCCACCTGCCTAAATGAGACTGTCTGCCCTCACCCTAAAACTAATGCTGTTTCAAAGCAGCCTGCTTCAATTTGTAAAGACAGACATTTCAAAATTCATCACCATGAAGTGGAACTATTAGTAGGAACTAATTCATGACATGTGAGTTTACTGTTGTGATATTTAAAGTGGCACTATGTAGTTTTTCCATAACTGAATAAACAAGCTGTTCTCAGAGGAAATTAAGGTCCCCATAACACTGTTTCAAGCTAGAAAGGTGGCAGGGTCCACCAAATATAAACAAATGAAAAGAGTACGAAAAACTACATAGTGCTCCTTTAACTTCAACACATGATGGACAACTTACAATTAATGTACTTGCAAATAATAATGATAACTAATGTCTTTTTTAATCAATTGATAGTTTGGTTTGTAGAATGTCATAAAATGGTTAAAAATATCCATCATAATCTCCTAAATGCCAAGATGGCATCATAAAATTTCTTCTTTTGTCCAACCCACAGTCTTAAACTGGAATATATTCAGTTTACCATCAAATTAGACAAAAAAAGAAGGGAAAAAAGGAGAAAATCCACACAATTTAGAAGCTGGAAACTGGGATGTTTGGCATTTATACTAAATCATAATATACGGACATCAGGCCACAACAAACAGCTTAAACCAACATGCTCATGTTAAGTTTCCTGACTTTATTAGATAACAAGGATCCCCTCAGAACAACTGATTATGTGATACTGAAGTCTACAAGTGGTACACCAGTTGTGTCCTACAAATTCAGCCAAAAGACGGCTGTTTTTCTTTGGAAGAGCCTTTGAAAAAGGACCAAGACTTGTGAGCCCATTATGACGTATTATGTCTAGAAATGTGGACTTTGGAGGGTCCAGCTTCTCAAATGGGACGCCAACTTTATCCCAGATGTTGTAGAGAAGAAAAAACACTAGCGCTCCTGTGTAGCCTGCTGTAGCTTGGTTACACAATCTGGTTTCGTGTGACACACGCTGCAGTAGGCTGAACCAACATTTACTGTACAACTGAGTAAGCTTTAATTTAACTGATGAGTGGATTAGTGGAGGACCAGCTGTTGATACTCCACACCGGACGATCTAAGCCCCATGTGTAAGGTGTTTGCATGAAAACAAACCATTCAGCGGGATGGAGTATCACTGGCAACATGTGTTTGTGTTTAATTACTGTGTGCAAACTCAGCATGCTGAAATTAATATAATGAGCACAGTTAAACCAGAGGAGAGTACAGTAACTATAGCCAGAGCTGACCTTGAGAGGACCCTAGCTGCCGTGACTCGCCACTCTCTCTATGACACTGCTCTCACATGTTTCCAATATGGAGCACCAAACCAGCGTTTTACGTCTGAAATGGGGCGGAACACAATTCCGCTCTGGATGGAATGTGGAGCACGGAGACCCGGCCGGATGGGACTCCGTCTGACAGACTGAGTGGCCAGTCTAAGACACTCCTCACGGAAACTCAGCTAATTGAAGACAGCAGGCCGTACTCCATTCCCCACTTTGTTTTCTTGGCTTCCCTGCTGTACTTGCCATGATGCAGCAGTAGTAGCCAGTTACTACCTGTGAACTCGGGGAAGTCAGTTAAGCCTCACAGCAGAGAGCTAAAGAAGTTTATGGTATAGAAGTCAGAAAACTCTTGGAATGCATCACAAAATGCAATACACTTAACGTTCTATGACCAGTAATATTTTGAAGATGGATTATAAATATGTGGTTTACCAATCAACTAATTGTTATTTACATTCAAAGCATTTAACCCTGCATATCCCCTAATATATATATTTTATGTACATGTGTACACAATGTAATGCCTCCTGAGGGACACATTAAAACCAATCTTATCTGATCTAAATATCTAGTTGTAGGCTGCAGTAAAAACAAGTCATGGCAGATCACAGCGAGGCGTGTCGCCAGCAAAACCATTGTTTTCCTACGGTATGGCTTGCGCTCCTCTCTTGTGTCATGCACAAGTTTTTTGAAGTTGAATTATTATCAACTTTTTAGCACACGGCTTAGAGTTGCACTGCTTTTTCCATTAATTACATTAAATGGCCAGTTCTTTCTTTTCTTCTTGCTATCGGCTATGCAAAACTTTACTTAGATGTAGTGGTGCTGTGAGCTGAATGCTAACGTTGCAAGCATTGACAATGCTCACATTCTCCATGTTTAGCAGGTACAACTTTTTACCATATTCACCATTTTAGTATAGAGTGTTGGCATGCTAACATTTGCTAATTAGCACCAAACTCAAATTGCAATTGAGGATGATGGGAGCAATTGAAATTTGCTGGTATTGGTCATAAACCAAAGTATAGACTGAATCACTGTGACATCGCGCTAACAACAGCAGTCTCTTCTGGGTAGACAGCTCACAGTTGTTATGCAACATTGTAAAGAGTTGCCAAATTGGCAGACTTGTTTATTTCTGTTGCCATATTCAGCTGTAACTGTAACATGTAAAGATATATAGTAAAACACAGTAGTCCTGACATTTTTGATGTGCTTATTTGTATGTGTAGTGTTGCTTTGCGAGTGTCTTTGATCAACCAAATCTACCCAACAATGACATCCCACCACCAGTCAACTGAGTTTTGAGCTGACATTTTCTTTAGTCTGTGGCCCAACAAGTAAATTAGGGCTCCAACCTAGATGTATACACTTTGAAATAACATCATGATAAAAGTTATTGTAAACAAACATTGTGATTAGTTCGATTAGATCTTTGAAATTATGACCTGATGGTGGCACAATGATAAGAATTCATCCTGAGGGGTACATGAATGTCTGTACCAAATTTAATGGCAAACCATTCCGAGAGGAAAAGTCAGAGGATCATCAAAACCAGTTGGATTGATCCTTTAAGGATCTTGAATATCTGCAGCAAATGTCGTGCCAATCTATTGATTAGATGTTGATGTTATTCTATGTGACAAGTGGAAACTTTGACCTGCTGTGGGGAGCTAAAGTTAACACACAAAGAATGAGAAATGGCAGACACTGGAGTATTACACAGAAGACTGTAATTATCCTCAGACAATACTGAGCTTTTGTGTGCTAGTGGTGAGCTAATTTCCCATGGTGAAAAGTGTGACCTGGAATTCCCAGTTTTCCAGGCTTCGGGATGCACGCCCAGGGAGGAGTGTCGGCCAGCGCAGAGCAGACTGGAGCAGGGTTTCCTTGGCAGCAGTTGTGCGTTCTTTTGCCTTTCCAGAGAATATGGAAATGTCCGGAAACTGAGCAGCTAATTGGCCACAGAGGCCCTTAGGAATGTCTCGGATTTAGGTGGATTTTTACTGCTTTTACATAATCCATCACCTCACCGTGGGACTGGAAAGTGTGATATATATCTGTGAAGGCCTATGTAGAGCATAGCTTCACTCCAGCCTGGAAACACTGATGTCAGTGACACTGTGTGCTGAATCTGTGCGCACTGACCCCGGATCAGTTACGACTGGGCTGCGACAGTCTTAAGTTTTAAAACCCTCGCTTGTCTGGAAATGGTGAAGTCATGGGGGGAAAGATGCTGCTCACTCCTCACAAAATATACAGATTATTATGTGGAAGGTGATTGATGAGGATATTCCATCATGTAATGTCATGCTACGATGAATCACTATATCACAACGGCTGTGCTCTCGGCTTCTTTGTGTGCTTGAATAAATCTCATGGTTACTAGACTTTCTCACCCAAATGTTCCTCCAAGTCTTTCAAAAACATCTGAAAATTCACAGTTAAAAAATATGATATCCATGACTCTTCAACTGTATTTCAAAATGAACAGCTACTTTATGGCCAGTGTCTGCAAATATATTTTGGGAAGAATCTTTAAGTGTCTGCGGTTTGCAGCTGGCTGCAGGAGACCCATACATATGAAGTAATTTGCTCCCTCTGGTGAATGTTAATTTTAGCCGTGTCTCACTCCTCCAGCACGTCATATTGGCTGCTTCACTACTATCAGTGGAAAGCAGCTGCTTTGAGGGCTGGAGTGCCGTCATCCATTTTTGTGAGGCTTGCAGTTTCTGGCACCATCTATTTAGTAATTCCATTTATTAGCGGTACGTTAGACTACAACACATGCTTTTAGGAAGAAATATGTATGTAGTAGATTCTCTGTGGTTGGTGGAGCTGTTGTATTTATTCGCTGTCTATGAGACATAAGGTTTAGGTTAAGGCTCACTTTAGTTCAATTTGACAACATAAATCCCCACATAATACTTTCACTCATCTTTATTTTCCACTGCGTCTCTAATACACCTCTTGCTGATTGTATATTGTGCCGGTTCCTTCCAGTAACAGCCTATACAAGGTATAACATCTGCGGAAAAAATGGACAATCATGCTATCATTAGCCAGATGAAGGAGCTGTGGGCTCGGCTCATGCCCATTAAACTGGCACCTCAGACAGCGAGGGCAGCCAGGCCAAACCAAGCATCACTTAAAACAGGAGCAGATGTTCTTTGAGGCCAATTAACAGGGGAGAGATGCAGACAACCTTGTGCACCAGAGGAGGGCTGCTGGCCCATATGGATACTAGAGACAATTAATTAGAGCGACAGACGTTAAAAATGGATCAGGAGCTGTATAAAGTCTTGCTTTAAATCCCTGAACTCCACAGATTGGGGTTTAATTATATGGTTGTTATTTGGTGGTTTGGAAGTTTAGAGCCGAAACGATAAGTGGATTGACAGAAAATTAATCAGCAACTGTTTTGATAATTGATTAATAGTTTGTCTTTTTTCAAGCCAAAATACCAGCAAACATTCAGTGGTTGCGGCTTCTTAAATGTGAGATTTTGCTGTTATTCTGTCTAAGATAT
The DNA here is from genome assembly GCF_040436345.1 of Pagrus major. NCBI lineage: Eukaryota > Metazoa > Chordata > Actinopteri > Spariformes > Sparidae > Pagrus > Pagrus major. Next base: position 19,445,605 of record NC_133233.1, read on the forward strand.
GATAAGAAGTTGATATGTTAAGGTTTAAGACTGTCAGACAAAAAAAGCAAATCGAAGACATTGCCGGATGCCGTTTTTCACTATTTTTCAACATTTTACAAACTAATCAAGAAAGTAATAAGCAAATTAATGGATGATGAAAGTGATGTTAGTTCAGCCCTAATAAAATTGTTTGAACACTTAAGTTTTTCGGTCACCTGCTATAGATATTCGCCAAATCAACTGCTTTACAAAAGGACATAAACAACAAAAATTAGACCAAGTAAAATAAGATAAAATTGTAATAAATTTAAGGTATCATACGAGACACAAAAAATATAAATAACCACTGGTTGTTTGTGTACAGTCTAGTCTTTTCTGTTGGCTGATCTCGACATCTGTACCTTATCCGTGGTCCAATTCGACTTAAGTGCAGCCACTCAAATCAGCAAGGATAGCCTCAAAAGTCTTCACTGATCTTTTACAAGTAATCCGGATCAACTCATTCAAACAGACGGAAACAAGTAAAGGAGAAAGGAAGATAAGCGAAAAAGTGAGTTAGGTTGTGGAAGTTGAGAGTAAAAGGTGAGAAGGACAGGGCAACAATTAGAGGCTGAATTGTGGCCAGAGAGAGTAGATTTATTTTTGAGCCAGCGAGCAATGAATAAAAGAGATGAAAGAAAGAGAGAGAGATCTGTCACACCACTAGTCTCTTAGCAAAGAAGTGCCATGACAACAGGTACCAGCCGGGTGAGGAGACGCACCCCTGAGAGGGAGAAAGAGGGAGGGAGGGAGGGAGGGAAGAGTGTAGAGGAAGGAAAGTGAGATTAAGTGGGTGGAGAGGAAGGGAGAATAAATGGAACAGAGAAGTGGAGGAGACATCTACAGTAGATGAAGACGAGATCAGTTTAACTTTTCCTCTGCTACTCCGTGTTTTTGTGGTTTCTGGAGGTTTCAGTGACCTGTCAGTCAGAGGAAGCCCCGACCTCTCCTCCGGAGAATCAGTACGTTCATCCTAATGCTTCTATAAGCTCACCCTCGGGAGCCGGCCACAAAGATCTGTTTCGCGATTGGGTGCGCGCTGAGGCTCAGCAGGGCGGGGTTAAACCTGCTGGGATGTTTCATATTCATACTCAGCGTGAATACATAATCAGTCCATCAGGTCACTGTGTGCTGTCAGGAGGAAGAGACTCTGACTTTGCTCTGCTTGGATGAATCTTGTGTGACTTTTTCACCACGTGGAGGAAAACTTTGTCATCGTGAAGTGTGGTCCAATCCTGCTGACAGATGCTGGATTCAGTCAGAGCAGGTGATCTGGGCTCGCAGGTTTGCAGGGCAGATGATGACCTATGGCTGAGCGCAGCGTGCCCTCTGGCCATCACCCCTGATCCTGCTCTGACCTGCCCACACAACAGGCTGCGGGGCTGAAATCTGCTGAGGACGGAGCTCCTCACTCCACGCTACCGGCCTGCTCTCGTTGCCATGATCAAACACGCCAAGAATAAAAATGTCTCATGGGTAAGTGAGGCGTGTTGGTGGAGTTTTCTTACCTATTCTTCCTCCTTCATGTGCAGCTTTTGATATCTGTGCAGGACTCTTTGCAAAACAACTGGAAGCCATGTAACATTTTTACATCACTATTGATAAGATTTTCTGGTTTAACAGATTATGTAGAGACTATTATAGTGTATTCCCATTGGTTTTTGATGCTCCTGTGCCCAGTGGCTACTCCAAAGAGAGGCTTAGAGATTTAGGTATTATATAACTACAAGCTACTACATGCCCACTTTATGAAATCTGGTTATCAGTCTGCCAACTCTGCCTGTGTTACAAGGAATGTGACTCTTGTTGATGAGTTGAAATTATAGAAAAGGGCAAATCAAGGCTAAATCTCCAAGAAAATACATTGCTCTTTGATTATAATCATAATAATCACAGTAGGTAATTGTGTGTTTTCTGTTATGTTTTCCCAGGTTTTTCAATGTGTGTGAGTTTGATATCTGATTCTTTGCCAGTGCAGACGGATCAGGGGAGATTAGAGTGAGAGTGGCTTTGCGAGGATGAAATCAGCTACTTGGGGAAAAGGGGGGTGGGGCAGGGAGGAGGGGATGTGATGGAGTTATGGTTTACTATAGACTCTACTTTCTGTCTGTCTGTGGACTTTAAAACATTTTCTCTCTCTGACTTGCATGACCTCCAGCCAGTCAGCTCAGCCTCTTTGTTATGTAATCTATTAACTGGAGTTACTGTACATCAGGTGCAGGTGAGACAATCATGGTGTGATGAACCTGAGGCTTAATCATCCTCCATATACACCATATGTTCTGTTCTCGCTAAACAGGCATTCATTTTTGCCATAACTTTGTACTTTTGTCCGGTATATTGTACATGTGCACGTGTGCATAAACAGAGATGTACTTATGTGCTTCCCTCCGGAGGGAAACACTGCTCCACTTTTTCTCAACTCACCCATATGGTGCATATGTCACACTGCTGCTCTCTGTAGCCCCCCTCTATGTCTCTATGTCTCATAATGAACCTGATCATTCCTGCACACACAGAGCTGGAGAGAAGACTACCTTAAACTACCTTAGTGGCTGGTGAAACAATGTCACGGTGCTGCGTGTCAAATTTAGGCTAATTAAATGTAGCCTACTAAAATCAATAGAGCCTTAAAACAGTTGCAGAGTTTTAATTTAGATACATTTTAATTTCATGAATGCTGTTTTCGTACAAATACACGTGTATAACATTCAGATGATCTACAGATCAGCTGTGTAGATAATTAGAAAACGTGATTGATTCTGTAATGTCAGAAGGATCTAAACGGGTAGATGTTTAAGTCAGGTTGCTGCATGCTGGCAGTCACCCACTGAGAAAAAACATCCAAAAGACATCTTTTCAACATTCACTATTGAGGTCCAAGTGACCCCTGAATGAGGCATGCACTTTACCAGGAGAGCTATTTATCAGCTTTAATAAGAACCATGTTTTGGTCATCCAACCTTCATCAAGTAGGCAAATGTTCCCAGGTTGAATGACAAAATGTGGTGCGTAATATAGAGCTGATAAATAACTCTCCTGGTAAAGTGCGTGCCTCATGCAGGCTAATGAGGTTGAGGCTCAGGTTTCAAATCCACCCTGTAGCCTTTGGTGCATGGAGTTTTAGGTGCCAAGCTTACATGAAGGTGGCAATATAGAAGATATTTCGTCCAAAAGTGTCCTCTGGGGAGCCTGAGTGTGAATTGAATATTGATTTTGTGTGGAAGTGGAAAATAGACATGATGGTGGTACTGGTGGCAACATCAGGGTGTCATCAGAAACCTTCTGACTGTTGGTGCCATCATTTAAGGAACACTTTTTCAATGCTAGAGTTAGTTGCACTGCCTTGTTCTCATGTCAGTCTCCACAGTTACATTGTGGTTGAATGTAGAAGACCCGGATACAAGGGCGCTGCTCAGCCTACCTTCCAATTTTGCCTAGTGGCCACTCATGGTACTGCAGCACAAAATTCTATGTGTGGCCCATAAAGCATTTTCCCCATAGAGCACCATTATAAAAGAGACGTCTGTAAAACTCTTGACAAGACAGCTCGAACTGCAAACAAGGTTAATTATGAGTCATCCTATTATGAATTTATGATCCTTGCTGGTTATATATGAATACAACTTTCCTCTAGCTGAGGCTAGAAATCTTCTTTGGTATATGCTCCAGGTGAGCAATTCTCATTGGACTGAATGGGCGCCATCTTTGGATTCACAGTCTTGTCCTATTCAAAATCTATGGGCTTACAGCTGCACTGACAGCGTGCAGTTTCTTGTCGATGTTTGTCTTGTTCCTCTGCAGTACCTCGTTTCTGCCATTTTCTCCTACACCGCCTAACAAAACACACAGTCGGCTAGATAATGTATATTTAATGAAAGAATGAGGAAGCAAGTACAAAAAGAATGTTGATTTGCAGCCTCTGTGAAAGTTTTAACAGAAAAATGTGACATGCAACTTTTCCTGCTTCCTTCACTTCAACAGTCTTTACATGTGTGCTTGCCATAGATTTGTCCACAGCCCCCACTACAGTGTCGGAGAGCAATGACAACTCTCTAAAGCAGGAGAGTGCGACGTGCAAGAATGTGTACATATAGGTTGTGGCTGACAGATTGGGGCTTTGACGATTCTGGGACCTTTTAGATAACATCTGTGTGTCGACAAAACCTTTACAAATCATCCTGCTAGGATGATGTTGAGAGGCTTGAGAGAAGTGTTGGATGGAAACAGTTGCCATCGTCAGATCCTAGTAGAGTAAATGTCTCCATATACATTATGTTTCTTTATTCTTATCCATCTATTACAGAGATCAGTCTGCAGAAAATCCAGATTTGTTCGATGCAGTTGCAGTGCTTCTGCAGTCCACTGATCCCAGGTATCTATTTGTCTATCCAATAAGCCTAATGACTTTTGAGAGCCACATTCATAATCACAGAAGTGGGCAGTACCAGGCGGATTAGGACTCCAGATGGTGCTGTTACTGCCCGACTGTCTGTCTGGCCATGGACGTACAGCTGCAAGAGGTCACATGTTTTACTACAGCGGTCAGCTCTGACACTGCAGCCCGGCAGCTCCGCTTCACATAGACTCATCAGTAACACTAAAGCTGACTATCACAGCACCAAGTATCTGTTGCTGGAGTTTTAAGGTATGTTTGTGTATGCGGTGTGTATTTCCGTCCGCTTCTTTTACGTCATGTCGTAGAGTTGACCATGCAACAGATGTCACACTATCAAATTAAAGCTTAATGCCCGGCCAGCTGAAGAAAAACACTTCAGAGCTAACCATGACACCGCAGAGCTTAAACACTCAACTGTGTGTGTGTGTGTGTTCACTCGTGCATTTCGGCGTGTGTGATCTGCCGGAGAGACTCTTCACTCCACATGAGGCATGACACTTGCTGTTGGAAGAGCTCTTGAGAATGACCACATCTCATTTTTCCACTAGATATCTCCCTGGTAGTGACACCGGTTGTATTTAAGAGCAACTTGCCAGGTAGCACAGCAGTCAGTGTGATCCCTTTTTGACTGAGGCAGAGAGGTTGGCTTTTTTTTTTTTATGCCAGGCGTCAGCTGCTTGCACCCCTGGGTCATGGTACTCTGAACAAAACCAGGGGATTTGCATAATTCATTACAGTCGCTGTGGAACGGAGAGGCGACACAGGTGTCCCGGGCATTGTGGGAGAACGAGCATGTCTAAGAAGCCAAAGGTAAAAAAAGAACAACACACAACCTGTTCTTGTTTTTCTGTAAATCGGCAGCTTACCTCTCTATCCAGAGCTTGTTCTATTAGTTGTAGCAGTTGCTTGTTCTCTGAGTGCTTTTTGCCGTGTTTGTGGATTCTTTGCTGTGCACAATTCTGCTTGTGACAACATCAAGAGGGTCACGATCTATAGCCTGTCTGGGAGGTGTTTACATGGGCCTATACCGTCGGAAATGCACCTATAAGTAGAGCTTAGTTTTTAATCATGGATTCATGCAGGACTGTGTCTGCCTTTTAGTCCCGTAGAGAGGCATTGATGCCCACAGGGCTTTACAGTGGGTGAAAGACAATCTGCAGGGTCATCTTTCTCTTTCCACGTGTAGATGTATCCGACATGTCGAGTGAAAGATTCTGTTCATTTGGCTAAATCCTATAGTTGAAAACTGATTTTGAGCAGAATGATATAATCTTTGCCACGTTACACAATGCTGGGCAGTGTTCTCGAATCTCTTGACTTGTGATTCCTGTGTGACTAGTTAGACAAAAGTGACTTTATGTTTTCCTTTTTTATTCTAAGAATTAAATCTATCACAAAAATGCATTGTTTGTGTATATATGAAGCTTGACAAATGCGCTGAGTGCATTTCCATATCATCAAATACTGTTTGGGATTTTTTTTTAAAGGGACTCTGTGTAACAATTTGTATTAATTCACATGTATTGATCACTTTTTACAGTAGCTAACGTTTAGAAAGGGAGTCCGCTAACATAAACTAGCAACCGACTTCCAGAACAACACAGAAGTTTCACAGAGTGCCTTTAAACTGTGCATTGTTTCCATCCATGTTTACTAGCTAGCGGTCCTCTTCTTCACTGCCACTGTCGGTGTATATTTGTGAATAACAGCCAGAAACTGTCGATAGAAAAGTAGTGAGGAACATGTCTGTTCTCATGTGGATGCATGATATAACCTAAATAGGGACCCGCTTGTCAACACATTATTACATAGTGCTATTAGTGGTCAAAAACTCCACAGGGGACCTTTTAAGAGGTCTGATAATCCAGTAATACACAAGAGAAAAAGCAGAGATTAGAGGAAAGTGGAAAAATAAAGCCCCAGTTTTGCAACCGACGCTGTAGAGCAGTCTCCTTTTCATACTACCTTTGTGCTATAACATCCTCCTAGGTAAAAAAAAAAAAAAAACTGACTGTAATACTTTCCAACCACGTATCATGTCAGTCATTTCTTCTACTCTGAATCCTGGATTGGTTTAAAGTCCAACGTAGATTTAAATCTCCTTATTGAGAGAAGCAATCATTACAAAGTGAATCGGGGGATCAAGTGGGCACAAGCAATCGCCCCTGTGGGTGTTATTGTGTGCAGCGTGGATCGTTCCCTCCCTCCTGTAGAGATGTACAGTACACAGAGCAGCATGTGACCACGCAGCAGATGACTGTCTCTCGCTGAACTGCTCAAACAGTTGGACTGTGTTAAAATTAGGAGCCCATCAGCAATGTCAGAGCAGCACACAAAATTGGCTTTGTTAGTCCAAAAGTGTAAAAATAAAAAGGAAGGGGACTTGACAAAAAATGTAATGCATCATGATGTGTTCAGAAACGTAGGACTGAAAAGAAAACTTTTAGTACATAATGTGACTGCAAGCAGATAGTAGAAGATGGCAAGGAATTTAAAAACTAGACATTGTTTAGTGTTTTTTGTCTATAATTAGGTAAACATGATTATTTGATAAACAGAAATCAGTTTTGAGGAAATTCAGGCTAAAATCTTTAACTGTTCAGTGTTTTTTATTTATTTAGTCTGACTTAATGGTGCATAATAAGCAGCTTATTTGAGCTTCCTTCCCATTTTTATCTTAATTTACTACTACTGGAAGCATTTCCTGTAAGAAGACCTCCTTTACTGTAAATCAAAGGAAGCAAGAAAATAACAATGTGTGTGTGCGTGACATAAATTCTGGATGGAAATCGGCTCAAACTCTGTCTGAATGTCATTTTTAAAGAAATGATGATCCAGACAGTGGAAACAGACAACTTTTTAAATCCCCCCTCTCCCAGTGTTTCCCTGTGGCCTTACTATTTGCATCACTGCCACAAATACAGTGTGAGCAGTATGGCTAGCAGCCAGACTACTGTCCAAAGCAGAAAACCACCTAGAACACTGGATCTCAGTGCTTTAAAAGGGCTGAGTAAAACACTCAATTGTACAGTAAATTAGGCAGGCTTTGTTACTTACTGATCTAGTAGAAAGAATTCTGGTTTTGACCCATCTCAAGTCTCGCTGGTAAGAGGCAGCACATATCAGCGGGGGAACAGATTTTGTGAACACTGAACAAACAAGTTTTTCAAGCAAGTGTTTGTGAGTTAATGTGCATGTGTGTGCATGAGTAATGCAAAGCCTGATCACTAAATTACCAGATATAAAGTCGTCCACATAACTGATTAAAAATAACTGCCAAAACCCCCTCATATCTGTGTGTCACCAGAGTGTAGTGGGGAGTCACTGTATTCTGTGTGTGACATTGTGTTTGCATACAGTGTGTGATTGTATCGCCCTCTGCCTGCGTTTGCCTGACCCGTGCGTGACCGTATTGGTCACAACGGTCCCATTTTGCCGGCTGAAGAGTTTTTCCTATGACTCCATGTGGGACAGCCGATGTGTTGATGTGTTCAGAGAGCGTGAAGTGAGTCAGCACCACACATTGCACTGCGGCCGCCAAACGTTGTACACCGTTATACATGTCAGCGCTTCGGAAGTCATCAAGTCTTTTTTTCCACTCTCTGTCGAGCAACTCAGAGATGATCTTCATTCCCTTGGGCATGCTTGACAAGTTTCCCTTGTCTCCACTGACTAAACACATCTTGGGAAGGGTAAGCTTTACTCAACCTTAATTTCGGTCCAAACTAGAAATGTGCCACATAAATAAGCTTAGGCTCTGGACTTCACTACTCCGATATCAGTTATGCAGAAAAGTTTTAGCCCCATTTGGATGGTGTGTGTGCAGGTTCAGTGCTTTTCTGAGGTTTAGCACACATGCTAGCGGGATGCCCTTTGGTGGAGTGGAGGAAACTCTCGAGTCGCTCGGAGAGGCAGCAGGAAACTGAACAGCTGGGGCTTCTCTTCCTCTTTCCCATCCTCTATCTCCCTCTGTCTATCAGTCTCTCTCCCTCATTTTCACTGCTTCCCTTTCTCTCATTGTCTGTAATTAGAGATGGTCCTGGGGCTCAAGTGGCCTGGCTTGTGTTGTAGCTAGGTAACCTCAGTCAGATGCTGGCTGCCGGCCCTGGGGGTTTCATTAAATGTGAATCACAGCCACATCAGGCCCGGCGTGGATTCTCAAGCCTGATCTGGATATCATGCATCACGATAAGTATAGTCCTGCTTTAAATTCAAGCTTTATTCATTAGACCTGAACATGATTTTTTTTCTTTCTCTGTACTGTACGGGTTTTTTTTGTAAACAGTATGATAATCTTCAATTCCCATACGATAGTATGCCCTTAAAATGGTATATCGCTGCAACCCAAGCCACATTTTTTAATGTACAGATGTGAGAGTGATATCAAAGCTCTTATCACTCTCACCAAAAAGCCAAACAAGCCCCTTTTCTATAATGTAGAATTATTCCTTTAATTTAGTCTTAACATGAAACAGCTGAAAACTATCCCTTCAAAAATTCAGTCTAAGCTTGCAAAATTATGATTTATATGAAAATATCTGATCAAAGAAAAGGTCAGAAAAGACAAAGAAGCTAACCAAGCATTCAATGCCAACTGTCTGCACTTTGCAGTCTTTAATACTCAATGCTGCAGATACAAGTCAGTCAATACACAAAGAATTAGCTTAAACTAATTTTAGTGTTATTTACAGTGTGTGAGGGAAGATGATCTGTTGTCTTTTAATGTTCAGATTGTAATGAGTCATTTACAGGATCATCTAAATACAGTGCTGTACTTACTAAAAAACGTTTTAGACAACAAAACGTATTCCTACAGTGAATAGGGAACTTTTTTCCCTTCCAGGGAAATCTAAAAAGATTTATCCACCATCACTTGAAGTCCTCTTGGAGAGTTTAATTTGTGTAATAGCATTCTTGGCAAGGCAAAAGGCCTTTGGAGGAACCTTTCTGACGGATCTCCAATGATCTAATTGTGGTGTATCTTAGCCCATCAGTGATCTCCTTAAGTTTACTAAACATTCATAACAGCATTTGTGTGGATCATGGCCTGTTGTGAAAGCACATTTGACAGAAAACAAAACACTGTTGATGTTGTTGGATATTGTTCCTGTCTTTGGCACGATGCTCCGGGTCAGAATCAATCAATTATCTTCAGTATCTGTCATTGTTTTGTCTTGTGTTATGATGTCTTCGATGTTTTGATCTTGTACCGATGTAACACAGATTAACTCGTGATCCTGAGTGCTGTAACACTGAAAAGTGTGTTTTGGCAGAGTGGAGAGGTTTTGTTTAGGACTATTTATTTAATAGTGAGTGGTGGCCACTGTGGAATCACACCAGCATGCTCGTTGGACTCCCGTGTTCACTCCTGATATGGAGGCAGATGGAGATAGAAGAGTCTGGTGGCATGAGAGTGTGCTGTTACTAAAGCACATGGATGTGATCGACGCTATACTGTTTTGTGATTAATCCGACTCTGCACTTTTCCCTCTTGAAAACAGACTGATATGAAGTGATTTATAATATCTATTTAAAGCTAAAATGGCTGAAAGAATTAGTCAATTAATTTGTAGTCTATCATCACGTAATCAAGCAGCAAAAATGCCCCAAAATCCTGGTTCCACTCTCTTAAATGTGAATATTTGCATGTTTTTGCCATCTACAGTTTTGGTTTTGGACAAAACAATCAATTAAAACATGTCTCTGAGCAAGCCTCTGAGAACGTGTGCCAACTTTCTGAGATTTGATAGAACGTTCAGTCACTGAATTAGGGAAATAATCTACAGGTTCATTGAAAGTAATCATTAGTTTTGTAAACTTTAGGGATTCAGATTAATGAATAAGTGATTATCGCTCACCACCACTTCAAGTTTAAGCTTCAGGACTTAACAACCATTTACGGCATTATGATTTAAAAAATAAATAAAAACACATAAATGGTCTTGGTCTTTGTCATGGGATAATTGTTGATAATAACCAAAATATTGAATATGACCAGCCTTATCCTGTAAGCAGCATATATACAACAAATAATATTGTTGTTATACATTTAATATTCAGGGATTCCTTATTGTTTTATCTCAGTTACAAGTTCAATCACTAACACACAATGAACTGTAGATTGAACAGCTATATCTACAAATTGGAGAGAAATGCTGATCTGAGGTGAAATGAAAAAATATTTAGTTTGGCTAAAACATTAGCAACTGTGTTGTTGTGCTGTCAGCTGTACATAGTCAATGTATTGATTGCAGAGCTGCTGGAACCCTGATGCAGCTTATTTCACCTCTTTAAATAAGTCTATTTGCTGAACAATGTACACTCATTTGCCAGTTTTGTAGTTCATCTACAGTAGTTAAAATTCATATATAAATCTAATACAACAGCCATGCAATAAATCCTGCCTTGGGTTTATAATGTTTAGCTTTTGTTGAAACTGTCTTGATGACATGTTGACTCAACTCATTTTGGAGGATGTAGTAGACTGTTACACTGTTATACTGAGAGGTTTTTAGGTTTCAGTATGTAGAGTAAACATTATACACTTCACGATGGTAGTATTTATTTCAAACACAATGTAGGAGCAGCAGAATCAGAATGTAGTCTACCACCAGTCTCTTCACACTGTACAAGGTCACTCTTTAGTAACTACATAATGAAAGGCAACAACTGTTGGCAGTGTTATTTTTTTTTTTTTTTCTAACTGAAGCAGACTGGGATGTTATATCGATCGTGGTCCAATTACTGTATGCTGGTTTGTGAGCCATCCTTGTTGGCCTTTGTGTGCTTGTCAGAGTGAACGCCTGCTGACGTCATTGTGTGCATGTATACTGATCGATAAGCCAAAGGCAATGTCGGCACTCATTTCCCAGTGCTGAAAGAACTGGAAGACATTGATCCATCAAATCCCATTCAGAGAGCCCATTCAGAGAGAGCTGATAATTGCTGTCGGCAGTGAAGAATGCTATTGTATCATTACATTACAGGATTTAAACAAAATAGAGCAACTAAACTGGACAATAGCTTTTCTTGCTTTAGTTGATTTGACATATTGTATACAGTATGTGATTGTAGAGGCTTTTAGCTAAAACCCATTACACACATTAGACACAGTACATTTTATTATGGTTGGCCTCAGCATAAAATCCTGGCAGGGACACAGGGTCAGTAAACATACAGTGATTTTTAAGCATTATTTAATTAAGTGACATCTAAAAATCACCTTTCAAAGTGTTTCCTGATCATTATCATAAACTCCCTTTACACTCCTTTGATTTTCTTGCCGTGTGTTGCAGACACATGTATTCATTTTTAGTCATTCACTAAAGAAGACACCAGATCACACTTCTGATCAGCTGTCATCACGCTCAGCATGTCGAGGTTTTTTCCTCCAGGGCTGAACTTAATTAGAGTCTGCTTTTCACCTTCATTTACCTTGACCTCATGTTCCCAGTCTAGGGTTCAGATTGGGCTACAAACTGTGATTTATTTAAGGGTTAAAAAGCAAAAACAAAAATTTCACTCATTTCAGGTCAAATTTGAATATTTTTGAATTCTCTTAATAGTAAATCAAAATGAAGGACTGTAGTTGAAAATTAGCCAAGATAAATAAACTGGCACACTTACAGCAATGACAGAAATATGAATGTACGTTGTCCCTGTAGCTTTATAAATGAAATAAATAAATAGGTTTGGGACTGATAGTTGGACAAAACATTACATATTAAGACTAGATTATACTCCAGTTTTCTATGCTGTTCCAATCTGATCTCTGTAGCGGTACGTTCGTACCTTAGCTGTAGCTGTGAGTCAGGTTAGCTGTTTGCCCCTTTATCCAGCCTTTATGCTAAACTAGGCTAACCAGCTGCTGGCTGTAGCTTCTTACTTAATGGACAGACATCTAACTCTATACTTTTTTAGATTTCCACTTAGTTTTATGTGTTTTTTTTAAATATATGGCTACGTAATAATAATGTAACTTATTATTTGCCATATTTATTGCAACAAGACATAATATAAAACATTATAGGATGTTTTATACATGCCAATTGAATTTTCAATTTCTGATTTTGTTTTTCCAGACAAAAGTTTTATTTCAAACTGACGCACCAGGACTTGAAACCATTGTCCTGGTGTGATGAGGATAACTATCCCACAGTTTGTCACGTGCCGAGCACACGCCCTGGATGATAATCCTCAAAAAGGGGTTAACCCTGATCAAACACAATATAATCCAGGATTTAGGCTGGGCTGCCCAGAAAACATTTTCTCCCAACTGAAAAATACAAATCTGGGCTTTACTGGGATGTCGAATAAAGCTCAGGGCTTGTAGTCTTATACTTGAATGATCTTACAGGTTAGACATAAAATCATCTGTGCTGTTCAGTTGGATGTTTTTCCAGTGACCTCACTGCATTCCTCTGTTGTTGCTCCTTTATTTATTACACGGACATTTAAATGAGTTATGGTTTTATTTTGTGAACTCGTGACTCAGCCGTGGCAGTTTCCAGCTCATGTTTTGACTCACGTTTAACCGCTTTATTAGAATATTTACATGAGCTCTGACGTAGCAGCAGCTTGATTACAAAACACATCACAGCTTCAGAGTGTCTGATGTCAGATCACAGAGGTGGATCTGCTGGGAGTTCCTTTGAAGTGAATGTGTTTTTTATTTTACAGGAACCACCACAGTTCTCCACCAGCTGCATTACACTGGAGATGTGGCTGGTAGTAGAAATCTGTCACTTGATTACTAAACCAACTTTTATATGGCTTTAATTTTATAGATGTGAGAGTTTGTAGTGTGTTATGCTCTTATTCTACAAAGTAACTTCCCTTTTTTCCTTATGTTTTAATGTAAAAACAAACAAAACTATGTGCCATCAAATGACCGGAACGGAAAGTTTCAATGGCTTCGGTCCCCTTGATGATGAAAGCAAATATGGCATTTCGTCGATGTAGTGAAGATAATTACTTCCTGACGTTTTGGTCTCAGCAACATGTGCTGAGACTATACAGTGAGTTCAAATCCTTTAGCCTTCCTCTCGTCAGAGTGTAACCTCTTTAAGGCAAAGCGGAACACATGTAAACTCCCCCCAGATCACACACTCGCACACAGACATAAAAAGCTTCTGCAGCTGCTTTTGGTGCTTTCTGGAATTTTCAGGTCGGCCCTGTTGGCCAGAGATCTTACTTCCTAACTGGCTGTGTGTGTGTGAAACAGAGAGAGTGTATATATGTGTGTGTGGGAGGGAAGAGGGGCAGGGGGGCTTGTTTTTGGGGCTGGAGGACGGTCGCGGCGCTCTGAAGGAGTGTTCTCCCAGCGTGGGAAAGACGCTTGCCTTTTCTTTGCCTCTCAGGGACTAAAGTAGGCCAAAGAAGGGCTGAACTAACTTCTCTCCTCCGGCTCCAACTTTCTCTGCAAAGCTGTTTGCCTCTGGAGCTGGGACAAGAGGGTTTGTCGGAGCGAAGCAGTTGGGCTGGTAGGAGTTCCTGTGCCCTGAGAGGAGATGGGCAGCAGCTGAGGAGATTTTCTCCCAGCCGGGCTGAACACTCGTGTCGGGTAGGCTAGAAATGTATCACTCCGGCAGTGAGGAGTCAGATCTGGTAAGTTTGAGTAAACATGCTTTCTGCTTCTCAAACAGTATCCTTTCACACTTTTCTGAGCCTAACTCAGCTGTACCTCTCCGTCTACTTCTCTCTACCCTCTGAACAAAGAGGAATGGCTCAGACTGCAGGAGAATGGAGGTTATTAGTGCAGGATTTAAAGGGGCGTAATCATATACTTCCTATTTTTCTCCCTCGTCGCTTCGCCTCAAAGTTAGTGAGAGTCCCGCTCAAGATGCACACAGTGTCTCGATAGCAGTGTGCTGTTCTGAGACAAAAACGCTCGTTTATAACGCATCTTGTTTGAATTTGCAAGCACCGCTGCATGACCACTACTAGCTTAAAGTGGGGAGCTGAGACAGTGGTTAACAAGCAGAAAGAGGGAAAGAAAGTAAACATCTGGGCTTAGCTTGGTCCTTCATGTACAGAGACCGGTAAAGAGCACAAAACTTGGCGTCAACCCAGAGCAAAAGCCAAAGTTTTGTTTGTTCGCCACATGAGCCAAACAGAGAATCTCTGTAGTTTTTGTCTTTGTCGTTTTCAAGTCCTTTGTATAACTTTAGTACGTAATTTGAGCACCATGAATTTAAATGAGTGGATGTCACGTTCATGCAAGTTTCATGCAGGAGTCCAAATATTTTCCTCTGACAGTAATCAGTGTTCGTCATCAACCACACCCGTGTATTAATGTCTAATTAGTCTCCAAAAACAGAAGTTAACACAGAAAATCCTGTTTTAGCGGCAGAAGCTGAGTATAAATACTAGGTGACAAAGCAAATGTGCATAAAATGATATGCAAAACATCTTGAATAGTTACAGGTGATTTGATTGTACAGCCATAAGAATGATCTTGGATCTTTCTTGTTTGAAAATAATTTGAAAAACAGTGTAATGTAGACCTACAACGATTAGTCTGTGATTATTTTGAAGAAGAGTAATCGCATAATGTCTTGATAATGGATGAATAGTTGCTGGTTCCAGCTTCTTAAATGTTAGGATTTTATGATAGTGAATGAAGAGTCTTTGGGTTTTAGTTGCTGCCCTAGTGTAAACATTTCAAGGCTTCGTTGAAGACTTAAAACAGGTTGAAAGGGTATATTTTTGATACTGTCTGACAGTGTGGAATAAGACAAGTGAAAAAACAAAAAGCAAAAAAAAAAAGTGTGTTCACGGGCTAACCAGTCTGGTATAACATTTACTATATGAGTGACTAGGGTCAGATAAATTGAAGCTATTAAATCATACTCGTGCTACAGTGTTTCTGTAGTGTGTCCATGTCTCCATTCAGCAGATACTTCAGTCTATCTTGATTTAGTTGTGGGTATGAGAAACAACGTGACCAGCTGCTCTCTGTTGCTTAGTCTATAGCTGGTTCAGCTCATCAGCTCGTTTAGGTCTTCGAAAATCAATCATTCCCTCATGCAAGCTCTTTTTTGATTGATTCTGTTCAGGACTTGTAACCCGACGTATTCATGTAACCGATCGCCTCCCTTTGGTTTGGTGCTGAGCAAAACCTATTGTATCTTGAGTGCATTTAATTATCACTCTGTGAGTATCTTTGTCTGGGCTGTGAATAGTTAATGCAGCTGATTATGCAGAGGTTGTTAGGAAGCTGAATACTTGAATGATACATTTTTCAAGAGTATATAATACTTCACGCATTCAAGGTGAAGGTAGGATAAATGAAATCTTTCCTTTTGGTTCATATTTTGATCTCTTTGCTGCATCACTCCAATCAGTCTAATCAGCAAGAACAAAACCAAGAATATTATGGCTACAGTGAACGTATCGCATGTCTTATCATTGATGAGGGTTTCAATCATATCATCTTGATGATATTGATTGTTCAACAATATCAGCAAACAACACAAAAAAGGCCAAATCAAACGTATATTATATCTAATGTTGTAACATGGCTGATGTCTACATGAAAAGTGAATAACAGTGCAGCATTATTTTAAATAAGCTCCTAAAAACTACGTTGTCAAAAAGCTAAAGTTTTTTACTACAAGACAATAGTGGCTGCTCTTCAGGCCAGAATAAAAGAAGAATGTAATCAAGTAATTGCATTGAAATAGCACTGGGAGTTTTAGAGAATCTATACTTTAATGGTTAACACAAAAATCGTGGGCTTTGTTTCTTCAGATAGAGTTAGAATATTCTTAAGAGTAACCCAATTTAGAGAGAGCTTGTGGTTTCTTTTATTTATCTCTGAAATCTGGGAAATCCCCATTCCTCATGCTTTGGCAACAACATCCATTTTGCATAAATCACAAATTTAGCCAGGGAATTGCTCCAGAGTGTATAATTTATCTCTGTACGAAATAAAATAAATGAAGCTGAAATCATTTTACTCGAACACAGTCCCATTTGTAGGATGGTATGTTTTGCTCCACTGGAGATGGTTAGCAGCTCGTTCTGCTCTCTTAGCCAGTTCTCATCAATCATCCCCATAGCCCGCTTCCTACACTAGGAAACTGCCAGAATATTGACGACGCAAGCACAAAATAGCAGCGCAGAGCAGAGCAGCCCCTGGCCTCTCTTACTGTATCCCCTTGATCAGCCATCATCCTATTATGGTGCTGTGTTTCCACAGAGGGACCTGAGAGGGAAGGAGCTGTGAGATAAAGTAGATCTCGCTGTGAGGGGATTCACTGTTAACGAGAGCAATGTTCCTCAAGGGACTGCTGCTGCTGGTCGCAGGTAATACGTACTGGAGGGAAAGGATTAGCACATAATTTGCAGTTGTAGAGATCCCGTCACCCTGCATTTGTCTTGCTATAATGTTGGAGGGATTTGAACTGCTCTCTGTGAGGTGCAGCAGTAGTGAAGCAGAATTGAAACACACATCCAAATGTTTATTTTTAAGTCATATAGTCAGAACAGCTTAGCGCTGAACAGCACCTATCAGTACTTTTAGACTAAAGTCTCCAATATTTGGTGCCAGAATCTGAAATCTGTGAAGTTTATACATTTTTAGGCTCCAGCGGTGGCAGTGACAGTATCCAGACCAAATTATTTCAACAACTATTAGATGGATTGTGGTTCTCGTTGATGTTAGGATCATAAGGACGAATCCATTGTTGGTGACCTTTTGATAATACTTTTGTTTATGACTAAATCTGCAAAACTAATCACATCAGTCTCAGCTGTACTTTGTTGTTTCTGCTAATTAGCAAATTAAGATGGTCAACATGGTAAACATTATGCCTGCCAAACATCAGCGCGTTAGTATTCTCATTATGAACATGTTAGCATTGTCATTGTGCACATAGATACAGCCTCACTGAGCCACTAGCTTGGCTGTAGACTCTTGTCTTGTTTTAAGGAACGTTATAAGAATCTCAAATTGTAAAAGTCTTGGAGCCTTGGGCTTTTTTTTTTTTGGTTGAGCATTTTTTTACTTTTTTCTGGATTTTTATTTTTTTACGAAACGGATAATTGATAATTTAAACAAATATAGAAAGATTCAAAATGTACCGATAATGAAAGTCTGTGTTAGTTCCTGCGTTGTTTTTGACTTTACGTTTTTTTTAAGAATGAATTTCATTGCACTACTTTAAATGTAATCTGTGTTTAGGTCTTACTCTATGTGTGCAAAAAAGCTTGTAGATATCAGAACATTATTAGAATGAATATCTAGTTTTAAGCTCTCTTGCCATGTGATTGATTTCTAAGTTTCTAGCTAGCAACTGAGCGCTCTGGGATCATGTGATTGAGAGCCAGTGAGTCCATCACCTCGATGGGATGATGCACTTATCTAATGCACTGGCACATGGAATGCTGGGTAAACACTTTTTTCATAGGCCTGTCAGTGTCACCTTGACGTCTATGCAGCCAATCCCTCTTTTGTCACAACAGAGGGATCATTACTCCTCCCCCTCCTCTATCTCTCTCCCCATTTCTGTCTCTCACTCACTTTCTTTTTCTTTCACAGATGTGCCACCAATCTGTTTCTCTCTCACTTTCTTGCTAACGTGATGTTCATTCTTCTGTTCTGTGTTAAATATCAGCAACCATCCCTTGTAGCAGCAGTCTCACATCTCTAGCTGTTGGCTGTCATGTCTGCTCTCATTGTCTCTGTTTGATGGAGAAGATGCTGTTTGTGAACCGATGATTTAATTGACTTTGTGTTGCGCTGAGTGAAGTGGCAGTGATGGACAGATGGCTGGGAAAAGAGGCTTTGGTTCCAGCCAAGAATGAGTCACACCAAGCCTGAAACTGCTAGCACGCTCGCTCAGCCCATTGTCAGCCCCGCTGCAGTCAGCTACAGTCCGTCAGCCAGAACTGAACATGACTTGGCACGAGCAGTGATCCTCATTCTTCAATCATGATGCATGTGAGGTACACTGTGGAATCTGACCACGCTGGCCCATTTAATTCACTGCTGATGCTCGTCTGAGTTTTGCTTGTTTCGCTCATTTTGTTAGAAGGTCTGAATTTAGATGAACTTCACTCCTTCACACTTAGAGTTGAGATCGGGGTTTCTAGCGGGTAATGTTTACGAACTGCTGTGTAAACTGTTGGGTCATTCATGACTTATTAACCCCTTGAACCGCAGTCAATTTTTACTCCTTATTAATTAGGGATTATGGCATGTTGTCACTACATGTCTTAGCCACACATATAATTGTGCAGAAAGGTTATAATGCCATTTATAAGCATGTGTATGGCACTTTACATGTATTGGTATATGGAGGACTGAAACCAAAAGTAAAGCAAAAGGATTAAATGATGTAGTCTGCCATTAAATGCACCAAAAATGATTCTAAAAATGAATTCAGGGATCAATTAATCCCCAATACTTGGACACTACAGACACAATAGCAGCTCTTTGACTATATTGAGGAACGGGACTCCTGAGTCACACAGAGTCTCGTTTGCCTGATGCGTGTTCTCGTCGACTCGCATTTTGTGTCTCATCACCTGTAACGTCATGTAGAGATGATTTTCATTTTGATGATCATTGCTGCTCCTGTCTCGTGAAAAACTACTTCCATGCAGAATGTGAACTGTGGTCGACCACTCAAAAGTCATCTACCTTGTCCAATGGGTCAGCGCATCATTTCAATTACTGCATTATTAAGTACTTTTTTACTATATCAGCTAAAGACCTACCTATCTTAACGGTTTTCCAGCAGAAAACTTCTCATAAAGCCCCTGAAAAGTCAGGGAGGAACAACATTATGAAACGTCCTCTGGGGCCGTGAATGTTCTAACACAGAGCAAATATCTGTATATGAAGAGGATGGTGTCGCTGTCCCAGGGATACAAGAGCTGCATTGATGAGCCTCAGTATTCTCAGAAATGCATTGACAAAATCATTCTCACCTCAAGGTCCTCTCAGTATCTGTTCTGGAGCTTTGAAAAAAAAATCAAGTGATCCTTCTCACCAGATCGACCTGTTATAGTACTGTAGATGTTACATTTTTTTAAAAATTTTAATTACTGCCGTCCATGTCGTCCATGTTAGTTACAAAGTTGAGAATGAAAGTTGATCCTTGACCTTGGAAACAAGTTGACAACAGTCAACTAATGTTCCCAAGGTCACAAATTTACTTTAATTCTCGAACAATGCAATGATGGTATAAACTATCAGTGCATTGTTGTTTCCATTTTAGATAAATATTTTGCTTACAGTTTCCATCATGGTTTAGAAACTGTTAGCTAGTATTTTATGTTCAACATTTGCTTACATGTGAGAATTTGCTTCTTCATCGTATGTGATAGTAAATAAAGAATGTTTGGGTTTTGGACTGAAAAAGAAGCAGTTTTTCACAATTTTATTGAGATTTTATCAAATAAAACCATAACTCAATAAATAAAAAATGATGAAAATAATCATTAGTTGGCGCCCTACTTCATTGTTCTTGAGCTTTTGATGGTATCAGCAGTTGAAGTTTGCTCAGTTGCCATACAAGGATAGATGTCAACATCTGTGCATTTCAGTAGGACAAGAACGAGGGTGATTTTTGACGTAAAATGCATCAGCCACTTCAGTCTCAAGTGCCAGGGATTATTCCCTTGGAAAGCCAGAGATGCACGTAACCATCCCCCTCTATATTGAGCAAACCACAAAGGCAAGAAGGCCAAAGCCATTGGGAATTCTGAGAGAGATGGGAGATGAGTGCAGAAGAGTAAGGGGTCATATGGGATGGGAAGGAATGGAAAAAGGTGAAAAGAAGTGCAAATGTGAAAAAAGTCAGAACATTTGGGGAACAGCAAAGAGGGGGGACATGAATGAAAATACAATTGGGAACAATAAACAGTGTGAGTGAACATGCAGTGTGGCCTGAGTGGAAGGGAAGAGTCTTACTATATGTTAGAATTGAGATAAAACCAGCTAAACTTAGCAAAGATTCCTCGACCGTGAGAGCACTTTATAGCTCACATGCACACCCTTTATTTTCTGCATGACTACAGCTCTCCATTTTTATAGTGGACACATATGGACACATATAACTCCTATAGTGGCCAAAAATGAAAATGGAAGCTTTCAGATCACGAAGAGGTTCCTTGGTGTAACGGTTTCATCCACTGTAAGTGATTCTGTCACATTCAGGAGGCAGCAGTGGCTGACTCACAGCCTCCTGTTCCACTGTGGTAATAGCCACAATGATTTGTGATGTTGTAATGTAATGATTGGTGTGCCACTGCTGCATGTAGAGGTCATTGGTGGTCTTACAGCAAGGACCTCTGTCCAAATGAATCAATAAGTGCGGTATAGAGACCACAGGACAATTGCCCTTTCAATTCCCCCCTTGATCGCTCTTTCTCTGACCAATGCATGAAGACGGCCAACTCGCACACACATTGCTGTTTGTCAGTTCTGCCTCCCGAGACTGCCATTGCAGATTTGTTGCACAGTTTCCTTAGGAAGTAGAATTGATATTGGACATTTCTGCAGAACACTAGTAAGGTCCAGTACAAACCTGAAGTAGTCTGCCATTAATGTGGCGAGGTAAAGGGTGTAGAGGTCGTGGTAGAGGTTGGACTTGTGCTGCTGCATTGTGTCCAGTCTCAGACCAACATTTGATATGGTGTTTTTAAGAAAGAACTTAACCAACGAGGGACGTTTTCCAGGCGCCTAACAATTACTTTCATTATTGATTAATCTGCAGATTACTTTCATGATGAATCGATTGTTTAGTTCACAACTGCTCATCACAATTTCCCAGAACCCAAAGTGACGTCTTCAAGTAGCTTCATAGGTCCAACCAACAGTCATGCTGCTTGTATGAAAACACTGCCATCAAATGTAATGTAGGGTTGTTTTTTGCATTGACTGGTATCGACGCCTTGTTTGACGATGGTGGTCGAGTGGGAAAGTGAACAGGAAGAGTGTCCAGTAATCAGAAGATTTACAAGCTATTCAAGCAAGTGTGAAATTCCTGCTCCTTTGAATGGAGCTGTGACTCTCAGCCCGCTGGGTGAGCCCAACAAACCAATGCTTCTCCTCACGGATCAAAGCAGTATCATAGCGCTGTTAGATTATTATTAGTGGCCTGTGTGTGGGTGACACAGCGCTGTCAGTATCAGTGTGGCAGTGGGTCTAGAGGTCGGCAGTGTCAGGCAGCCGGAGGCTCGTTCTGTCGCTGCGACTCTTTGTCAGTGTTGCTATCAGAGCTCAGACTTCACAGCTCGACCACGCTCATCTCCGGGCTCCACGTTCATAGCATCTGTGCCCTGTGCCCTCTTGAGGCTAGTGTCAGCCCACCTCACTGAAACATATGTGACCATTGCACAATTTCTGGGATTCGGCCATTGTTTTCTTGCCTAAACTGCCGTTGTATCTGAGGTGATTTTATGATGGACAAGACATTTTTTCTTGTCCACCCTTCCCATCTAGCTCATCATTAAAACTTAATCTACCTCAGAAAATCAGGCTAATTGGTCTTAATGAGCTAAAATCACATTATTTTCCTCCTTCCTTTCCTTTCATATGTTTCATTTTTAAGTGTACGTGTCTTGTTGAAAGACCCTGAGCAGATGGAGGCGTGTCATTGATTGGTTATGATAAGCAGCACTGATTAGCATGTCAGCCTTTGATCTACAGTTAGTGCTCCTTGGGGAGTGACTGGTCTTATTTCAACCGCTGGTCCCACAGGCCCACCCGTGACTTCTCTGGCCTCACACAACCTCATGACAGGTCAGACCGAGGAGCATCATGCATCAGCAGTGCAAAAAACAGTTTGAATAATCCTTCTGCAGGCTTTAATTTCGGCTGTTTCTTTATGAGGATAGGAAAATTTTAATTAACGCTGTAATTATTCTCATTTGTCCTGTGTGGCTTTGCAATGCGCCGCTCAGTTGTAATGAATCACGGCTGATCTGACAGACGGATTTAGAGCAGCTTCACCTCAGAATCCCTAATGCTGAGACCCTTATGTTTCACTCTCGAGCTGCAACTAGCTATTATTGTTATTTTCTGATGATACATTCTGTGTACAGTCATACATGACAGAGAAATGCAGCAAATTGTTTCATTGAAGCTAAAACAAGAGATTTTCTTTTGCATTTTTGCTTGGAAAAAAAAAAAGTTGTCTGTTTTGTTTAGCATTTTGCACAGCAGTAATCATTTAGAAAAATGACAAGAAACATCCAGTCCATGTTCTTGATAACGTTTAAATAAATGTCAGCTCTGCTTGTCTCGTTGCTTTAGTTTCCCAAATGTTGATACAGATAAAGAATAAATTACAGGGGTAGGAGGAGGCGTGAACTATTTTCAGCTTTTAAAGGAAGGCATGTAAGGAAAAGTCTTAAGATCTGCTGCATGAATCAGTAATGAGAATAATGATTAGTTGCAGCTCTAATATAATGCGTGATAAAAGGGAGCTGATTAAGATTCCAGTTTTAGGATTTTATAGCATAAACAAGCTCCTCAGCTCTGAGAAGATGTCGACGTGACACCTATTTTTCAACTATAAACAGCTCAATTGTCGTGTGTTTACAGCTAAAAAGAACAAAACAGCATGAACATATGAACAGTTCCCATATTTCACATGCACTGCCCAGCACTGATCACTGCAGACGCACAACGAGCAGATGGACTGACTGTGAGGGGTAACTGAGGGAGAAAAAAAATGAGGGGAGTGACAGAGAAGGAGGAGAAGGAGGGGTGGGCAGAGACAGCGATAGAGAGGCAGAATCACTGAAGGAGTGTGCAGGACAAGCGCTGACAGGCTGAGACACAGCGCGAGAAGGAGGGAGCTTGCAGCACCTGAGAGGCAGCAGCTTCATTAGCATCAGGAGGAGAGTCAGTCACAGGCAGCCTCACCAGGACGCGTGTAGATAAACTGCTACAGCGGAGGAGGAGAGCGAGGCTGGAGCCAAATCTTGAATGAGAGGATGAGAAGCATCACTGCCACCTGACTCATACTGGGAGTCAGCCTCAGCACCTGCAGCGGCAGTCTGAGCACTCCGGCTATCAAGGAGACTGGGGCAGACGGGGAGAGAGCTGCTGAGATTATGCGCGGGGCAGAGAGCTCCTGTGGATTCCCCATCTTTGGCAACGGCAGGAGCAGCAGGAGCTGTGGCTCTACAGATAGCAGCAGAGCTAGCTGGAGCTGCAGCAAAACAAGGAGCGCTCACTCCAAATCTATTTATTTATCCAGAGATGAAGGTAGCATTCACAGCCAAGGTGTAACTGGAACCAGCTGCCGATGCTCCCACAGTGTTGAATGTACCTGTAGCCAGAGCAGCGATGGTCGCTGCAGCGCTGGTGTAAAGGTGACCACAGCAGTGCAGTTAGGTGTAGTTGTAGCAGCAGCAGGGGGGAGCAGTGGCTCAGGACACTGAATGACCAGTGTGGCTGATGAAGGCCACCTGGATCCGCTTGCTGAAACGAGCCAAGGGAGGTCGCGTCAAGAGCTCTGATGCCTGTGTAAGCAGATTTTGAGTGTGTTTACATTGTGAAAGCGTGTCCGTGTTTGTGTGTATGTGTATGTGTTGTGCAGTCTCCAGTCCATCCATCAGTCTGTAGTGTTGGGGTCAGCGTGGCACGGTTGTGTATTGCCTGGTGATGATGAGAAAGCTGGGTGTTGTTATCAGTTATGGCTGTCAGATTCTGGGCAGAGCTCCATATCACCTCCCTCTGACCCACTGGGAAGCCATTCTTGATCACGCCCCATCGTTAGACACAATGACATAATCATGCCAGGACAGGTATGTTCACCTGCAATTTCAAGGCCAAATGTAGCTCGTAAAAAGTGGAAAATGTGCATTAAAATGCCATTTTTGGGACATTTATATCTGAATATGTAAAATGCTGCAGATTGAAGCTCTGGCTCCAGCTGGAGCAGCGTCTGACACACACTTGAGCAGCTTGTTGTTGTTTTGAAAGCTACTGGGATATTACATTGATCATGAGCATGCATGATGACAGCGAAAGCAGCCCATGGATAGTTAATGAGGTTGCTGTCAGATGAGTAATTCATATCAGGTACAAAAGAGGGAGAATGACAGACACAGAGGCAATTGACGAGCAGCAGGTTTTCATGTTAGATGGAGGATATAAATAGATGAATGAATAACCTTGTATTATGTGCGGTAACAACACTTGTGTCGTCTCTATAAACATAAGTCAGGTAATGTAAGTGGAGAGATCCTCCTTTGTATGTATGTGACGGCTGGGTAATTCTAATCAGGCACAGAGTGAGGGAGGCTATTTTTAACTCAGACAGCAGAGTGTAATGGTGCAGTGAGATGAATGAAAGACCTTGTGTGGGTGGCATAGTAGTGTGCAGGTAAGGATAAGGCTCACGCTGCTTTCACTTGGTTAAAAATCCCTTATTTGGAGATTTTGGTTTATATTTAACTGAAACTGATGTGTGGCGCTGGGAATTTACTCCGTAGTGTATGTACAAATGTTGATATTCATTCCATCCTCCACAAATGAAATAATCAAACTTTTCCTCACATTTTTGTGTTTTTTCCAGTATGTAATTTTACTTCAGTTAGCTGTAGCTATCAATGCTGTCCCACTGAGCCAAAATGCAGTAAAACTACACATTTATGCCAGTCAAAATTTAGTTAAGATCAAAATCTTACTTCATAATTTTCATTATCGGGATAATCCTGAATATCATCACATGAATGACTGAAAAAAGCTGTCTAGCTCGCTGACATACAGTCACATATTGGTTTCCTGATTTATTTTGAATTGCCTAAGCCCGTCACCACGGCTGCAGGCATGGCTTACATGTTGTATCCCACACAAAAATAAGTCAAATGAGATGTTTGTCAATACTGCATATTCCAAACTAGAAAACAGGGAGATGGGGTTACCACTATTTATTTATCCTTTATTTGTGCCAGGGGACCTTATGATTTACGATTTCTTAGATTGATTGTCTTTTGCTATTTGCTGAATGCTATTTTAGTTTTTATGGAAGTTAAAGAATATTTTCATGACCATAAAATCGTGAATCACAATTATGTTTGACAGTACTGTATAATGGTGACATGAAATTTTGTATCGTAACATGCTTATATATGTGTGTGTATATATGTATGTGTATATATATATATATATATATATATATATATCCCAAGAAAACGGTAAAAGACAGTTCATAGCAAGAGAGCTTATTAAGCTAAGTTAGCTGGTGATGTATTTAATTCAATTTTTTTTTTTTTACCCCATACCTGTTTTCTGTCATTGAAATATATCAGTTTTTGCTGAAACTAACATCTTGCTTATTTGTTTGGTATCCCGCATGTTTGGTTGTAAACAAGTATGATCATAGAGAATAAAAACAGCTGACCAACCCATACTAACAATTGGCCAGCTAGCCTAGCTTAGCAGTGTATGAGTAACTGCAATGTTAGCTAGTGGGTGATTTGGTGTGGTTGAGCTACTTTTAACTTTTTAAATACAATTTTAGTCGTAAATTAACAAATTATATAGATTTCAAGGTAGATGAAAGCTTAAATCAAGTCATTTTTTATTTGTAAATTTATATAACCCAGAATCACAAATCGCAGATGCCTCAAGGGGCTGTAGCTTCTGTGCGGCATATAACACACTGTCCTAGACCCTTGATTCGGATCAAATATCCCCAAAAAACCCATTAACGAGAGGAAAAAAAGACAGAAAACTCTGGAAGGGATCCCTCTCCAAGGACGGAGAGACATGCAATAGACGTCGCATGTCTGGAATAGATGAGAGAAAAAAAATCATACACATTTTAGTAACAAAAATACATACAGATATGGATCCAGGAGGATGATCTGGAGCTTTGTTGTTGTCACATAGTTGGGACCTGAGCCACACAACTTCCTCTCAACCATGGAGATCTGGAAGGAGGACAGGCCACACAAACACAAAAGAGACAGCTTAAAGAACACATTTTCTTTGCCAACACTGTGTTTTCCCCTCATTCTTCTTAGCTTTCCAAGGAAAGCAGAATGCAGTTTTTAAGGTTGCAAAAAGATCGGTCTGTTTCAATTTACCAAGTCAGCCTGAACACTTTGAAACCTTTTGTCTCTTTTTGTCTTCAACTCTGTAGTGACTGCTCTCTATCTTTGTAAGGCAGAGTGCTTTAAGAACATATTGTGAGAACTATGTTCTATATAGCAAGAGCATGCAAGTATTCTTTTATCTACTGCAGCAATTATTTATGATCTGTTTTCATGTAGTATATGACAAGATGATGCAAGTTTGTCTGTGTTGTGGTGTGCACCAGTGCACTGTAGTCAGGAGTCTGTCTTAAGTTGAAATGTGTTTTGGTATATGTGAGTCTGCTTGTTTATGAGAAGATCTGTCACAACCACATATCACACAGACACACACTGGGACCTGGTGTTCTTCAGCAGTTTCCTCCAGTGTTTGTCTCAGAAGGATCACAACAAATCTGCAGGCGAGCAGCTGAGTGAGAGCTAAGGATAGAAGACGCTGGTGATGTGATTCTATGAAAAATGACTGTTTGTGTCCTTTGGCATCCTCTCCCAGAAAAAGAGGAAGTGTCCATAATTTGTTTCAGATTCAATCAGCTCTTGTGCTTTCCTCATGTTGTTGTAGCGATGTGATTGATAGTAGAGTTACATTTTTTGAGCATAGCTTCAACATTCATTATTTTGTGAAATCAGCTGAGACACCTTTGATGATAAGAGTTAACACTTCCGTCTGTGTGGGTGTGATGGCACATTTAAGTTGCACATCAGCTGCTCTCCTCCAAAGTTGAACATTTCTTTGAAGTTGCTGTGAAGCCCACAGCTTCTCTGTCATCTGTTATTTTTTGTGATTTTAAGTATGACTCTACATGGATGGAGTTGTGTTTTCAGTGTATGTTTGTCTCTGCAGGGTTCGGCCGACTCCTACACCAGCCGTCCATCAGACTCCGATGTGTCCTTGGAGGAGGATAAGGAGGCAGTGCGCAGAGAGGCAGAGCGACAGGCTCAGGCACAACTCGACAAGGCCAAGGTTGGTATCCAAAACCCAGCGGCACTAAGGTCACTCTGTCCAGTTTTTAACCTGCTGAAACATGTACTCTGTTGGCCCAAGATGTCTCCTGATGCCACGATATCACGGTACTTGGGTACTGATTCAGTATGTAATGCAATTCTTGAGATTTGCAATTCTGCAAGTATTGCAATTCAATATAACTTTTTTTTTTGCGAGTATAAAAATGCTGTAAAATGAAATGTATCATGATGTCTGTTACCTCCTGTTGTTTTCCCTCCTCTATTTAGAGTATATATCTGCAAGGAGGCTGCACTGCTGAGGGTGCAACTGTGTGTACACTTGCCAAAGATACATCATCGCGTTACAGTCAGCCAAATTTTTTGTTCACTTTTAGCGTTGTGCACCTGGAACGCCTCGAGGTCAGAGGTGTGCACACAGCAAACATAGCATTAGCATCGCATTAGTTATATAAAATCGATTTAGGAATAAAAGAATCGATTCAGGAATTGTGAAAAAAAGGAATCACGACTTTGAGAAGAGGGACCTGTGAACAATACGTCTGTGTTCTTATACTTTTTTGTGTGTTGGAGGCAAGAGTGTGTTTGCACAGACAAAAACTGGTTTATTATGCTTGAGTGAATGATGGCAGGCATCGCTCAAATGGTAATATAAACTTTACACTGGTTTGTTTGTTATTGGAAGATTAAAAGTTGCGTCTGCTTCCTTTTTGGTCTCATTTCTTAGGCCTTCATGTTTTTTTCTTAGCCTTCTTAGCTACCAATCTGGAGGGGTTTTGAGTGGGGAACAGGGTCACTTAAAGATTTCCAATATACTATATATATATATATATATATATATATATATATATATATATATATATATACAGCTTGTTTCTGACATGCTCACATTAAATAGAAAAGGTGAATTATATGGTGTTTTATTAAACCTGGGGCAAGTTTGGTGGACAAGGCTTCAGGACTGACTCGATGACTATGACAGCAGGATAGCTGAGCCAATTTCAGCTGGTTTCTCAGATGAAGACAGGGCTGTTAGGGGCTGCTGATGTGAGAGGTTAGGGGCCTCGGAGGACTCAGCGTCAGTGTTTATCAGAGCCAAGCCTCGCCTGCTCCGCTCTGCTCTAGGCCACAATTAGCAGCATATAAACAAACACACACAGCAGAGCAGACGTGCCTTTGTGCGACAGGAACTGCAATCAGAGCTGGCTTCCACAGAATCACTCAAATCACTGGCACTGTTGAGATTTACGGCTTTGATCTTTGAAATAATTTATCTATCGTCTGCTCACATTCTGTTTTCTTCCTACTTTACAGCTCACTGGATAGTTTTTGCATATGAATTCAAGCAAGTGTCTGAAAAATTGGTTTATTGTCTTTCACTGGATGTTCAGTCTCTGTAACAGTGAGTACATTCATTAGCTGTAAACTGTAAGCTCTTCTGCGATCCATCCATTCCAGCAGACATTTTCCTCCTGCTCTGAGTCTCAGGACCGCTCGTAGCTGGCAAAGACAGATCACTCAAGCAGATCTATGTTGTTATTTTCCAGAGCCGCCCTCTCTGGCTCACTAATTAAAAAGATAAGTTGGCTTTATAGATAACCTGGCATAGATTACCCCTGTTGGCATTTTACATGACAGATGACTAGTAAAAAATAGCCTCTCAGTTGTCTGGCCACCAGAGAGAGAGAGAGCCGGGGTCAGAGGAAGTGCAGACTCTCTGACTGTGAGCCTTTATGGGCAGTAATTCACAATGACTTCCTCAACATACCAATGATATTTGCAAGTAGTGGGGATAGAGTTGATGCCTAAAATGTTTCAAAAGATTTCACATTGCTCTGATGTATTTCTTTACATGTCATTCATTTGGTGGACAAAATTCAATTGCTTTTACAGACTAATTTGACTCTAATTGACCTTAAACAGGCACTCAATCAATTTTACGCATCAAAATTAGCCATGGGAGTAAAAGTCAACAACTGTAATATGTCTTCTGCAGCTCTAGAAATTACAATTTTTTTTATGGAAAGGCTGCGTAACAAACTTGGTGAGAGGAGGCTGAAATGCAATGGCATTTATCAAAATTTAACATGACAGTTATAATATATATATGTAGGATCAAGCTTTTTTTGGAGCTTGACTCATGTTAAGGATGAAAACTCAGGGTATCTTTGGGTGTATTCACACATAGCTCATTTGGAGCAGCTGTTTTGAAACCAGGAGCGTTTCCCTCCAAAGATGGGTTCGTTTCTGCATATGTGAACACAGCAATCGCACTCGAATGCGAGACAAAACAACAAGCCAAGATCGCTGAGATAGGGAGATCTCAGTCTGCTTCCAAGTAGGCTCTGGTGCGGATTGTTTATGGATTTTGTGGCAGCACATTTGTGATTTCAACACAATTTCAGAAACTAAACTACTAAAGAAATCCATCTGCTGATCGCGAAATCTGTTCAGGAATAGTGCAGGAATGTGCAGTACTTCATTTCTGCAGTATATCTAAATCCATGTCTGTGTATAGTCCAAATATATCTTCTATTGACTGTCTGATGGAAACAATTGTGGCCTTCCTTCATATTTTAACTTTACTCACAGTACAAATGAAAGGTTATCTGCCCTTATCTCTTAGGTTATCTGATTAGTGGCACATCTAGTCTGTTGTCATGAGACTGTAATCTGTTTCAAAGGCACTATTCAGGTCAGACCGTTCAAGGTGACTGGCTTTATAAGTATTTAAAGTATTTAACAATGGATGAAACAGCTACATGTATGTGAAAGGGGTCATTCATAGGGATGACAGTTCCACAGTTCTCCACAGCTCTATGGAGTGTTTCACCATCAATTAAGCTAATTGTTTTTTTTCAGTGTTTTCAGCTAAGTGGCTCTGGTAAACTCACTGTACACTGCAGGCTCAGCACCAAACAGCAGACATACAAAACGAGTCACTAGCTGGTGAACATAGTGGAGCATTCCTCAGGGGATGGTGACGACTCAAACAGAGTTAAAGTAAAGTGATAATGTGTCAAATATTGTGTTTACAGCTAGGGATGGGACAATATAAGCTTTTATCATGAATCACAATAAAAAACACTCAGTATTATCTAAGTCTGGGATGTTTTCCTTTATCGGGATAATCGTGAATAGCGTTTTAAGCAAATTTTTGATGATTATCGGAATAATATCGCAATTATTTAAGCCAGGATAATTGTGACACGAAATTTTCACATCATCCCATGCCAATTTACAGCTTGTCTCCACTGCCTCCAAGTCACCAAAGAGTAAATTAATGCAGGTCTCAATGTATGAATAATGAGCGTTTTCTTTAGTTTTTGTTGTACAAGGTTATAGATTAGGTAATGGGTGTAGATCGGAGTCAGAATTCATTAATCTCACTTTGTCTCCTAAGACACTTTCACTCACCGGTAACAATGGATATAATACAGAATGTGCAAGTTCAATTAGTGTGCACACATTGCAAGACAAACAATGACGAAAAGACTTGAGGTATGATAGAAAACAAAACATAATCTCACTTAAGCTATGCACTCCCGCCAAAAAAAGGAAACAATACCTGGTGGCTGCAATGGTTTAGTCAATAATAGCCTTAATTTATCATTACTTAGGGTGCGTAGCTACAAGATACTGAAGCAGCCTAGGATAATTATAGAAATCTTCCCTTGATAAATTAATGAAGGTTATGGTTCCCCTCATGCCTCATAATAATGCATTTTACAGGCTCTCCATACAGCCTAAAGGCCAGTGCGCACACACAGCTGAAGCATTTGAAATCGATCCCCAACATTCAAGGTGAAACAATGTGCGAATCTTGATTTATAGCTTGAGATCCTGCGTGTGCTGCTAATGGAGAGGCTGTGGCATGTTACACGGCAGATCTGCAGCAGCAAGAGCAAGTGTTCACTCAAGTGTCAGCACGGAGAGGACTGGGAGGTATTATCAGCAGAAATATTCATGGTGTGATGAGATATTGTGACGAGCGTCGTGTGGTGTTAATTGGCTGTGGTCCATAACTGTGCCTCCCAGGGTTCCCAGTTACAGATACGGCTTCTCTTGAACTGTGTCTTATCTCTGCTCCTCCTCTTATCTCCATGAATGTGTATCCTCTCACTTCCTGTCCTCTGCTTCCCTTTTTTTTTTGCACTTCATCTTGTCCTCTATCCTCCAGTCCATCTCCTTTCCCTTTGTCTCCCCCCCCGCTCCCATGCTTCTTACCCGGTCTCTAACCCTCCTTCTCCCTCCCTCACTGCAGTCAATATGGCATCCATAATGTAGACCTGTGTTATGTAAGAAGCAGCAGTATGGGCTCAGTCAGGAGATGTAGAGATACTATACACCATTAAAGGGGCCTGTATGTACAAATCCCGCAGTCACCTGTGATACAAGGTGGCATGTAGGACATGTATGTGTGTATAATTGCCTACAGGTCTGTAAAATGTCATTAAGCCTATGGAGAGCTTCATCTGTCAGCCGGCCATGATGGATAAAGGCGAGCAGAGCAGCTGGGGGGGAGGAAAGAGGCAGTGGTCCATGAGAGAACCGAGGGAGCACACATACCTACATACATATGTGTACTAATGGACCTTATACCTTCATGCAGCCATGTGACTCAACACCAAGGACGCTCTGTCCTCTGCGGGTCCCGACACTGCACACATTGGATTGATCTCCCCAATGGAGACACACACAGAGCGTACAACCATCACTCCGTGGAATATTTACATTGCTGTCAGCATGAGGAGGATGATTCCAGGAGGATTTCACTAATGTATTATTCCCATAATCCCTCGTAGTTCATCATAGTCACTTCACACCTGTTGTATTTCAATGAGGCATTAGTGGACAGTGAAAGTCATGATGGCGGAGAAATGTAAAGCAAGCATTTGTTGTTGTTGTAATTGTTCTTCTTGTATGCTTTTTTATAGTTATGTTACAGACTATACCTCTACCTCCCTATACTTGTATTTTGAGTTTAATTTATTTAAAAAATCTATTGTTTTATCTATTTGTAACACAATTATATCGTTATCTTGCGTCCAGGAAAATCTGATATTGTGACAGTTCTAATCAGCAGGGAAACAAGTGCTATCGGCAATTTTCTTCTTCAATCGACAAAAGCCAATTTAATCACCAATTGGTACAAGCATACTATGGATATATAAATATTGCATTGTAGGCTAAGACGTGCTATTACAACTTGTTGCAAGTGATTATATGTCACAGTCAACATGTGTTTTCCACTGTCTTCTATTCAACTTGAATTTTCTTTGATTAAGTCACAAAACTTGGTATTAATATAGAAATGTGCCTTGCTCCATTTACTGTATTGAAACTGTACTAAACTAGAATGGCACTCAGTAGAGTGCATACCTCTGCCAGGGTAGATCTGGACTTTAATTAGAATCTCCATCCATTTGTACTCACTCATAGATACCAGCCACCTTAATATGCCTACATTTTTTCATCAGGATCCATGCATTATTCCCCGAAAAATGAACAAATGTGTCCAAAAACTCCCTATCTTGTAAAAGAGAGTGACCCCCACCACAAGTTAATGCAGTTTATTCTGGGCAGAAACCCATCCTCCTTCCAAGTATTGTGGAAATCCGTTCAGTAGTATTTTGTGCTGCTGACAAACCAGCCAACAAAGGACAAGGGGGAAAACATAACCTCCTTGGCGCTGGTAAAAATTGGCTCAACCTGCTTGTATATTTTATTTTTTTTAGGTTGCTTCGTGGAAATCAGTTTGTAGGACTAGGAAAACAGTTATTTGGGTGCACTTTGAAAGCATTTTTTTTAGAGTCTGTATAAAGTCCAACTCAAGTTACATCATCAAAGCTCTGATTTAGTGGCTTCAATTTGGCTTCCAGCTGAACACCACACACCCCGTCCCCTCATCTTGCTCTCTTTCATCTGCAGGTAAATATTTAGCGTGTGAGTCTACGCAGGGAGATTACTCTAAGCTACATCCCTGTGCATTCGCTTTGGCCTTTCAGTCAACTTCAGTCATGCTTGTCACACAGTCAAAGGCAGAGCGAATGTAATCTGGTTGAGGGCATGACCGTGTTGCCAACTGTTGCTGCCATCGCCGCCAGGCCGGCTCCAAGATTATGTCCGAAAGCATTTTATGTAATTCTTAAAGGGATGTGTGTCTTTTGTGGGTTTATTCTAGTCTTGCAGAGATGTAGATTTAGAGGGTTTGTCTGTGAGCATATGTTTCTCTCATTACATTTTTTCATGACGTGACCTTATTAAATCTTATTCAAATCCCCTGTTGTAGCAAATGCAATGCGTCACTATGGGCAGAGGAGATTTGCTTTTGCTTTGAGCAAAAATGTGTGTCTGGAAAGAGAAAGTGTCTCTCATGTGGACAGTCAGCGGTGTTATATCATGTACAGGAAACATTTTGTTTGCTGTATGCATTATCTCAATGGACCGTTTGTCCCACAGAGGAAGGTCAGCAGTGATCCAATAGGAAGGTCAATATTGATTTAACTGTTGTTTAGATTGCAGGATTGATTTATGAACCATTTACACAAGTGCTCTTTGTGCTACTTCTAAGTAAGCACAAGACAAGAGTCTTGCTTTACTGTCGGTGTTGAAGTGGTGATTGCTACAGACGCTAACATGTTGCATCACTCTGAATTGTAAAGTGTAACAGAAAGACAGTGCAGCAGCCAAATCATTCATGTAGAGAGAGCTAAACTAAGTGTGGATGAGTCAGAGCCAGCCTGTATCCCTCACCCAGGGTTATTTTTACACCTCGCACAAAGACAAGAATCACAGCTCACCAAGAGTGCACGAAAATATCCAAATTTAAACATTTATCTACTCTCCTGAGGGTACTCTGAGGTAATGGGTCTGGGTTTTTACCAACTAGGATACAACTGCTGCCGTGTGAGGCAGTCATTTTTATCTTTTGCACGATCTGACATTTTCATTTATCTTCCTCCTTTGTTCCTCCTTGAAGACCAAACCAGTTGCATTTGCTGTTCGCACAAATGTCAACTACAGCCCGAGTCACGATGATGATGTCCCCGTGCCAGGCATGGCCATCTCCTTTGAGGCTAAAGACTTCCTCCATGTCAAAGAGGTGAGTTCTGATTTTTTAGGACCAATCAAGATAATGATGCTGAGGGAAATAAGGAAAATGATCAGAAGTTGAAGGAGGATGCTCAAGATAAGTGTCTTTAATGATTCTGCACAGAAATTCAACAACGACTGGTGGATAGGACGCCTGGTGAAGGAAGGCTGTGAAATCGGTTTCATCCCCAGTCCGGTGAAGATTGAAAACACTCGTATCCTCCAGGAGCAAAGAGCCAAACAGGGCAAGTTCCACTCCAGGTAAAAATCCTCATCTGCACCAAAGAACCTCAAAAACACATGAAATACTGTACCCACCCTTTAAGAGTTGGTGTTGTTCATTAACGCTTTCTCTCTTTTCAGTAAATTGGGAGCAAACTCATCTTCTAGTTTAGGTGAAGTGGTTCCTAACTCAAGGAAATCTACTCCTCCTTCGTCTGGTAAGTAGCTTGAAGGCAACTTTGCAACTCCAACTTCATATATAATCGTTTTTTTTATCTTTTAAACCAACTTTTAACCACTGAGTTCAAGTTTAAGGTAAGATGTACTGCTAAGAATATATATATTTAGAATTTGTAGCTGCAATAAAGTTGACCTTTCTTCTGTCAGTTATATGTTTTAATGGCCATAATTGTACTTTTATATGTTTCATTTGCTGTCTCTGTGTAGTAGCATACGTTGTGTGCTACTGTGACCTCCTGTCTTCACCTCTGTTTGACGGTGCTCTTGTCTGTCTGTGTGCGTAGCCATTGACATAGACGCCACAGACTTAGACCCCGAGGACAATGAGCTTCCAGTCAACCTGCGCTCCCCTAAAGCCAGTCCAAACACTGTCATGTCACCCCTAGCAAAAGAGAAACGAATGCCCTTCTTTAAGAAGGTAAACTTTGGACTACTCCACCTTCTCTTCTTCTCTGTCCGTCCGCACGGCTCAGACTAAATGCCTGTGGCTGCTCGGCCTCACTCAGCGCCCGTCCTGTGTCTTACACCACCGTCTTTGTCCCTCGACGTGCACCCGACCGTTAGCATGCATGCCTGTTCTTAACCTCTCTCTTTCTCCTCTTCCGTCTCACCACAGCTAAGCAGAAGCAGAAGTCGGTAAGTTGTGGCGTGCAGTGCACCAGCTAAGCAGCGGCTGGGGATGACCTCTGTGGTCTGAACTGTACAAATGCGCTATATGGTTCCTCTGCAGGGACTCAGCTCTTTCCTGACCTCTCACCCTACTCACTGCAATCCTCTGTGTTGTGTTTGTGATTGTTCATGTTTCTGCAAGTGAACTTGTGATCCTGATTGAGTGGGAGCTCAGTGCGAACAGCTTTTTGATAAGCTAGACAAAATCAGAGTCTGCTTTTGTATTTTTTAAGAGAAATTCAACATTTTGGGATTTATGCCTATTAACTTTCCTGCTAAAAGTGAGATGAGGAGATCAATACCATCATCAAATCCATGGTTAGAATGGAAACTGGGGTAAAACATCTACTCTGCCAAAATCTATTCCTGCACCTCTAAAGCTCTCTACGTAACAGTGCTGGGCAAGACTTCATTTTACAGGGGGTAAATTTAAAGACATTTCAAAAATATTATTTCGTAATTACCACCTACTTATCATGACATTTCCGGACCTGGAAAGACCATCCCAGTACAATAACCATGTCAGAAAATATCAAGGTTTCACAGTATTGCGGTATATGTTATTACAACGTTATTACAACGATTATCAGTTACAATGATCCTTAAAAGGATGGAAACAGAAGGGTTTTATTTGGTTGAACAAATGCTTTATTATGATATACTACAACACTACTTGATACCATTTTAAATCTTAATCATTGTTAAATCCGTACAAAAACTGAAAAAGCCTTTTAAAGAATTCACCACTCCCAACAAAGAAATAGTCCATCACGTAATGTTTTGCATGTTTTTGTACCGATTAAACAAACAAGATACATTGTGATGATTAGTGAGCTTTAAAGGTGCAAATCTCTTCATCAAACTCTTGTTAAGAAAGTGAACAAGCATATTTCCAAAAATAAATGAACTATTGCTTGAATTTGTTTGGTTGTTGCCATTTGACAGAGACACATTCATTGTAAGTAACATCCATTGTTTCCATTTGATGTGTCAGCCTTTCAAATATGACTGTAAAACTTTTTATTGATTTTATTGACAGCAGCAATAGATGCTGTTTTCTTATGACAGCATTCAAATTAATATTTTTCCTTTTATCAAAATATATTTACAGCATGCTAAATGTAGACAGAAGCACAACAAAAATCAAGCTCACACATCTTCAACCAAAACCACAGTTCAATGTGGAGAATTGTGATAATTTTGTCACAATAAAGCCACTGAACGTTTCCCATGACTATGCTGACGTTCAGCAAGTAATCCAGAGCTGAACTTAGGCTACCACAGAGCCACGTTGTCCATTAATACCCTTGTGTTAGTCAGCAGTAGTGTGCATCAGTTCCCACAATGTCCCGAGGGAAGCCCAATGACGACAGCAAATGTTAGACTGAAAGAAAGAAGTGGAAGTGGAGAGAAGAGGAAGACAAGGCGATACACCGCGACATTAAATCTACTAAAAGACTTGTAAAGACAACACAGACCGAGAGAGCAGATCAGCATCGGGACTAATACGGCAGGAAATGATTCAAAATAAATACAGTGTGGTGGTCCTTTTTAAGTAGTCAGCCCTCTCTGCTGTCTAACAGAGCTTCAGCTGAGAGCTTCTTCGAGAAAAAGAAAGAAAGAGAAAGTACTTACATTTCCCTCCAGTGTGCTGGCACATCCTTCAAACATGCAGCTCTGGCAGGCGCCTGGGACTCACAGCAGCCTCAGGTTCACTGCCTCGCTGTCAGATGCTGACAGAAGGCCACTTTCCTGAGAGAATGTACAAGCAGTGCACAAACAATTTGAAAAATATGAAAGGGGCGTTCTTTCCAAAATTGTACGAATGACTCTGAGTATCTAAATGCATTTCTAGCTGTAACAAGGTTAGCCAACCAGAAGTATATAATCTCCATCAGAGACTCTTTGTACTTGTCAATTCATTTTTTCTCTAGTACCACTCAGCAATTATTCAGATTTTAACATTTTCCTTTAAACCATCATATTAATTTGCCTTGGCAACACATTTGAAAAAGGACTGCGACTAATGACTATTATCAATCTGCAGAGTAGTTATATTTATTAACTGATGAATCATTTAGTCTATAAAATTACAGGAAAGTTTAATTCCTCAGAACAAAGCAGACATAGCTAAAGATCCCCAAAGAAGAAATATAAAAAATACTCTGCTTTGAATAATAATTTGACCAGATTGCTCGTATGAACCGATCTTAAAGTCAGATTTAAGGCGAGCACAGAGAAACTCTTCCCCTCCACCACATGAAAATGCAAACAGCCTTCTAGTGTCAAACTCTGCATGTACATCAAGACTGGCTTGACTGGGTTTGACTCAGCACGGCAGCCCAACGCAGCAGGGATTAGCATTTCCATTTTAACGGGGCTACACGCTTGAAGGTTTGTCTTAAACTGATGGCGTGCTTGTTTTGAGTAGCAGTCAAAGCAGCGGCTGCAAATACCCCAATCAAAGAAAAGCTGCTAACAAAACTCAACTTAATTGGTAACAAACATTTCATTTCCTATTAAATCTTCACAATAAAATATTTAGTTTTATTATGAAGCAGCAAAATCAGGAAACCAGCAGTAACTTAACACAACTCCCGAAACAGCTGAAAGCTACTCAGCGTGGTAAAAGCGGAGTAAATCTGATCAGTACATCCTTAATTCTGTCCATCAACTGCTCTAATTTTCAGACATCTTGTCAAAATCACCCCTATAATCTGATTTCAGACTGAGGCTGTTTCACAAGCTGAGCTTCCACTTTGTCTCCACAGCAAGTTTTTCTCTCTGCGTCCTGTTTTTTCCAAGTTTTTCGGTTGTAGCTTCAGTCAGTCGACTGTAGCTCTGTCTCCCCGTCTGACTAACCTTTCCTGTTACATAGTTTCCCCTTTCACTCAATGACATCAGAACCATGAAATGAGAGGATTTATCTAAAGATTGTTATCCATCATGAAATATTGTGGTTTACCGTAACCTGCTTTGAAATTCGGCCAACCAAAGTAAACTGCCAGATTTATTATAAATCAGAGCTAGCTCGTGTTTTGTCGGGCCGGCTGAGACGTCTTGTTTCATGGGTCGCAATGTTCCAGTGCTTTTAAATTGTCGAGTTCATTGTTGTTCCAACCCCTCAAGTGATTTGTGATGGTGAGCGTTTACTTTGTCTCCATAAATGTGTGCAACTGTTTTTCTTCTTCTCCTGTCTGAAGACGGAACACATTCCTCCGTACGACGTTGTGCCTTCTATGCGGCCCGTGGTTCTGGTGGGACCGTCACTGAAGGGCTACGAGGTACGTCAAAACTTCGACCTTTCAAACACAACACTTCTGGGAATTTATCAGCAGAGCATGCGTCACTTTTAACTGTTTCTTCTTCGTATTTCCCTCAAATTTCCTGTCCACAGGTGACCGACATGATGCAAAAAGCACTGTTTGACTTTTTGAAACACAGATTCGAGGGAAGGTAAGTTCCCTGTGACCTTTATAAAAAACACTCTCATCCTGCTTCCTCCCTCATTCTTCCTTTCTCTCTCCAGCTCTATAGGCTGGTATTTATCTGTCCCCTGAGGTTAGCCGAGGGAGTGTGTAACAAGTTTGTTTGGCCTGGAGATGTGTGTTGCTGCTTTAAATAGGCCCTCTCCATGTCCTTAATAGGCCATAATGGGCCCTAGAGCAGAGCAGGATTCTCCTTGCCCGATGTTGAGTCCATCCAACCATCTGAAGCAGAGAGGCCATGAAGTTACACGACATTTAGATCCACTCAGACCACCAGCAGCAGCTGCAGTGGATTTTGTTGAACTCCCTTTTGAGCCCTGCTCTTCAGACGTTGTTTAAATAATGCATGATGACGTGTCATCGAGCTGAAATGATTCTCAATGAGGTAGTTTGGACAGAGATTTGACGTGTTGGAATGCAGACTTATTTTAAAATCAAGGCAACATGAGCAGAGAGTGCGGATCATATGAGTGCACATGTATGATCGAGTATATGAAGTCAGTATGTAGGGAAGCCTCCCAGCAGCAGACCCATGTTTTTGTTCCTGGTGTTTTACGTATTGTGCTCCACGATTTTTTTCACTTAAATACAAAGTGATGTGAACTTTACAGTTATCTTAAACTCGGACTGTCACAGTTTCAGATTTTCACTAAATGATTATCATGGCCAAAAAAAAAATCACAAAAACAATATTATTACAATATCTAGCCGTATTGTTGGTAGAGTGTCGTCCATCATCTCCTTCGCCACGACATCACTAGCTAGGTAGTAACTGTCTTCTACTTCTTCTTCTTTTTGCAGCTTTATGGTGGTGGCAACCAGCGTTGGGGTGCATTACCACCACCCACTATGACAAAACGAGAACAGAAAGAAATGAAAATTATTTAAGAGACGCTGGATTATTAACACCATATCAACATTTCATTTTTTAACATCACAATGATCATT
This sequence comes from Pagrus major, assembly GCF_040436345.1. Lineage (NCBI taxonomy): Eukaryota > Metazoa > Chordata > Actinopteri > Spariformes > Sparidae > Pagrus > Pagrus major. Next base: position 19,485,715 of record NC_133233.1, read on the forward strand.
AATATCAGTATAATGCAACACTATAGTAGATTATTTTATGGGAAGTCTTCAGAACAGTGTTACAATCTAAGTACAAACATTTACAACTTATAGAGCTCAAATATCAAGTCTACATCATAAAGAGGATAAATGCCTTGTTTCTGTGGTTCCATTGGGAAACTTTTAGTCAAGTTTATCAACTAAAAGTAGCTTACATGTTCTCATTTAAAATTATATCACTATTTTTCATCAGACCTCTGGGAAAAGGAGTCGTTGTTATCAGGAAATGAGTTCATGTATTGGGTTCACCCTCAGTTGTCTTGGTCCTGGTCCAGCCCTCACTTGCTGCAAGGTTTGGTTTTAAGGACAAGCTGCTCTGATAGTTTTCTGTAAATTCAGGTCAAATTATCAATAATCAAATCATGCTAACTCCGTTACACATCTTCACGGAACGAGGAATGTCACATGACGGTATTAAATGTCTTTGGGAGCATCATCTACAATAGTGTGTGGACTATTTTTCTGTGATTTCTGTGAAACAGGACATGATCTACACGTATGTTCTTTATGCAGCTGTTTGCTTCCCATTTATTTTGGGTCAAGAATACGTGTTTGTCCTCCTATCTCATATCAAATGAAGTCCATGATATCTGGTTAACCGAGCATTTTTCTTGTCTCTTGTTTCAGAATATCAATCACCCGTGTCACAGCGGACATCTCTCTTGCCAAACGCTCGGTCTTGAACAATCCCAGCAAGCACGCCATCATCGAACGCTCCAACACACGCTCAAACTTGGGTACGTTCGGACCAGACATTACTGCATTTCCTGGGAACATCTGGTGTTTTGATTCATAATGTTTTCAAGGAGACCGCCTTATGTGGAAAAGGAAGGAAACGATTAAAGGAACTCTTGACAATGGCAATGATAACTCCTGACTGGCCTGAGTGGCCTTGGCCAGTTTTCTCTTGTTTGGAATGAAAGATAGAGCATAAACGCACGATAACAAGTTCAAGAACCGCTCTGATTTGACTGGGGTTGATTGGAGTTTAGATGTGATTAGAATGAAACAGATTCCTGAGTCAAACTGAGGTGACAAGGCTAATGTTTGCTACGTATCAACATATCAATCAGTCCGTGGCTGCAGCAGAGTGAAAAGTCTCAGGGAAAGTGTGTGCTGGGAGCAAAAAGTGTATTGTATCTAAATTTTTTATGATTACACGAAGCCACAACACTACAACTTGATCATGTTACTCCGGTCCTTCTCAACAGTGGTCCTAGAAATAAAAATATCCATCTTAACAAGACATTTTGTGCTCTATGGTGCCTGAAATCGACTCATTTCCAAAAAGAGCACGATTTGTAGATTTGTTTCTTATGCAGATGGACATTTTCATTAATTTTCTGCGTCAGAAACAAGTAAAATTATCCTACCCCTTTGGCATAATTTAGCCGGGAAATGAGAATTTGTGACTCAGGCGAAATCTAAATAAGCTGTTTGGTTGGAATGTGTTCATGTTATCAGTTAACTTCAGACTTTGTCGTGACTGGAAGTCATGAGGCTTGGCCATGACTCCTCTCAGATTGGGAATCGTGCCCTGCTGTGATATTTGTAGGATAGTTTCTGCAGTCACCGCGTCATCTGTTGGGGGCTGTGTGATGTAACAGTCGGATTTTGTTAGAGGTAACAGAACGTGGCTTGCTGTTTCTCTCAGTCATGATGCATTTTGAATATTTTAGTTTCTGTGAGACAGAATGGAGCCAAGATGTAGTGCAATCAAATTATTTGAACCGCATCCTGTTAGTCAAGTTTTATTCATAAAGCACTTTTCAAAAGAAAAGTTACGAAGAACTTTACAATAAAAACATTAAATAACAAACATGAAGGATAGTGATCACGGTAAGAGCAACAAAATAGAATTTACAAAGAAAAAATCTGACATCTGATCGATGAACACTTTTCCATTAAGAAACAACCTGGAAGTGATTGTACGTGTGGGCAGTTTGCAGTCAAAACATGAACTATATGGACAAGAAATGCTGAAAAATATGTAACAGTTTATTATAGATTATTACAAAGATTAAATAAAATAGTTAGCAAAATGGTAATGTTACACTCTAAAAACTTACTACACCTTTTAAGTGTGTTCTTACTCATTCTCATAGGATGTGGGATCTGTAATCTATAAAAGCATATGAAATCACATGTAAAATAATCAAACTATTGTTCAATGATACCCATCAAATCAGACAAATTTCTTCAACCAAAAACTTTAATTTTACAACCTCTGCACTGACTCTCTGTGTCTCTTTCAGCTGAAGTCCAGAGTGAGATCGAGCGAATCTTCGAACTGGCCCGGACGTTACAGCTGGTAGTTCTGGACGCCGACACCATCAACCACCCGTCACAACTGGGGAAGACGTCCCTCGCACCCATCATCGTCTACGTCAAGATCACCTCTCCCAAGGTGAGTAAAATAAACACGTTTGATCCGGCGACAGAGCCAGTCACTGGGGGATCAAAGGAGAAAGAGAACAGAAAATAAGCACATGGTGAAGTTCCCGCTACTTACGTAGATGTTTTAGTGAACTGGTTTGTCTCTCGTCGTTGTGTCTCATCACAGTCGTATTATGTTCCTGTAACTGATCTGCTCCTTAGCTGTGATGTTGTCTACGTGAAAGCACTTATTTGAAAGCGAGCAGTTGCGTGAGAGGACTGATTCATCACTCTGACCTTCAGCATGAGTAAAAAAAGGCTCATGATTCAGTGATCAATAAAAATAACAAACATTTGGGTAGCATCTAAAATGAGAAAAAGCATAGCTAAGGAGGCATGAGATCCACGCTTTAAATCAAAGTGACATCAGTGTGAATCACACTGGGGGCAAAAAATAAAACACTTCTACCACCTGTCTTCTCGATTACAGCCGGCTGCCATATTATTTACAGCTAAACTTCAAGGAATAATCACAGTACTTTTACAAGTTATGATATAACTGTACAAGCAGTGCTGGAAGAAATATTAAAGTAAAAATGCTCCATTACAAGTGAAGCTCCTACTTCAGTAAAATGAAAGAAGTACGAACAACAAAATGTTCTTAATGAATCGAATGTACGTAAAGGTCCCCTCTGACTACATGATTTTATGTTACATTATTAGATTGTTAAAGGGGTACTACACCAATCTCATACATCAGTCTGTTTACAGGACTTTGGAGAACGTCTACTAATTTTGTGACTTCAGATCAAATCATTTGTCTCAAGTGATGTCAATTAAATAAGCATTATTTGGAGCATGAAGAATACAAGCAGAAAAGAAAGAAGCGGGCATTGTTTGAGGCTAGCAGCTCCAGGCAGCATTAACAGCTACTAGCATTAGCACACTCGAGCTGCATTGTGGGTAATGTAGGCGCCAGGTTTTAAGAAGAATTTGAATAAAAAAACAACTTCTCTGGTTTTGCTACATCCATTTTAGTCCTTTTTTCCAAACTGTCCATCATGAGTCTCATGACGTTAGAAGAGAGCATTGCTAAAGTATTGGAGATACTCTTTTGATAATAATGCATCAATGCTTAAAGGAGCTCTGTGGTATTTCTGAGTTGGGCTGGAAGCCAGTCGTTAGCTTATGTTGGAGGACTCCGTTTCTAAACTAATGTTAGCTACTGTTACTCTCTATAAGCAGAGCGGAGAGAGGCTCTGAGAACATACATAAAGTCATATCCTTTGGACTCCGAGTCCTTCACAAAGAAGTCCACAGTCCAGCAGCATTAAACAAGTTAAACAAATCATCCACAGGCTTGTTGTAGCTGGTTGAGGTCGAGCTGGTTTAACGACTTAGTTACAGTTAGGTTGTTTTGCGCTTTGGTTTCCAGCCCGGGGATCCGTCCCCATCAGAGGGTCACAAGAGAAATCAGATGGTTTGTAAAATGAGGTGGTTGCAAAGAGAGAAAAAAAAGAGCTCTACTTCTTAAATCTTTTGGACTTTTCTCCTTTCTTCTTTAGAAATATTAATTATTCACCTCATAGACACCTGAAACATGACAAGGATCCTCAAGAACAAACAGTTTTTATCATAAGGAGTTAAAACCCAAAAGGTGGGAAACCACTGGTTTAATCTTTAACAATGTGTTTGTAATCTTATTATCACATGTTTTTTAATGTAACATCTTGATCGGAAAAGTAACCAAAACCACCAACAGGCCGCAAAATGTGAGCCGCACTGCTTTTTTTGTTGAAGCCTACAATTTAAAAAAGGAGCAGTGTTGTGCATGTTTGTTTTGTGTTTTTTTTGTTATATGAAGTAAACTTGCAGATCTGTACCTTTTTATTTTGGCTAGTTAGAAGTTAGTTAGTTAGATAGTTTGCCACCTCGAGAATAAACATCTGTAAAAACGAGCCTGAGCTCTGATTGAGGGTGAGAGCTTGTTCCCAAATGGAAATCCGAGGTGAATTCACAGGGAGTACCACCAGCTGTTCCAGGAGCTTCGCCTGGAAGACAGTCAGTTCAAGGCTAAATATTATACTTATTAGGATGAGTCGGGGACAATGTGACAATGACGTCAAAGCGCTTTTCTGCTCTGTGCTGACACTTTATCAACTTGAAGCATTCAGAGTGCTCCTGCAAAAACACAAGGTGCTCTAGACTTCTAGAAATGTGAGGCACCCAGGGCACATAAGCGGCAGGCAAAACGCTTCCTGCCTGTCAAAACAAAAGGAAAAAGATGCCTCTCACTGCAAAAACTGTGTTCTGTCTGATTTAACCCTGAAAAGTACAATCTTTCCCTCTGAACTGTAGCGGAGCTTCAAAAGCAGCTATCTACTTTCACAGTGTAAAGCTATTCAACTTTCAATTCTGCCCACATAAAGCTCATATTTAGTTGAGTTAAATAATATCACCCATGACCTTGTTGCCTTCTGTCCTCATTTGCCCTCAGGTGCTGCAGAGACTCATCAAGTCCAGAGGCAAGTCTCAGGCCAAACACCTCAATGTCCAGATGGTGGCCGCAGACAAGCTGGCTCAGTGCCCTCCTGTAAGTCTCCACAGTGGACTCTAATTATCACTGACTTGATTCCAGCGTTTAAAATAACCTAAAGTTTTGTCCTTTTAGAGATGTTTTGGCTCTGGTTGCAGTTTCATGCATATCTGAAGATTTTTTTTTTTTTAAAGCTTTATGATTCGTGCCAGTTCTATTTCTGCTCGTCTGTAATCTGCTTAGTTATTATTTTAGAAAATGAAGCAAGCACCCCAGGCTTGTGAAAGTGCAGACTTAATTTAATTCAGATAGCAGTTCAGTTCTTTAGGGAATTACTGTTAAAGAATTAATTCTAACATAGCTCTGACATCTTGTGTATATATAAAGATCAGTGTGATTTTCTTTAAGGATAATTTTAATTCTGTGGGTAAAAACAATCAGAGTCTTTTATTGTCCAAGTACACACCACCTCACCATGTCTCCATTTTCTTTATCGCTGTCTGCACCATTCGTCCCTCCTTCAGGAGATGTTTGACATCATCCTAGACGAGAACCAGCTGGAGGATGCATGTGAGCATATGGCTGATTACCTGGAGGCCTACTGGAAAAGCACTCACCCCACCAGCTGCAACCCGCCCAACCCACTGGTAACGAAGCTGCCCACGGCTGCCCTGCCCTCCAGCCCAGCCCCGGTCTCCGGCGTGCAGGTAACAAGTGCTGATCAAACTCAGGGTGGGGATACCTGAAGCAACGAGGACAGGAAGTGATAAAGAGAGTGTTAGATCCTCAAAAATGCTGCATTAATTTTTAATTAGAAGTTTACATAGAAAGAATAGTGACAGTTAATGTTACATTTTTTTATTGTCTTAATTAACCTAAAAAATCCTAAAAAAAAAACCTTTTATTTTATATTTAAAATTTTTACTGATATAGGCGATCATTAATCCTTTGCAACCCCTGTATTGTGATTCATATTGTATCACCAGATTCCCTACAATTAACAATAAGTAGGATCAACCATACAGTTTTTAAAATACAGTCACATACAAGAGCTGAGTAATGCAACTATTAAGCAATTGAATAATGTTATGTAGAAGCATGTCTAATTTACTAAAACTGAAACTGAACTGAACTAAACTGGAGTTTATTGTCCAGCTTAAAGGCACTTGACAGCTGGGATACACATCGTCTGAATAACAACAATTAAGAACGATGACTTTTCAGCTAATGTCACAAATCTGAGTGTGTAAATGCTGTAAATCCCTTAACTTCTACCCTCTCTCCATCCACTGCCATCACAATGGAAAAATGTGAGACTGAAAATGAGGTTTTCCTCATTCCTCCTGATTATGACGAGGAGCAGGAGTGAGCTTGACATGTGATTGCTAGTGTGGTGAGTCAGTGTGGAGACGCTCTGTAAATAAAAGTTTAGAGGCTTCAGGTGGCAGAAATCGATCCTGGACAATGAAAAAACAAACAGCTTCAACTTTGCATCTGCCTCCTCCAGGATCCATCAACCGTCAGTGGATGGTTGATGGATATTAAAGCAATGTGTGTGTTCAAGTGTGAGTTGTGTGAGAACACGTGAACATTAATCTGCATGAGTTTGTGTGTTTGCAGTGCATTTTCTTGTTTTCCGTCATCTTACTGACTGACACGTGTTATTGACCTCAGGGCGGCAGTGCAGAGCAGAGAGGAGACAAAGCATTAGTGGAGAGAAAGGGCTCCAGAGAGGATCACCAGCACCACCACCACCATCACCACCACCACCACCAACAGAGCCAGGACCAGGCTGATGCCGACGCAGAGGCCGAGGGGGAGGGCAATGAGGAGGAGAGGCCTCTGAGGACAGAGTCCTCCAGGAGAGCCCAGCACATCCACCACCGCTCGTCTTCCACCAGGACTGAGCACCACAACCACCATCACCACCATCACCACCACACCAGTCGAGCCCGGGGCCTCTCCCGGCAGGAGACTTTGGACTCGGAGACCCCCGAGAGCAGAGAGAGCCGAGAGAGCAAAGACTCGGCTTATATCGAGCCACGCACTCAGCTCCTCCACCAGGAGGAGGAGGAGGAGGAGGAGGAGGAGGAGGAGGAAGAAGAGGAGGAGGAGGAGGAGGATGAGGATGTAGGGGAGGGGCACCCCCAGCAGCAACAGCGTTATGAGCCACTGCCCCACCGGGACCACAACCACCATCACCACCACCACCATCACCGCACGGGGGCGGAGGAGGCCGGCCACAGCACGGGACACCACCGCTCAAAGGAGCGCGAGCAGGACCATAATGAACGGAACAAGCAGCGCTCCCACCACCACCGGCCGGCACGTGACCACCACCATCACTACTATGACCGGGACAGAGACAGGGACCGAGAGGGGGAGGTGGCTCCCAAAAAGAGGGGAGACGCAGGGGAATGGGCCAGAGACTCCTACATCCACCAGTGACAGACCAAATCCCTCCTGAAGCTCATTTTGGACCCATTCTGTTGTCCCATCGTGCTGCTATACCCTGAGACACAGCATCCTATTTATGTACACTTCCTTTGTAAATGCTGTTGCATCTTTTTCAATGGCAGGATTTTGATTACATAGATACAAATATAAATATATAAATATATGTATGTGTGTATCTATGCATAGACGTTGTTTATGTGTGGATATGCATGAATATTCTTAAATATGCATATTTTAAACCTGTGTTTGATAAAGCATGACACAAAAGCAGAATTTTTTTCTGTACTGAGCTGTGCTTTCTGTGACTAGCATTTAAATTTTTTTTATTATTTTAATTTTTTGGGGTTTTATTGCTTGCTACCACTTGAATAATTTGTTCCCTCAGACTACTGCTAGGGTTGACTGCAACGGTTGACTAACCAAGTTAGTGTGATGCTGTAATTGCAGAGGTCTTTTGTTCAGAAGAATTGTTTGACATTTTGGGAAAAACGTTTAATGTACTCGCTGTCTTGCTGAGAGTTGGGTGCCAGTTTATGAGGTAGCTAAAGCTCATGCTAATGCAACAGCAATACAATAAATGCTACCTTCATTAAGGTTCAAATTAGGACTGCAACTAATGAAAACTTCAACTGCTGTTGATATTGTTATACTGGCAGGTGTTCTTATTATTTTGACATTTATATCAATAAGGGTAGTCTAAATAACAAAAACCCCTTCCAGTTTTTACACAATACACTATCAGCATCACACACTACATCCTCCAAACTGACCAGAAAGTTGAATCAACACTTAACCTTCATGATTTATTGCAGGACTTTTGTATTAGACTGGATTAGTTTTAGCTAGCTGTACCTAATGAACTGGCAACTGAGTGTAGACGAGAAGATCAATAGCACTCATAGGTAAATATGAAGGCACAGCTAGCAGCCAGTTAGCTTAGCTTAGCTTGAAAAAAGATAGTTTGACTGTCTTAAAGTAAAAATAAATGAATAAATAACTCTACCAGCACTAATCAACACTTTATATCTCATTTGTTTACTTTGTACAAAAAACAAAATCTTAAAACGACAAGTTGCGGTTTTACAAAGAGGCTTAAGTTCAGTTTACTTGAGCTAACCAGCTGCTAATGCGAGCTCTAGCTTCATATTTAAGAGATATGAAAGTGGTCTCGGTCTTCTCTGAAATTGGTTTTGTCTGTACAAAAAACAAAGTCTAAAAACAATTTTACGAAGGGACTTAGGTTTAGTTAACTTAAGCTAACTGGCTGCTAGTTCTAACTGTAGCTTCATATTTAACAGAGATACGAAAGTGGTCTGTATATATTAAAAACAAATCTTGAAAACAACAAATTGTGGTTTTACAGTGGGGTTTAAGTTTGGCTAACTGAAGATAACCAGCTGCTAATGCTAGCTGAAGATTTATATTTAAGAGACTAATACAGAAGTGGTCTTGATCTTTTCTAAATTTGTTTAATCTGTACTAAAAACAAAGTCTAACAAAACAAAAAGTTGTGGATTAATGAAGGGGCTTAATTTTAGCTAACCTAAGCTGTCCGGCTGCTTATGGCAGCTGTAGCTTCATGATTAACGGACAGTTGCAAAAGTGGTCTTTTCTAACTCAGCAAGAAAGCTAATACATGTACTTCCCAAAATGTCCGACTCCTCACTTAATTTTATGTTCATCATTTGTTGCTTAGTTCCTTTTTTAATTCTGCGCCCATGGTTTTAAACATTTGGTTTGATGCCTCCCTCGAGGTGCACCTTAGTCTTGCCTTACAAGACGAACGACTTCTACAATAACTTCCTCTCTTACATGCAGTACTGTTCTCTTTGTATGGGTCCAGAAACATTTTATAACATTGATACACCCTTTATTCTGCACTTTTACTGATTCACATTGGTTTTAAGTGACAGCGATTTGATATGACATTACAACTTACCATACATCTACTACTAAAACTCCATCGAGGTTTCATCTTTTATTAAGTCCGACCCCCTTTTCTAATGAATGTTGTTTAATTCCCACTTTGACTCCCACTTCGTAGTATAAAGGAAGTTTATTTTAGGAGCTCTTCAGTATGTTCCTCACTAAAAATTAATGCAAAACCAACTCAAAAAATGTACAATGTTTACCAGATGAAGATGTTTTCTGTCTTTTACCGTTTATTCACTCCCCTAACTTGGATCTATTTAACGCAAACTGATGGTGTTTGGTGGTTTAAAAGCCTCCCATACCTTCATACGTTGAATCAACTCATATTTTCACAAAAGTCTATGGAAGCCCTTTTCTGCCTGTGAAAGAAAAAGTAAATAAGATGACTACTAAGCTTGATTAAAAAAACAACTCCTATGATAAGTCATAACTGTGAGATAAATCAAAATTATAAGTCACAATTATGGGGTAAAAACAGTTGAAATTATGGGTTAAATTTGGACTTTTTCTTATAAGTTCAGCTTATCACATATTAATGACTTTTCGTCCTCATAATTGTGACTTACCACAGAATTATTTTTTTTTCAAGGCTAAGTTTTAATACGTTTCCAGAAAAGGTCCTCCATAGATATCGTATTAATTCATGACACTGAAAATCTGAATTGAGCCCCTCTGTTTACAAAACCACCAACCCTGTCCCCTCACTTTCTTGTTTTTGCCTGACAATTGTAATTATATATATACATAAAAAAAACTACTCCATTTCTATGCTACATTGGTAGCATTACAGATTTTCTAACGGTGTACATGTGTATGTACATAATGCATAAATATAAAGAATAAAGTTGGAAACAAAGGACTGACGAGGGGGGGAGAAGAATTTGATGTGTGCTTTGTCAGAAGACCCAGACAGAGGAGGGAGAAGCTGCGTCTATAAATAGCCATCTGAAAAACTGAGGTAGACTCACCGGCATGCCTCTGTAGTCGTCTTGACTACCTCGACATGAATGACAATACTGAGGGGATGCACATGAAAAAAGGAAGCTGCTTCTCAGAAACTGACAAACAAGCGCTCCCAGAGATGTCAGAATTTTTAATGTTTCATTGCGTCAGTGAACAGAGCAGTCGACTCTGACGTGCATACATACAGGAAAATGCACAGATGCAGGAGGTGATGTGACTGATGAGAGTCTGATGGTATTCCCAGGATGAAGGGCTGAGCTGAGGTCACTGAAGGTCCTCAAAATGCTGCATGACAGAGGAACGGGCCAGATGTTTGTGCTCTGTAGGCACGAAACTATAAATCACATTCTGTGAGGATTTATTAGACGCGCTGAATAAATAAGTGATGAGTGGCGTAACCAGATAATGTGCAGCTCTTTTATGTATAATGAACACGCAGAGAGAAAGATCTTGTTTTAAAGAACTTTGATGATGATGAAATGAATGTGAAAACGTTCCTCTTCAGTCAGAGCGACACACACGAGCAGCTGAAGTACTAATGAGAGGTCCCAGTTGTCTCCACCACTACTAAAAGACACTAAATTGTTAATACCTCTCATGACCTCTTTCTGCACGCTACTTCCTGATCCGAGCTCTGACATCCAGCCAATCCGCTGTCACCATGGCAGCTGTGTCGTCACTGTTGTTATGGCGACGCTAGCACTGCTGCATTTGCCAACACTCATTCAGTCTCCATCCCCACGTGCCCCCCTCTCCTCTCCTCTCCCCTCCCTCCTCTCCCTCCTCTTCCTTGCCCTCGGTGTTTATAAAGCTTATCCCTATATGGCCCGCAGTTTCAGAGAGCAGCTGTTAAGAGGCAGATGCTGTAAACAGCGCAGCGAGCGTCTTTGTCAACACTGCCCCGTCAAAGCACACAGAGTGTCGTAATATAAACACTATTGTTCCCGTCTGCGAGTCTCTGCAGTGTGAGGGGCTGATGGTGCTGTGAGAGAAAACGTGCCCTCCGGTCAGTTTTTCAGGAACTTGGCAATAAAGAAGCCGATGGTGTCCCTGTCGGCTCTGCAGGGGAGGGGAGCTGCCGCTCCTGTCTGGTCCCAGCTCAGCTCGGGGCTGAACCTCTGGAGGAGCCGCAGCTGCTCAGGTGACAGGCCGGCTCCCAGCATGCCTTCTGCGCCGATGTGAGGCTCCTGAGGAAAACACAAGAGTGATTTGATGACGTTTCCTGACATCACTCTCTGTATTTGTGAGTCGGTCCACGTGGCTGACGTGTTTGTTACCTGAGGCTGAAGCGTGAGGCAGGGGAAGGTGTTGAGGGCCCAGGCTACCAGCTCCTCGTTCTCTGCTAGAGTCACTGTACAGGTGCTGTAGACAAGAACTCCGCCTTTCTTTAACAACCGCACTGCCTGCAAACACACACAGGATGTATGGATTCATGTACTTGGTTCAGAAATGCATAAAGACCTTTTATTAAAGCTGCTGCAAGAAGCTATTTTTTTGTTGATTCTGGCGTCCCCTGTGGACAAAAGTGGAACGAGCACATGTGCATTTGTTCTGGAGTGAATGAAAGAAAGACACCTTATTTTACTTATTTCTTTTTTAAACAGCTGTTTGCAGGTTGCGCGGCGATGTAGGATTAATAACTGTAATATGACGATGGTTAAAAAACACACAACCTGCTCAGCAACAAACGGCACACAGAGTTAGCTGGTGAACATAGTGGAGGGTTTAGCAGCTTAACAGCCACATATTTCCCTTGGGAAGTGGTGGAGACCAAAAATGGAGCAAAAAAAAGCAACTATTCGACTTAACATTACTTTAAATGAATGATAATGTTTCTCCGTAGCTGCCGGATGTGTAAATAAGCAGCTGCATGGTAACGATTTGTCATTGTTGCGTTTACAACTTGTGTCTGCCGCTCCCATGTGGCCAAAAAAACACTTATTTCTGGTTTAACTTCTGTAAAATCTGTATGAATGTGTCCCAGCCATAACACACATCTTCCATAAGGGCTGTGCTTTGATACTGAATAACCTTGAGGAAGTGCTGATGGAGCGCTTCATGTCACTAGAATAAATGATGTCCTCTGCATTGGACTCTAATCTTGGTCTAGTAATCCATCTGATAGCCATACTGGAAATAATTCCACACTAAAACAGATTTTCACATTTGCTTTAGTTCCAAAACATTTATGTACGTTTGCAAAAAACACCTAAACTACTTTTTTCCTTTAGAGTTGAAACCTGTGCCTGTATTCATGCTCATTTTTTATTGTAAATTTTTCTGTAAAATCCTAAAAAATATTCTAGTCTAACAATCTAAATGATCAGTATTACAGAATCAGTGCTTGATTAGATCAGAGAAATAGTTTAGTGCAGATTTCTAAGAAAAAAAAAGTATTTTTGAGGTGTATTTTCCCTTTATGATGTGAATTCAAGCTGCACATCACACATCAGTATGATAACTGTTCAATGCTGCCATCTACTGCTCAAAACGAGTTACTATAAGTGTAATGTGAGAGAAGGGATGTCACAGTTGTTGTGTCTGTGTGTGGTAGAGACCTACAGCGTGGAATAACTTGCGCTGCAGAGGCGGGTAGGAGCAGATCTCCTTCAGGCTCCAGGTGCTGCTCATGTTGGGTCTCTGTCCGAGTCCGCTGCAGGGAGCGTCCAGCAGAACCCTGTCGAAACTCTCGGGAGGGAACGGAGGTCCTGGAATACATTCAGAAACACAAGTGATACATACATATACAGAGTCCTGCTGTTATTTAACGACTTATATTAATGTGACACCTTCATGTGTCCTTGCTGTCCGTCTGTACCTTCAGATTCCTGCACCGGGTCACAGCTCACAGCCTGAGTGCTGTTGAAGCAAAACGCTTTGATGGAACGCAAATGCAACATTTGGGCGTTTTGACGAATTCGATCGATCTTATTTCGGATCCTTTCCAAGGCCACAACCTCGCCCTGTTTGAGATGGGAAGAGATGGAAATTCATTTAAAAAAGGCACAAAAGCATCAGTCATACAGTCTTCAGACCCTTACTGTAAAATAAAACTTATTCTTCTCAAACACTACTCAGAGTATTAGTTACTTTTTAACCGTTGATGTTTAATGCATTATGAAAAGCAGGTGTTCAATCAAAGAGGGTTTCTGTTTCTTCAGTCTAAATTCCTTTTAACTCCTGCTGTGTCCGGCTCAGTGGTCATGGTCACCTCACCAAACCTGCGCCTGCTGCACAGTTTTATGTTTTTGTCTGTATGTCAGGGTTTTCATTGGTCCCTTTGTGATCAGATGGCCTACAAAAATGCAGATGAAAGGTTTGGATATCAATTCAATTGTACCAGTACTCAATAATGATTCTAACAAGTAACTGAGTAGATTACATGGTGTAATGCATACTTAAATACGAGAAAAATAAGAAGAACTTACTTAATTACAGTAATTTGAGTAGTTGTAATTAGTTACTTCCACCCCTTGTTATAAGCTTCACGAATGTTGTCTTTATTTCAGGATTCTTCCTCAGTTTTCTACGTTTTGATGATGAAATTATGCAGTAAGAGTGAAAACTGTGGGAGTACAAGGAGCCTGAAGAGAATCTGTGTGTGATGTCACCAGCTGTAACTCTGAACATTCTGTTCATTCATTTCAATGTTGGAAAAAGTCCAAGAAATGTATTTCAAAGAACATTAAAAAGGTATGAACGCTAAAAGTCCATGTCCAATGTCCACGTTTGAGGTTTCTACGCAGAAGAAAGTTGAACTGGTGCCAACAAAAAGAGCAAACAGCACACAGACTGTGATCCCTGGAGCAGCGAACATCCGCAGCTGACTGTTCATGAACTCTGTACAACTTGTACCTGATCCTCCATCAGTGCAGCGATGTGGCAGGTCTTCCCTCCAGGTGCGGCGCACATATCCAGGATCCGCTCTCCAGGACGAGGCCCGAGCACGTGTCCGACGACTACAGAGGGAAGGTTCTGCAGAACACGGGATCAGAACAGTGTCTGTTCTCTATTCCTATTCATACACGACTCATTCATCATTCTGACTTTAATAAATGGGAAAACTACAGATAAATACCTGCAGGAATGCGAGGCTGGGTAGAACACCATCGAAGGAAGGACTCTGGTAAAGCGGCTCCACCATCCGAACACCTATTCCTCTAAAATAACCGACAGACAGTGAATTATTTTCCTTTTTCTTTCAACGTTTTTACCACTTTTTAAACAGGAAATACCAGTAACAGCTTCTCAGTTACGAGAATTTGTTAGATTTCTGTCTTATAAGTTATTAAATTGAATATCTGCAGGTTTTATTTACTACTACTGGTAGTATTTTACTATTTTCTGGAGCCGTGACATTGACAGAAAGTTAATCAGAAGCCATTTTGATAAACGATTCACAAATATTCTCTGGTTTTGGCTTCTCATGTGTTTGAATTCGCTGCTGTTCTTCATCACATACTGTTTATGTAGTCAAGTCACAATTATTTTGATTGTCGACTAATCTGTATTATTTTCTGGATCATCAATTAGTTGTTTGGTCTATAAAATGTCAGAAAATGGTGAAAAATGTCGATCATTGTTTCCAAAAGCCCAAGATGACGTCCTTAAATATCTTGTTGATAAGACATAGAGTTTACTGCAACAGAGGAGTAAGGAAACCAGAAAATATTCAAATTTAAGAAGCTAAAATGAGAGAATTTTGACTTTTATTGTCTTTAAAGAATTACTCAAACTCAATAATCTGTTATTAAAGCAGGTGGCGGTTCATTGTAATAGTTGACAACTGAATGATGAACCGATTATTTGTTGCAGCTTCACATTAATGACTTAATTCACACCGAAGGTAATAACTAATGCCACTCAGACGTCATGCCAGCTTTGACTACACATTGGCCAGATGTGCATTTAAGTCATGTATCTATAAAACAAAACAGAGTTTACTTACTTGGCAGGCTCGTCTGCGCAGAAGATGGCGGAGCGGTCCATCTGAGCGACTCCATTTCCCACAAACACTTTCTTTCCCTGGAAGCTCGTGGCTCCTCGGGTGCACTTGCCCTCCAAGTCAGAGAAGATGGACACCACGTCTCCAGCCTTCATGTCTAAGAACAGTGGAGAAGAAACTTTTTATTCAGCACACAACACAAAATATCTGTTTTAAGTGACTGTAATGGCATGTGTGTGCGTTTGAGTCTTACACTTGGGGCTGGCGATGATCCCCGGGGCGAAGACATGAGCGCCTCTCAGTACAGCGCTGCCACACTGGGCACCGACCACCACCTCTGAGCTGAGCTGCTTCACAGGCCTGAGAATACAAGAGAAAGGGAGGCCATACACCTCTACATCTGTCTCAAAATAAAATGTAAATGTGCAGATCTTTACTGTGTTGTTACTGTATTTTTTTTTTCATCTATTTGGGATCAAAATGCTCTTTGAATTGAACTTGGTGAACGAGAAGTGCTACGTGTTTCTTCTGTCGTCACGCCATGAAATTCCATGTGGGTTTTGTCCTCAGGAAACACCCGTCCAGCGGTCGCACACATAACTGCAATTTAAGCTCTAAGTGTGTACTTCCATAGAGCAGATTCGGATTCCAGCATTCCTCACATACCTCGGACCATCCACGGGAAGGAGCAGCACATCTGGAATTGTGGGGTGAGTAAGAATCTGAACGGAGATCTCCTCATCTGCTGACGAGCTGCACATCTGCTGCTTCAACAACAACAACAACAACAACAACATTACTGATTGATTAGGACTCCACTGACCACAACGGTAACAACATCTCAAAAGATATTTGGATTCACCTTCTTCAGCTCTTCTCCTAACTTGTGCCTGATTTCTTCCAGGGGAGCGAGATGAGTGCTGGCCCGAACACAAGTGTACGACGGAGGGTGAGACAGGCATGAGAGCAGCTTCTGGAAGCGACACTCTGCCTCCTGATGGCCCACTGCGGCTAACACCTGAACGCAACACGAACAGGACAGCGAAGGGGAAAAAAAAGACAGAAATGAGATCAAACAATTAGAAAACTTTCAAAAACTTTCACTTAAATAAGAATATAAGCCGTTTAAAGTTAACAGATTCACCTAAAACACCAAAGTGTTAATGACAAACTGCTGTGTGAATTACTTCCAAGAAATCCATATAGATTCTTACCTCCGTGTTTAAGAAGACACTCTTAAGAAATTCGGTCACTGCAGGCCTCAGATTAATTATTGGAAAGACAGACATTTCTTCAATCTGTGCAAAGAAAAGGATCCAATCAGTGACAGCGAGGGGAGTTAATCATTACTGATGAGCTGATGAGGACAGAGGACGTGTCTACGATGTGATTACAGTCTGGAGGGCTCAGATGTTGATTGGATAAGGCTGAAAACCCATCAGGGGTTAAGACTTGATTACATTCTGGTGGAAAATCAGAGTAGAACGACACTCCTCAGCATTGATTACTGTGGTTTATTCCCACAGTATAGATAAAGTAATACTCATAATAATAAAACTTTACCACACTTATTTCAAACTCAAGTTGAACAGTTTGTGGTCCTGATTAATCTGCTGCTTGTTGAGGTTTATGATTATTGTATTGCATCATCGTTTGTAAGTCGATAGCTTTGTGTACATCGTTGAGTCTTGTTCTGTTTTTAATGTGTTTTGCTCTTTTCTGCATATATTTTATTATTTGTTAAATTTTTTTTGCATTTGCAAATTACTTAGGCTCTATGCTGTAGTATGTGACACAGGTTCATGCTTAATCCCGGAATAATAAACATCAAATGAATTTATAATACCAGTGCAGTAGAATATAAATGATTACAATGAGAAAAAAAATAATGCCAGATTAAAACAAATACAGTAGGAGCACAGGATTGGATACATTGTAAAATAATGTGTTTTAATAGAGATTTAGCTAACTTAGCTTGCCTGATTCTAGTTTTAGTTTGTTTCCTTAACAAAATCAGTTCGTTGTGATGACAGGAGGAGGTTCATCCTCCCATCATTAAAAATACCTGTAAACAGACCAACTTTACGTTAAACACTGATCATATATATAACCTGGACGCTCGTAGTGAGTCCGATTCAACACATTTGCTTCTTACATTCATAAGTAATAACAGTTCAGTTACATTAGCAGTCTATTGTCAGTGTGAGAGCGATGTTTAGGCTGGTTTAATACTCACGTTGTGTCTCTGCATGCCCCTTGCAGTTACTTCCGCATACGTCACCAGCCTGGTCACATGACACTAGTTGAACGCACAAATAGAAGTAAAGTAATGCAGCCTGTTGATCAGACACACCTGTGGGATGTTTGTGTGTTTTCTTTAGATAAACAAGGTGGAAATGTTATTTTAAAATAAATAATAATAATAAAAAAAAATATTGAACACGTTTTCACACAAACAGTATTACATACAAGAAAATGTTTTCTTTTCTGGATGATACCGATGACATACATTACAACGGTAACACTTTCACTTAATTTAGGATCTATTCACAGGGTAGTTACATTCAATAAACGGTTTATTACACATTATAATGTATTTGTAAATAGATAAAGGGACCTTTTAAATCCTTATTAATGTAAAGTCAGAAAAGATAAACTATTCTATAATATCATATGATATTATCATATTATATAGATTTAGATTTTAGATTTTATTACTGCCATATTATTATTTATTATCTGTTTATAAGATAAGATAAGGAGTTATAGTTTTCGACAAATACATGAATATAAACTTATATCTGCTTACAATCACATCATCAAATGTTTATTAGTAGTGAAAAATAGTAGTAAACTAAACTATTTAAGACCTGAAATAAAATGTTGCCATTCTAACTAAATTAATAATAGTCAAATACCCAAGAACACAGAGTATAAATACTATTTGTTTAAATTTTTTTTAAAACTCTAAATTACTATAATAATAACTGCACTGTTTATATATGTTTTCTGGTGTGTATATTCCCTTTTAAAGCCTTGTCAAACTCTTTAAAAATGTGTTTTTGCTCAACAACAACAACAACAAAAAGAAAAAGGCCAGCGTGTCGACGTCATCACCTAACCGGAAGAACACTGAATAGCTGGGTTGCCTTTTTCACCGCAGCACCGCCAGCAGCAGCTAACGGGCAGGAGGAGCCGTGCGAGTGCACACAGCAGCGCGACACGACCTGCGGGGGCTTTAACGACACCCCGAGACACTCGACAACAAGTCACCACACTCATGCTACCTTAACACCATTTAATCCTCGTTCAGCTGCGTTTTACGTGTCGCGGGAGCGCATGGAGTCCGCGTTGAAAAGGTCGCTGAGGTGTTTTGCGGACAAGAGATCATCCAGCTAATGTTAGCTAGCCGCAGCCAGCCACGGATTGACCCGGTGTGGACCTGAGAGGGGAGAAGCTCGCCGCTGCTGCCCGCTCTGCTGACAAGACTCACGGACATCGGTATCGACCTAAACGATGGGCCTCATATTCGCCAAACTGTGGAGCTTCTTCTGTAACCAAGGTGGGTGTCGCTGAGATTGTCACGGCTCACTAACCTCACCGCTAGCTGCTCAGCCGAGGATAACGCGAGCTGTTAGCGCGTTAGCACAAAGTGAGCAGCGAGACCCACAATAACAGATGGGGGCGAATTATCTCGACTTCAACACCCAGGCTGAGCTGCCTTTGTTCAGCATGCAAGCTAAAAAAAAAAAAGTAAACTACGGCTCACCATCTAATACTTAATCTGCTCATCAGTGTGTCAACATGATTACCTTAAGTCACATTAAGCCCCGCAAGAGCGTATTCATCGAGTTGTCAATCAGCTTTAGCTCACTTTCCAGGACACATCACATCACATTACATAACTTTCTCCTGACTTTCTACACAGCTGTTCAATGTACATATTCTCCTCCAGGTTAGGTTTTCCAGTCAGAAAGTCGGGAGGGGGGGAAAGCACCAGTAGTAAGAACAAAAATAATCTGAGGAGACAAAGGAGACCACCCTTTCACTCGTGTGTGTGTGTGTGTTTAAACGCAGTTTTTGTGAAGCTGCAGGGCGCGTGGTGAAGGAGTGATTTGTTTAATTATCTTAAAAGTACTACTCCTATTCCATTTTACTGGTTGGTACTGTAGTTTTGATCCTTTATGTGAGTGTAAGAGGAAGTTTTCAAGCTGAGGTCATGCTCAGCTGAGGATGATTAATAAAAGATCAAGCTCTTTTTTTTTTTTAGGGCCCAGCAAGGGGAAAACTTTTCATATCCCCTCCAACTCCAAATTATTATCATTTCATAGTACATGAATCACTCTGGTCTTAATTCCTTTGGCCTGAGGAGAGCAGAGAAGGGCTCTTATTTTCATTCCCTAATTCTGGATTGCACTGTTCCCAGGCAGTGTCAAGTTTCCCCTCACTTTAAAGAGATTACAGGCGAGGTCTGAGAGGAATTGTGAGCAAGAGAGTAGTAGCTAATTACATGTAATCAACACTGTGTAATTAGATTACCTGAAATGCTGGTAGCAGCAATTATGTGATTGCACTCTTTTTATTGCTTTATTCCGTCTGTTTTACTGTATATTGAAAAGTGCACCGTTTTGTTGTAGAAGACCAAAAGATAGTTGTTGCAGCCGGTGTAAATCTGCATTTTATTGTCAGTGTCTTTTCTTATAAATCTGAAATCTAAAGGAGCATTTCACCTAGCTAAGTATGTTTAGGTAATCCTCTGGAATAAATCATTGATTGGTAATATGGACATTATCAGTTTGTTCTCAGTAAAACAACACATTTCAGAGGAATCTGATCCAACCTGTGCAACACAATTTTTTTCTCAGCGTTGTTTATTTTAGATTGTTAACTGAAGAGTTGTTTGCGGGTCGAAAAGGGCCCTTTATCTACGATAATATTGGCACGTAAGCGTAGGGTCTTGTAATACATTGATGTAATATCGTTATCCTGATATCAGACTATATATTGCTACATCGTGATATGACATAAGTGGTGTCTTTTCCTGGTTTTAAAGGCTGCATTACAGTGAAGTGCTGTAGTTGTCTGAACTTTCCAGACTGCTCGACTTGTTCTAATACGACTCAGGCGTGGCCATTATATCCACATTATTGATGATCATTTATTAAAAATGTCTTTGTGTTAATGTTCTCTGAAAGAATTTGCTCAAAAACATTGTGATATGTGATTTTGTTGTCCAGTCTCGGCATTTATGAAGTGCTTTTGAGGAGATTTCACTCATATCTGAAAAATCCAGTATTGTACGTCCTTATTTTTCAACATTTGAAATTCAGGTATGATGATGATGATGATGATGATGGTACAGCCTGACAGATACTTGTTTTTTGGGGCTGATACAGATGTTAAACTATCAACTTTATTGTCCATAATTTAATCAGTGCACTGAAACAGTAAACATAACTGGAAATAAGTACGAATAAGCTGATACCAATATATCTTTGATAGGATAATACCAGCTAACTGATATATCGGTCAAGCTCTAGATGACCGTGGCGACAGTCAGTATAGTTGTCCTGTCAGGATCGTCACTGGGTGGCTTCTCTTTTAGGAAGCAATAGACATTCAGCATCTTCCTAAACCCCGTGTGGTGCTCTGAGAGAGACAGTAGGAGCTGCGAGCCCTCCGACCAGACTTCCTTCCTCCCGGCAGCCAGAGGCCTCAAAAGTCAAAACACTAACGTGGGATATTTTGGCACGTCTGTGTCAGCTCTGATTCTGCATTTAGTCTGTTTGTCCGCTCGACAGCCGTCAAAGCCTTTAGTGTGAGCTGTTCTTTATGAATGGAAGGGGGTTGCTTGGGAAAATTAGGTCAGGAAGTTTTGAGGAAGGAAATAAGTCCAGCTTTATGATTTTTAAGGGGCAGTAATGAATGAAAGGAATGCACTGTACAGGCTGAAGCTATATATATTTTATGATGCACTCATTGCTCCCAGAGTTAATATGCTGTTTGTCTTTTGCAGAGCACAAGGTGATAATCGTTGGACTAGATAATGCAGGGAAAACCACTATTCTCTACCAGTTGTAAGTAGTTTTATTTCACATTTCTAGTAGGAAACTTCTTCTTTACAGCATCTAAACTTGATAAAAACTTGGTTCTGTTTCTATCAAGCCTGATGAATGAGGTGGTCCACACGTCGCCCACCATCGGGAGCAACGTGGAGGAAATCGTGGTGAAGAACACTCACTTCCTGATGTGGGATATAGGAGGGCAGGAGTCTCTCAGGTCCTCGTGGAACACCTACTACTCCAACACAGAGGTGAGTGGCACATTTTAAACACCAATCTCTAGCAGCGGTATTGTCCAGCAGCAGGTTTTTTTTTCCCTCTGGCAGCTGGTGTGTTTGTTCAGAGCACAGACGGCAGCAGGGGCCGCCCAAGTCAGAGGTCAGCCTTTCAAAAAGAGGCCCGTCTGAAAAGAAAAGCGTGGGTCAGCCGCCGCAGTGAAGGAGAACAGGGAGAGTCGTGGCAGATGTGTAGGAGTGAGCTCTACACTCTCATGAAACATCTGTCACACACACTCTTTTTTTTCTTTTCTTTTACTGTAGCTTCACAGGCAGCAGGCTTCACTCATTCATACCTCTTTCACACACAGACCCAGCACATGACATGTGATATTCAGCATGGGGTGAACCCGCATTCATGCCACACAACAGGTCACAGGCTACATCCATTCAGTCATGATCCGACTGCTGGACTCCTGCTCTCTGACACGTCTCTGCTAAAGAGCGTTGTTAAAGTTCATCTAGAGCTGAAAGGAAAAGGTTTATTCAGCAACTATTCTGATAAATGACTAGCTGTTTTTATGATTTTTCAAGAAAAAACTACCAGCTGTCCAACGTGATAGTCAACTGAATCTTTAGGGTTTATGGACACTACTGGTGGTATTTTACTATATTACTTTTGGCAATACTCCTCTGGTTTTCGTTTCTTACGTGTTTGAATTTGCTGCTGTTCTTTGTCATTTGTGTATGTAAATTTAACTACATTTATTATCCTCAGCACAGGTTGGATGTTGTTGGGCCATATTCTGGCTTTTGCGAAAGACAGTATTCTTACTAAGCCATTTACATGGCTAATGCAAATTAATATTACGCTAATATTCCTGTTTACATGCAGCTGTGAATACTCTGATTAATGTGCCCTAACATGCGAACACAGCCTCCGCCTTTCATTCATTCAATCCCATTAAAATGGTCGGTGTTGTGATATTTATGCATATCCAAAACTTGTTGAGTAGGTTTCTTTCTCCTTCCGACCAGAAATGTGAGCTTTTTTGCATCTTTACCTCGGCCTTACAAAGCTGTTGGCAAGGCAACCCACAGAGCCGACCATGTGTTGCATGGATCTTTTCATAAACCGACCAGAATAAAAACTCTCCCATTTAAATGTTATAACCTGACTATTATCCAGCTGCGTTCTTTGTGCACATGCTCACCATCTTATTGTACATGCATAGTGACGTACGTTTCTTCTTCTTCTTCAAGATGGCGGCTTCTAAGGTGAACTCACCTACTGCCAAGTTGTTTTTTTAATACAAACTCTTGGGGAAACTTAACACAGACTACAGTAGATGTTCATCAGGGAGCTGCTCAGACAAATGCCAAGGGAGATAAAATACCCAATGAGGACGAGGAATGCATGCTGTAACATCACTTTTGTGGATCTCATACAGCTGTTCTGATTAAATGCGTTATTGTATATAAACGCCAGACTCTATTCATCCCATCCCATGTGAACAGTTGACCCGAAATCTTCCCTTGGAATGAAGAAATGTTGTCCATGTAAACCTAGCTTCTGCTTTGTAACGTTTATGGACAGTTCAAAGGCTAAACAAAAAATCAGTTTATTTTGGTCGATGACCAATCATTGTTAGTTGCGACCATAGTTTCAGCAGTATTACAAGTGGTCAGTTAGGCGTGGAAATCAATGATGTTTATTACTTAAAGATACAATAAGGATGGGGCTCTGTAATTTATTGCATTTTATGTGACTTTAAATACCAATAAAAAACAGCACAAAGTTATGAGGATTCCTACGGGCACTGTAGGAGTGACTTCAGCCTTCCATTGAAGCAGACTCAAGCAGACCTCTGGCTGTGATTTGGGTCACAATCATGTTGAATGACGCGTGTTCTTAAAACGCTGCTTTTTACCAGGTCGTTTGGTTTAAATGGCGTCTCTCACATCTCAAAGTTAACAGGCTTTGAGTCTTTTGTCATACAGGCTCGCTCTCTCTCTTTCTCGCCTCTCTCTCTGTCATTCAAAAGGGCTATTAGCATAGCAGTCACCAGTTTCCATTGTGAGGCCCTTGGCCCCGGAAATGTCCCCCCGCTGTGCGGCATTTGATTGCTGTAAATGTCTTTTGAAAAGAGGTCACTCAGTGTGATTTTTGCCTCCCACTCTGCAGTTCATCATCCTGGTGGTGGACAGCACGGACAGAGAGAGGCTGGCCATCTCTAAAGAGGAGCTCTACAGGATGTTGGCTCACGAGGTAACATCTTCACACATCTCTGTACGGCCGTGAGGAAACAGTCTACACAGAACTGACTGTTTTCATAATGGGCATTGATTTTTCCACCAAGGTCAGCCCATTCTACCCCGCTATGTTGTTTATGGTCTCATTGTTCACTTGCCTCCCCTCAGGACCTGCGGAAAGCAGCTGTGTTGATATTTGCCAATAAGCAGGATATGAAGGACTGTATGTCTGCAGCAGAGATCTCCAAATACCTCACCCTGAGCTCCATCAAAGACCACCCCTGGCACATACAGTCCTGCTGTGCACTTACAGGAGAGGGGTAAGACATATATGTTGACTTGGAGTCATAATCAGTGTACACATGTTTTAAAAATGAACATATGAAATGTGTTACAAGGAACTTTTAACTGGTAGTGAAACAGTCTCACTTTAATACTGATTTGATACTCTCTATGACCTGCATAAGCAAACAAGAAGATCGACTATGTCTGCATAGTTGTTTTTTTCCCCCAAATATGATAACATTACATGGGAATGTTGAACTTTACGACATGCAGCTGAATGCACAATGGGTGTGTCAACTCCAACACAAAGAGCAGAGGAGAGAAGCAGATAGAGATCTAGAGAGATGAATGACATCAAAACTTATCATAGTCTTCATAACACAAGGTGTGGGCTAAGTCCAGACTGATCTGCTGTCGGTCTGGATGCAGACCTGAGTCCAGACTTTCAGGAGCCCTGTGATTGAGGAGTACAGATAGTATTTTAGTACATTTGACATGGCTTGTGATTGGAGAAATGATACCCATTATCATTTCTCTAATCACAAGCCATGTCAAATGTCACCAGTAAGGTATATTTACAGAATAATTCATAAAAACGATAGAGATGCAATTATTAGTCAATCAAGAGAGAAGCAGTTGGCAGCTATTTTGATAATCAATTAAACCTTTTTAGTCATCTTAAGCAAAAAATGTCAAAATATTGGCTGCTTCCAGCTTCTTAAATCTCAGGATCTGCTGCTTTTCGTTGTCCCTTTATGATAATAGATGAAGAGTATTTGGGTTTTGGACTGTTGGTTGAACAAAAGAAGGAATTTGAAGAAGCTCTGGGAAATTAGTTGTTATTTTACAGCGGTGGTGCATTTACTGCACTATTTCTGAACAAAAGTATAAAAGATTTAAGAAGAAATGTGGATTTTTATTGCAAAAATGCCAGATAGAAACTACTGTAGGTGTTGGAACCGGTCTTGAAGAGGTGCTATGAGTTCTGCTAACCACCAGGTGTCACTGTGGGAACTGAGTTCAAAGCCCTGAACAGGCATAAGCAAACATTTAAGAAAGCTTCATGAAGCTTCCTCATATTTCTTGCAGCCAGGGGAGGAACTGCCTTGTATTAAAGCTGGAATGCAGGACTTTAACATACAAATGAAAGTCAAATAAGTTCACACATTGCAAATTAAGCATATATCCTTTTTAAAAATATACCAGAGTTTTTAAATGTTGTGTCTGTGGAGAACCCCTGCTCTGACACACCTGTAGCTGCATTTTTCATCAAAAGTCTAGAAATAATGACAAGAGTGACCCTTGTTAAGGTTGCTACAGCAACTATGTGGAGCTTATGGTAGAGAAACGTGCCACAAGAGGGAGACAAAAGATCCACACCGCAGGTTTAAGTAAATTATTACCACGACAGTCACTGAAGCACTAAATGATGTAGATTTCTCCCTCCGCTGACACTTCTTCATTGTTCCTCCAGTTTATGCCAAGGACTGGAGTGGATGACTTCGCGGGCTGGACTCAGATAGCCCCTCCCACAGCCGTCGACGGCCTGACTACCTGCACCACCCACACGGTGGCACAACAGCTTGTCCTTACTGGCTTCTTGTTATTACTTTTTATTTTTTTAATGATGAATTTTAATGTACTTTGACCTCTGGAGACGGCACAGGACGGGATCATTGACCCCTATGCGGCTTTAGTGTTACAGCAGAGCGGGTAGAGACGTGACCAGGACTGATGAACTGATCTGGTTGCTGAATAAGACGTCACTTTTTACAGAAGAAGAGCCGGAGGAGGAGGAGGAGGAGGAGGAAGAATCAATTTCAGCAAGTTAAGAGTTTGTCCAAGTGCAAAGCCGGGCTGCACTGGACACTCATTTACACCACATACATATCATGTTACATGACACTACATCACATCAAGACCATGCCATAAACATCACGTTGGTGCCCAGCTTTGGGAGAATATGGTGCAGCTCTATAATTATTATTATTTTGCCTCTGTATAAGTTTGTTCAGGTGATAATTGAGGGATTATGAGCAGTATTGATGGGACACTTAATGTGTTTGAGGAGTTTTTCTCAATAATGTTCTCATATTTGTTTTGGTTCTCATTGTTAGCACAGCCATTAATATCTGTTACACATTGTTTCAGTTTCATAAGCTACACTGTCGGTGGTTATTCTCACAATAGGACTTACTGGTGCCGTGACGAAATGTGGTCAAACATGAACCTCCCTTCTTATTATTACCTTTGAGCCTGTGCTTGTTTATTGAGCCAAAATTGTGTAAATTCAGAGTGTTGGCATGCAAACTTTTCTTAAAACTGACCCTCTGGAACATTTATTTAAAGAATTAGTTCACCCAAAAATGGAAATTCAGTCATTATCCTCTCACCCGCATGCTGATGAGAAGTCAGGTGTCCACAAAATATTTCTGGCCAACCGCCGTAGATGGGGACTTAACACCACATACACAACTTCACCCCACCATCCATCGGCATGAGGGTGAGTAGATAATGACTAATTTTCCATTTTTGGGTGAACTTATCCTTTAATTTAGCAAACATTGAATGACTACAATGTCATTATTTCAAATGCAGGTACAAAGCTCAGTTTGATTAACAGTATTTTCAATTTAAACACTATGTTTTGTCGATGATGCATTATGATTTTTATTTAATTTTATTCATTTTATTTTTGCTTTTATTTACTTTTTTTGCTCATGGCAACTTACAGCATCTAGACCTGTTTTGTATTAACAGATGATCTTTGGTGCTCTGCAAGCGTGTGTCTGATCCATCCTCATATCAACACCTGCAGCCATTTTGGCGCATATTCCTCTTTAAGCATTTTGTACTTTTACAAACAAAGGGATCAGAATAAGCCACCGCCAAACAGGTGCCACACATTCATGGGAAGTTGTTACTCATTAACTGTCTGGACTTGAGTTCAGTGGTTCAGTAGCATTAAGCTGATCTAGACTCAATATTTTGGCCATCATACAGTTAAAATACTTGATCCTCAGCCTTAACCACGCTGATCTGAGTGTCTGGAGGAGCGTGTGTGTGTGTGTGCCCATGATCTTTACCCTTTTTGAACCTGTATAGAAATCCCTCGGGAACAGATCTATGCACGTGTCACTTTGAAACCATGTAAACCTTTAGCAAGTTCCACAGTGGCCAAAAAGGAGGAGGTGCATGAGTTTCATTGAAGTGGTGTCCATCTCAGTCAGGGAGGTGCCTCTGGGTCTCTAGAATATACTGTGTTTTTTTTGTTGGTATTTTTACACAGAACAGGATAAAGGGTGAACTGTGCAGCCCCCCCAGACTCTTTGCAGCATCAAGGTTTACAGCTTTGATCTCACAAAGCAAGGGAACTGATCATGTACTCTGTGTGGTGGTGTCTAGTCTGGGTCATGTACTGTATTTCAATAAAAGTTTGTTTTGAACTTTGAGCTTCGCTAGTTTTATGGTTTTCACTATATTTGAAATCAAAGTGTAGACATGTACTCAGGCAAGTGTCTACAGGTATCAGACACTTAAATTAATACCTTTATGACCTTTTGGAGATAATTTTTAACCACATTTATGATTTTATTTTTATTTTTCAAGCACTGCATGCAAGTATGAAGGTTTGTAGTATTCAGTAATGGAAGTAACTAGATATTTACTAAAAAAATTTTTTGCCGTTTAAAAAAAAAAAAAAAAAAAAGTACATGTAGTTGAGTCCATTTTCTGCTACTTCATTACCATCTAGAATTAAACTAATTACTGTTGTGGAGTGGAAGTAGAAAGTAGAAACTAAAGAAACTAGTAACTTAAATACATGTAGTGGAGAGCAAGTATTAAGTAGCAGAAAATATATAGGAAATACCAGTTAAGCACCTCAAATGTATTTAAGCACAGTACTTGAGTAAATTGCACTTAATTTAAATTCTGACACCAAGATTTTCCTTTTTACTGCCGTTTTGACAGAAGAACAAACTTAAGTCTGATTCAAACACCAGTTTATTCACATCTGCAATATATGGGCCAATTAAACGAAGCACAGAGCGGTCAAGAAAAGTCACAGAACTCCTACCCACTTGGAAGGAACGTAAAGAGGAGCTTCTTCTAAAAAATAATGTAAAACATATCGGCCACTTTTCTGTATCGTTTATCCTCTAAACTTTACTATACATTCACTTTTCAATGAAACCTTTGCACTGAGGTAATGAGCAAAGAAAGACAACGGCAAGACCGACATTTAGAAATAGAAACAGGTTAGAGGGGGGGGGACAGTAAAAAACACGTAAGAGCACATACGATGAATCATGGAGCAGGAGAATGGACTGATAGAAAACAATGGGACATCTGTTAAATGCTGATATGTTTTCTAAGCTGCAACCCAGGTGCCAATGGTTTCCTTGGCAATGCCCTACTGTCTAAAGTACAGACGAGCGTTCGCAGTAATAAGATTCAATAATACAAGAGTCAGTTATAAATGCAGGTGTCAAACTCAGTGCTAAAAACATCCTCACAGTAACGTCACTGTCAAAGCAACACACGAAAACAGCGAACAATGATGAACAGATGAGTCGTCAGCTGATCAGTGAGTCAGTCTCAACCCAGCTCAGCCCCTTCCCCTGCTTATCAGGAATCTGTGTCAGTTCTCATTGATGCTGGTGTTATCTGGACTCCTTCTTTTTGACACCACGTGCAGTCTTTGTTGGCCACTCAATCCAATAACAAGACCTTCATCTTATCAAGCGTCCGTGAAGTGGTCTCTTTGGAAAAGTGGCGGTGTAGAAAAAGCTTGTGTGTGTCTATATGTGTGCTTGTTTGGATCCAAAAAAAAAAACAAAAATCAAAACATACTGGAGAATGAAGGAGCTTAAAGTTACCGCGGGGTCTCAATAAAATGTCCACCGCCTCACGGTTCACAGTTCACTGCCAGCAGAAGAGAAGCCGTCGAACATGCACGGGGGTATAATGTGTGAAATGGCTTTGGATGATGCAGCGAAATCCAAAAAATAAAACAAACCAAAAGGAAAAAAAAAAAAAAAGGTACATGGGGTGAAAAACAGGAGGAGAGGAGGAAAAGCCGAGATATTCTTTGGCCGAGGCGTGTCCGACGGGGGAGTTCACACACACAGAGCTCTGGGGAACCTGCGACAAGGAAAGAAAAATATATAAATGTAAATTCTTCTAATGAATCTTAGCCAAATCCAATCACCTTAATGTTGTAAACTAAAGAAAAGCAGAGGATGATAATGAGTCTAACCTGTCCTCAGTGAAGCCGTCCATCTCCTCCTCGTCATCCAGCTCCATGTCCAGCTCGTTGTCCAGACAATCACGTCCATAACCACTCAACACGCTGCAGGAGTGACAGATTTACAGTTGATCAGACATGGACAACTTTTTGGACTTTTCCCTTTTATCATCTTTTTGAAACTGGTTACAACAACTGTTACGATCGATTAATTGACTAATTGTTGCAGCTTTATATTATGTACGACCAGAATGCAGGGCTGCCTCAAGTCAGGCCCACAGGCCAAATTCAGCCCACCATGAGGTTTGGTTTTCTCTTGGAAAAAAGTTTTTTTAATTGAATTAAACTATAATATGATTGGCTGATTATGCAGTTTAATTTTTTGTGAGGCAAAAATGCTCTTTCAGTATCAAGGATCCAAAATGATTTATTCGTTTTTAGATTGACATGGGAAGTTGGTCAACAAGGGAACTTTGGATCCTAGGCACCATTTTTGCACTACAAGAGGTCTTTGCTTTAAGTGTCAGTTTGGGTACCTGCACTGACCTGACTGAGCGACACGTGAAGAAAACAATCCTCTTCAGTTTCTTGTTGTAGAAGAAGTAGTTGAAAGACCAGAGGCTCCCCTCCTCGCCAAAAGGGTCTGAGTCCAGATCAGGGTTGTAGCTGTGAACAAATATCAAAACAATAAGCTTAAAAACAGCTCAGCTCCACACCAAAGGAATTTCCAGGAGTATAAATTACTGGCTATAAAACACACGTGCATGCGTCACCTACCTGTAAATGTCACAGCCCTGCAGGTTGATCTCTTGGTCGATGGCGTTCCACAGCTCGGGCCCCACAGAGTTGAACTCCTCGCCCACGGCTGAGAACAAGCTGCCATTTACTGCATTAGCCACCTGCAGAGAAACCACAGTCCAATAATTACTCCACACAGCCTTTTCATTCATCTGTGTCATCAAAACCATCTGCTGTTCCCCAGAGGTCAGTTACAGAGCAGCACACTCACCCAGTTGAGGCTGGGCTCTCGGCTGAACTCGTGGGCCCGCGCCGCGCTGAAGTCATAGTCCGGCCTGAAGGACTCGTTGAGCGTCGTGATGAGGTAGAAAAGAGTCTTCCTGCAACACTTGTCACTCAGGGGGTTCTCCCCGTCCTCGCTGCTCTTCCCCAGCCTGGAGATCAAAACACAGAGAGGGACATTAAAAAAGGAAACGCTTCATTATCCCGTCTAACCATTCTGAGCCACACTGGACTGCAGTACTCACTGTGAGGGGCTGGTGGCGCTGGTGGACTGAGGGGGAGAGAGGGCCTCCAGGACATGTGGCTCCCCCTCCTGGCAGAACTGCTTGAACATATGTTTGTCGTCGCCTGCCATCTTACAGGAGTAGCTCTCGATCCTACGGGGCAAAAATAAGACTGTGACCGACATTCATGTCCTGGGAACATAATGGAGGACATTCAGATTGTTTGCTAATCCCTTAAAATCACTTTAA
Source organism: Pagrus major (assembly GCF_040436345.1). Classification (NCBI taxonomy): domain Eukaryota; kingdom Metazoa; phylum Chordata; class Actinopteri; order Spariformes; family Sparidae; genus Pagrus; species Pagrus major. Next base: position 19,516,519 of record NC_133233.1, read on the forward strand.
CTACCCATTAGGCTTAAACACAGCATTACACAACACATTTGGGGCACTTCAGGGTACTCTTTTAGCTAAGTGTGCACTTTCTGCAGCTTTATTGTTGTGCAGAATGTAATTTTCCACAGTGCTCTTTTGTGTTTCTGGGTCAGACAACTGTACACAGATATGCGAACGAAGCAGACTGGTGTTCGGTTGTTTATTTTGCCCCCTCCCACCTTGGAGTTATGTAAGAGCAAAAGGTTGTGCAACTTAAGATATACTACTGAGACCCTCGCTGGCCCTGTCAGCCTAATTATAGGGACACTCTGAGGCAGCGGACACCGCGGTGGAAATAACTGGCCTGGTTTTCCATCACAACACAGCTGACCTGCCGACCAAACACTGTGGGTAACCAGATGACACGGCAGACACTGGAGCTGAGCAAGGATTATCAACACGAAAAGATAGAAGCTACAACAGAATCCAGCTCTGTTACCATCTGTACACAACTCTAACCACAGCTTCCACACATATGTATGCGTTTTAATGTATTCAGACATTATTGGATTGTATCTGCACCAAACACATGACCTTTACACAGAGCAACAGCTGTGCTCTCTCTTTAAGTTTTGTGTATCTTGTGAGGCTTTACGTAACTTATAATTGAAGTACAAATATGCACTTCTCTCATGTCCAAAGTATGTTCAGATAATGGAAACATATTACCCTGAATTTTCAAAAATATTCATGCATTTTAGCCCCCTTTCAGAAGCACAAAATGTCCAAATTATTCTTGGAAAGACTATTTTCAGAAAAATAAGTAACAGCATACCACAGAATAATAATAGACTGAGGTCTTGTAGTATATTAAACCATGATGACTGGTATTGTGCTGGTTGTATGTCACATATCTGAGGTAATTCAACCATCATGAATAGAATTATATTTTGTTATGTGTCTGCTATCTTGTAATATATTTATTGTTGCACATGTTTCAAATGATCATTGTTATTTTTATGATTTACTGATCTGTTGGTTTGTTTTATTATTCGTTATCTGGTTTGAAATGCTTTGGCAACACGAATCTATATTATCCTGCCAATAAAGCTACTTTGAATATAAAATAAAAGTTGATTATCACCGTTTTATGATATTTAAAATAAATTCCTGCATGTTATGGAATCAAGAGCTCATTTGGTGGGTGCATTTTTAGTCTGCAGTTCACAAGTCCTGCTGCTATGATGGGCTGCTTCACTAATCCACTAAGCAGCCTAAACACCAACAGCCTTGACAGCTCTGGCAGCACTCGGCTATCATGCTGTACTGCTGTATGTGTTTATCAGTGCACGTACATGCCGCACTTCACAACAGCCTCAGAAATAGCCACAGAGTGGTGGTGTGAGAGGACACCGTGCTGTGCGTCACTCTAGGTCACAAACAGTGCAGAAGCTCAGTTTCGCCACCCACACTCCAAAAACTCTGCTCTCACACTGCATATCTCCACAACCCACTGCCCTTTATGTAACTGCACTGTCACTGGATGGCCTTACATAACCCAAAACACACAGTAGTGCTTTGAGTTTCCAAGTTAAAAACCTGCACTGCAAGTTAGCTATTAACTTTTAGTATCAGCCGCAGAAGTAGGCTTTTAGTTGAGCAGTCTGTTATCACAATATTGCATAATTTGTAGATACTTGTTTGCTCCACTACCCCGTTTACGAGGAGTGACTGTGATCTCTGGACCAGCCGCACCTTTCATACACTGATGATGACATCCTGTCAGACAAGATTCTTCCTGGGAAACTTCAGCCATACCACAAATGCTCTGCACTCCAATGACTTTTACTTTCTCTGACTTTGTGATAAACTGAAAGTATTACGGTTGTGTTAATGCTCCTGTTGAGCCATTACTCAAATAGAAGCAGTAACGATATTTGCACAAAGTCACCTAAAGATCTCCCCAGGGCTAATGGGGTCTGTGCAACAGAGATGTGGACTCCTATATATAAAATTATATAATATATAATTTCCTTATTTTCACCAAAAAAAAGATGTGCGTCTTATCTGTGATGCAATAAAAATATTTGTTTCCTCACAAAATATAAGATTAAAGTGATTCCACAATGTCTTAATACATTTTCAGTTTTGATTTTAAAGTTTTAGTAATACATTTATGATTATTGGGATACTAATGTGAATTACAATTAGGTTGGATAGGGTAATCTTGACAAGACATTTGCATATTGTCCCACGTCTATTTGGGACTTGTCTTGAATGTTGTCTGGTAATATTTTGTTATCCAAAACAAAGAGTTTGAATTTCTGTGTAATAATATTTTGATAACAGGTAAATCTTATATTCACAAATGTAGATCCTTTAAAGTTGCTCCAAATTTCAATCACTTAAAAGTTTATCTGAAATACTTGAGTTATATATTGATTATATCCCCCTAACTACACTTATTTTACTCTTCTTTCACTGTTGTTTTTGTTTTCATTCCCTCATTCAAGTGTACTGATTGGAAATACTTTGAGGTATGTTCAAAAATAATAACACTTCTTTGTTATTTGAAAATGCTGAATGAAAATAACAGTTGTAGTAGTGCAGTAACACATGAAGTGCAGCTGAAGTTACCTCACTATTAGCTAATAATGCATCCCATAAAGTCTGATATTAAAAAATGTTTGTTTGTTCCTTAAAAGGGGCTCTAGATAGTTTGAGGGAAAAAAAACAACTCAGAATTTTAAAATGTATAATATTGAGGTAATAATACAAACTTTGTCAACATTTTTTAATAAATGCTGTTCTCAGAACACTGTTTTGAATCTAGAAAGGTGGCAGGGTCCGCCACATATAAACAAAGCAAAACAGTACGAAACTGTTGTCCTTTAAGGTCAATTTGTTTATTCAGTCATGGAAAGGAAGAGTTTGTTTACTTATTTTGATAAAAAAAAGTCAATGAAGCTGATGAAAACTCTTTCCCCAAAACTACACAGTGCACCTTTAAAGGTGTAACAATAGATGTGACAGCAGTGAGCTCAGGTGTTCATGCTGCTGAGGCTAACGTGACTCTTACCTGCCAAGGATGCGAGACTCTCCGGTTTCAACACACAGCCGGGAGCTGAGGGCTTCAAAGCTGGAGTTTTCCAACAGTTTCATCACTGTCTGAAGAGAAAGAAACAAGTTTGATGTCACACTTGTGCAATGTCCTCTATTATTATTATTATGTTGTTTACATACACAAGAAGACGTGTGGCGTTACCAAGGCAACGGCATTTTTTTTTTTTTAAACGTGAAATCTGCTCAGTGTCACTCAACACCACATTGTTAAATAAATGCTAATTAAATAAATAATTAGCACGGTGGAGCTACAGCGCCCCGTGAGGGCAGAATTTAGGTCAAATCACAATTTCCTCATTCTGTGTACCACTGCCCCTCCCCCACCATGTTCAATCCAAGTTGACAAATCGTCTTCCTGGTTTGAATATTGCACAACGATTCACTCACCGAGCTGTATTTCCAACACGGGCAGAAAACGGCGGGTTTAAAAAGGGTCAAGCCGTGTGCTGTGGAGACTCGTCCTCGGAACCGAGCCGCTCACTCGCCGAAGCAAAAGATTAACGACCCCCGCTTTGTTGTTGACCAGCTAACGTTAGCTAGCGGCTAGCTCACTGACTATCAGCGCTCCGCTCGTCTGTCAATTCACAGCTGGGCTTCTTTAATTCGCACTCGAGCTTAAGCATCTTACAAAAGCACTCGGTCGAGAATGAGTTATTCTGAGGCCTTTTAAATTTATAGAAAAGCTGCTCTTCCCGATTAAATGCGATGAGATTAAATCCAAAGACTGCTGGCGTCCGTCGGAGTCTGTCTGCAGCGGCATCCCTTTCGACCTGATTTTACAAAGAGCGCTCGTACGGCTAAATCAAGTCGCCTTTTTCTAAGCGACTCGATCCGAGAAGTAGCAGCTAACGAGCTACCGAGCTTAATAATTCACCGAGGTGGCTCAAGGTTTCTGCAAAATCGTCGATTACCTCAACAACACATCTATTCTCGTCAAAACAACGGACTCTACTGTGTCGTGAAGCCCAGCCCCTTTTCATTTATATACGCTCGGGAGACGCACACGCCCACTTTTATCCAAGCGCTCTCCTGATTGGATGTATCTCTTGTCGATATGACTGACAGCTGATGTGATTGGTTGAACCTTGCTCGGTCAATCCCTAGGCTGGAACTGTGTCAAATTTCTGGACTGGGCTTGTTATCTTTCAGCAGCAACTGCTGAGACAAGAATCGCAAATTCATCGCTGTTTGCTTACACCTTGAAGCTATTTATGTTCAGCATTCATCTTCTATGCAAGTAGGCTTACAAGCAGTCACTTTAAACCTTTAGAAATACGTATTAAGACGTATACATGCATATAATCTCAGTTTGGCTCTGCAAAAAAATACAGTTTAAATAGCTACCTTAACTTGTTCTGGATCTACTGTTTTCATTACTTAATGGTCCAATTCTGTCTTTGCACACCAGTTTTCTAGATTTTATTTGTGCTGAAATAGATTTAATCTATTTTTGTTTGCACTGTCCTGCAACTGTCCAATTCTGACCTCTTCCATGTTGTAAAACAATCTGCAATGCAATACATTTGCTGACAGATTTAATTAAAGACTTAGCCTCAAGCATGCAGCATCAGCATAATGATCTGATAAAAATAAAATCCATTAAAAAAAGCTTTACAGATTGGACCCAAATAAAAATGATACACGTCTCACCTATCTGATTGCTGAAATTGAAAATAAAACCATATATTTCTTATGTTTCATTGGCCCAGTGGCCTAATGGATAAGGCATCAGCCTCCGGAGCTGGGGATTGTGGGTTCAAGTCCCACCTGGGTCGTATAATCTCATGTCTGATAACATGTATTATACTGCAGCAATATAAGGTAGCAGATATTACTAGATATCTGAATTTGTACAAAGCATGTAATGTGAATTAAATATGCTTCTACTTTTTATAACCTAATAGTTACAACAATACAACACACAGCAAGTTAAAAATGTCAATATAACATTTTATTGACAGAAATACAAATGGCACACACAAAACACTCATGCTGTAGTTGGGGTTGGTCTGTCAGGTCCGTGTAATGTAGTCAGAAACATCCTCGAGGCCTGTGCACTCATTATCCAGGTACTCCAGGATCACATTACCCCCATTGTACAGGGGAGTTTCAGGGTGGGCCAGCAGCGAGAGCAGGGTGTCATCCATCTTGAAAGCTTCACCTGTCTGAGGGTGACACAAACGCAGCTTCTGCAAATGGACAGCATAGAGCAGACTGTTAGGGTCTACTCAAGAAATATATATACACTAAGCTGTTTTTCCCAGAATATTTAAATGTAAGTTTTTAGTGTAATTACGTTTGGCCTGTTAAATTAGAAAATATGTTCAATATTGAATTATTTTATGTTAAAAAACAAAGAAAATGTAAATGGTGACAGTGGTTTAATGAGTTTTAAAAGAGAGACAATGGTACAATAGAGGAAAGCAGATAAAACGTCTATTTTGTGATAAACCCAATTAAAGCATCACTAAAGCCTCCACACTGAGATGTGCACGATTAGCTGACTAGTCAATTAAACAGCGCTACCCTCGTCACCAATACGAGTTGATTTAACTTTATTTTGGTAATGTAAACATCTAAATTACATATTGACTGAAACATCATGTCTACTACGTCAAATGTTGCTATATAAATAAACGAGCATGTTAACAACACTGGTCAAACTGTTGCGTCTACACAGCAAATATTGCTACACAATATTTTTTAGGACAATGTTTAACTTTATAGATTTAATTGTGCTAAAGTTTGAAATTAGTCGTTAGGAAACCCAGAAATAATGTACTGTAACATTAGTTTTGATTCATGCTTACAACTGTCAGCTGATACAAAAAACATTGACATGCAGCACATTTATCCCTGGTTGACCCAGCTTCCTGTAAACAGAGTTCTCTCGCGCTGCTGTCACATACTGTGGGCAGGAAATGTTCATACCTAACACCTGCATTTCACATCCTCTTTTTTGTTTTTAAACTGTATTTTAAAAAGTGGATGTTACGAAGAAAACAAGAACAATTTGTTCAAGAGACAAGAAAACAGGCTGAGAGGCGAAGGAAGCAGATCGGTCATTTAGTGGTAGTGGTGTAAAATTTCTTGTGATTATTGATGACTACTCTTGCCATCTGTTACCTTTGCTGTCAGGACGTTATTGTTGTTCTTGAGGCTAGCTAAAGACGCTGCATAATCCACCACTTTGCCCACACTCCATTTGGAACAGAAGAACATGGGTTGGCTCGAGTCTTTGGATTCTTTAGGAAGATACACCTGAAAATATGTTCTTTCTGTCTGGAAAGCCAAAACAGGGGAGGAAATGCTCAGTTGGACAAAATAATAAACACAGAATTACACATAGAGGTACACTGTAGATAATATATATGGTTTAATTATGTTAATTCCACATTACTCTCTATTAATATAATCAAGACAGCTATGATTTTTACCTGTGGCAGTCCCTTGTCTCCGGCAGCATGCAGCTTCAGTTTCATTAATGCTACCTTTGCTGCAGTCGCACTGTTCTTTGCTCCTCTGCGTCCTTTACTTTTGGATCCATCCTTTGACTCTGCATGGTCACAAGACAGCAACACAAACACTCCAAATGTAAGTAAGTTGAGGAATACAAACACATGAACATTAGTTATGACAAAGATGAGAGCATTTGGTTTAACACTGATCCCATGTGGACGACTAAGGAATGACACAGGTAATTCTGTCCGTCTGTAAGGAACTTGTCAAGATACTAAAGAAGCTGTAACTAACCAACGATCTTTTGCACCAGCTCTTTTGTGGCTGCCATTCGAGGCTTTTGAACCTCCAACTTCTCACACTTGTGATCATCTTGATGACGATGGCTAGAACACATAAACAAAAGAAAAACAAACCTTTCAGTTTCAATTCACCCGTTACACTGATAAATGAAGTCTGTGAGCTAGAATGCACCCTACACTTCAACACAAGTTATGCTGTTTTATAAAAAAAAAGTTACTGAAAGAGAGAAAAAACTGTTAACCTACGCCAAACAGAAATGCTTTTCACACTGCGGACAGATTACTGGCAGCAATTCCTTTCCCTTGCAGTCTTGAAATGAACATGGATAGCTTGTGCTGCCACCCTCGGTCCGGGATTCCCTTTTCACTGGCTCCTGAAGACAAATATAAGAATATAAGAACAAAACTACCAGAAAATAAGTACCAGGAAAGACGAACAATGTTCCAGTGGTATTCTTTATTTATGAAACATGTAATCAAAAACATAGTGTACCTCTGGACATAAATGGGCCTCTCTGCTTCTGTGATCAAGGCTGTAAGAGACAAATGCAAATATTTAATCATAAAAAAAACATATGTGGATTACTGTGAGGTCAAAGTATAAAAGCACATTTATGATGTACTTTATTGGACCATTTCTAATGTTGTGCAACATTATATTATATCATTTTCTTTCCCTATACTGCTTGTACTTGACACCTGTAACTGCTAGAGCCTGAATGATACTGAACTTTTGAAGTTGATACAAATATGATACAATATGTTTGAAAGATAAAACTTGTTAATGATCTCTCTCTGGCATTCACACTATTTAATATGCCTATGTGCACTAGGGTTGCAGCGATATATCGTTTTTAAGGTATACAGTGGTATGAAACCTGACAGGTATCATACTGTGTACATATGGTTATATACTGTATCTAATCTAACATGTTATTGTTATTAAAAATATAAATACAGGATCTTACAAGTTTTCATCACATTTCATTACAGTCCATTTTGTGAGATCATAATGCAGCACTTGTTTAACCATAAAAACTTTCTGTTTTCATCTTCATAATCATAATTATTATCATAATAACAATTACGTATTACCATATACCGTGATCATTTCTGAGATGTTAACATCCTGTGAAAATCTCATACCCTTGCAAACCGAATATACACCAATATACCATGAAAGTAAAACAATATATCGGTGATGAGCCAAAATGAGCTGATAGTAACAGATCCTAGTAACTAGTTATTTTACAAACGGTGATTTCTTTTTAAGAAAGTAGAATTTTGTCTTTCTTCAGGTTGAGTGTGTATACATTGTGGTATGACTGCATTATTACTTAGAGTTAGGGATATGAACCATTGCTCTAACTTTGGAGAGTATATGATGAATGCTTACCAGAAAACCCCACTGCAGCAATCACAAACAAATGGAAGAAAATCTAAGAGAAGAATGTGGAGAACAAAGTCAGTTAGTCTCAGTGCTGACACCTCATTGATTGCCCATTCTGTCAAAATCTTTCTAATAGGTACAACATATTGGGTTGAGGTCTGAGATGTATCAATGCTAAGTATACTGTGATTTCTTTGAGCCTGAGCAGAAACTTTAAGTAGCTAATGAGTCACTTAGGAGCCAACAATAATTTATCCCCAATGACCTGTTGCACATGCGAAACTTTCCATTGTTTATAAGAACTTTACACTGTTTTCCGACCATTCTCACAACTGCTTGGTTAGCTGTTAGCTTGCGAGCTACCAGCTCCTGACAGTCAAATCACGCTAACGCCAGCTAGCTAGCTAACAGGCTAAAGAGGCGCTCGGCGAGTTTCATACGAACAAATACGGCGGAATAACGTCATACTTTAATATTTCAGTTTAATGCGAATTAAGTGGAGGTGAAACGGACCTTTCTGACAACAGGAATCGATCTGACAATGCTTCCCAATGTCTAATTCAGCCATTAGTTAGCCGTGAGTCTGCGGATGTCAACACGAACTCTGACCCCGGAAGTGACGTCACGCAACTGTGTGACTTTATTTTATTTTATTTTTTTTAGTTTCACTCGGTTTATTTACGAAAAAGTCATCTAAATTGTTAACCTGACTGTTTAGGTTTAATTATGCAGCATTTATTTATTTATTTGTTCGCCTTTCACTAAACACATCTGATATGATTCAACACACGATAAAAAAAAAGAAAAGAAAAATAAAGTTAATATTTAACTTCAACCGAGACGGAAAAAAGGCTCAGTGTGAAAAAAGGGAGGGAGGACGTCAGGTGTCATTACGTCACGCAGGTAATGGTGAAAGGTGTGGTGAAAGAGGTGCATTCACTGGCTGGTTTGAATTGAAAGCACGAAGCTGTCGAGCTGGAAAATCTGCCCGAAACACACCCGCCTGTGGAAACACAGTGAAGTTGGACGGATATCAACGCAGTCTGGAAGAGCTCCTGTAGGCCTTTGCTTTTATTTGTTGTCTCACCTGCGCAGTTTACACCGAAAACTGCGAAACATGAGCAAAATCTCGAAACTTTTCAAGGGGAGCTCGAGCTCGAGCTCGTCGAGCTCGTCGAAGTCCAAACACCACCGGTCGCGCGGAGGACCTTCACCCCAGGAGGCCATCCACAAGCTGAGGGAGACGGAGGAGATGTTGACCAAGAAACAAGACTACCTGGAGAAGAGGATAGAGCAGGAACTCATGATAGCCAAGAAGAATGGCACCAAAAACAAACGTGGTGAGTTTCTGATCTGGGTCTGAAAAGAGGCCTGTTGATGCACCTGTACTTCCTAGGCCTTGAAGTTAAGTATGGCTAACTTTTGATGGGTTTTAAGATAAATATCACAGTCAAACTCTTTAAAAGTATTAAAGAAGGAGGTCTAAATGATGTTAAAATACTTTTAAGGTACATTAAGGCCCATAAACTCTCAGCAACATATTTCATATAAGATGCAGTAATTGTTTTGAAGGCAGCAGGTGTAACAGGTTTGTTACAAGTGACTGTCAAAACAAAAGTTTTTCCTATTAAACCTGAATGAATGTTTATATCCCTTCATAAGTGTTCAGTCTTCTCTAGTGAAATCCTGAGGTGCTGCATTGCTCGTTGAATCACCTCACTAAAAATAAACAATGGGAGGAATCTTGTATCTATTATTTGTCAACGCCCTAGCTCTCAAACAAATGGTGATAAGCTGGAGGACAGTTGCGATCATCGGTGTGAAATCTTTCTGTTTCAGCTGCCCTGCAGGCCCTGAAGAGGAAGAAGCGCTTGGAGCAGCAGCTCACCCAGATCGATGGCACGCTGTCCACCATCGAGTTTCAGAGGGAAGCTCTGGAGAACTCGCACACCAACACAGAGGTCCTGAAGAACATGGGCTTTGCTGCCAAGGCCATGAAGCAGGTCCACGAGAACATGTAAGAACACGGCCCTAGAAGCTGCACGTCTTCTTATGTGAAAAATGTAAAATTAATTAAAGCTGTCGTTACTAATACTAAACCTTATACCTTTGGGGTTTTTGACTGGCTACATCATGTCAGAAATGTATATTTAGACAAAATGTTTAATAAATGAAAGGGAAATCCTCTTAAAGTGAGCAAAACATTTCAAATTTAAGTTTGAACTTGAGTTTACAGTGCTGTTTAATCTTTATCCCTCTCTTGTCTCTTGTTCAGGGACATTGACAAGATAGATGATCTGATGGCTGATATCACAGAGCAGCAGGACGTGGCCCATGAGATCAGCGACGCTATCTCCAGACCTTTCGGCGACCAGTTTGATGAGGTTGATACCTTTTTCATTCCACCTTTTGTCAACATCAGTTTTAGTGGCATTCACTCTCTCTTTCGCTGCATTTTTATCTGTCAACCACCAATCTGTAATTCTCTTTCCTGTCACAACGCCTCTGACAGATCTCTAAGCCCTGTGTGCTTTGTGTGTTTTCTTAGGATGAGCTGCTGGCCGAGCTGGCTGAGCTGGAAGAGGAGGAGCTTGAGGAGAGCATGGACAGAATGGGCGGACTACCCAGCGTGCCCAGCTCCAGGCTGCCTTCAGCACGGCCCAGTCAGCGCGCATGTAAGTGCAACGGGCAAACGAATGAATGTCTTAATCACTTTGACTTCTTCAGAATCATCAGTTTAAAGAAATTGCGTTGGAATTAAATACCTAATGATGCCCATGTATCATTTTCAAAGGTGTATATATGTTTGTAATTGTTTTAGCGGCATTTTTATGCTTTTATTTGATGAATCCTGATAAATCGTTCATAATAGTGTGATAATATTCATTGTTTACCGTTTCCTTCTTTTCCACAGCGACCAAGAAAAGGGCGGAAGAAGAAGACAACGACATGCGTGCGCTGGCATCGTGGGCGATCTAACTACATTAAAGCAGCCTCTCACCTGGAGAAACAAACACTCAAAAAATATAGGAGGAGGTCTTTATTTTTTTTAGCTTTTTAAACTAATCTTGAAGGTTTTTAGGGAAAATGAAGAGCATTATATTATTTTTAGAATAAGCTTTTTGCTTCTCAGCTCATAATGACACTTTACAGATTATATTTATCAAGAAATTAAAGTTTTTTTTCTTTAAGTGAAGGTATTGACAAAACTTTTATTTTCTGTTTTCCTTTCTTTGCTGTAATCATTCTCTTAGCCTGTACATAGTGCACTACTTTAAAAGGACTAATGAAGAAATAAGGAGGATATGAAGTCATGTTAAACACATGAAACAGAATGCTTTACTGTATTTCATACAGCTGTAAATAAAGTCTGATTTTAGCATTGACGTTGTAAATATATTGTTTATCAACATTTAACAATAAAAAGGCTCCCTGTGTGTTGTCTAATAGTATGTCTTAATTACTATATTCATGTGCTGTTCTGTGTGTATGGAGTTTTTGCAAAACAGACCATCATTGTTTGTTCTTTGTGCCAAGACACAAGTTTCAAGTGATTACTGACGTTTCAGTTAAAAAAATAAAAATTATTAGCAAACCAAACAAAATACAAAACACAAAAATAAAATGGTAATGGCACAGACACAAGTCATAAATCAGTTCATTAAGATTTTATGTAGGTACATAGTTTCAATGATTTGATAGCTTTTCTATTTTTGGAGTATTGGATTGATGTAATGTATTGTTGGCTTCATTTTTAAAAAAATAACGATGTTTATGAGAATTTTGATTTATGAATGTGATTTTGCAAATAATAGGATCAAACTGATATTACTGATTGGTTGGGTAAGTTAGTAGAGAAGCCAAACAGCACATTTCATATGAGAGGGAAAATGTAAATGTAAAAGAAAATAAAGATATCTTGGCAAAAAATATGAGAGTGGGATAAGACTCTAAGCAGTCCACATCAATGTCCTATTTTATCTCTGTAAAAATACCATAGAAGGGGTTAAAACGATGAATCATTTTTAAAGTTACTTCCTCAACCTTACTGGTTACCAGATTTCTTGTTTTTCAAGATTTCTAATTTTCAAACATTTCAGTTTACTTCTTCCGTTTTGCCAGGCCTTTACTTTGAAAGGTCAGACCGGAATCGACGCCATTACAGTCCGGTGGGCTTGTCCCTCTGACGTCAGGTAGGAGGAAGCAGTCCTCGAGCTAGCCTCCCAAAGACAAACAACACCTGATTGAAACCTCGACCAGGGATAAAACTGAGTATGGCAGAGAAAACACCACTTCAGACGACAGGTGAGCCAGTAACTTTACCATCTTTTTAAGACTGTTTAATGTCGTTAACTTGGGAGTTTTCAAACAAACACGGGGAGTTTCCGCGGCTAATAAAACGAGCGCTAACTGAAGTTAGCAGCGCTAACATTTCCTCCTGAGCCGGAATGTGACACGTTTCACATGTATCCGTGAAGTTATGACGTTAAGAGGGCTTTCATGTTGCTATTACAGTCTTATTAATCATTACTTATGCTGATATTTTTATACAACTTTAGTAGTGTTTTGTGGTTATTACATTGAAAAGCCACGCTCTCACTGGATGCTAACTTGGCGAAAGTTTTATTGTCAATGTTGGTACCCAATAGAAATAGACAAACTGTGGTTTATGAACAGTATTGTGTAATTAAATGTATATACATTCGTTTTGCATTAACAACATATAGCAAACAGATCAGACAATTGAATTGAATTGAATTAAGTAAAGTATATGTTGATGAAGGTTCTCAGTCATCCAGGTCATGCTAGCTCTAGGTGCTGTATTGTAGGCTACTGGACTTGTTTCGGTTTCTGTAAGACGTGTCACCTCTCATCCACGAGGCTTCTTCATTTCTAACTAACTGGGGGAGTTAGCTGGCTTTTAAACTCTGTGTGTGGGTTTGTTCTTACAGGGGTGTTAAGGACACATGTGAGCTCTGAGTTTCAGAGTGGTTAGGGCCACTTGTGGGTATTTGGTCCAACCAGCCCATTTTTCTCCTTCAGATGTAAGTGGACAGCATAGTCCTCAGGTCAAGACTCTGCTGTCCTCTTACATCTGAAGGGGAAAAAATCATTCCTCTCCCAGAGAAGACAGATGCTTTGAAAGAGGAGTAAAGGAATCCATCTATGTCAAACTGGAACGACCGCCTTTGAACAGAGGAGGTGGCCTAAGACATTACTTATCACCCACCTACAATGTAGCACTGAGTTCTCTCCCCAGACAGCTTAACAACCATTCACACCTGGGCTCAGCTAGCCTTAGAAACCCACAGGAAGGCCGGTTGGACCAACGACCCACAAGTGGTCCTAAGGACTCTGAGAATTGATAATGAAAATAATCGTAATTATTGTATAAAATTTGAATCTCTATGATAACTGATTCTAATACTGAAATATATAAATTTGACGACCACAGGCAGTGATGGACCAGAGGAAGAAGCCAAAAAGGCGGCGATAGCAGCAGCCAAGGCGGCTATCCGCCTGCCTGAAGTCCGTCTGGTGGTGCTGGGCTGGAGGTGGCCGGGGAAGAGCCTGACTGGAAACACCATCTTAGGACGGGAGGAGTTTCGCTTGGAGCGAGCAGCTGAGTTCTGTGTGAAGAGACAGACGGAGGTGCAGGACCGCCAGGTGACTGTGGTGGACACTCCAGGCTGGTTCTCCGCTCAGGATACACCACTTTCATATAAACAGGAGCTAGTGAGGGGAGCATCTCTTTGTCCTCCAGGTCCACACGCCTTCCTGCTCGTCATCCCCGTGGGCATGTTCACAGAGGTGGACCGCACTCGCATCGAGGAGCACGTGAGTCTCTTTGGTGAGCGTGTGTGGGAGCATACGATTGTGGTTTTCAGCTGGGCAGAGGTGTTGAGGAACATTTCAATCGAGAGGTACATTCGCAGGGAGGGAAAGGAGCTGCAGTGGGTGATGGAGAAGTGTAAGCGAAGGTACTTTGTTATAAACAACTGCATATTCGGGGAGCATCCCCAGGTGGGACGCTTGCTGGAGAGAGTGGACAAGCTGGTGGCAGACGAGGGAGGCTTCTACAACCCAGAGCAGGTGGAGAAAGAGAAGAAACCCCTGGATGAGAACCAGAATCCAGCCAGGGATGTGCGAGAGCTGGGAGCACGGCCCAAACAGAACTCTGGGCTGAGTTTGTCTAAAGCCATGGAGGTGGAGCCGCTTGCCAGTGAGTGATGCACTTATCTTGGCTCATAAGAAAGTTTAAGTGAAGTATCAGGAGGACATGTATGTTAATTAATGACCCTATGAAATTAATTGAAGACTTCAAAGTGGCTATAATAAACATTTTTATGTCAGCAGTGGATTACATGACATCTTGTATGGAAAGGGTGTCTTGTAGTGATGAACTCAATAATTATTATCAATTAATTCCTTGTGGGTCTGCCACTATACTTCACTCCTTTCTTCACATTCCACGTAGTTATTTAAAGGTCCAGTGTGTCAGATTTAGGAGCAGAAATGGCAACTAATATTTATAATTATGTTTTCATGATTACATGTAAACATAGATTACAGTGACACTTTTCATAATATTTTCTTGCACCCACATCTCCTCTGATTTGTCACTTTGTCATTTCCCTCTATGACAAACCAAGAAACAAAACAATGCATAATTACTTTCTCTCTAACTACATAATAATGGTGATATCACAGTAGTTTATGCTTGTATTAATGTAAAATGGAGCCTTGTTAATAATGCACTGTTTGCCTTTAGATTAACAAGCCACTCATGGCCGAGGAACCCTCGAAACCACAGCGAACGGAGCCTTACTGCGCTGACGGCAAAGCTGCTTATCTGACAAGAAAGAAGGGTAAACGACCGAAATGTTACTGAATGTCCAAGAAAGTGTGATTCATTTTATTTATTTTTTCAATCAGACATATTTCTGTGTGTTGTAGTTGGGTGTGTTCTTTATGATGCATTATCTTCTCACTGTGATGAAATTGGTGGCCTTTGACACATAAATGACCTTTTTGTTTTACTGCTGTCCAAAGATTTATTCCCCCCTGTTCTAAATTTAATGTTATTTTAAACTTCATGAGAAGTTCTGTGGTTTATAAGAGTGTCTTGAGGGTTTTGTGAAGGGACAAATTTAATTTAATCTGAAACAAGGAAGCACACGCTGTTACACAGGTATCTGTTATCATTTGTAAACACTCCTGTATTGTCTTTAGTCATGGAGGATACCAGTGGCAGAACTGCACTACTAAATCATCACTATAATATTCTGTCAGTGACTGTCGAGGGAATTTAACAATTCCCATTTGTTGTGACCAAACTGTAAATGCTCTTCTTATGTTGTGTTGTTTATTACTCTCAGTGTAAAGTTATAAAGCACTTGAGCAGTTATTGATCTTTGTCTGTTGTGTGTTCCCTTAAAGGTATGAATTTGTTTCCCTGAAATTGATCTTTCAGATGTTTGTATCACTTTGTGGCAGAGGGATGTGTTCGAGGCAAAGATCTTCTACCAGTTCAATCAGTAACTATTTTGATTAACGATTAGTCGTTTCATTTATTCTCAAAGATGCCGAATATTCAGTAGTTCATGCTTCTCCACTGTCAATTTTTGATAGTAAACTAAATATTATTGAGTTGTGGCATCTATTTCTAGAGGACGTGAGCAATTTCTCGGGAATAAAGAGAGGGACTATTAAACTAGAAACTAGCTGTACACAAGGACATCGGCATTGTGTTGTTTCCTTTATAAAACCACCCTTGAACTGCTTGAAGTGCATCTCTATAAAAATCCACTGTCTTATTAACTCACACCAAGACAGTTGGTGAGTTCTCAGAGAGCACTGAGTTATTGTAGACAGTTACAGATCTGAGCAGTGGGACTTTCCAATCAAATCCTTATGTTATCTTATGTTAAATCCCTTTGTGTAGACTTTTGATGTGATTAAGACATCTTTAAAATAAGTCTGTGGTGTTTTGTGAGCACTTGCAGCGCTACAGAGAAATGCCTGTATGAGTTGGTCACTGTTTTGTTGTTATGGTGCTCACCAAGGACGTTACATTATATCTGGACACACCGTCTGAGCCGGCTTCCAGTTTAGCGCCCAATTTCGTCTTGCAGCTCTTCTAGCTTTCTAAATTTTATTGGACCAAATGGCTCAAATTCTGACAGTGAAATGAGTCATTTGTGACACGCAAAAAATGTGTCCACCATTTTACAGATGTAAACTTATGGGAAGACTTTTTGGGCCCCAGTGCATCACTTGACAATGTAGTTATACGATTTGGCAGCTACTGGTTTCAAAGCCTGGCACTGTTCCTGGGGGCTGGGTGCACGCTCATGAGGAAATACATGCACGTAAGTTATTAATATCCTGCGGTGAGGTCTAATGTGTTTTTAGCTGATAGACATTTGGCAGTGGTAACGCGTTAACAAACAAGGAAATGTGCCAAGAAACAGAGTCAGGAGTAGGCTGGCTAGCAAACAAACAGGTTTGAGCTAACATTTTACAAGACTTTAAAGAAACTTAATAACACTCTGAAACTCTCTGATGTACAGGTGTATTCCAGGATTCTGTGACATCACTGTTGGGGTGTGGTTACAGGTGCCACGGGACATTTCTAACCACACCAACCTGTCACCCTGGGTGTCGTCAGAGGTTAAAGAATGTTTTTCAGTCACGTGTTAAGTTGCTCTGTAGAAAAACTAGAATCTTGGTGAAAACTGGTGAATTCTTTGGCTTCCAGCAGGTTTTACAAGACTCTCAAGCTGTTATCGCTGGATAGTGTTGAGTCTGAGGTCAGTGAAATAGTGGGATATTCTCCAGGGGAAAAGCCTTCGGTAGGCTCATGTAGCTCCTTTCGTCCTAACGGACTAGAGTCAGCTGCTCTGGACAGACACTCTTGTTTTTTTCTATAGGCTTTTAATAGCTCAGGTAGTGTTACACCACCAAAACAATGGAAACATACTGTAGTTAATCATTGTTGTGTGACCCAGTTTAATCACTCCAGTGCTGCCTGTGTCTGTGTTTATGGTACTGACCTTGCTGCATAAAGCACAAACAGGTGAACACAGTAGTGAATCTTTGCCTTGAACACATCCCTCTGCTGCAGATCACAAATTATTATCATCAGTTTTTCTTGGGACTCATATAGTTTTAGTTACCTGGTGAAACAAAGGTGTGAATCAGGCATTTGCCTCAGGAGCCACATCAGCTGGCAACCAAATCACCAACGAGGCTCTGATTTAAAATGACTGACATAAAGCCTTCTATGCTGTAAATACTGCACATCTGTTGGTCTTTTGCTTGATTGTGTTTATAAACTCAACGCTGTTAACTGTAGACATGCACTGTGACTGTTTCGCCCCATGTTGACATTTAACACAGAAATATGAGACGGGAAACAGGCCTGCTGCGGACCTCTTGTACAATAAAGGACTCAATATAACTGGTATTTTATTTTAGATTAGTGGGTTTGAGAAAAACATGTCGTGAAAAAGGACTTTAACTCTGGATATTGATGATTGTAAACACTGCTACTGTTGGGATTCATACTGTATTTTGTTTAAATGTCACTTGGCAATGTTTTCACCAGACACAGCTGAATTATTTGAAAGAGAAAGAGGGAAGTGTCTTGAAAATTAAGACAAAATGCCAAACACACACACTGCAGAAAGTCACAGAATGAGGTCACGATACAGCAGACACGCAGGCACGCAACCTAATACAGCCCACCTCTGTAGCAGTGTTTGTAATGGTAATTTAGTTACAGCCTGCGAATCAAGTTACTGTTAAGAATGTAATGAAAGAAGAGTCGTCTCTTTGTGGGCCTGGCTGACACCATTTACTGGAGATGTTCTTGTTAAAGATGGAATGGCTTTATTTTAACAGGAGCTGCATTGTGCTGTTTTTCTTATACCTCCAAATAAATGTATATTTTGATCAAACTCTGGTGAAGACTCGTGAGAATGTGCTTCTTTAATCTGTTAGATTACGTGTCATCTGCAATCACAAATCCTTTAATCAATCAGTCGATCAAAAGAAAATTATTTGCTGGGTATTTTGATAATCAGTCGTTTCATTTTTTAAGCAAAAATGTCAAAGATTTTCTGGTTCCAGCTTCTTTTGCTGCTGCAAGATTTGATAGGAAATGAAGAGTCTTTGGGTTCTGGATGGTTGGTCTAAAATAAGCAATTTTCTTCACATTTTTATAGACTAAACCATTAATCGATTAATCAGAAATGAGGAAAGTAATTGTTACTTGCAGCCTTACTTCATTATTCTTGAGCTTGGGCTACCTTTTATATGTCTAATTGAATAATTGTGAAAATAATTGGCAGATGATTCAATCAAATAAAAATATTTGTTTTGGAGCAGTAACTACAGGCGAGTAGTTTATATAAATTAAAGCTACTCACTAGGCTGCAGCTTGCTTCCTTTTTTAAAATCACATATTAAGCTTCAGATTCCTTGATGTCTTGATTAATCAACTAATTGTTAAGTGTATGAAATGTCAACATAATTCCTCACAGCTCACATGGTGATGTCTTCAAATTAGTCATTTATCTGGTTAAAAAAGATTTATTTTCATAACTGACCAGTAAAATCAGCTGGAATCAGTGTTAAAAAAGTTGCAGAACATCTGATTACTCAACTAATTTCTCATCTTACAAACTAATCTTGTGTGAGGAAACTACATCATCTTGTTGTGTAAACAGAAAGGAAATAACCAGATGTCATAAAGTATGAGATTTATTCTGTAATGTACCAATTCAGAGGAAGTAAATCACTGAAATGTGACGCATCTCACTTGTTTTTGTTCCTCTGTGGAGAGAGCAGTTCTGTAGTTTGACCACTAGAAGGCAGTAAAACCTCAAAGATGATGAGTCGCAGCACTGCAACAACACTTACCTGCAATAGATGCATTAACTTGATTTAGGTAATGTTATATCACCCACTTATTATTGTTTACAGGCAAAATGTTCAGCGCCTGTGTTTATATCATTACATCCTCACTCTCTCCTTGAGCTGTAAACATTACAGAAGTTTAATTCTGGTTTTGTCCTTCGTGCTGTTAAACCAATCTTGTGGGAAAAAAAAAAGAAGAAGAAAACTGGCTCTGTCAGTAATATTTCCCTCCTTCCTCATACCTCCCAGCTTGCTGAGCTCCCCTCTGCTGTCTTGTTTACTCAGCTTTTCTCTGTGCTGCTGCTGTAGGGCTCTATCTCCTCGATCTGCAGGGGAGGCTGTTCCACTATCTACCTGATCCGAGGATTTCACATAAGCCAGGCAGCATTTTTCACTGTCATGCTCTCTTTAGGGCCGATGCAGATGGTGTAAAGTAGAAAATGATGCTCTTTATATGCAGAAATCTCACAGTGAAGTGATTGACTCGGAGAATGAGCGTTGACAGGAAGTGCTCGGCCTTCTGTCGGTCAAACGTTGGCTTTCCTCCAAATTAATCTGCCCCATTGAAATTTTTTGGCATGCATGTTTAAATTAATTACGCTGGCATTTAAGCTGCAATAATGCAAAAGTGCTTCAGTTTTCCAGCTGCTCAGTGTTTGTCTGTGTTTATGCTTTGAATGTACACTAATTAAATTCACTCTCTTAGAAATATAGCCAAGTGCACGCTTAAATGCAAAACAAGCAGCGACAGGAGTGAAAAAGAAATATATTCAGAGGATGTTTTTGTATCTTAACAACATTGTTTATTATTTCAAATGTAATCAAAACAACAGCAGTTACAGAAATTACAGACAGCTATGATACTGTGAGTCTCATGGTGTGCTATGGAGTCATGATAAGATAAAAACAAGGTCACAGGTTTTGTTTATCTGGAAATCGTCGTTGAATCTGTGTAATTAACATCATTCGACCCAACTCATGAGTCAAGAGATTAAAATAATAGCACACAGCTATCTCAAAAACACCACTATGCTGCTTTTCGTCGTCTAGAATATCATCGTTAAAGAAAAGTGGGAGCGAAAGTGATTAGTCGAGTCCAGTGAAGCAAGTGAAGACTTTGCTGCGAGACAGCCCCAAAGTGTTTTTCTAAACAAGTGAGCCACCTTCTTTTCTCTCTGTCTGCACTTTGACAGTGGTTATAAAAAACACTTGCAGTTTCAGGTGGCAGTGTACAACGAGCAGATGTTACAAGCACTTGCAAAGAGCGTTTTCTCTCCACGGGGATCAAACTAGCAAAATTGAAACAAAAAAATCTGTATGCATGAAAAAGCCTGTTAAACTCAACCCTCCATCTCTCTCCTGTTGTGGAAAGGAGATATGAGGAGGCATAAAAAGCAGACGTTTGTACTCTGTGGTCGACACCAGTGAGACCTCATCAGAACTCAGTGTAGCTGTAGCAGGAGTGTGAGTGTGAAGGTTTATAACAGCCGGTGAGTCCTTAATTTGGTATTTGTGCATGACTCTTTGGGTGTGTAGGTGGTGTGATGAGTATGAAATGGCTACATCGTCCGTTAGCTAAGCCCCGCCTCCTCAGTAACTGTTGCTATGTCAAGCGTTAGCTACGTTCTGAACTCGTGTGTGAACCCTCACTTTACAATGATAATTTGGCAGATTTGACATAAAAATTCAAAGTAGTTTTTGAAACAATATGTACTTGATTTCAGACGTTGGCAGATGGTTCTCATTTTTAGCCAAATGACTGCTGCAGACTTTATCAGCTGTAGCATGCTAGCTAATTAAGCTAACGTTAGCTTCATGAGTTGGTTGAAAATGCGATCTCTGGCTGACTTTTTGTTTTAAACTGACTTGTTTGGAAACATGAATCTTAAAAGTGGCTTTAAATGTGCACATGATGGCCTCATACATGATGTAATGCTAAACGACTAAAGGCTAAAGCTGTACAAGCTAGAGCCAGTTCGTCCTCTCTATACATGAGTAACCATCGGTGCCGCTAGGATGTAGTTTAAAAACACTTGCCGCTGGTCTGACTCTTTTAACCACATGGCTTAACAATATTCTGTCCAGTGCACAGTAACTACGACTTTTCACCTGTTACCCAAGTTGCCATGTTGTTTCCTATCTAGGCAGTCAACAGGCACCATCCTTATTTTCATTCGTTAGCTAGCATCAATAGGGTCATTCCAGTGTTCCCAGGTACCTATATGTTCCCATGGTCCTGTGTTCCAAAGCTTTATATGGCACGTAATGGTGACATAGCAATGGGTCCTATGTTCCCAGGGTCCTATGTTGCCCAGATTTATATGGCACATAATGGTAACATGAGAAAGGGTCCTATGTTTCCTAGATTTATATGGCACATTATGGGAACATGACAAAGGGTTCTACGGTCTAGGGTCCTATGTTCCCAAGATTTATATGGCACATTATGGGAACATGACAAAGGGTCATGTGTTATACAGTCCTATGTTCCCAGGGTCCTTTGTTTCCCAGATTTACATGAAACATAATGGGAACATGTTCCTCAGATTTATATGGCACGTAACGGATGATGACAAAGGATTCTATATGTTCCAGAGTCCAGATGTTCCCAGATTCATATAAACATAATGGGAACATGACACAGGGTCCTGTGTTCCCAATATTCTATGTTCCCACGGTTAGGGTAACCACAGTTGCTCAGCTATGATTTGACAAATGCTGTTAGGGGGAGGGGTTTAGAGAACGATCAATTGTATTGCAGTTTTATCTTGTAAATGTTTGTGTACTAACCAGTAAGCTACTATAACTACACATAAATTGGTGTGTTCTGGATGGTGGTATGGCTGCTGAGGCTGTGGGGAGGTTGAGGTAAATATAGCTCACTCTGATGCTGATTAGTCTTTGGTCTCAATGTGATGACGACAAGGTGTGAAATAAAAATAAAAGATCCAGATGTTTGTTATTTTGATGCATTTTCAGTGTCAAACTGAACGGGTGTCATATTGCACGTTTTATTTTTCAGTAGAATTCCAGGATATTGATAATGTCTCTAAAATGAGTCTACAATCATTGGTGTAAAAACATGATTTTGTCTTGAAATAATATCTAACAGTAGAAATGAGCGTTTGAATGTGTTCAGTTAGAAGCCGTGTGTGTCGATCAGTGACAATAATGATTGGAACAGTATTCACATTTAAGTAAAAAAGTAGAGAAAAAAAGGCCACTCATAAAAAATAAAAAAGTTTTTCTGTACTATACTGCTATACTACAAATGTTTGCCATGTGTTACCTGAATCTGCAAATGTTTTGGCCTTGGTATATACATTAATGTGTTCACACAGATGAGCCAATCATAAAATAAACACAGAGTAGCCAATGGTTATGCTGGCAACATACTGGAAAAAGAAAACCACACTGTAAAAATCAAGAAAAAAACCAACCATACCAGTGTGTTCCCTAGCTCACACAAACTGTATCCAGATACCTCAGATTCAAATCAATAGGAATCAACTGTTCAGAGCCAGCTCAAACATATGCACCCATAAAGCAGGTGGATATCCAATCACCACTGTAAACTGCTCTCTTTTGCATTCACACACATATACACACACACAGAATCACTTACAGTTTAAAAAATATAGTCAGCATACACACTCACAAGCGCCTGTCTTGTCATTTTGCATTAGTACCACATGTCAAATGAGCAAATAAAATGTGCATGGAAAGAAAATTGTGCAAACTCTAGTCGGGGACAAAAATGGCACATCAAAATAACAAAAAAAAAAAAAAATGGTATCATTGATGTAAGGAATCAGTCAAAGAACCAATCAAAAGAAAAAGGAAAAAGAGTGTGCCCATCACCCATTAAAAATAAAACCCACTGACATATTCCCAGTGAACAAAAAAAAAATAAAAAAACACACCTTACACTTCATTTTCAGAAAATGAAACCAGCCAAAAGTCACAAACTAGTTAAACACCAATGCGGAAAGTTCAGAGCTTTTTCTCTCCGAGCTGCGATCGATCGCAGTGACGGGAGTTCGGCTCGCGTCATATCGCACAGCTGCAGCCTCTCTGTGCAGAGCGGGCAGTGGAAAAGTCAATTAGGCCTGCTATGGTATTGAAAAGCAATACCCATGGTCTATACACATAAATATGCCAACCAATGTGAAAACAACATACTGGAAGGAAAAGGAAAAAAAGTAAAAACCTGATGGATATACAAAGGCCTATACAGTTTAACCCCACCGACAATAAAGTGGAAATCTCTGTTCACATACTCTGTATTGTTTCTGAAAATATATATTGTATAATTCACCCCCTCAGACACACCAGTATCTAGTCCAGGCAGTCAGGCTGTACAATCCCTCCATGGCAACATGATAGCAGCCGTACAAAACTTAACCAATGCTGACTGAGTCGATGACGTTAATGCTGTCCCTCCCTCTGTCCCCGGTGGGTTAGTTCCTTGCCAACAGGAGCTGAACAATGGGTTCAAGTCCTGGATCAGTTTTCAGGGGTTTCTCACTTCCTCACATCATTGGCTGCTTTATCCAGTCTCATGTAGCGCTCAATGGGCCGATTCCACAGTCGTAACGAGTCATTGTGTACACTGAGCTCCTCCGTCGATAGGCAGATCCTGGAGGTTCCTGGTGAGAAGTCCCTGTGGAGCAGGATAGAGGAGGGCCGGCACAGGAGGAGGGGGGGGGGGCTGCGGGGATGCAGGCGCCCCCTCCTCCCTCAGCACTGCTCGGACTCGATGAAGCCCTCCTTCTCCTGGCCCACCGGCTCCACCTCTGCGTAGGCTGGGTGACCCGAGCCTCTGCGAAACTTCATGGCTGGCCACCTGCTTGGGCGTCTCTGCAAGGGTGGAGAGGACATGTGTGAGGACGGGGTTTAGGATAAAGGTCAGAGATCACAGTGTCATGTAAAGGTTAGGGCTGTGGTTGATCTTTGTCTGTGACCGAAGGACAGCAAGGGACCGACATAACTCCCTATCTATCACATAGCATACTGTATTTAACCTCCAGTGTCAGAAATAACTCCCTATTTACTGCATAATGTACTATATTTAACCAGTGTCAAAAATCACACCCTATTCCCTATGGAGTCTACTATATTTTATCTACAGGCCCAGAAATCACTCCCTATTCACTATACTACAGTGTACTGTATCTTTCCTGTGTTGGAAATCACTTCCCATTCACTATATAGCGTACTATATTCAACCTGTGTCAAAAAATCACTCCTTATTCCCTATGGAGTCAACTATATTTTATCTATAGGCTCCGAAATCACTCCCCATTCACTATATAGCGTACTATATTTAACCGGTGTCAAAAATCACTCCCTATTCACTTTATAGTGTACTATATTTAACCTTTATTGTCTGAAATCACTCCCCTATTCACTTTGTAGTATTTAACCAGTGTCAAAAATCACTCCCTATTCACTTTATAGTGTACTATATCTAATCTTTATTGTCTGAAATCACTCCCCTATTCACTTTGTAGTATTTACCCAGTGTCAAAAATCACTCCCTATTCACTTTATAGTGTACTATATCTAACCTTTATTGCCTGTAATCTCTCCCTATTCCCAATATAGTTTACTTTATGTAACCTGTATTATTGAGTATTGTATAGAGCGACCAACACTCGTTTTGGTCTTGTTATGTGATTTGTTGACCAAAACAAACTCTAAAACTTTTCAAAAGGAAATTATGCACAATATGCCAAGACGGAGCCTTACTTAAGCGAGCGACAGCCCTTTAGGGAGTTCCTGTGACTGATTATGACCTTGTAATACTGACAATGAGAACAGCTTTGAACACGAGCAGTTTTGTTTTTTAAAAGATGTTTGGGCACAACTCTCCAAACAGCACCTAGTCATCCTCGGGGGACTTCACATTCATTTATTAAGAAAGACTGTGTGCACCAGGTTTCATCATTCCCCTCTGAAAGTCTTCATGCATATTTATGAGACAGGATTTAAAGGATAAAATGTGCACGAGCTCTGAATTTGGTGTGTCTGTGTATCCTTTCTTCCTATTACACTGTCTGAAGGTTTGAGAAAAATGTGTCTTTTTGTACACACTCCTATTTTAACAACTATATTCTCGCAAGCGATAACTGTCTGCATCTAAAGCAGTAAATATCCTTTTCCCAGCAAAAGAACGAACATATCATTGAACATTTAATTCCCAGAAAGCAGCAAATTTAGGAAAATATGACTCATTCAACATATCAAACACTAGAGGGTTCATCTTTTTTACTGAAGTACAAGCGTACTACCTATTTTCATTCCTCGACAGATGACATTGCCAAGTTGTCAGAATTGTAGGACAAGGACATCTCGTACACGTTAGCTTCAAAGTTTTAAAGTCGGAGATTGAATAAAATTCATTCTTGACCTCAGGAACAGTAGGTCAAGCATAAGCTGTCAATCACATAATGTCCAGAACAGCTGCTAAATGGACCTTGTGGTAAGATTAGTTACTGTTTCAAGGTCAAGAACAAAACTTTCACTTGTAATGAAGCCACTCTTGGCAAAATGTCCGATGGCAGCGTCTCCACTCACCTCGATTAGGAAGAGGCTGGCGGCAGAGGTCGGGTGATGGTAGACGTACACGGTGACCAGCACGCCGGCAACCATGATGAGCATTACCAGGAGGATGCCGAGGATCAGACCGATGTGCAGAGGGTGAGTACCTGGCATCCTGTCTACTGTGCTGTCTGCAGGCATCACTGAAAATCAACACAAGAAATAGCCTTTTATACAGAGATACAGTTACTAATGTTTTTTTTAACCATTTGACCAGCAGAGTCTATCTGAGATTAAGAATCTCTGTTCCAAGGGAGACATATAGAAACATATAGCATTTTTTACTTTTCCTCCCTACATTTGAACAAATATCTGTACTTTCTACTCTTTACATTGTCAAAACAGGCTTGTTACTTTATTTGTAATGAATTTGAGGGGAATTAACGTTTTTTTGCATCACTGCACGCTGCCTTCAAACATCACAAGACTGATTTCATGCATATTGTGCATATCACGAACGGCAGACGTAGCAAGATGAAGCGATGCAAAAGACATAACAACGTGGAAAAAGACAGAGTGGGAGAATCAAATTTTCTTATTTTCTCAGTTTGTTGCTGTGCTTGGGAAACTTTACCAACCCAAAATGTCGGTATTTGACGTCCTGGGAATGAGACTCAATAACTATCTTTGAGGTGCGTTTACAAAAAGGCATCATAAGCCATTGAAGAGAAGTATGCATTTAAAAGATGTGGAAATCCAACACAGCTAAAAAAGTTTCAGCAACAAGCTGCTTATTTAAAATTAAAAGACGAGCACACCTTATTTCACAAATAAAATCGCGTTTTATGCATGCAGTTTCTTTTTGTCTGCTCCTTAATTTCAACTTTATTGTTTACTAATGCTTTTTATTATTTGTCAGCGGTCCCTCGGGTGCAAATTAGCTGCTGAGCGAAACCCAGCTCATTCAAGTTGATGTTGTCAAATGTCAGTGTTAATCATTCTGCACTCTTTCCTATAAACATACAAATCAACAAGTGTCTACAATGCAGAGATATTTTGAATAAAAGCACCAAAACTACATTTTTCTCCTTTCACTGCAGTTCTGTTGTTGACCAGCAGGGGTCACTCATCATTCATCAATACCCTGTTTTCTTACTTGTATCAATATGCCTTAAAATGTACATGTTTGTAGACAGAATTTTTTGGAAACAATTAAACATTTAAACACCTCCTGATGTTTATATTAATATTCTATAGATTTCACAAGGTTTTTTTTCTTAGGGGGATATTTCCTTCACTTGGAGAGCCGATTGAAGGTTCAGGTTTAAACTTGGTCTTTGAGGCAGGATCTTTCTGATCGCTCTGTGGTCTGTTTAGGTATTCATGAGCAGTTTCTTCTCTCCTGCCAGGAAGAGTTAATCCCAAGCCAAGGTTAGCAGCATATGGAACTGATAGGAGGAGGAAATGGTCCTATAGATGCTGATAAGAGTCCTTTTGTAGCCTCTAGTTGAGGCACTGCGAACTGAAGAGACTGTATATAGTGACTACATAATAAGTCCGTCCTTCAGTGAGCCTTGGAAGACATCACACGTCTTTAAAGCACTTTCTCAGATCCATATTGGAGCCTCGACCCAGCAGGTGTTTTGAGATTTCTTTTGAAGATGATGAGAGCGTCCTGCACCCTGTTGGGAGTATCTGTTTTCATCTATATAGGCACAATTTCCAAACAGAGGAAAAAAACAATTTTTTCACCTGCAATTTCTAATCTCAAAGAGCACATAGAATAAGAATAGAAGAGAGAAGAACTGTTCTTAGTGCGGGCACGTCCCAGCAGCAACACTGATCATAGCAGGGGAGAGCTAATGAAGTGATCATGAAACAAACGGTGAGGATTCTGCCCTCGTAGCGTATCTCGCTCATATTATAGCGGGTTCAGTCCAGATCTATTCACAGATTTCGTCTTCTATGCCCCCCTGACAACCTTTCCCCCGAGCTCCTCCCTGGCTTTAATTAGCAGCTACAGCCACTGCCGAGCTCGTCAGCCAACCAGCCGCTCCCCTGGCTCCCTGCCTCATTGATATCCAGCACACAGAATAACCGGCTGGTAATCAAACCTGTCCGATGTGTGTGGGCAGTCACTGTGAATGGTTGTGTAAGTCGGGGTGGCCATTACGTGCACTCCTAAAGCGGATATTTAGAAAAAAAATAAAACAAATTATGGATGTTCTGGTGCGCTGAAACATCTCCTGTAATGGCTTCACATTAAATAAACAAAACAAAACAAAACAAGAGATTATCTCCATTGTCTATAATCTGACTGAAAACTGTTGTCATGATAGCTCTCAGACTGTCAGTCAGGACTACATTGGCAGAGAAAACAACATTATGACATTCTCGCTATTGTGCTTTAATCCCCCCCAAAAAGTGATGTGAGGGTGTTTGATGTTTCTCTTGTTTTCACAGAGAGTGTTCATCTGTCAGAGCTACAGAGTCCGAGAGCCGTCTCTGGGTCAGCTGGAAGCCCAAACCATGAGACAGGCTGTTAGTCTGGAGTGTGGGTAGGTTAGCAGGGGGCATGAGGCTGAGCGAAGATGTAGACACAATGAGAAATCAACAGCCTAGCGGCTAAATAACCAGCGGGAGGGCAGCAGAGAGAGGTCATGGGTCTTGGCAGACTGTTCTGAGCGATACATTTAAGCCAATAAGGCAGCAGAGACAAAGGCATGAAAATATCACGTATAGAGTGCGACAGCTAAGAAAACATCTTTAAGATGGGCTCAAAATTAACACCAGCCACTAGCCAAATACTGCTAAAATATGCAAGTGCAATCAATGGTAATCTAATATTCACTATCCATTGGGCCGGTGGACAAGAACCTTGCACCCTGTTTTTAAGTCTTCTGTTTTCAAGTTTTGCAATTTTGTTGTGCTAACATGCTAGCATGCAAAATGCTAACATGTAAACACAAAGTCTGACTGAGGCTGATGGGGAGTGTCATTAGTTTTGGAGGTATTTTGGACATAAACATTGTGTATCTTGTTGTGACTTTCCACTTCCTGCCTTTGTCTATTTCCCGCTATTTTTCTGTTTACCCCCGTCAGTCCTGTGTCGTCTGTGTTCCTAGCCGGTTCCCTGGTTCTGTCTTCTCCTTGTGCTTTACCTGCGTTTGCTGCCTGTGTGTTTAGTTTTTCTCTTGTGTATCATTCCTGTTTTCATGCTAGCCTTTTACCTGGCACTGGCACCATGAATCCATCTAATAATTGTTGTTAGGGCTGTAACCAAGGACTGTCTCTGGCATTTTTACTTTATAACTGACTTAAACGATTGATTAGTTACTAAAATTGTTGTCCACCATTTGACTAACTGTAGTAGCTCTACTTGTCGAGATATTTCAGTCTGGACAAACCGACACTGTCACCGAGAGAACCAGCATGATTAAAAATACTCTCCAGTTCATAATTATGGACTTCTTTAGTAATATTTATGCATCAGGACGCTGAAATGGCACGCCTTTCGCAAACTGCCCTGAATTCATTCTCCATTAGCTTTGTCCTTATGAGTGCTTGAACCTGAGGAGACTGAGTAAAGACTAATGGACAGCAGAGCTCTTAGACAGCAATAAAATGCATCAGAGCTTTAGGAACATAAACCCAGCCAAGCTTTTCTTTTTTTTTTCGGCTCAACATTAGCGGCACACAACCGTCCTCTCACCTGGCTAATGGTTTTTTAGGAAACTAACAATACAAACTGGGCAGGCCTATGATTCAGGCTCAAGGTTTCCTACCACAGTCAGAGGACACCCTGGTGTAACCAGCTGATACGAGCGCTATAATGTCTGGTTAGCCCATTGGGTTTAATATGTTCAAAACTTTCTGTCTAAAATCGATAAATCAGCTCTGACTTGAACAGTAGAAACTCATGTTCACCTTGAATAACACTATGAACAGGTAGGTGGTGAGAAAAAGGTTAGATGTATGAAAAAATAAAAACAAGATTTCATCACAGTGCCAGGCGCCGGCACAAAAGTGTCCCGGTGATGAGAGACATGCAGCGTTCGTGTAATGAAAGTGTGATAGAGGCGGCGGATTTCCAATTCCTCTCAACAGGAAATGAAACATTTGAGGAGCTATTTTCAAAAAACTGATTTGAGTTTGGAGGCTTTTCAGAGTTTTGCACATATTAGTGGCTAATGCATGTTGTGATTGGACTGAAATCTCTCAACGTACCAAACCTAACATTCATAACATCAGTCGCTGTCACATTATTTGTAATAATCTAATCTGGAGAAACATTATTTATGTTTATTTATTTATTTTATCTATTTTTATTGCAAACAATAAAACAAATCAACAGATTTCAGATTTCACTTTAATGAACAATGAAAATAATCTTTAGTTGCAGCCCAAGATGGAACACATTTTCGCAAATATAGACGCTGAAGGAAAAAAGTCTTCCTCACTGGATTTGTGTTTAATGACCAAAGAAATGAAAACAATTTCTACAGACTTTGGCATTCATACTCTCTTATGAGACAAACAAAGCCAGAAAATGTTGTGAAAATGTTTCACAGCAAAAGAACCAATTTAAACACCAAAAGGATTTAAGTTTAGATATTTTTGCCCAAATAGTGAGAAGATCCCCATCTTATATGCCTAAATTCTGTAAACACAAACTACGTTTCTTTCCTTCACACAATTTAGGAAATATATAGTAGTTCTTGGTTGGATATTCATACTAGTTGACATCTAAATTGTTTGGACAGGGACTTTCTTTTTCACTTCTTCCTTCCAGAAGTACAGTCACATCTTAATGAAAAAATACGAAACACAAAGTTCTGCTGTATATTGCCTTTGTGACTAATATAAAGTGATATAAAGTGCAACTTTTGTGAACGCAGCCTCTACTCTCCCTCACACCGGTCCAGACACTGTAATTGATGGCTGCAGCCCACCAAGGACAGTTAAGCATTATAGTCTGGACGAGGTTTATCAGCTGATCGAGCCACACGTCCTCCAGAAAGATCAAAAAGCAATCTGGGTACAATGCGTCAAAACAAAAAAAACAGGAGGTAGTCAAAGAAACACACACGGGGCGTTAAAGGCAGAGCAGAGGAAGGTGTGGACTCACCCTGGTTGTCTCTGAGGTGCAGGGCGATCTTGGTGTCATCTGTGACGAGACAAAGAGACAGACATCTGAGCGTCAGACACAATAATCAATATTTCTCTTTGTAGTTTGTTTTTGAAGCTCTGACAATATAAAAAACTCCCTGAAGGTCCCAAATGAGATTTGAAGCTTATTTCATTAGTGGATCATCCTCTTTTCAACATGAAATGTAATACACTTAAATTGTAATATAATAGATTAAAAATTAAAGCTTTGAATATAATGGTCCAGCATTCATAATTCAAAACACAAAAGCTGTCTGGGGTTAACTACACATGTGAAATATGGAAATGTAGCGTGACCCACTTCTCCTCGACAGGGTAGCAGACATTTACACACACCATAGGATTCACATTATGCAAATTCAGCACATACGGCACCAGATATATTTCACTGAACGATGTAATTCAAAAGGATTTTCTATTTTCAATCCTCACAAGAGCGACTGCTGCAGCCACATTTCGGTGTCTGAGTGAATCATTAAATGAGATGTTGTACTGTAAGTGACCACACAGAATTTAGGCCCAGTCAGTCCCACATCAGAGCGAGGGTCATGAATATGAATCATCAGCCGTGCTCAAGGAAAATAACACAATGAAAAAAGTGTTTTACAGACATTCATACCAGAAGTTAGTGAGATCTAGTCTGGAAGTTTTCTAGGGTTCTCCGTTTCTGCTGCCATTTATACTCCTCATTAATATATGTAGTAGTTAGGTCTGTAAAATAACATATTATAACCATGTACCCAAATTACGCAGATATTAAAGGGAGATTCCACAGTGTTTCTGTCAAATTTTTAGTGACGTGTGTTTTACAACATTAAAATGAATCTTTTTGAGAATGGAGTCTCGTGGATTTGGTGGCTGTTTCTGGTTAAACAAAAAAGATTTAACTCTTTGACAAAAAGCTCTCTGTAGGCATCCTTTCAGTAATGTTCTCTAATGTTGTCAGACAATTGGAATAATAATCTGAGCCTGTCGGGCAAAAACACTTTTACTGCACTTTTTTTGAAGGTCAAAGTTGCCCTCAAGCATTACGCTGCAGCCGTTGCAGCCCACGTTTTGGTCGTTGGCTTTTTGTGCCTATTAGGCATTTAGGCAATGTTTTTTAAATAAATAAAAGGTTATCAACAAAAACACATCAATATATATTTTTAAAAAAAGGCCTAATCTTGCACTTCTGAGACGTTCTCTGACTTCAGCTCATGACAACAAGTCTGCAGCGCATCAGCTCACCTCTCAGCTTGCAAATATACACACACTGATCGTCTTCTCACAAGAGCAAGCGCTGATTTGCCTCTGATCTGGGGATCTCCAAAAACTGTGTGTGAGTGAAAAATCAGGGCTCAAATTGTGTAGCGTAAACTTAATTTAACTTCAACAAGGTGCCAGGCTTCAATATCAGATCATGAGGTAAAAATAACACCTGTGCAACGACAAGTGAAAACAGATTAATGATGTTATTGATGTATGAAACTCAAAACTAAAACTACAGATAAGCTTTTCTGTTACTTTGCGTTCCCTCGTTGAGAGCAGATCTAAACCTTCCATGTAGGGATTTTCTCATCCACACAGGCACATTTCTCTTCTCCAGTCTGCCTGTCTTGCTTTCCCTTACTCTCTTGTCCAGCTGCAGGTCACCAGCACGACTGTGAGCCACCCAGCCTGCTCTGTGATCTGATCTTTGACCCCTGCAGCTGAACAGACAGGTGAGAGTTTTGGAAACTGATCTGCCGTACGTGTCAGAAAGCGCGAGGGGTTTCTCAGCGTCGGCTATACAACAAATACCCCAGAGTGACCTCTTGACCTCCACACACAGATACAGTCACACACACACATAAGCTAAACACATCTTATATCTCTAAGTCCTCTCACACTGCCCTGGCTTGATCTGTAGGGTTACTCTTCGTGCTTTGCCTCACAGTTAGACAGTTTTCACACTCCTCCCTGAACTCTCTGCGTCCACCTTCATCTCAGCAGCCCATCCAGCTTCCCAACAGCGCTGGAGTGCCCCCACAAGATGATTAATGGGAGAGCGATGGAGAAAAGGTCGGCTATTGAAGGTAAAAACTTTTTTTTTGTGAGAATTAAATAATGGATTGCCCAGGCTTGAATGTAGAAAGCCTGAAAAAACTCAACAATGGAGTAGAAATAGCATCAACGAGATAGAGGCAGAGTGGAATAACACTGCAGACGCTGCACTCCAACAAAAAGAGTCCATCTCAAGTTATTTAGTCTCTTAAAATCACATTTTCTAGACTGACTTTAAGGAATTGGTTGTTTTTGGAAAAATAAGTTACAAAACTCAGTAAGTAAATTCAATAGCGTATTGATTATAGTGGTGGACAGAAGGACAGAGATGAAAGGGAGAAAATAAAGGAGATGGACAGGATGAGAAAAACATGGACACATACTGAAAATTGACCAAAAATATTAAATTGAGCACTTCTCAAAGGAAGAAAGTTACTTTTAAGATGCTTTATAAGGTCGTTTCACCGCCTTCTGACCAATCAATTCACAGGAAAATAGCCTCATCATTCAAAGAGATCTCGAGATAGTCAGTGCATGGATTGTAAGAGGTGTTCTCCCGTGCTGTCTTCTTCATTTCATTTTATTTCCTGTTGGCTGGAGGCAATGTCAAAGCCAGGTCATTGTGCTTTTGTATACTGATATCATCTGACAACAGAGACGGATTGAAGCACTAAACCCTTGTTCTTGTTGTACTTTTAAGATAAGAAAATACAGTTTTGAATTATGTTTTTACATTTATTTTTACTCCCAAGTCTGTTTGACAAGACTGGGGTTGCAGTTGGAATAGAGAATAAGGCTTAAAAGAAGCTGCGCTTTCCCACAGAGAACACTGCTTCTGAAACGCCTCATCAGTAGTCCCGCCTTTAATTCTGTGACTTTGTGACATCACACTACATCACCATGTCACACATTCTGCACAATTTTTGCCTCGCGGCTAGTCTGACATGTAAGAATTGATTTCGCACAGCTGCTCTATTGTTGCTAGCGGTGCTGGGTCAGGCATGTGTGAGCTGACCAATCAGAGGAGAATGGTTATTCAGGAGGGAGGGCCTTAAAGAGACAGGAGCTTAAACAGAACGTTTCAGACAGAGGGGGAATACAGTGCTGCTTCACTGGACAGTATGAGAAGACTGATGTGTTTTTTGAGCATTAAAGCATGTAAACCTGTTGTAGTTGTAACCCAGTAAAAGTAAAAGTAAAATTATGAACCTAAAAATTAGCATAACATGTCTCCTTTAATATAATGTCTCTCTGAACTGATCCCACTTACAAGCATCATCTGTATAGTAATCAGAACCTTTTGTGTATTCACCCTCTGCTGAAATAGTCCCCAACAAACGCACTCTTTCCTCCTGTTTGAGTAACATTTACTATGCTGTTTTTGGACATCAATGCACATCTTTAAAATGAAAGCATGTATTTTTATGACCTGCCTTTAAAGGTTGATGTCATTAGTGTTATCCTTTACATTATAAAAAAGGAATTAAGGACATTCTACCCTACATCCTGCCCATTTCTTCTTCTTTTACAGCCACACTTATCTTGAAAGACAGGTCAAAGACACATTTCCATCAATTTGTTATGGATAATAAAGTTTCTCTGAGTATCAGTCAGATACAAAGTTGAAGCCATATGTCCTTCACAGGCTCACCTTGTCTATAGATGAGGTCTAATGTTCTTAAAAGGATGCTATAAAATTAATTCATCACAGAAGAGCGGATGTCTGAAATGAATGACAGCTCACTGATGTGCCCGTTCTGCATCCCAGATATCACATACAATTAACGCAGCACACTGCATACAGCACAGTGTGTATGCTTTTGGTATTGATTATTTACACAGTGTTTCATGATGACAGTAGGTGAGTGGCTCCTTCCTATCATGTTGATTCACCACCACCACATCTGGAGCTGATTAAGATTAATTGCCTGTTTACTTAAAGAAATTGCTCAAAACGCCATAAAAAGTGAATCGAGCTGAAAATTGGCACCATAAATTCAGCCAACTCGTAACGCTCGTGTCTCTGGAGACAAGGGGGATAAAAAAAAACAGAAATGAAACTTAACAAACTTTAAAGGACACCTTGGCCTTGGTTTTCCTATCATCAGCAGAAGGATCCTGACTGCTCCTTTCAAAGAGGATTTGCATTAGATAACTGAGATTATACTGCAATATGGTTTGGGGTTAGACGCCTGCTGGGGTTCAGTGAATCGTGTGTTCGGTGCTTTACACTGCAATATCAAAGGAACACGACCCCTTCGAACATTCAGTGAAGCTGAAATGAAGCATGTTACTGTGACAGATGAAATATTTTATCTTTGAAAACTTATCTACTGTAAATGTCATGTTAAAATGTATTTTGACTGATTGCCTTTAATATTTGGGATTTTTGCTCAATTTTATATAAGGGGGTTAACAATTAAACCGCCACCATCTCCTATACATGAATATTGTGTGTGCATACATATAAAGCAAACTACTATAACAATATATATGAACAAAGTTGAATTCTCTGGAATGATTTGAGGGACTGATACTGTAGAGCTGAACTGAACTGAACAGAACAGAACATTCCTTAATCTATGCAGCATGAAGGAGTTTATGAACTTACATTTTCTTTTGCAACCCTCAGTAATAATGACTTATAAATTACTGTGTACCTTTTAAAGATATAACATTATTAAAAATCTCTCTGTTTTGTATCTCCAGCCATGTTCACTCCTACCTAGAAATATATTCATAACCCACATATATACATATTTCACACATGGTTTTATATCTGTATATTACCTTTGTGGCTTTATTGGAAATATTCAACATAACTCTCTTGACTGTCTGTTTAACCAAAGTAAAATGTAATTTTGTACCGGTTATCCGTTTTCTCTTTCCCACTAAAAAGCCACAGGACCGGACGAGAAAGAGCTCTCGGATGTAAAATGTGACTATGGAAGAGAGAGCGGGGACACAGGTAATAACAAGGACCAGCTTTCAGAGAGCTTCAATATCAGATCGAGCCAATTTCACTAAACTCCAAAACGATTGTAAAGTCACTTTCCACTTACTTTGACAAAAGCCAGCGCTCAATCTAATTTCCCATTAAACGTTCAGCCTTCAGAAATGAAATTTGGCCAATCATCCGCCTTCACAGGCGAATACTGAAAGTTAATGCTCCACAATTAACCTGAAAAATGATTAAATAGAAGAATAGTGGATGAGAAAACTTTTGATATGTCATCCGATCAACGAAGAAAGGGACGTTTTAGGAATAAAAGATAGCTGAGAACAAAGATTGATGGCGAGACAGCAGAGCTGAGCGACATGATCACAGGTTTGTGTGGGTGCATCTATTTTGGACTGGTGATATTTGTCCAATTCAATCTGCATTGTTTAAAAGTTGGTACAAACACAGCTGCTGTGCTTTGCTTCGCTGCCTGCCATCTGGAATTAATTCTTTTTAGCCTAAGTGGAGAGCTACAGCACATATTTATGCTGTCTCCAAAAGAGAGAAGTGTCTTGTGCATGTTGTAAAAGAGGAAACACATCAATACCAATAAAGAACAGTTCCAGCAAATGCACTTCATTTAACATCTTGCCAGAGCAGAGCATCCATCACAGCTTGAAGGAAAGGTTCGGGCTCCGGCACAATATGCACCGTGGCCTCGTTCCAGCTCTGTATTCTACTTTACCTTCAGTGGGGACGCTGGTGGGAGGGTGGGAGGTGGAGGGTGTGTCCCCGCGTGCAGTGGCCTCTTTGCT
Source organism: Pagrus major (assembly GCF_040436345.1). NCBI lineage: Eukaryota > Metazoa > Chordata > Actinopteri > Spariformes > Sparidae > Pagrus > Pagrus major. Next base: position 19,553,179 of record NC_133233.1, read on the forward strand.
CCTGGATGTTGTTTTGGCAACGATCGTGGTGGTGAAGGGGTAGAGATACGTGGTGTCGATGGTGTCACACATCTTGTCCTTAGTCTGAAAGATGAGAAGTGTTGTCATGGCTGCGTGCGGTCTTTAAAAAAGAAAATGATGTGTACAAATTACTGACTGCTTACCTCATCTGGGCAGCTGTTGTCCACCCAGTCCTGCCGATGGCGGTCAAAGCCACTGGAACATCTGAAACAAATATCAGGCAAATGGTCAATCTTCCGTATATTTAACAAATATTGTTGTATATTATGCGGTTGGGAGGACTTGCGAGAGACAGTTTGCAGAAAAGATGGTAACACCTTCTATTGAAGTCCTTGTCATAATCGTATAAGTTCATAGTTAATTTTTTTATAATGTTAATGCAAATTAAGTCAATAAAGCAACAAAAAAAGCTTTGTAAAGGTTTATAAGGACATAATAAGTAAGTTAAATGCAATAAATGTGCTTAATGCTCTTATGAACAACTATAACAAACTCATAAGGCTTTAGCGTCTATAAACTGTTAATACGTTACCCTAACCCTCTGGTCCTTAACATGGGCTGGATCCAACATTGCCCATAATGCCACTAATGACATATATTTTTAGACCCTCTTCACGAGGTACAAACACTTCAAACTCTTTAAAACTACTCAAAACCAATTTATAGTGCAGTGTTTTTAGGACACGGTGATATAAAAAAATACATTTCGCAGATAGCATTACCGAGCAGGTCTGGTCCAACCTGTCCCTATGGGGAGCTTGTGTTTTGTTTCTTCTCAGTGGCATCCGTCTCAGATAGCTGCCACAGTGATATAAAAAGATACATTTCTCAAAATCTAATCCTGTCTCAGTGTGAGTTCCACGACTGCACCTAAACCAAAACATGTCGGTCTATAACAATAAAGTTGTTCTATACTACAATAGTTGCTGGAGTTTTGACCTCTGTGTCAGTTGTTACATGCTAAATACATAGCACGTCGATCTTCTCGTATTTATTAGAATATTTTTGATGACTCATCCTGAACTTGAGGGTGAATACATACATTAATCCAATCAAATGTGACATATAAAACTGCACAGGACCAAATCATAACAGCTATATGAACAGTATCATGCACCAAAAAATCCCTTACGGTGGCCACAAAATGCCCTCACTAGAGCCGGCATTTGGTTTGTCCATTCTTAGTTACTCTAGAAACATAACGTGCAACATGGCGGACTCTGTCGAAGAGGATTTTTTCCCTCTGTAGATCAGGCTCATTTTGAGGTAACGAACACACAGCGGCTCTTAGTGATGACAACATAATCCTGAATACTATATTACATTTCTGCCAACAGATCCCCCTAAATCCTCCACACTAGATCTTTAATTGACAGTGGACATAAAAAGTTGTGACAACAGTTTTAAGCCGAAGTTCAGATTGTGTCAAGAGCCACAGAGGCTGAGTAATAGTCCTTAGGACAAGGAAACTGATCTTGATGTGTGAAAATTGGTGGAGTGGCCCTCTAACAGATATGTAACATAATCTAAACTGCACTCTCAGGAGTCAGAGATGTAAATGTATCATTTTATACGATAATGCTTTTTTTTTAACTCTGAATCAAGCTGAGAGGCAAACATCTGCACCTCCCACCGCCTCCCTCTGAGGTCTGGATTCAAGGAGGGAGCGGCTCTGTACAGTATGCAGACGGAGGATCTGTGAGGGGGAAGTTCAATGGGTCATGGGGCCTTGGGATAAGGGTGCTGTTGAGTAGATGCCACATCACGGTCCAAGACTTCTAATAACCTCAAAAGGCAGACAGTAATCGAGGCAGCAGCTTCTAATCCTTCATGCTGTAAACGGATCAAAATTATAACTCGCCCACTAGTGAACCCGACATCATCCTGTCTCGGCCCTTTGCCACAAAAACTATCATGTCTGGGAGTTGAAGTTGGTATGCAAAGCGGTAAACCCACTCACACTGAAGTGGAAAAGCTAAAATTATTTGTCACTCAGGTGGGAGTTGTATAAAAAAAATGTACAAAATGAACCTGACCGACTCACAATGCAGGGAAGCAGTGGTTTCAAACCTGCAATGATATCTGTGCTTTGTGAAGGAAGGACAATGTGAGTCCAGTAGAGTCTAAGACATCCCCAGCAGGCTCCATTTCTCTGGTGAACATATTGTTATGGTAATGGCTTTATGTGAACGAGTCCATTTTCATCTTTCTACCTCTCTAATCATCCCATTACTTTTATTCACCCCCCCCCCCCCCCCAAAAAAGATTCTGCCTCATCTGTTCAGTCAGGCGAGACAGATTCCTCCGCTTAATCCCCCACTTTTCCCTGACTGGTTTTCCCTCCGGAGAGGGAGGAGATGGAAGCAGAACGAGACGCAGTATTATCGAGCAGGTCTGGACCAACCTGTCCCTATGGGGAGCTTGTGTTTTGTTTCTTCTCAATGGCATCCGTCGCAGCTAGTTGCCATCGAGTGCAGTGAGCCACAATGCGTTTAATTGCAAATGGGCGGAGGTGCTTCATCTGAATATAAATGATCCAATGAAAGAGAATATTTCTCTTCAGGTTTCCTGCATTCACAGCAGGATGGATGGATTTCATTCTCGGATTTTATTCCCGCTTCTAAAATGCCTTCTCAAATTCATGGACACGCAGATACTATTTGAGCTTAAACGAGGAATTTGCTGAATTTCAGCAGCTTTTTATCACCACAATTTTGGAAGTATATTCAAATGAACAATATTAAACTTGCACCCAGAGCCCCTTACGTTTTCTGTCGAAAAAAATGACGTCCTTAATAAAGTTCAACATGTTAGGGCGACAGTTTGAGTCGCCGGCGCGAAAAATATACTCGTGTATGAAAGTACAGTACCAGCATGGAGCAATAATGTAGGGAACAATGCACAATTGCAATTCAAAGTCTGCATCAAGCGGATCTGGGTGGTTGGGCAGTATATTCACAGCCAGTGGTGACTGTTTTAAGGAAGTATTTATTGTGAGCGAAATCCTCATCTTTTCCTTAACCTAACCAAGTAGTTTTGATGCTTTTATTTTGAAAATGTAACCAGACATAGCATGTTTGTTGTTGATAACTCGACCCTAATGAGGCTATTACACGGTTTGGTGTGATACTGGGCTAATAAATAAGCCTTGCAGCACAAGTACTTTCCCTTTTGTTACTTTAATTACGTTTTACTGATAATACTGTTTTATTTAATCTGTTAAATTCTTGCATTAGATTTATTAAGTAAAGGAACCGAATACCTCTTCCATCCCTTATTGTCTGGCAGTGCAACAACAGCTCAAACACAATTTCTCAACATAGTAGTATGCAATAATAATTTCCTGGGAGTCTAAGACATATTAAAACTCAATATCTGTCTTCTCAACAGAGATTAATTTTCTACGAGCTGCATTTGTAATGCTCACCAGCTGTGTTTTTTAGGGTAAACAAACCCCTGCAAGGCCTCTAAACACATCAATGTTCAGCTACACAGACACTTCATGTCCACTGGGACTTCAGTCCTGCTTTATTGACCTGCTTCTACACCGGCTGCACACATGACCCACAGCAAACTGGTTCAGTTCAGAACTTAGCATGACAGAGGCGCCGCGCTCTCACCTTCCTACCACTTCACTGTGAGAAAAGTTCATTAGGGTTGTTCTCTTAAAATGTCAGCGCCTTTCATTAACCCCGGAGCCAAAGAGGCTGCCACGGTTTTTAATTAGCACGTGTTCAAAGCATGTTTGCCTTTCTCAAAGGAAGTGGCTGAAGGATACACACGGCAGAGAAAGGCTGAACAGTCAGATATTAACAGTTAGAAAGCTAATTAAAATGCAGCTTAATGAGATCACTGCTACGGCCGTACAGTAGCTCTCCATGGCGTCCATAAATTGCTGAGAGGTAAATCACTTCCTCGTGTTGTTGTGCTGAAATTAGTTTGTCTCTGTCAAAGGCAGGAAAATTTAGGAAGCAAAAGGAAAGTCAAATTCAAAACCCAGTGTAAATCTTAAATAACAAATCTCAACGGACAGAGCAGAAGTGCGGCACATTTCTGCAGTCAACCACATTACTCACGGAATAAATGAGTCCAAAATAAAAGAGTGGCAGATTAATTTGATGCATCAGGCATTCAGAGTGCAGCAGCAAACAAAAGAGAAGAGATCCCTCGTCATCCCGAACGAACCTCAACAACACATCCAGCCTACACGTTTATCAGGAGAGTAAACATCTATTGAAACTTTCTTACCTGTCAGAATGATAACACAACTATATCTTTATAATTTACTTCTCTTCTCTGTCTTTTTGACTCAAACTTTCTCGTCCAGCAAAACAAAGCTCACGTTTCAGCTGTCAGGAAATTCTGTGGAGGCGCGCTAACACTTCTTCTAGCAGCTCAAATATTTACTTTTGTTTGAAGTGCAGGGGAGACAGGAAGGATAAGATGAGAAGCGGAGCAGAGGTTGACAGAACAGGTGTGTGAGTTGAATAAATGTTTAAATGAGCTGCTGGTAAAACTACATTCCCATTTACTGAATAGCATTCTACTGCACCAGAGATGCTGTGGACAGCTGTGTGTACTCCAGATGTGCATTGCTTTACATTACAATACAGAATGTAAGTTTAGCCTTGACCTAATTAAGTTATTCTAATATCAAAGTGTTAAAGGTCGTATTGATAACATTTTTATGTAGACAAATAAAACACACATCTACAGAGTTTGTAGAAAGGTGCAGACTAAAAGTATCTCTTTTCCTTAAAAACATTATTATGACTGTGAATTAATATTTTAAAATGTTTGTTCTGACGGCTGGTTCCAGCTTCTAACAAGGTTTGTCAGCCAATAGTATAAAGAGGTTGGTATCACGTGGTATCTGTGTTTCGTTAGCGATCAGGAAGTCTTGGTTGCATTTCAGTTTCAGCCGAAGTGAGAATGTGTCGGGAGGAGAGGAGTAAAAGCAGTCAAAGGTGAATCTTTCGACCAAAAGTGTTTAAAAAAGTCCAACCTGTTGAGCCGATGGCACCAGCTACAGTTGAAGTTGATCTGCGAGGAGATGCACGCGCTACAGCTGGTGAACTGGAGACAGGCTGGAGAGGAGAAAGGTTGAAACGTGTCAGATTTAAAACAATTTATACAATCAATAGTCTAATGGACACACAGACAAGGAAAAAGGTCAATATAATAAGAAGGAATCCATCCAATAACACTCATAACACCAGAAGCGTACATTGACTGAGCCTAAAGCTGTTACAATAAATCCTCCTTACTGGGTAACGGCATCATTTCCACGGCTGTAGAATTGGTGATCTTTGTCTTCGTCAGCTCGACGCGGTGGTACTCGTAGATTGTCCTCCGTCGCACGTCTATATTTTGGAGAAAGAGGAGACAGAGTGTGAGAGCAAACCATCACAAATCTTCCACCCAGCGATAAGAAGTGGGACAAGTGGTCCCTGAAGAAAGAGAGCGGGAAGCAGTATCAGGTCATAAGGGATGCTACCACAGCACTTTATCTCTCCCCTCTCATTGTGCCCAAAGTGTCAGCCCATGACTTGGCAAAGGACGGTAGCAATTTCCCCTGGGAGCTGATATCAATCAGACCCTGTTGAAAGGCTGCCTTCCCAGTCATCTGTAACAGCAAGTCATCAGCCGGTGTGAGATGGAGCAATTGATTAGAAACATCATTGACTCTCATTGCATTCTGGCCCTTATAACTCATATGGGTCAGTGGTAAAATGGGCTGCTTGCTTTTGCTGCCCATGCATCTTCACTACTACCATCAGTGGAAATGGAAAAGAGGATAAATGACACCCTTTGTTGAAGTCAAAAAGGCTCTTTTCGTGCACAGCATCTTAACAAATCTGATAATAACTCCTTGCTTCTGTTAATAAAGTTCTTAATCTAAACCCTAATTGGACTGTTACGACTTTCTATGCAGGCGCTTCAGGAATTAAACATTAAATCTGTAGAATAAATCACTGGGATGCACAGAAGTGTACACTGAGGCACTGCTACATCCGTGACATCTACTTATATTTGCTTGAGCAATGAGCTACAAAAATTCAATTGAAATTCAATACACCAGACTATGGCTGCGTAACATATATCAAGGGGTGAGTGTCATTCATCATATAGTAAGGAAGTTTGAGATTTTGGGACATTAGTTCAATCCCTTAGTAAGACGAGAAGATTGATTCCATTCTGACGTGTCCATTAAATCTGAAGCTACATCCAGGAGATGGTTAGCTCACTGAAATGACTGGGAAACAGCGAAAAAACTAGCCTGGCTCTGTCCAACAGTAAAATAATCTGCATCTAGTTAGCTCAGTTAGCCGTGCAGCTAGCAGTTCGGCCTGGGGGAGTGTTAGTGTTTTCAACGCTAGCAAGAAACACAACTTCAAATGAGTGATAATATTGCTCCATGATAGTTTTGTCAAAAATGTTGATATATTGATGCATGTTAATGTTAATACTCATTTTCTGCAGTAACGATGCAACACTACTCTATAACTGCTGGTTGTGATGATAATCAACTGTTTGCTAACAAAGTGATAATATGTCAGCGCTGTGTTCATACCTTGTTTTCACTGCCCCCAAGTGGCCAATAAATCAGTTAATGGAGAATGCAGAAAAACGAAAAAAATCGAACAATTCCCAAAATGTTAAACTGTTAATTTCACACTATTTAATGTCACTTTCTTTGTTTGGTTGTTGAGTTTTGGTCTTGAAATGTTGGCTGCACTTGCTCAAGTGTTGTTCTTCCCATGTGAGAGGATGTTGTTCCCCTGCAGACCTGCTTGGTTTGATTATACACGGGACAACTGATCAAAGCAGCAAATGTGCGCCAGCTCGGTCTAACCTGAGAATAAGACCTCCCTTCGTTTCCCCGCCTCTCCTCCCCTGGTGCCTGACTTCCTCTTGCCCCTGGGAAAGGGATTATCAGGTGCCTAATGACACGGTGGGGGCCAGAGGAAGGTCAGATCCCCAGCCTGAGGCTGCTGATGTGTGGGCAGACTGTGCAGCCTCGCTGGCCTCTGGTTTGTAGGTGGAAGGAAGCCACAAATCAGATCAATTATAGCCTGGTCTCAGCCACAACATAAACAACACCTAATGAGGATTTAGTTACCTTCCACTGATGCTATCAAGCAAAGGCAGATTTGCTTAAGTGTCTCATCAATTATGCATAAGAGGGTCAATTAACTTTGTCAAAATTAAATATAATACACTTATACATAGTTTCACTCTCTTAAAGGAGACATATTATTACATTTATTCTTTTCTTTCCATTCCTTCAGAGTTTTATATGGATGTTTATGCTTGTAAAAGATCTTTTGAAATTTAGCACCAACAGAAGCTCCTCTCTCCCACAGAAAACACTGCTCCTGAAACACCTCGTCAGTAGTCCCGCCTTTAATTCTGTGACTTTGTGACATCACACTACATCATGGAGTCGCACATTAGCATAATTTATGCCTAGCAGCTAGTTTGGCACGTAAGAATTAATTTAGACGTATGTGAGCTGACCAATTAGAGCAGACTGGGCATTTGGGGGGGGGGGGCCTTAAAGAGACAGGTGCTAAAACAGAGCGTTGAGAATGTATGAGGAAACTGATATTCTAGTAGTAACCCAAAATAAAATGATTAACCTGAAAATGAGCATAATATGACTCCTTTAAGATATAAAACATAATGGAAAAATGTGTGTTTTTGATAAAATCTCAATACAATGCAGCCTCTTATTGCTAATTCATACATTTGGAAGAACTGCACGGAAATCAATAGAAGTATGATGTCACGAGGACACTGGGTTGAAGATCGATGGTGAAACGGCAGTCTGCTCATCAGACGGCACTCTGGCTGTTTGTACTGTTACGGAAAATAATAATAAACGCCCTCAATCGACCCCTTTAACCTCATGATTACACTCTCGGCTCGCTGATATCTCCAATATATTAAATGTTTCCTCTTAAGCAAAGATCAGCTGTGAGAAATCTAAAAATAAAACATAATGACAGCCGATTACTGTGTGTAATTAATAGTTCCAGTCTTGGCATCTTCCTGCTGGGAATCAAGATTATTAATCCAGGTACAGGCAGGAGGATATGAAAAGAATGACTCACTGTGACTAATAATGCATACTCCAGCATAGGGAAAGTATATTAAAGCCTGGGTCTTCACATGTGCTTGTACCTGACCTGTTAATTACACACCCCTGGCCACAGGACACCCACAAATCTTCTCTCTCATCTCTTTCATTTACTGGATGGGCTGTTGGCCCGCTCTGCCCGGAGGCAGCGTAAAAGGTTTTATTTGAGCTTTTAATTCGGGCCAGTGCTACAGTCGGTTAAATAATGTCCCGCTCGTTGCCATGGTTGCCGTGCAATAATTGGCTGCAGAGGCAATTAACTGCGTTGAAACACTTCTTCATGGTGCAGCCTGCAGTGGTCATGGCTCCGATCTGTGTTTTCTCTCTGGTGAGATTAAGGTTTTTATGTTCTCGGGATGTGGAAACTTCACACACCAACTATCAGAAGTCATTTGACTGCCCTGATACATGATGAAAAACATATCTATCTAGTTTTCTTTCACCAAGATGCCATTGAATAAGATCTAAAGCAGATCAAGACAGATAAGTCCAAGAACTGCAGCATCTTTTCCAACCTATTGTATATTTCTACTGTATGTAAAGACTGAATGAACAAATGGGGACTTGAGGTAACACATTAACTGTTACCATCCTACAAAGAGGGGCTGAAAACCTGTGGAGGAATGAACTATGGCACCCTACAACTGCTGATTCTTGCTTTTTCTAAAGGTTGGCCCCTATCTATCAATGACTAGTCTCATATCAAAGCGCCACTATTATTTACATCCATTTAAAGGAAAAGTTCACCCAAAAATCAAAATTCAGTCATCATCTACTGACCCCCAGACCGATGTAAAGTAGTCTGAAATCTCATAGTCCATTTAACATTTCCCGAGCTTCACAGTGACACAATTACACCTGACATGTTTTTTCTTTGGTTGTTTTTTTTACATTTTTAAACAAGTCCCTATCTATTTCAATTGTCTAGGAGAATGCTGTAACGCTGTTTTGCTGTGAAGCTCCAGAAATGTTTACTAGACCACAAAATGTCACTTGACTTTCCATCAGCATGAGGGTGAGTAGATACTCATTCATTTTTGGGTGAGCTTTTCCTTTAAGGACATTACCATAAGAACCTGGAATCTGATCTGTCTCCACAGACTCCTTCCATGCAGCTCATGCGGCACGTCAAGCTCTTTGGTCTGACAGGTGCAGGATGCAAATGCTGCCCTTTCCTTCAGAACCTGTGCACTCTGCAAATATCACATTCTCGTTGAACAGCAGGAAAACAAAGCTTTGTTTGTTTCAGCTGTTGCTTGAAGAGTTTGATTTCACTACACACGGCAGGCCTGTCAAGATATGGATTCCCCCACATGTGAAAGCACAGGGCTGTAGTGAGACAGATACTCTGCATTTAAAGAGTTTGGAGGGCGCTTTCTTTGACTTAGCCTTCCCGAAACCCAAAAACCCAATTAAGAGCAGAAATGTTAGGAATGGATTAAACGGTATGTTTGTCTGGTCGCTTGGAACGTCAGCAACCTCAGCTAATGTTACCCGAGATAGCGTTACAACTGCCAAACACAGCAATTAGTCTTCATCCAAACAGCCTTTAGTCTTGTGACATTAAAAGAAAAAATATAGTGTTTGAAAGCAAGTCTAACAATGTTAGAATAAAATAATTCATTGTCTTCTACATTGACCATAACCTGGTGGGCACGATGATGTTGTAATGTTAGCTTTAGTCTGTTAGCCATCATGTGCAAAGCCAATTTAAGACCCCAATTTACAACATTCTTATTTTTCAACCAGGTCTCGGAGCTTAATCAGTTAGCTTGTTAAAACTAATAAATTCTGCCAAACATTTGTCATTTGAGCTGGCAAAAGTGGCGTTGCTGGCTCACACCAACAGCCTGCTTTTGTCTGTTTGTTTGACCCATTGCTTAAAACCTGCTTGTGACATTTGACATTTCAGCCAACAAAATCAGTGACTATAATGGCTGAAAATGAGAAGCTGATTTTGTTCGCTTCTGTGTGAAATCAAAGGAAAATGGCAGTCCAAGCTAAACATAGCCACTGTGGACTGACGAGTGAGCTAACAGGAATAGCTCAACACACATGAACGGTGAAGTGCGAGCTGTTTGTGTGTGCAATGTTAGCTAACTGTTAGCTAGTAGCATGCGTTTCTAAAACTTATTTTCAAAAGGCACATTGTTATGGTCAACACGTTCTCACTCCCAACTCGTAAAATAAGGCAGCGTGCCCCTGAGAGACATCATTCAAGCTCAACACAACACAACACCTCGGTCTCAGTCTGCTTCCATTCAAGATTTCATCACTCCGTAGCCAAGAAGCTGCACACACTGGTTTCATCATGCCGTGTCAGGGGCATCAAAGACGGCTAGTAGGTCTGCGCTCACAACTTCAATATACAAATCACTCAGTGACAACTACAGCCGTCTAGAAAGAGATCTTGTAGGAAAAGCCTTCAAAACAAAGCCCATGTCAGAAAATCCTACCACTCCAAGGATCTGGTGTTTGGTGAGTTGTTTTACTTACAAAAATCATTCTCACGATATATTCAGCTGCAATCGCCTCCTCATCCAACTCAACATAATGATGCCACGTGAAGGATGAAAAAAAAGCCCTTCTTAAGTTATAAGTTATTAACTTTGAAATACAACATATGATCCAAGTTTCACACACGCAACCAAAACAGAGTTTAAATTACTGAATAAACCGTATTTGACAACTCATTATTGTGGCAGGCCTTGAATCAGAGCCCATGAGAGAGAGAGAGAGAAGCAGAGTCTGACTGAGGATAAAAAGGTTTGAAGCGTCTCCCCTTTGCTCGCATTTGCTTTAAATTTAATGGGCCTAAATTGCCGTACCTCAGAAGCAAATGGGAGGAGAGGCAGATCTGGAGCTGTGCCCACAGCTGCCCACTGAGAGCTGGAGCAGTGTTGGAGAAGAGGTGGTGACAGTCGGAGCTAAAGCAAAACAGACCAGGCTGAACTCAGAGCCATGAAACAATGCGCTCAGTCAGCTTATTTTTATTATTCTTATTCAGCTTTATTCAGTTTTTAGTCTTTGATTTCTCACAGAAGTGAGCAAAAGCTTTTAATTTGTAGACGTTCTATCACTGATTTTTGTCAGATATGAAAAGTAGAATGTCACTTGCAGGCTCATGGTAGTAAATTAAACGCTGAGTTGGTTGAAAATTCATCTCCAGCTAACTTGATTTAAAAAAATGAATCCTCCAAACGCAGCCTGGCATCGCCTGACCAAATTTGTATATGTGCATTATCAGCGGGAAAGGACCAAAATGCCTTTGGATGCAATTTGATAGATGTAAAACCAATCAGAGCAATGAAACGTGTGACTTAGGGGCTGAAGCAGCTTCTCCTTTGTAGTTTAATGGTGGTTGGCTGTCTGAATGAGGCCTAAGTGTCAGATAACATTACGAGAACGGTCCCTACAGAGATAGACCTTTTTGTAAAAGACTAAAATCCTTTTATGAAACGAGAAACAGCCGTTAGATGTCTCTCCTCAAAGCCACCAGGTGTGTTTGAGACTCACTGGGTATCTGTTGGATCTTGTGGACCACCACAAAGGCATCAGACAGGCCCACCTTCACCGGGTGATTGACAGAGCTGATCTGTGACACTTCAATGGGGATCTGAAATAGAAGAGGGGAAAATCAATTTACCGGAACAATGACGATCTGACTGATGGTTGGTCTGACAGCACAAACAATACAACCAATTTATTTCCCATAGGAATCTGCTGGGGGATTATGCAACTTCAATGAGCACTTATTGCTATGTTTGGTGGACAGAATAAACATTTCAGACACAGGTCGGCCTTAAGTTAAAGAAGCTGTGCTTTGATTTTACACAACACTGCAAGAAAGGAAATAAACAGGACAGAATCAGGGATTACTTCTTAAAGATAAATGAGATGGAGGTCAGGTTGTTCTTTTTAGACCAATAATAGCCGCGTAATGAAATACCTATCGGATAAATAAACTCCAGCAGCTTTCAGATCAGCTCGTCTAACATGAGAAAATAACAAAAACAGGCCTCAGTGACAAAAGAAGCAGCCCTGCTGTTGTAACCACTGCAATTATCATAGATCATTACTTAGTAATTGCAATTTCACACTCTTACAGAAGTCTCTGTTGGATAATAGTTTTCATTAGTCTCTTTTTCTCTGTTCAATTATGCTGTTTTTTCTCACTGTTTGGACATTAATAAACTCCACTGGGGCGCCTGATACAAAACCTGAAACATGATTTCATATAATGCTACAACCACATCAAGACATGAGGGCATTAAGTGATATTTTCTGAAGGAGCAGCCGTCATTAAGCTTGTTATTTTCTCATTCCTCTGTATAATGACCAGCCTGAAAACACATGAACATGAAGTATATGTGTAAGTAAGTGTTTGACATGACTGAGACATTTTTAAAAGTTCGGACAGAGTTGGAGACAGAAGCATACGTTTGCTCAAGCTTGTTTTCTTTAGTTTTTAACTTTTTTTGAACACTTTTTTGGTTCCAATTTCTATCAAAGTTTGACCACAAACGTGTTAAAATAAGTGTAAGTGAGCACTCTGCCTAGAAAATCCATCCACCTGACAGATGCGGCATATTGAGCTGCTGATTACACAGCGTGATTAGTGCACAGGTGTGTCTTGGACTGGTCGCAATAAAAGGCCACTCTAATGCTGCAATCCAATGCAAGTCAGAAGCTCTATGCAGTCGGACTCCACAGATCTTGCCTGAGTTTCTGACTTGGATGACCGTTCAGTGCACTTTTCAGTGTCGGAGGCCTTTTTCCGAGTACAATGGACTGTAGCATAAAATGTGCAGTTTTATCACACTACACGACTCCACAGATGTAATTTGGAAGGAATGCGATTAGCATGCTGACTGCAGGAATGTCCACCAGAGCTGTTGCCCATTAACTGAATGTTTTCACTACCATAAGCCGTCTCCGATGTCATTTTTTGAGAATTTTGGCAGCACATCCACCTGGCCTCACAAGCGCAGCAAAGTAGAAAGCCTTTTGTGTGTGCACAGACAAAGTCGTAGATCTTATACTTCAACTTGTGAAAACGGGGTCAAAACCAACAGTGTTATTTTTATTTTTCTGTTGAGTATACATAAAACCTGGACCCAGCACTCTGGATCTGGCTCTTATTCATTTGTGGTGTCTTGTAAGGCCATGAAGGCTTGAGCACAGTTTTATGCAAGATAATAAAAACTTGGTGTCAGCGAGAGTGAAAAGACATAAGATAAGAAATACACTGTCTTTGTAAATGGAGATAAAACAAGAGAAATAAAGTAAAGGAAAAGTAAAAATAAAGAAAACTGGCTGGATGAGTGAGTCCTGACCTCTTTATATGCAAAAACAATCCTGCCGGTGTTGTGCAGCGTCGCCTGGAAGGTGAAGCTCCCCAGGTGGTAGTTGTCCTGTAGGTGGACGTGGTCCCACTGCACCACCAGAGCCGTCCCTAAAGGAGAAAGACCCATAATTAAAACACACACAGCTCATTGAATTAAGTATGTCTAACCACGGAAATCCAGGCGTCAGTGATCGCTAGTGTCTGCAAACAAATCCCACTTTTTATTTTTCAACTCGTCTTTCAGTGGTTCTGAAATACCATCTGTACTGTCTCAGGTCTAGTGTGAAATTAAACCTCTGACCGGGCAAAAGTGTAAGAAGACTAAGAAGACATCGATGTCACAATCGTCTTTGTAAGGCGATATGTTTTTGAGGGATTACTTCCTGGCAGAGGCTTCCTTTCCCCCTGTGGGTGGGAACTGATTGACGCTGAAGCAGTGTGAGCGCTGATATGAAAACACTCCACTGGAGCTCGATGAAACGGCAATAAAACTGAAACTTCTGACAAGACCAAATCAAGGCGTGGTGGTTACTGTGATGGATTATGGAGCTCTGGCAGTTTTTGTAGCAGTAAAAGTTTTTCATGCTGTGCGAGAGCGAATGACAGAGCTGTAAATGGCTTTTTCTTATTGAAACGGAAAATGAGAATACTCAGCAACAGTCAGCAACAGGGATAACTAGACACATTTAGTTTCATTTGCTCAGGTTTTGAGATGTGTCTCTGAAATTAAAGCAGCAATCTCTATGTAATCCTGGCTACAGAAAATAATTCTGTTTTTCTTGCCAAAGAAATCCTTTCACTTCCATCGTATTGTGAGTGGTGGCAAAGATATCGGAGGTGAATATCGACAGCAGAAGCCGGCAGGAAACGGGGATGAGAGATGAAATGCAACAAAGGTCGCTGGCTGGAATTGAATTGGCCGCGTTGCGTGGCCATGCGGCCATTTGGCATGTGCGGTAACCATTTGGCCACCAAGGCGCTCCAAATCGGCAATTTTTTTTAATAACAGTTTTAACAGTAACAAGTAATTTTCCAAGCAACAATGCCAAACACGCTTTTTTTTAGATTTTCCGTTCCTCCTCTTCTACCATGAGAGTAAGTTAAACTATTTTGGGTTTAATATTCAACAAATGTGATTTTTCACTATTTTCTGACATTTTATATTCACTGATGGAACAATCAGCAGAACGTTAGTTGCAGCCCTCATTGTACCTGCATGTTCAGACAACATGATATAAAGAGGTTGAAACTGCCAAAATGGAAAATTAAGAAAATGGCTTATAAATTAAACTGACCATTAAATTGACTAAAAAGAACAGAAAATAAATGTAAGCATTATTTAATATATAAAATGGGACAAAAATTGATATTTCTGTTTTTATTTGATTGTTTTTTTTTTAACCTTTCCTGTTTTATTTCACCTTTTTTTAGTACACCACTATATAGAGGACTTATGCTGCCAACATTGAGAAAATAATAGGCTTAAAAAATGTTATTAAATGTACTAAAAACAACAAAAGTAGGCATTAATTAATTAATAAAATGTGACATTAATATTTTGTTTTTGATTTGGTTCTTATTAATTTGCTTTTTACCTTTGTTTTAATTCACCTTTTTTATTATGACCTTTTATTTAAACTCAAAGATCAAGAATATAAATACAGTCCATAAAAGATACAAAAACAGTTGAATTGAAATGGGTACAAACAGAAGCTGAATGGTTTATAATCATGGACTTATATTCCCAAAATGGTATTAGAGAGTGAGTTCCAGGAAATTGGTGCATAGAAACCAAAACTTTCCCATATGATTTTTCATTTGATTGATTTAATACAAAGGTAAATAAATACAGAAGCAAAACAAACTTAATCAACTTATTTAATATTATTTTTGGAGCATTTATTGGCATATAATTAATTTATTGTGCCATTAATGTATGTCTTTATTTGTTTTTTGATTATGGCAGTTTCAGTCCTCCATACCTCTGGTGTTATTTTGTACAATGGGTGAACTGATCATTTAAACATGGATGCCACGGACACAAAGCTTGCTTCACACATCAGGAGTGTTGGATCCTGGTTCAGTTTTTCATGAATAAACACTGCCAAGCATCTTAAAGACCTCCAGAGGCGAAGTGTATGAATAATGAATGAATGAATGAATAAATAAGAATGTGCTTACTGTAAAAGCCACACACTTTGAATCACACTTGACCACAAGAAGTCTTCAGTAGGTGTTGCCTTAATTTGGGTTTGTATTAAATTAGCAGCAGACTCACGAGGCCTTCAGCTCCACCCGGCAGACAGTCGCATTACTTTTAACACTATTCTGATTTACTGTGGACTCTGGAGGGCAGATTGATGTGAAAGCCATTCCCTCCTCCTCCGTCATTTGGCTACGTGCCAGGGCAATAAAGGTTTGTTAACACAACTAATCAATTTTTACATCACATGGTCGGAGCTCTTCTATCCGAAGCTAAGATGAGATTTAGCTCCTCTGTTGACAGTTTGGAGAGCCTGGTCATCTGCTTAAAGAGGAAACCCCGTCATAAGTTATATGTGGTGTGAACAGACGGCCTCTGGCAACAGACGTGGATGAAAAACAAGTCTGGGTCTGATCTTTCATTGACATTTAATATCATGTGACTAATATCGCAGCTGGACAACTGTAGAGTGAAGAGCAGCGCTTGGATGAAAAATAAGGAAAAATAGGGAGTATTGAAGAGTTGCTGTGTAATGCATTACAGAGGACAGAGTGAGGGAGAAGGCGGTGAATATCAGAGCGAGGACCGGAGCTCTAAATTGCAGCCTTATGGCGCAGCATGCTTACTCAGTCAGCACAAGTTAAGCTTAATATAAGTCTGCTTAAAATGCATTGGGTTCAGGAGGGGAGGCTGCCGCCGTGCTATCTGGGGCTCCCTGGCTAAAAATACAGATTGGGTGAGGAGGTGTGGAGGGAGCACACACTGGCCTTGTTTCTAATTCTACTTACAAGCTTAACATGCTGTATGAACTCAAAACAAACAAGAGAAATCCAGCTCTATTACACAGGCCCACCCTCGGCATGCTGGAGTCATTTTCCTGGAGGTTTTTGCAGATGTTTAGACGGCATCAGTTCTGTTTAGTCTATTTCACGTTTAACACTCATGTTTATTTACTTTTATCAAATGTATTTGTGACTATTGTAATGTTTTTTTGATGATAACCAAATGTATAAAATATTACTTTCTGTTGCCTTTTTCACAGCAGATGTTTTGACATCACATGTGTTACGAATAACGCTAAACAATGGCATTGTTCTGTTCAAGTGTCCATGTGAGCGATGACAGTGAGGCCCCATTTACACTTGTCATTTTTAAGTGCCTAGTAGATAATACTCTTTTGTTTACATGTAGCCACATCGTGTGTCTCCTTTGTCCACAGAATACAAATCTAATTGCATCCATCTTTTTTTCCGGAGCTACATGCAAATCATGGTCGTCCCCACTCCACAGCAGATGGTGGTGATAATGCCAATATCCTTTTGACTGGTGTTGTTACCGCAACTGTTTTAACAAGCTTGCTAGCTACCAACTATCATCCACATTGCACCCATAGAGAAAAATATCACCCACTCAGATAATTAGTGGTTGACCCGACAGCTTTGTGCGTCTTCTGTATGATCGTATGTGTTAAAAATCAACTGTAAACCCAACTTTATGTCTCGAGTTTGACATTACAGCCATCTCCATCTTGTTTGTTCTGTTTTTTTTTAGCTTATTTAGATGAAAGTGTGGAGGTGGAGGGGACACCGACGACACACCACGGCATCGACTTGTCAATCACAAGGTAGCCACGCCCTAAAGCATACCCGGTTTATTGCTTATTTTACTCTAAATGGGACCATAACTTACAAAACAAACATCATGATGTATAGAGGAAGGCTTTAAACTAGTGATTAAAATCATAAACTCATTTGGAAATGGTTTACTGGGGTGATAAATCAAGTGAAAAGTAGGCTCATGAGCTTACATGCAATCACACTTGTTTTTACAGCCGGTGGAGTCACTCCCAGCTGGCCATTAGGAAAAAAATGCAGATTTAAGGCACTTAAACCCAGAAGTTTGTCAATATTTTGTACAGTCAATGGTTGAAATCATGGAGCCACTTTCCTCTCTGTTTCAAAAAACACATTTCTTTGTAGTTAAGGGGGAATTTCAGGGGACTTCACATATGAATGACTGCTTCCTCAAACTACATACTGACGAAGGAGGAAAGAGATTTCAATCCACCTTCAATGTTCCTGTGATGCATTTACACTTCTCCCCTTTTTTTTAGCAAAGTGTAAAAGCTCTCCAGACTTCCTGTGACGCATTAAGTGACTTAAGAGTAAATTGGATCTTTGATTCCTCTGGGCCTGATGGACAGCAACATTTGGGCTTGAAGCATTCGACTCCTTAATATAATCATTTTTAACAGGATCAGATGAAAGTGCTGCGACTCCTTCAGGAAATTCATCCATGAGTAATGACTTAATAAATGCTTGTCTAGTACTTTGAATGGATGTGAAAGCAGAGTTCTATAGTCGTGTTAAAAGTCTCAAAAAGACTGTGAGAGGTATTTTTACCACCGCGGTGCCGTCACCACGATCCCACTGGCAGCAACAGTCAAATCTGTCAGGTGCTGAAACACTTCGCTCCTCTTTCATTATCAAACTTCAAAATACTTTTTGCAGCACTTGAAAAACTCAAGTCTTTATTTAGAAGATTCTAATTAACACGAGAAGTCAAAGTTTTTGTTGTGAAAATTAAAAAACGAAGCTTCACGCCGTCTCTGTGAAGTTTCGCACAGCTCTCACAATCCTGTTTCAGGCTGTGGCGAGAACAAACAGTACGACTCTGCTGTGAACGCCTCATCAAACCGCATACGGTCTAATGGAGGGAGGCACTGACGCTCACACAACACAACAGACGGTACAGTTGTTCTGCTGTATTGGCAGGACATTGACTGCTGGACAGTGTGCTGAGGAGCGGGCGGGCTGAGGATCGATCGGCTGCCAGTTTGGTTAAAAGTCTGATGAGCTCCACTGCAGAAGGTCACACAGTTGGTCAGTCACTGTGCAGCAGAGGGATTAGACGGCACTGACTGACATGATAGATAACGGCCATCACAGATGGCAAAGGAAAGGTACAGAGAGTGAGGAAGGGCATCCATTTAGTTTAAAAGAAGTAGGTGGAATTTCAGGGGATGTCCCAGAGGTCACGGAGGGTTTAATAACAAATTATTTAGTGATGAAGACCTGCTCTTTTATGAATCACTCTCTGGAGACTATGTGCATTAATTTTGCAATGATTTTGTGTGAACTCTGTCAAGGTGAATGTAATTTAATACTGCAATACTGATACATATTGATAAAACTACTACTTCTGTAAAGTCAAGATCAAGATACTTCCTAAGATCGATGCAAAGATCATATAAAAGTCCACTCTTGCTTGGTTTAATGTGAGCAAGTGAAATTTAGGGGACAAAGATGTCTGAGGATGACTCAAATAGCTTTAATGACAAATTAACAACCACTTTGTGTGAATTTAGTGGAGGGCCGTATTGATACATTCTGTAGATGTTTTGTAAAATCAATTGAGAAATTATTATATCATATAAAATTAATAGGAATATAATAATTCCTAAATTTTGTCAATAATTGTAGTTCATTTTTTAACGTTTTAAACTACACATTGCACATTCATTAGTATCTGTATTATGTTATTTCTTCCTTTTTTATCAGTCCGTTTTTAATATAACGTATTACATCAGCTATCTACCAGGACTAATGTGTTGAGTGTAGCATGAGCACTTTCTGCAGGGTCCCTGCAGACTTAAGAAGCTTATTTTTGTCGAAAAAACTGTGTATTTTCTCTACATTGTATGTTAAAATGAGTTTCCAACACACAGGAAATATTTCTTTTACAATGTTGGATATGTGTGATTTGTTGAGCACTTAACAATATTGGCCACTTTACCAGAATAAAAAGCTGGTTGGAGCAAAACGTGGCAAACAGAGTAGACAACTGCTACACACTCAGGCAGAAATAAGATATTCGGAGTAAACTTCTGTTACCGTTGTCAAAGTAGATGACAGTAGAGTTTCTGGAGACACTGGGGTCAAAGTTTGCCATTAAAGGAGCGATGTACTGTGTAGCTGTTAGCATCCGGTGGACCACGTCACCTGTGTAGATGAACCCTGCGGAAGGAAAAGAGAAAAGACATAAAAACTTTAACTTCCAGTACTTTAAATGGAGCACCATTAGAAACTCTTTCTCAGTTAGAATCATCAATGTGCAACGTTTAATTGCATCATTTATGGTGTTGTACCTGCTGTGATTGAGTGTTTTAAGGTGGATTTACCCTTTAGCAGCTCATAAAAACAAGCATCAATCTTCTGTCCCTCCACTCCTACCTTCCCTCCCTCTATAAAGATGTTATCAGGTACAGTATCTCACAGGAAGACAACAAGTCTGCCCCCCAGTCCAAAGTTAAAAGCTGCTCATTACCCAACAGCCATCACTTCTCCCTCTGGCTCTGGTCTCCTGCTGCACGGCTGCTTTAACTCGCGATGGCGATTAATTAGAGCTGTTATCTTTTATCAAAAAACAGAAGGGCAAAATCTGAGGGGCTTTAAAGGAAGATATGCTGAGTGAACAGCTATACATCATGGTGGCGTTATGAGTCTGACTGATTTACTCTCCTTACGTACTCCTCTCCTTCCTCCTGTGTGTGTTTTTATTCCACATCATCAATCACAGACACTAACGAAGAGCCCATGACAACAAAAACGGATTACGTTAACTTTTCCAATTTATTCGTCCGTTCAACAAGGCACAAATAGATCTCTCCGCAGAGAGGGACGTGCTCAGTCGACACAAACTGGAGCTGCATCATTTAACAGCCCGTAAACACGGTTATTAATGGACTCCAGAAAAGGGGGAAAACGCCCACTATTCATCACCAGGGACCGGTCTTTGCATAACAAATAAAGCGCTGATGACAACAGAACCAAACAGCATCTTAATTTCCCCACTGACATCAAAGTTGAGCAAAGTCAGCTGCTATTTCAAGATTTGTTCAAGCTTTTGTTTCTCCCTCTGGCTTTGTCTGAAATGCCAAAATATCCAAACCTTAACATACCTTTAAAATCATGTTTTACACAGAACAAAGGGAAAACATGGCATTTGGGTGAAATGATCATGTTTCCAATATATTTTACCTTTTGAAGAGCAGTTTGAAGAACTAATAAGACACTTACAGTGACAGTGTCTCAAAAAAGAGTAGACATGCTTGTTTTTAAATTATTCTTGCGACAGGAAAGGGGGCATCTATTTTTTCCCTGATGTTGCCACTTTTGTCTTGTTGAAAATTGCAGGATTTTTATGCTGACAGACGGACCGGCTGTTATTTTCTAGTGTGCCTAGAGATACGTGACAGAGAAGCCACTAAAATATGGTCTTTTCTGGCTGTCTGACACAGAACTGAACTGAACGTTGTTAGAGAGAAAAACATTCATCATCATTTGGGAGCGGATTGGCTTGATACTGAATATTGCAAGTGAGGGTAGTTAACCCTCTCTTTACCTAGTGTTAAATTAATGTTAATCGCAGCCAGCATGCAGAGTTTTTTGGTCTCCAACTGCATAAGTGCTTCATCCCAGCTCTCTGGTCAGCACTTATCTAGCAGAGAAAAATGATAAACGAACACGGGGATTAACTCAGCAAGTGAGTTTTTTCCCCGAAACATCAAATTATTCCTTTAAATCAAAATGCTGCATATGGAAAACGTCCTTCCCCTCACTTGGTCTTCAAGATGGACATTTTTTTCAATAATGTACTGAATAAAATCATCAAACCGCCCAGAGTAAGAAATCATTCCCATATGGAAGGGTCTGTTTGCTTTTTTTGCAGAAGTTCAGCAGAAACACAGTATATAAAGTAGCTGCCTGAGGTCTATAGGAAGAAAAAACTCGGAAAGAAAAAAGGGGATTTTGGGGAAAAGTCTCTATTGAGGCCAAGCCTATAAAACCCTCATTTCATGTCACCATATGTCTTCTCATACAGTGGGCGGGCTATAAAAACACATCTATCACTTTGGGAACCAGGAGCAGAGCAGATCATGAGGGGAATCAATCTTTCCCTAAAGACCTCCCTGCTCTCTATATAGAGCACTGTCAGCACTCGCAGCGAGGAGAGCAGCGGCGGGAGGTGGGAGTGAAGATATGACTTTATTTAGTTGTGTGAAGTCCTGACAGTAGAGAACTCCACCTCGAGGAAGAAGGAGTGATGGAGCTAAAAGTTTCTGCCCTTTATGGCTCCATAGTAGGAGTTGCCATGGTTACAGTTACTTTTATTCCTATCACAGGGGACACACGATTCAACAAAATGATCTGGACCCGAGCCACCGTGGCCAGAACTGTTTTTTAAGATGGTTTTCCTTAAGGCCGGATGAAACTATTCCGATAATAGAAAAGTGGATTCTTACAGTGTTTACAGACCGTGAGGGAAAAACAGAACTTATCAATAACATCTTGTGAGTTAATGTTAATCCGTGTTGCACTTCAGGGTCTAAAGAGCTGTGACTCATCTGCTTTCGTATGAGTATTCCTTGAATGAGTCAATTACAACACATTTTTAGCAATAATCTTAAAGGAGTAGTTTGACTTTTTTTGGAAATACATTTATTCGCTTTCCCTGCTGCAGGCACAGCTGCTTCAAAAACACCCATCAGCTCTTTCCCTGTTCCTAGTGTTTTTCCACTTGTTACCCTGTCACCTGTGTTTCTCTGCCTCACTCCACCTGCACCTCATCCCCTCATTAGTTTAGTATGTATTTAAGTCCAGTCTTTGTCGAGTCATCTGTTGTGTTTCCCTGATTCGGCTGTTGTGTTTTTCCCTTCCTGATGTTCGGTCGTGTTTGCCTGTTCCTCGTGTGTCCCTGATCCTGAATAAAACTTTATCCATTGCACTTCCCGCTTGCCATCTGCATTTGGGTCTACCTTCTCTGCTCTGGCGGAAGTGACCACTTTGATGACGTGATTGATACCACTCTCTGTGGGCTAAATATTCAACTTAGCTTAGCTTAGCAGGGGGAAACAGCTAGCCTGACTCCGTCCAGGGGAGTTTTACGAGGGTTGTGCGCAGGACTATTTCATGGCTGCCACCCGTAACTTCCTTAAGTCTTTACTGGTTGCTTGGCGACAAATCTTCAGGAAGTTATTGCTCAAAATAGTTCAACACATAACGCAACTTGTTTCTACACTTGGGTTTCTGCACAGATTAAACAAATATGATAACACATGTGGATTTTTCAATTTTGTTACCTCAGGATGGAGCCAGGCTAGCTTTTACCTCCTGTTTCCAGTCTTTATGCTAAGCTAAGCTAACCGACTGCTGGTTATGACTTCCTATTTACTGTACAGACATGAGAATGGTATCAATCTTCTCATCTCACTCTCGGCAAGAAAGCGAATAATCCAAAAAGTTGAACAATTTAATATTATTATATTTAAAATATGTCAGGAGACTAGCAATCTTTACACAAGTAGCAGTAGCAGGTATTGTTACACACTCCCTATATGCAGTCTTGTGCAAAAAACAAATGTTTTGTTGCCAGAACATGAGGGCAGCACAGCAGATAAGAGTCTTCACCCTATGTTATGTTGTGGTATACGAAGGTAAAGAAGATAGAAAATAAAGACGTAGGGTTGTTTAGTCTGCCTGCCTAAATTACAGTAAATATAAACATGCTGTATGCTCATTCGCTGGTGGTGTTCTCATGGATATATGTTGCTGCGTCGGCACTTTCACATCCTTTATCTGATTGTTCGGCGACACAAATGACTTCCCCCGAATCAGCCGCTATACATTCCATCTCATCTCATATTTACCCAACATTCTCCTCAAACACGGTCTTATCTCTGTCTTTGTCCGCTTTGTTCGTTTCTCCTTTTACTTTAAAAACCTCCAGGAAGCCTAGAAATCCCCTCACACACACACTTGTCTGGACAAACACACAATGCCCGGTGTCGAAGGGGTTTTACTTCTGCTGCTGCTGCTGCCTCGGCTCTCTACCGGCAATCTCCTGCAAACACAATACGACTTATTTGACAGGCTAAAGAAAATCAGGACAGCCTCTCAATACACTAAAGAGGTGAGAGCCGCGGGGCGCTCAATAGAGAGGCAATTCATTCATTATGGCCGTCATTTACAGCGCAGGGGGGACTGGACAGAGCAGGAGGAGGAGGGTACCTGGGGAACAACAGATGTACAATAGAAGAGGAGAAAGAAAGGGGAGGAGGTGGAGGCAGAGAAAGAGGTCTTAGGAGGGTGGGATGGAGCAGGATCTTTCTTTTCAAGTTATGTTTATATGTGCTGCGTGTGTCCAAGAAAAACACGAGCAGGAATTATCAGTCCCCGCTAGACCAAAGCTTCACTTTATTGGACGCTTTGTTTAGACGAGATCGTTGTTCCTTTCGTCCTGAGCCGTGTTTAATTTACAGGATATTTTCCATTTATCACAGCTGTTCTGAGCCACGACTGGATCCTATTCGTCTTTTTGTCTCCCAAATACGAAGCTGCAGGGTTTTTATCTAAATGAAATGTCTGCTTTTCTTGTTTTTATTGCTGATTGATACAAAACAAAACCGAGTGAGACCATAACTAATCCATTATGTGTCACCGAGGAAAAATCCTCTGGCACACAGAACCAAATGTGCTTTATGTTTCACAACTGGAAGACTTAATATTGGCAGTGATCGGCACCATGACTGGACAAAAATGTCAAACTGAATTATGCCAAAAAAGCCAGAAAGTTGTCATCCTTGTCACAACAAAGACGGCCATATATTGTGTTTGTACGCAACTAACTTGTTTTGTCAGATATGTTTTGATGGAAACCTAATAGTTTGGATTATAAACAGTCGAGCTGTACAGGGGTGGTTGAGCTGAAAGGGGTTTGCATCCATGTTTGGTTAGGTTGAGTCAACAAAAGCGGTTTGGTTTGGGAGAGATTGTAGTTTTAGTTAGTTGTTAGCAGACAAGTAACTGTCACTGTTGACTTTTCCAATACTTTGTCACTTCCAACTTGATGCTCTAACTTCCCGTCTAGTATTGGTTTTGCACGTGGAGGGCTCTGAAGTTGAGTTTCCAATATACAACGTCCGGTTAGACTTTCACAATAAAGCCTGTAGTTTAGTTAGTTTATGGCTTTTGGAATATTTTTACGTTGTCAAACAGTCATGGCTTGGTTGGACTTTGTTAAAAATCACATTTCTACATATTTATTGTTTCAAAATTAACCCTATAGAAACATAGTTTCTTGGAGACATTGTGCCATAGGTTTCATCAACAAAAATGCTGATGTATATTCTGAATCTGTATTTGTATTCTGGTCGTAAAGTGTGACAGCTGGCCCAGTAAACAACACGCCACAGCTGGATCTCTGTCGACACAGCTGGTGGTGGTCAGATCATATATCATCACTGATATTCACGGTCTCTACATGTCGAGCTGTCCGAACACACACTCTTCAACACAGACTGGAGGCTCTCTGTTATTGTCAGTTCATTACAACACCTGCTGCATGCTGATGGTCACAGTTACTGTCTTGACTGTAGGAATATTGTTTCTCTTTGTTGACGTACTTCATTTACTTTTCAGTCATTTCAAGGCAAATCAAACATGTTCTGCTCTTTTATTATTCAGGCATCTAAGGTGTCTACTGCAGTAACTTTGCAAGGTCTGTGTGGGTTTTAAAACAGGAAGATGTTGCTTTTAAGGTGTAAAGTTCAAGGTGATTTATTTGTCATTATACAACACAGGGTTATAATATATATAAAACATGCATATAAAACGGATACAAACAACAAACCCGCAAGAAACAATTTGAAATAAAACAACTTGCTTTTATCGATTAAAAAGACTGTTGCCAGTTAGTTTTCTGTCCAATAAACGAATCAATTATTTAAATAATAGCCTCAGACTCACACTGGAGGGTGCCAAAGTTGCTGGAGTATGATTTTAAATGTGCACAAAAACACAATTCAATCTTATTAAGCCATTTGTTGTTAGAGGACAAGAAAGAGATTGTTTCCACCAGTTCCTTATACAAATCAAGAAGTCTCAGCAACAGTTTTTCTAGAAATGTAAGCAAAAATGTGTCTTTTTCTAAGGTACTTTTGTAAAAAACTATTGCAGCCAGTTGATTTGTATTTGAATCAGGTTTGGGGACTCAAAAGCAGCCAAATTACTTCTCATGATAGATACTTTTTGCAGCGTAATTCCCACTTTACTGCATGCAAAACACATAAAAGTGGACTTAAACCTCATATGTTTGACGAGGCTGCAAGCCAACCCCCATCTTGTTGCCCACATCGTTAAAGTGGCTGCTGCACTATTGAGACAGTAACTTTTCTGTCCTGTGTAATTGTAACTGCTGCAGAGTTTAAGCACAGGTAGTATAAAGAAATAATATTTACATTTTTATTTAATATATATTAAAAAAGGAGTGGTTTTCTGACAGTATTGAAAGGAGGGAGAAAAGACGGTCCAGTGAGGAGAGGAGGAGGACGAGCTGACTGAAACGGAGGGATATGAGAAGGGCGTCTCAGACACAAAGCCCCAGAGGCCTGCGAGAGGCAGATAGCTGCCTCCTCCTCTCGGTCTCTTCCCTCCATCTCCGTCTGAAGGAATTCAAATTCTTGTTATCTCCTCTGTGCTAGCATCCTCTGAACCTGTCCATCCCTCCACGCCGTCACCCGGCACATTTCTAAAGCCAACTTTGCCAGTAATGGAGGATCAAAATGAGACAGTGATGATAACGATGATAAGAGACATCTCTCTATTATTCCAGTGGCAGTAAATGCAGCACATCTCTGAAATAGTTGGGTAAGAGCAGAGCTTTAGTCTTTGATGTGATAATAGCTGGTTGGGGTGTTGTGGTTTCGCCGTCAAGACTCAAGTGGAAAATTGCTTTGCACACTCTGGCAAACACGTCTGCTGAGTCACGTGTCCAACCCACACACACACACACGTCCTGATGCTCCCCCACCTCCTTATCCGTGTCTATCAGGGTGTACTGGGCTGCTTTGGCAGAGGGACTCCTGTTTCCAGTCCAAACCCATCGGTCTGGTTTCTCTTCCAGTTCAGTCTGGTGTGGAGTTGGTGGTGCTGAGCGTTGGGAGTGGTTTGTTTTTTTTAATCCCCCTTGTCTAGCAAACTATCCCACAGAGGTGAGAGCTGTAAATGGTCGTGTATCAGGCTGACTGCTTGGCTGGCAGAGTGTTGTCGGTGGTTTTGTATTGTGGTTTTGTGCCAGACGAGCCTTTTGCAACCCCTGAATCTTCTGATGTAATTTCCCAGAGAAAAGAAATAACTCATTGTTTGGTTCTTTTCTGTATTCGGGGGTGAGATGTCTTTGTACAGCCACCACCACACTCACAGGTACACCAAGCACCAGAAACACGTGCACTCTCTCCCCTTTTCTTTTCCATTTCATAAAAGGTCTTTCTACTCCAGACTCATTTAATAAATCTTACCACATTCCCCCCGTAAACCCAGCTGCTATAAAAACAGTCTGTGTACAATCAAATATGCCAAGCACATACAGTATATCCAACAACAACAGTTATAACTGCTAGTGAGAAAACAGTCCAAGAACAGTGTTCACTTACCACCAGTCGCCACTGTGATTTCACGCAGGAAGTGTCCATAAAAAGGGAAATCGAAGGACAGATTAACTCTCTGTGAGGGGAAAAACAGACAGACGACCCCAGTCAGAAAGACAGAGGTAAGAGGAGGATCAGAGAAGAGACTGTTTCTCATCTTTAAAACAACAAGAGGATTTAGATCAGACGAAAAATGTGCAGGGAAAACACAAAAGGTGCCCTGTGTGCCAGATTAGCTCTGCTTTGTGTCATTTCTGAGTAGAAATCTAAAACAGGGATCTAAGGAAGAATTTAAATGTGGTGAAAATATATTTGCATATGACCTTCATTACATATTAGTACAAGTAAGAACAATCACATCCTCTCCTAAAAAATACCCAATTTTCATAAGAATATTGATGTCGGCATGAAAACATTAAACACTGAATTCATCCTTATTTATGAGGAACGTAACAGTAACAGAACGTCTAACAGCATTCATTGGTAAATACCTATTTACATAATACTTTTCTTGGTAGACTTAATACCTGCTTTACATCAGCTTGTTAGAATTGCCACAGAGAGCATTACAGCATGCTGACGTTAGCGCTAAGCTTGACCCCGGCCTTTAGTCTTGTAAAATCAATATTACGAGTTTTTTTGAGTAAGGATTGTGACAAAATAAGTCAAAACGATGAGATATGTCGACATTTTGACTCATTCTTTCAAATTCTTCACTGTGACTTAATATCTCATCATTTTTACTGGCCATCGGTATCATTCCTGACTTTTCATCTCTTGTTTTTTTTATTTTTCTGGCAGAATTGGACTTCCATACTTTTTAAACTTCTGCATGTTGGTGGGAATTAACAGGTAATAAAAAGGGGATTCGCAGTTTCTCTTGGACCAAATGAACAACAAACTGCTCAAGTACCTCACCACAAATGATGTTTTAAAGTATTCATTATTTTGTCCATTAACAGAGTAAACTATGGCCACACTGCACCACTGCCAGAAAATGTTACGGAGGTACAGTCCACAGTAAACATGCAGCTATTATACATGAGCCTAGATTATGTTTGGGTGGAGTAATCCTGTGGCAAGCCACACTAAATCTCACAGACTATACAGCCGATCCAGAGCTTAACATTTCTACAACACTGTGATGAAGTTGACCTCTGCGGCTGTGTTTTGTTTTACGACCTCATTGGCCCAATTCCTTTCAGCGTCTCTGGCAGGCGGCAGTGCCAGGAAGGAACATGGAAGCTTTCCCCAACCCTGGTCCAGCATCCAGCACTCAGAGATTTTATGCTGTTTCTCAGGACTTTTACTGCCATCATAATAAACTGTATTTATTTAAATGTTAAGTCTGCTGACACGGTGGGTAAATTTCAGCACAGATGGTTTTCACTGCAATCTCTCAATGAAATTATACAGCCAAGATTTCCATTTCGCCTTTTGACTCTGCATTGCTTGCCTGGTCATTGAATTGGAAAACTCACGTATTGATTATTTAAGCAAAAGTCAGAGAAACCTCCCACATCCCTCCTGAACTATGTGGAAGAAAAGGCTCGCCTCCCGGCCGAGTCTGCGGCTAAAAAGAATAGCTTGTATGGTTCAATCCATCATTACATGACTGAAGGTAGAGGAGCAGAATGCACAATGTGGGACTCTTTTCTATCTTCTGGCCAGCTATTGTTCACCCTGGATGCCTTGTCTTTTCTTTCCAAGTCTTTGACTGCCCATTCTGCTCTCCAGTCAATCTACTGCTACCTCGTGTGACTCCATCAGTATGCCCCTCACATAGCTCACCTGCTTGAAGAGAGATGGAGGGAGGGGAGCCTTGAAACTTCACTGCAGAGAAGCTTTTAAGACTTTTCTTCTTTATTTTTCAGCCACATCTCTATGGTTTTAATGTTAAAGTCACGTGTTTGTGGCGACGTATTATAAGCAATCTATGGCCAACCTAGCAGCTGGGGCTTGTGAGTATAAGTTCATGGCATAGTCAGTAATACAGTGCACAGAACTACTGAGTAAAACAAATCTCTTCTTTGTTTCGTCGGCTTTCTGTCTTTCTTTGAGCCCATTTAGAGGATTATATCTACAAATGCAGATTGGTATAAAAATAAAAAGTTGAAACGGCACAACTCTAGTCGACAAATGGGGCTATTGCTGCTTAGCTGCAGTCAAGATCAAGTTCAGTTAAACTCCTGGTTTAAAATACAGCCGAGTTTGAGCAGATTTCTGTGTTAAAACTGGCACGAGTTCAGCTGAACTGCATATCAACACCAGCTTAACTACGTGTATGATGAAGTTATCCTATCAATTTTTAGCTTTTTAGTTATTCAGACCTGTTTCTGGGGGCTCCCTGTCCTGCGTGTTTGAGATGTTTCCCTGCTCCAACACACCTGATGCAAATGATCAGCTCAACATCGAGCTCATGCTAAAGCTGATAACGAGCCATTCATATAAATCAGGTGTGTTGGGGCAGGGAAACAGGGTCATGGGTTTTTTTTTTTTTTAGCAACGACAACAAAACTGTTCTCATCCGTGCTTCTACTTTGAGAAGAACATTAGCTGTGTTTCCATCTAATCATCGAGCGAATTTGAGGCGAACTTTTGCCACAAAAAGAAAATGCAAATAAGACATGTTTCCATCAGCTGATTGGGAGCAAATAAACAAACTGGCTGTATTGACTATGTTCACATGGCTGTAATAAAAGTAGAGGTTGCAAAGCAGAAACAAAACCAGCTGTTTGCCAATCCGCCAATAAACCTCAAAGAAAAGGAAGAAATGAAACCAGTTGCCTTTGTCATTTAGAAGGAAATGTGTATATTAGTCAGGGAATTGTAATCTTAAGCCAACAGCAAACAGAGCGAAAACAGCTGATCAGTCATTTGACTTCAACATTTGCTATGTTTGCTATGTCAGAACTTATTCTGAGAAATTCTGAATAATCAGCCATGAAGCGCATCAGCCCTTTTTCTAAGAAGGCAAAAACCACAGCAAGCAAAAACGAGACCTATGCAAAATTGAGGAAGTTTTTTCGAATTATGCCATTTTCATCAATCTTTTCGAATGTGATACATTGAATTGTGCATTTAAATACATTGGAAACACAGCAATTGAAAACTAAATCTAGCTGGAGGTTTTGGACTGTTGGTCAGACAAATGAGAAGTTTGAAATCGTCACCTTGGACATTTTTTTTCTTTTACTATTTTCTGAATTTATTTGAGAAAAAAATCCAGAACAAATAATGAGAATATTCCTTATTTGCAGCCCTAATCGGCAACATCATCATATCTTAAACTTTAGATTAAACTGCAGCTAAGCTAATGACAATAAGCAACAGCCCCCAAAGGGTTTGGGTATATTTTAATTTGAGTTACCTCACAAACATTCACAGAAAAGAAAGCAGAGCATCACCTCAAAACTTCCTAAGTCACCAAAGAGATCTCCTCATGCCAACTTACCGCTGCTTGTCTGTGTGTGTTGGACAGAATCCCGTGAATCTTCACTTTGCCCTTGTCCATCTGGTCGGTATTTACCCACAAGTCCTTGCTCATCTGATCAGACGGGCCGTATGATTTTGACGTGTAGTAGTCGTGATCTGTATCCTCCTGTAGAAGTGACAAAACAAAATGCATCCTGTGAGTTTACGCTATTGTCTCAATATCAAAGCGTAGTACAACAAAAGTTATTTAGAAGTAATACAGTTTAAAGGAGAGAGTGGATATTGCTGTGTTGCTCTGTGAATAAAGCTGCTCTTGTTATACAGAATAGCGTGTGCAGAATATATAAACATCTATTTGTAAATACATCCTGTGGCTCATTGTTCCTATAAGCTGCTGCAAATCAAAACCCAAGCGACAGTGTTTCTTAAAAACAATTAAAGCCAAATACAAAACATCTACAAATGGAAAATCAATATCGTAGAATATTTTTAATTCAGCTGCAGAACAAATTACCTGCTCAATTGAATTATGTTACAATACAATCATTTCCATTATGCGTGCTACGTGCGTGTGCACTTTCTTTGTTTTTTTTATTCAGCTCCAAGGTTTTAATTAGGGCACAATCAGCACACAGAGTGGTTTTAAAGTCCACTAATCAAATTAAAAAACAAACAATCGACCTCTTCCACTCTTAAAAAGCTCGCACCAGACTGCACAGTCAGGATTGCCTTTTATAACAGAAACATTCATGGACTTTTATAAGCCATGTGGGAGCGGCCTGTCTGCTTTTATTGTTTCCTGTGCAGAATTAGGAAGAAATGCTCTCATGTCGTGTGCTTCCTATTGCTTGTCTCTTCCCCTGCGGGTCCAATGAGATACCTTACAGCTGGGCCTTTTATCTAAAACACTGTTAAAGTTAATGTTTTGCTGGATGGGGAGTCAGGGAAGTGTACACACGACGTCTGGCTGTGATCTCACTAATAGGAACTCACACAGCCTTGTGGATACTTTGATATACGGTCGGTATTATTCTGAGCTACTGCGCTTTGGTTGTCAAAAGGCCATGAGACAAACATTAATTAAAGCACCATCCTTCCCTGTTCAGCTCGTTTTGCTTCAAGGATTCATATTTCCCTCAGAGAGTTATAATCGAATGCCTCTACACAATATTCAACAGTGAGATAATGTTTCTGGCTTAGCAAAGCCTCTGTGGGATTGATAAATATCAAAAATTCTAAATGGAGTTCAGCCGTGTAGGTGGTGTTACTTTTGATTAATTTGTAGATTTAAACAAACATTGCCAGAAGCCTTTCATCGCAGCTTAAAGTGCAGACAAATCATGTCAGGGAAAAAGGCCCCTGCAGGCAGCCTTAGTCAGCACATTACTTTCAGAATAGAAAAAACAAGGGCGCTTGTAAACGGAGTAGACACAAATGCAAGGCTGTAAAGCTTCATCCTAATCAGCACAAGATGTTTTTTGGGTCTTGTGGAGAACGAATGAGGGAGATAGAGGCTCCTTGGAGGTGAGAGAGGCCAGCTGGCTGTTCTTCCCCTCAGGGGGGAGGGTGAAGGAGAAGGTGGGCAGGGTGCCATCGTCCAGATTGGGTGTAGGTGGACAGGACCACAGCAAACAGAGTGCAGGGTGTTTGACCGGAGGAACAGTCTCACACACACACACAAATACACAAATATAGAGAGACGTTTGGTGGGAGGTTGTGGGATGATGGCACTGTTTCTTTAAATCAGGCAAATTTGTGCCAAAATGTGCCAGCAAGTGACTCCTGGTAACTTTGATGTGTGTGAATACCAACATGGTGTGAAGTTTGCTACTGCACTGATTCTGTTTTGAATAGACTTTATTAGCACTATCAACAGGAACAGATGGGCTCCAAGCATATTAAGATTTTAAAAAGGTAGAGAACAGAAACCATCTTGACGAAAGCAGATTCACAAAACATGGAGTCATTATAATGAATTTCAAATTAAATTTCAAAAATTTAATTAAAGTACCAGCACCCACTTCCCTATTAGCCGGCGGAGTAAACCATGTCACAGGATCCTACTGGACTTCTTGTAAGACCTGGCCTACTCAGTAGCTCTGCTTGTTTCTGTTTTTCTTGCAATTCTGATACAGCAGTTTATTAGCTGTAGTTTCCCAGGTAAACACACCGACCTCTCTGACCTCTCTTACCAATGGTCTCATAGCACTAAAACCAATAAGAGTAACAAAACCTGACCTAGATCCAATCAGGATATCAAAAAAGGAACATCAGCCTTCCTTAAATAACACAAATGTATACAAATTTAATACATTGCTAATGCAAACCAATACAAACTGTTGATCATGAGACAGACAATTCTATATATGCTGTATGTTGCATGTGTTTTGGTCTGCATTTTGGATAATATACAGTATTGTAAAAGTGTGTCAGATATCTGTTTTCATGCCCTGTTGGATAAACACATCTCTAGTGGACTAAGTTCCAGTTGACCCTGAGAGACACTGAAGATGCCTGAAGCTCAAACAAGGGTAATGGAGAATAGATGGCCACGTGATGAACGAGTGAGAGGAGAGGATGAGTGTGACCCGGACACATTTTCATCACAAACTGAAATACTGCGACTAGATAGAGGTGGAGAACATGCAAATTGTTGTCAATAATGGACCATTTTCTGCCTCCAGAGCACAAAAACAAACTGTTGGAAAGATTCATTCCACATTCACTCCCATCTCTGTCTGAGGCATTTACCCGAGCTGCCCACCACATCAATATTGCATTATACTGAGACCTAAATATCCTGTGCCAACATGTTTTCAACTCTGAATGGCTCCTTAACACAGAGGAGACCCTGTATAGAGGAATTTATCGCTTCGCCTTTATGAGATTATTCTTGGTGTTTTACTTAAAAGAAAATAAGATGTTTCGAAATGTTTTCTAAAGCCGCTATTGAAGACCTAGCCGTGGCTGTGATTCACTAATGTTTTTCAGAAAAATAAAAGGAAGCCGTAATCCCCTCAACTGCAACCATGTCTCTCCTCCTGAGGAAATACAATTTCATGTATGCACAAGGAGCGCTTGAGCTTTGAATAAATGTTCCAATATGTTGGGACTAAGCTGCATGTCAGCCTCCACAGACTTCCTTTTCCTAAGTCACTACAAACACGCAAGGAGAAGAGAATACACAGTAGAATCAGACTGCGGCCTGTTTTTTAAAAAAGCAGTAAAAAGACGGCATCGCTCATGTGTGCAGCTCTTCATCGGCTGATAATACCTGTGATCCATTATTCATCGCTACGCTCTGTCTCTTCCAGTCTCAGTAGCTTGATAGTACTGGTCGTGAGTGTGCGGTGAAACTCAAGAATGTGAATCTACACACTGGTCTGTGCTGCAAGAACAAATATCTGATTACTTTTAATAGAAGTATGGATACTTACAGTAAGTATTATCCAAAATGTTGGACCTAATAGAAAACAAACCTGTGGAAACCAAAACCACACATACATGACTTGACATCACTACTGAAATGCCAGAATGGACGTGTGTCACCTAAGTTATGTGTGATATCCTAGATCATCACGCTTCAAAGTCCAGTGGTGACAAGAGGTGTGTGTTAAAGCAGAGACAATGACTATGATAATGACTGAACTTTCATTTTTGGTTGAGCTGTTCCTGAAAGTTAGCCTACTGCTAATGCTGTTGAGTGACGTTCAATAAAAGTCATTAAACGTACTCGCAGTAGTCTTCAGCGTTAGTAAAATAACCCAACATGACAAATTTACCAGCATCATGTTCCGTTGAACATTGTCATCTAATCTTAAATACCACAATCCAAAATCATATCCATAATATAAACTACTATTATTGAGCGCTGAACAAAGTTTTGGTGAGCAGGTGTATGGAGAATGGAGATGCCAGGTTTCTGATCCATGGTAAAGAGGTGTAATTAAGGATTTAAAATTCACTCATCACTTGGCAGAAATGCTGCTCCACCAGAAACATCTCTAAATGCACAGCAGGGCACAGATTCTAGAGAACAGCACGTTCATTAAAGTTGTATGAACAATGGCGGCATAGGAAGAAAATCAATTGTCAATATTTGATCCTCACCCTGACCTGAGTATAATTAGGACCCAGTCTGATGGGTCCTCGGTTAGCTTCCTCAGAACCAAGAGGAAATGTCATGACCTTGACTATTCATCGCAATTACAACTACATTTTCCACTATTAATGATGGCATTCAAATGCTCAAAAAAAGGTGAATCACTCTCATAAAAAAGCTTTTCACCTGGATTAATATTCATGTGTCAGCATGTGATTGTTTCATAAATTCAGAAAATTTGGACAGAATAAAATGCATGAGTAGTCTGAGGTGAATCCAGACACCTGATCTATAATTTAAATGCTCTTCTGGTCTTTGGCTGTAGATCTCATGAATAGGACTTGCAAGCTGTCTCTTGGGTCAAGACAGAGTGTAACACAAATGCACTGCCTCTGCTGTCTTTGCTCATCTGCAGAAATGACTGCAAACCAACATGTTGGCTGACCCACTGAGAAAAAACTCTCAGAGACGATGCTCAGCCAGACAGCTGAAAGGCTGAAGCAGACTGGACTCGTAGTGAAATTCAAACAACCTCAGGTTCATCTGCAGAGCAGCTGCTTGAGATGCATTAGAGAGCGTAAACACTCAGTAACCTACAGACAGTAAACATCTCTTTCCAAAACACATTATCCGCTGGGAATCTTTTAACAAACTTGACAAACTGAGACACAAAACAAACAGAGGAAGAAATAAAAACCTAATTTGCATTCACGGCAGGTTGTGAATATGGAGCTCGTGAGGGTAAAAGCAGCACTGGGAATCAAGTTAGGTAATGAAAATTAGCTTGCTGCCTCGCTGTGTGAATTCTCTCCCTTAAGAAATAACACAAATAAACAGTGAATGTAGTGGAGCATGTAACCCCCAAAGAGCTTCCGGAGCTTCACCATAAACTACACTCGTATAACTACACATCAAAGCAAGCTATACAAACAGTACCCCAAAGCACCGATATACTGTATGCTAACATTGGCAGCCCGACATGTCTGACAGTGGTTACATTATCAGGACAGGCTGTACTTTACTGCAGGCAGGAACAGCCAGGCGTGAAAATGAAATCATCAAATGTACACATTATTTCAGAGGGAACATCAGGAGTTATGCGTCTCTCTTGGCTTCACTTGTGGTGCCGACTCCTGTTGCAATATGACACAGGGTCAGAAAAGAGGAGCAGTCTGTACGATTTATTGTCCGAGTGGCCGCCACATGTCTTCTGGGAGTGTGTTTTGGTGGTTTGTTGACACTCCTCATAAAGATCGGACTTAAAATGGTGCCACCTGACAGCTGTGAGCAACCTCTAAAGTAGTTTCTGAAACTCGAGGTCAGGACCGCAAGTCGGCTCGCGTGGTATGCAGGCAAGGTTCTCAGGTGATCTCTGAGACTAAGCAGGTGTTCGGACCAGAAATAGCACTAAAATGAACCAGTAAAAGCGTAAAATATAGTCCAAGAAGTCGCGTCTGGGCAATACAATAGTGAGTTTTTACAGTGCAGATTTTACATCAGCGTACCACCAAACTTTACTCAGCTAGAGCACAGTACATTCATTTATTAAAGTTGTCGTGTTGTCACGAGTTTCTACACAAGGAATGCGCACTTGTATGTGAGTGAGT
This sequence comes from Pagrus major, assembly GCF_040436345.1. Taxonomy (NCBI): domain Eukaryota; kingdom Metazoa; phylum Chordata; class Actinopteri; order Spariformes; family Sparidae; genus Pagrus; species Pagrus major. Next base: position 19,589,522 of record NC_133233.1, read on the forward strand.
GGCCAGTATAATGCGTTTCAACAAAGGTTAGGCCTCTTTTGCTTGACGACCCTGTAGTTAGCTTTCCCAGAGTCCTCTGTATCTGCAGCCTTCAGCTGTGCCAATGCAGTGTTCACACTGAGATGAATAAGGAGATTGTGTTTTTGAAGCAGTGCTGTCCTGCCAGTATGAAGCACTGATATATTGTAGTCTGACAGAGTAGAAGAATGGTTCACCCGATTTAAAAAAATATAAAAATCTTTATATGTGTCTAAAGATAAACAGTGATGATACTTTGGGAAATAGCTTAAGATTTTCACAGTGATTCTGCAATTATTCTGCATCGATTTCATTTTCTTCTGACGTCAGTAAAATGGTCTTATTTCCATCAAATTGAGAAAACAACAAAAAGATGTTTCAAAATGTCTTCAGGGTGCTCAGTGATCTTCACCGTCAATATCTGAATACATTTTTGGTTTCAAACTGTGTGTGCCTACTTTAGATATTACTTTTAAATAGTATGAAGACTCATACAGGAATGCCTTCATGTCTTTTTGTGCAAAATTGGAAATGACAATAGAATTAGCCATATGTATTTGAAATAGTCACCCAGAATAATGTGTGTTTAATATTCAAATGTATATATATATATATATATAAATTATACATTTGAATTATATCACTGGCACCATATGGGCTTCCTGCTTGCACAAACAAAGCACTCCACAAGTATAAACCCAACAGCTGGGGTTATGAAATGTCTAGAGCCTGAAAAGCATGATCATAGAAGAGGTTGAAAAAAGCTCTGACGCAGCACTTTGGCAGAAAACAAACAACAAAAACACAACCGTTGACAGCCACAAGCGATTTCTGTAAGCGTGTCAGGACGAGCACAAACTCTCCTGCCTTTCCTGCATAAAAGAAACAGTAATGAGACTGGCCTGAACTCAGTAGTACTGACTCGTTCCCACAGCTTGTTCAACCCTCGTTAAACCTTACAGTGACTCGGAGACACCTTCAGCCGAGAGGCTGTTTAATCTGGGTTAATGATCCAGAGAGCTGATACAGAGAGTCACAGTCATGCAAAGGCGTCAGACAGTCTGCTGTTAAGGCCACTGTTATAAACCTGCATGTCGAGGTGAGATGGATCTATTGTTGGAGACTCGCGTTTTGGCACCAGTTAACCCAAACACAGACTGACCTCAAAGCAAAGACAATGAAGGAGATGAAGAGATTTCTTCAGGTCTACAAAAGTGGATTTATGGAAAATGTAAACAGTTTGGAGTTAACAGTGATTCAACCTGTTACAACTAAGAGGCATTCAATCCACCGTAAAACAACTGTTTGAATCTTTTATTCTAAGAGATACCTGGCCAAACATATGTTGTATGACTTTGAAGGAAGAGCTCTACATTTCTGGAAATAAGCTTACTTAATTTGAAGCTGGTGCCAGCAGCTAGTTAGCTTAACATGTTAAGTTTAATTTGTTTAAAGAGGGGGGTGAAAGGATGGACTATTTCTTGGCTGGGTGTAGTTCCTGAAGTTTCTCTGGAGATAACAAGACTCCAGGCCAGCTGTCTCCCCTGTGTCCTGCCATCATGCCAAGCCCACCTAACTTGCTGCAGCTTGGTTTAGTAAGGAAAACGTGTAAAGATATCAACTCTATCAACTTTTTGCAAGTTTATTTTAGCAACTTAGTAACAAACCTGATACCACTTTCAATTGTGTATGGTAAATATAAGGCAGAAACCAGCAGTCAGCTAGCTTAGCTTAGCAAAAAGACTCCAAAGGTAACTATCCCACACTTCTAAAGCTCACGTTATATTGAATTTCTTTAAAAATGTGTTATGGTTTTACTGGAGGTTAAACTATTTCTCTCCAGTCTTAAAGTTTGTAGTGATGACAAGACTTTGGCCGAGCTGCTTCCCCCTGATTCTGGTCTTCACTAAGCTAACCAACTCCTGGCTATTGGTTCATATTGAACTGATACTGAACTTGCTCTTGGCAGCTGACTGTATTTTTCATAATGTCAACCAATTCCTTTACAGCAAGTCATTTTTGGGGCAGCTGTAGTTAAACAAACAGATCTTATCCGCCTCTCCAAAATAAAAGAGTAACGACTTCACTGAACTCAGTATTGTTCAGCAAAGTTATACCAAAACATCTCAATTGAAAGAGAGTCAGAGAAATCTGTTTCTACACGGGAAGTACCTTCAACAGCCTTCAAGACAAACTGTAAGAGATTTAATTTATCTTGAGGGGACATTTCACTGCAAAACACTTACTGAAATAGACTAAACATGCTGATGGGAGGCAGGTGGGCCAAACAGATACAGACACAAAATAACTCTTTGAATGTGTTTACCATCACAGATATACGATGATATATGTCTTTGTTTAAGTGTCTGTCCCTTGCAGTGGACACTCCTCTGTCTCAGTTAAAGCTCCTTCAGAGCAGAACAGACAAGTCTTTAAAACCATTCAGCTCACTGATGGGTGGAAGATTTCAGCTCTGCTGTTTCTGCCCTCTGTTGACATGAGAAAAGGATTCACATTCAAAGTGTTGGCGGCAGGTGAATGAGTGTATGTGTGTGTGTGTGTGTTGAGTAATGACAAGAGGAACAGCAGGGTGTTTGTGCCGTGGACTGCTTTTCTGTTCTGCAACAACAAATGAACCTCAGAGTTGACAACAATGGGGGAGGATGTGTTTGTGTGGTGCTATGTGAAGAGTGCGCGTGGATGTAAAGTGCACGTGCTCACACGTTAGCGTGTTTCGCAGCCGTGTCCCTGCATGAATGTTTGTGTGAAGCGTGTGTGTGAGTGTTTACAGCTGACGATCAAAGCTCCCTCCACCTCCTCGCTGAGAGACGCGGGGCTGTGAACCTGAGATGATTAGAAGCCACAGGAAAACTTAACGAGCTGTCTAAGCCCCGGCGGCCGCCATCATTATGACAGAACGCCTCGATGCTGTGTGCCGGCCGAGGCGCCATAACAAGGGGACATGGGCGATGCCTTTCATTTACATAGACAAAAAACACGAGGCAAACCCGGCTATTAATCTCCAGCAGCTCGACCAACCTCTTGGAACTGGGGGAGGCCGGGTTAATTTCCTGTTCTTGTCTCACTGAGGTCAAGTTTAAGAGGATCCAGTCCCGTGCAGAAGGTAGATGAACACCTGAGGGCTGAGCTTAATTTGATATAAAATATTAATCCTCAGAGGCCCCTCCTAGTCCTCTTTTTCATTACTGAACATCCAATCTTCTGAGGAGATTTATAATTGCTCCAGGGAAGCAACCAAACAGTATTTTTAGGTACGGCTCAACAGAAGACTTTATCGATTCATTCTCTTTATATTAGCTGGATTCTTTACCAGACGGGAAGGTTTCACTGCGTGAGCGACACTGAAGCTGGTCTGAATTTAAATCAGTAGGAAGATGATGATGGCAAACACTGATTCCATTAACTAATGTGACCGTGATTATCCGTCGCAATCTTTTGTAATGTAATCTAATGAGGGGGGTGTACAGATCCAAAATCCCAAATCAGGATGATCACATCGGTACTTTCTGGGCTGAAACCACAACAACCAATGATGGATGTGTCCCGGAGCAACTGACAGTGCTTCCATGCAGTGATGGACAGTAACTAAGCACATTTACTCATGTTCAATTTCAAGCTACTTGTACTTTACTTGAGTATTTCCATTTTCTGCTACTTGAATCTTCCCCTCTACTACATTTTGGAAGCAAATATTTTACTTTTTACTCTCTCCTCCTTCACCTTATGCCTGTGACACAACCCGATTTCAAAAATCGTCTCGGATTTGAAAAGTCCTGTAGTCATAAAGCCATAAAACAGGAGTGCTGAAGCCAGACCTCTGCTGCTGCACAGAGCGGTGTTCATTGTTTATTCAAACTGTATTAATATTGAACGTTTCGTGTGTCGAAAATTGCACCAAATTCGACACTGCGCTTCCTGGGGTCCTCAACAATACACCTGCCAAGTGTGAAATAGATGAACAAATGAAAAGTCCTGATTTTGTAAGGCTCAAGCTACAAAAACCCTGGATGCTATACTTGTCATAACTGAATAGTCTTCCATTAATCTCCACCTCCAGTATGTACCGCATGCTTTGTTTTACATTTTTAGCCTCCAACACACAAGCGAAGAACCCTCATTACATCATTGAGGTCACTTTCCCAGAAAGCTCGCCCAGAGCCACTGAAGATGTTACACAACATGGTCTTTCTTTGTGTTAAATCAGTGGATTATCAGTTTCATCACCTACCTCTATCTGGGAGCTGTTGTCTGAGTCCTCTGCAGACAGCAGGCCTGGGAAGCCCTCGGGCTCCTCCTGCACCGGATCCTGGTCCTGCTCCTGACTGGCTCTGTTACTGTCCATGTTACGAGGTTTTGGGGGAAGCCATCTCCTCCACCGGTGACTGTACAGCTTCACGTCCACTGCTGCGTCCTCATCTCCTGCCTGCCCCTGCACGTATGAGTAAGAGACCCCTGGGGAGACAGAAATTTCATATTATATTTACAGTAGGTGACCACAATTATTCTTACCTGCAGTGTGATACAAATCGGAGTGGTGGCGGACGAGAAAAATAACGACATAGGACAATAACAATTCAATTTTTTACTATAGCCAATAGTCAAATCACAGAGCCAGGTACTACTGAAGTCATTAATCTCTTGCCCCTCCCTCATAACTCACTGTCTCTAGGGACTTTTTCATTGCTCTTGAGAAAAAAACACCTCGCTGCTTGGAACAGACCCACATTAGGAATGACTCAGCAGCCATCACACAGACCAGTGAGCCACAGTCATACAAAATCATCCCTGTCCCTGAGTCTGAAATGAGACGCTGGTGACAGGTGAGAAATGGTGCAGTGTGAATGTAAATACAGACTGAGGTGATTAACTGAGCCTGAGACAGGCTGCTGGATCTGAGCTGAAATGTGCTGCATCATTGTAAAAAAGAGTTTCTTGAACTGAAATGAGTCAGAATAAAGATGAAAAAGGCATCAAACGGAATAACTCCTTCAGAAGATCTTCTGCTTTCACTAGAGGTGGAAATAAAAAAGAAACACTTTGCTCTCTTGACGTTATTACGATCCGATCAACAATAGCCTACAAGCTAAACAACACTTCAACACATTCAGTCTGAGGATACTTAACACCTACTGTAAACTCTTTTGTTTAAATTGGCGTGAGAGCAGTCAATGAAACTCTGGTGCATTTCAAACAACCGGACCAGGACCGTCTCTGTTGTGGTTAATATGTGGAGTGAAATCAAAGCAGCCGAACCGAAACGGATATCTAAAAGCAGATATGAATTAAGCACAAATTCAAAAATCGTCGCTAAAATTTAGAAACCACACAATAACTGACACCGCCACTACCTCATTTTGGTCCTGTTTCAACCTGTACGTCATTATTCTGACATTTGAGAAAGCCATTTCTTTGCAACATCAGATAAGAAAATAAACACGTTAGCATTTAAGTATCAGAATGTGATTTGGTTCGTGTCATGCTGACAGTGCTGCCTGACATTCACAAAAACTGAGTTTCCGCCAGTGTATTCCAAGACCTCCTGCTGGGCCTAATCATCTGGTAAGGTGGCCAGATTTCTGAACATTAAAACATCCTATGTTCTTGTCTAAACTATGGTGCGGACTGACTGATAAAATTGGGGACTATAACTTTAAACGGTCAAGTTTTCAAGTATTCTGATCATGTGTGACAGAAAGTTTGCAGGTAAGGTGGACTGACCTTTAAGCCCTCCGAGAACCCCCCAAGAGGTGTAAAAGACACCTAAATACATGATCAACCTGACAAAAAATGCATGTTCTCAGCCTGCTTACATGGGTTTCCCTGAATCACGTGGATCAGAGTTGCTAAATCACCTGCAGGTATGACTGAGAGCAGGCAGAGATGGTCTGTTTATCTGTTCGTCCTGTGATGGACTGCAGACTCGTTTCCCTGCCTTCAGGCTAATGCTCAGCATGCTCGGATAAGCTCCTGCTCCCCATGACCCTAATAGGATTAAACGGTTAAAGACAATTAGAAATAAACTTTATTTTCATAGCACTCATCCAAAGACAAAGTTTGTGCATGCTGTCGCAGCCGCAAATAGTTTTGGCTCTAGGCTAGAAAATACTGCTGATTCCTCGACTATTACTCTAGGTCGCTTCTTTATGTGAGACAGAGGTCACTGGGTTTAACTAGCAGAGCGCGTTTTCCACTGCTTTCCCCTCTGCCTCTTTTCTCTCACGCTCACATTTCTTTCTCCTTGTCGTCGTCGTCCTCTCTCCTCTCTCCTCTCCCCGGGCCCCCAACCAGTGGTTCTCAGGAGAGGAGGAGAGGAGGTGGTGAAAGCAAGTGGAGGCGCTTCAGATGCTAATTCACCCAAAGTGGAAGCTGACAGATTCACTTTATAATGAGCATCGGCAAAGCAAGAAGCAAAGAGGCCAATCTGCTCTTTGAAGCGGGTGTCGATGTACATTGGAAGAATGTAACTGAGCAGACGGTGCAGCACAGGGTAAAAAAAAAAAAGAAAAAAAAAGAGGGCTGAGTTGCTAATTGCTAATTGTTTTTGGAGCCAAAGAAGAGCAATTAAAAGTTAATGCTCACCTTAAATCAGTGATGTTAAAGACCATAAACACAGCCACAGTTTTTGGTATAATTATGGACCCGCTTTGAGACAAATTACAAAATTGGCCGACATTAACTTAAGAATGTGTCAAAAATTAAAAGACCCGTGTCTCAGCAAGACTGAGAAAAATATGTTCATGCTTTTATCTTTAACTACTGCAATATAGCGGTGCCTTTACAGGTCGCTCTAAAAAGTCGTAAAAACTAAACAAAGAGAGGCAGCGATCATTACCACCGCGTAGGTTGAACAAACTCCCAGAAAACATAGAGGTCAGCTCAATTTTCACTTCTTTTAAACAAATAAAGACCCTGCTTTGTGCCACTTTATACCTTGATTTTTTAATATCTTGTCTTTATAGCCTTTTATTGTTAGCGTTGGTGCTATTCAACTATACTACTTTATCCTTCTTTTCAAATAAAGGCCCTGAAAACCAATTCTCTTAATCAGCTATTTAACAGCTTTAGCAGTTAGCTTACTATGATGAAATAAACTCATAAGTGCTTCTCACACTGCACTTAGCCCGAGGCTAAGGGCCCGTGTCCACATAGCGTTTTATTTCTGGCAGAAAGGCACTGGCTGCGTGCTCGGGAGTGCTGAGGTAAAGCGTTTGTGCGCTGAGAGAAAAAACGCTGCACTTGCATCTAGACAACTGCCGCTGTATGATCGACACTGCCCCTTTGTGGTTTACTATCCAATTGTTTTTTATTTGACATCGGGACATCAGAGCAAGGGGGATGTGGGTGCATGACATGATCCATAGGAGACAAAAATATGTTGAATATTATCACCAAGGCCAGGAAAAAGAAAGAGAGTGACGGTGACGCCACCGCGCCTTTCTGAAAAGTTGAGAAATTTCCAACTTGTAGCGCTTGGAGCGGCCGCACAAAAAAGTTAGCTATCTAGCTAGCTAAGAGACAGAAGGTCTAACTTTATCTTATACAGTTTCACATCAGTAAAACTGTGATAAACGCACAAGTTACCGTACACACAGAAATCATAATAAACACGCTAATTCATGAAAGCTGTAACTGCTAGAGACAGAAAATGCTGAGTCGTATAGCCTCAATGCTAATTGCCTGCTGTCAGCTATGCTAGCTCACAATTAGCCCAATTTGAGACTCAACTCAAAATAAAATTACATCAACAGTATTCTGCTTAAATCATATAAACTTTATATAATACTTCCAGATAAAATGAAGCAGGAGGAGCAGTCAACCTTTGTTGCCTGCATTAATACTATAATAGGCCGAGGCTACTGTGGCAGAATTAGCTAGCTTACCAGGCTAACCATCATGCATTGCGCTGAAGGGCAAAAAAAATGGCCTTAATCAAGTAGCATTTCACATGTTTTTCACTTGCGCTAAAGGCTACGTGCCCGTGTAAATGCAACCTGAAAGACTGCTAGTGGTAGCTGCTGAAAGCTCTCCCGGCCAACTATTCACTCACTGTCTCTTTCTCACCGTACCACTAACACTTCCTGACACTCACTCTGCTCCCAATGGTCATCATTAGTCACACCCATGTCAACAAAGTAGCCCAGGCAAACTTCCTGTCAACGGCAGTTAATCCAAGAGGCACCTAAACATCTATTTTCATCCATTAAAGGATCTTTGTCAGCTCCTCAATATCCGATGGAAAGCTGGCAAACAGCGGATGCTTTAAAACACACCATGACCACAACATAGGGGCCTTGAATAAAATGGCTGCTCTTTTCCCAGCATGGCCCTCTGTGAACGGTCATGATGAGTCACCCTTTAAAAGGAGGCCATGCACCTGCATTTCTGTTGTGAGCTCCACCTCTGTGACTCAGAGGCAGCAGATTCTTATTATCCAGGGGAAACTCAGGGTCTTTTGTCAAGCATTTTGGGGAGGGCAGAGAGGGCAGCCCCCCTGAGGGACACCTAAAATAACCCCCCAGCAGGACAAGGCTTCTCGTCAGTGCGAGACTGTTCCTCGGCTTTTGTTTGGAGGGAAATCTTTCCCCTTCCACTTTTCTTTCAGTGCGTCTGAAAGCCCCCGCATACCTTCGCCCTGACTCTGACGAGCAGCCTTGTTGGCCGGACTCACGCCTGTCAACACCTCTGATTCACAAACACCGGAGAGACTGTAATTTGGTTCCACCTAAAACCTTTCAAGGACGTTTAGGAGGTCGTAAAACGGCAGAATAAAGGTGCTGTCCGCGCCCCTTCTTTCATTCGGTCTGGGCTTGTTTTCCCCTCTTTTCTCCCAGATCCCACCTGACTTAGTGCTGCTGACAGGAGACTGCCACACATGACTGGCAAATAGAGGAGGTGGGATGCTTCGTTGCATTTGTGCATGCTGGTGTGTGTGTGCACAATTTCAGCAGAAAGAGGAATGAAAAAGTCTCATTCCTCTACGGTTTCTTAGCCTTTCTATCTCTGGGTGTCAGAATGCTTAATTTAGTGCCCACTGCAAGCTGCTTTATCAGTGCACCAGCAGACCCTGCCAAGTGCTCTGGAGGACCCTCACTGTCAGGCTCTGTAAGACCTCGGATCAACTCGACAGGGTCCACACAGAATAAACTGATGTAGCCATCGCCAACAGTTGTTTTATTTCCCGTAACTGTGCTAATTTCAGCTTCATAATAACAGAAAAAAAGATAATTTGCATGATGAAAGGCCCTCTTGTTAGAACAGAACTCAACAAATTCTTCCGTAAAAATAGAAGATGTGATTAACAGATCATGAGAGAGAACGTTGCAATTTTTCCTCCATTCAGAGTGTCTCGTTCCCTTCATTAGCCGCGATTCATTGGGAACGTTTGTCAGGAGGAGCAGTCCATCACTCTGACACACCCAAACTCAATCACGCACACACACTTTAAAAGATAAAGGCAGCAAAGTGTGAAAACTTGAGCACCAAATCTTTATCTTTTATTAAATTCAGCCAAATTAACATAAAAAACATTTTTTTCCACTTCCCACTTAGGGTACAATATCTAGTCACGGAGATTTAGTCACCGACAGAAAACAGCAGCAACTGACCCTTCAGATATTTCAGGACTTTCCCACTAGAGGCGGAGGTTTGCGTCCCGTTTGTGACCAAGAATCAGGATTAATTTGTTTTATAACGCAAGTAACTCAACGTATGTAAATAACGTAACTGTTGTCACCTACTCCTGACCCTAACCAAATAGGTTTCTGTTTGATTCATGTAACGGATTTGTGATAACTTGACCGCGAAGCCCTTCAAGTGCAAAACCGTCGCTGAAGGAGTAGGAACAGCTTAAGGCCACTGACCAAGCTGGGAGTGAGAAAATGCTGTCTCAGCCAAGCATTCATCTACAATGCCCATCCCAACTGAATCATGGATTGAGACATCCTTCTTGGCAACTAGAATATAAAATAATGCTAACATCTCAAGTCAACAAATGAGCATGTTGGTGCCTGATGGATCCGCTGACACTTACCCAAAAACAAGCAGAATGGTTTTACTTCACGACCCCTCACAAGTTACCTCCAGCAAATAAACTGCAACGGTGCGTGCCTCATTTTCATATTAATTGAATTATTTAAGTAGGCAGCATGTGTGATGCCAAGTAATCCTTCTGCAGACCCTTTAAATCTCTATGGCCTGGGGTTGAGAGACACATTAACCGTTACTGCTGCCTCCACTATGCACATAAACTGCAGACATGCGGCAGTCTGTCTGATTATGCAGAGCAAAGTGTGCTTTTCTAACCTGCCGAAGCTTGCTTTTTTTTTTTACACATCCTCTCTTTAAAAACGCAGCCTGTCATTAAGCAAACACATAAAGTCGAAGCGCTGACTGCGGGAGAAAGTTAAACACAGGTAGACGGAGAGGCAGCACCTGCGACAGAGATCCAGTCTCAAGCAGCGCTCATAAAGACATGAACAGCGTGATAAAAGAGAAAAATCTAAATAGACTAAATGCGAGATACGTCTACATCTCAGATAATCAGCGAACGAGACAAGTCGAGACAGAAAACGAAACGCTGCGGGAGCGTGCTCATGAACAAAACACCATTCTTCTGACAGGAAATTCGAAATTTCCCCGCTAAATGTACGATGACTCTCCCTGCAGACAGAGGCATCAAGTGAGCGTCCTGCCTGTCATGAACGCCCCATTAAACCAGAGATCTGTTGTGCCAACAATTAGTCACATCTTTCCAAGTCAAAGAGCTGCAACACAAACATCCCGAGGTTCAGATTAGGACTGCAGATAGAGACGTGTGACTTTTTCTGAAATATATTAAAGGGGACAGCTCAGACCAAAATCAAAAATACATATTTTTACTCTTGCCTATAGTGATATTTAACCATCCAGATCGTTTTGGTGTGAGGTGCAGAGTTTCGGACATGTGTAAAGACGTCTACCTGCTCTTAATTATAATGAAACTAGATGGTACTGTGCTTGTGGTGGTCAAAAATACATTTTAATCATGACCCGGTTACTTAAGGTAATCCTTGTTGTGAGCAGTTTCATGACGGAAGGAAGAAGGAAACGTGCCTCTACTCATGGACGAGAGGAGGTAAACATCAATGGGGTCCTGTAACGTTAGCTAGCTTAGTTAGCTGAGTTATCAAGCCTAGTTTGGTACTCACAACAAACTGCTCACAACAAGTTCTGTTGATTATCTTAAGTAACCGGGTCAGGATTTCTGGACACAGACCTTGCTGTTGAGCTTTTAAAATGAAATGAATGAAAATAAATTATTTTGACGATTTAAGCACCACAAGCCAAGGCTCTAGTTACATTATATTTGAGAGAAGACAGCGATCTGTATGGCTGATATCTCCAAAACTTTGCGACTCACACCCGAAAAAAATAAATCCAGATTGATAAAACTACAGGAAGGGGAAAAATATTGGGGTTTTTTTGTTGTTATTTTTGGGGTGAACTGCCCCTTTAACTTGCTTGTTGAGGACAATGCTGGTGCACAAAGACAAATTTGAATTTGAGCAAAAAAATGCCCTCAAATGTGTCATATTATCATGCAAACAGTGCGTTAACACTGAATTTTGACTCATGTAGCTACATCAGAAAAGTTGAAACACAGGAATCAGTAAATGAGGAACAAAACTCTAACCTCTGAGTAACACGAGCACGAGTGTGGCAACAGGCGCTTCCTGTAAGACGCCCAAATGAGAAAAGAGGCCTGTGTGAAACAGAGGCTATAAATAAAAAGCCAATTTTTTGACTTTCCAAAGTGTTAATTATAATCTGCAGAGCATGGAAGGTGGGGGGATTTCATTAGGAGGAGAATAATGTTGCGTTCGCTGAGCCCGGGGTCACCTGGCGCCTGTGTAGAGGACAGGTGTCAGGACTGCATGTTATAGAGGACAGAAGGAGGGGAAGAGACCGAGCGAGAATTAGGAGGTAGAGAGCGTTGAGCTTCAGGTCCAGTGATTTTTAATCAAGGATTTAACCTTGAAGAACGTAATTGTTCTTTTGCTGAAAATCGCTAATTTCCTTTCCCGGTGTCTGCTCAAAGCAACTAAACACACTGGACACAAAATCCCAAGCAGGCTTAGCCACAGAGCGCCCAGAAACAAACCCGAGCGCACAGTATCAAACCATAAAACACAGGGTTTAAAGTGCTGGAGTAAACCATCATGGGGTCTGCTGTCACCACCGCGGCTTTCTTCGTGTAATTGGTGGTTGTCTTGGCTCCGACGCTGGTCAGCGCAGGAAGTGTATACAAAAATGCTTTGGCAAAGAGACAAACAGACAGGCATGGAGGGCTGCAGGCAGTCAGGAGACAGCGGGATTACAAAGAGAAGTGCTCTTCCTGAGTGACACAGGCGTTTAGGAATTCAGGATTCCAGTCAGGCACAGTGTCTGCCTCATATTTCAGGAGATTGAGTGATATACTGTCGGACGATGAAGCGCCGCTGTTGGCTCTCATTCCACTTTTCAACTCTGCGAGCGAGCAGCACGGCCCAGGAGCCCTGGAGGCTCTGAATCGCTCTACCATGAGGAGCTCGGGCCTGGCAGGCAATGTATCGCTGGACACTGGACCTCCTGTAACAGATTATTTCTCCTCCCTCCAGTGCAGACCATTACCTGGGGTTAATATTACTGTATTGGTGCAGGTCACCGGCTAGCCGTGGCCGAAGCCGTCGTCCGCACAGAAAAAAAACTCTTCAGCGTCTCTCACTCTGCCTAAATCTCTCAAAATCTTCTCTTTCACTGTTCACACAGTCCTCTTAGTGTTTGCTTAACAGACCTTAAAATTGGAAACGGTCACATCTGTACCGGTGAATAGAGAGGGCTGGGCAGGACAAGAGCCTGCACTTTTATTCTGATACGCCGCATCACAAACAATAGTCTCGCTTTCATCCTGCGGGTTCACACGCTCTTCAGCGGAGCTTTTGTGGACGCAAACACACCTACACGCCGAACATCTGAGACGTACTTGACACAATAATCGCTTTTTGTGCAGTGAGCCTCTCCGAGAGTTGATCTCTTCATCGTTGGAGGTCACTGACTCACTTGTGTCTTGTACTTACAATATACTTTTGGCAACTAGACATCTGCTACCACGCCTGGGATGAAGAATATTTGTAGATAAATCTTAAATCAAACAAATGTTGCTTATGTTGCTGATCAAAGTCCAATCAAAGCAGCACGTTAATAAATCAACACTCTAAGTACAATTTTGAGGTACTTTATTCTTCTACTTCACTACATTTTATAGGCAAGTATTGTACTTTTTACTCATTTATCTGATAACTTTAGTTACTAGTTACTTGCAATCGAATACTAAAAACTCAGATAGTAAGAAAAAGGCTGATTATTAGATCTGATAATTGGCTGAGCTGATAATTGGTCAACTCATAGTATACAGTATACACATACGTACATGTAGATATAGTTATACTTTACTTTTACTTGTACTTTTGATACTTAAGTACATGTAATTTCCCATACTTTAAGACTTTTACTCAAGTACTGTTCTTATGGGTGACTTTCAGTTTTACCAAAGTATATTCTAACACAGTATCTTTACTTTTACTCAAGTATAAGTACAGTTACATTACTGAAATATTACCTAATTACAAGCAAAATGAAGTAAATGTACAAAGTATTCCTCTTAAACGCTACTCAGAGTATTAGTTACTCTTTGATGTTGATGTTTAATGCATTATCTATCAGTACTCAGTACCTATTTATGATTTTAAAAGTAACTAAGTAGATTACATAGTTGTCCTTCCACTCTGTTATACAGTATATACATGTAAATATAGGTATGATTTCCTTTTACTTGTACTTTTGACACTAAAGTACATTTAATATCAAACTGGAGCTGCAACTATTGATTATTTTTGTCATTACAATCTGTCAGTTATTTTCTATATTAATCACTTAGCTGTTTGGTCTATAAAATGTCAGAAAATGGTGAAAAATGTGGATCAGTGTTTCCCTAAACCTCGCAGTGACGTCCTCAAATGTCTGGTTTTGTCAACAACCCAAAGATAATCAGTTTACTATCACAGAGGAGTAAAGAAACCAGAACATATTCTCATGTAAGACGCTGGAATCAGAAGATTTTGACGTTTCTTGCTTACTCAAATTAAAATCAAAGCCAATTAATCTACCATCAAAATAGCTGGCGATCAGCGGCTATTAGTCAAATGGTTACTGGATAAAACAAGCAACTCCATCCAATGCTTATTGTTATTCCCAACGACTCCCATCTGTTGGGTCGGACCGTTATTGGCCCGGTATCACACAGTCTCACATTCTGACTCACTTGCCATGTTTTCACCACATCACATTCCTTCATTCAAACCGAATCCTGTGGCTCCAGGACTCTACTTACAAATGATAAATCACTGCTGCACAAAAATCAGAAAATAACTCTGTACGTCTAGAATCTTTCACAACGAAAACTTCTGGTGCTAAATTGTGGTCGCTTAAAATATATTGATCAGTACGAGTGCTTTGGGCTAATTGACCGCTTCTACGTTTCTGTTGCTCTGAAAGCAATCGATCTGAGAGGTGACTCAAAGACAAACAGCGGTGCATGTGAGAGAAATAGCACGTCTGTGCCGGCCGGCGCCGCTTCAACCGAAGATTGATTCGCTGTAGTGTGGACGGGTTTGTTTTAAGTGTGTGTGTGGGTGTAGATGTGTGTGTCTGCAGCGTGAATGCGTGCGACTTGTCCTGCAGGTGGAGATTGATTGACTGAGTGTGAGTGTGAGTGTATTAACTGTGTTTTTTCCACTTTCTCTCTGGGCCGAGGGCTCCAGGCGAGGCCAGACGGGGGCCCTTGGGCCAGTCCTCGTCTTTCCTGCTAATCCATCAGCATCACCGAACCCCCGAATCCCTCCATCCACCCTGTCAAACCTCTCCACACTCCAATGTTCGCTAAGTTGAGTGCTGTGTAAACACACACAGAGACAGGTCGAACTCTCTGCTCGATGGACCTGCCATTTCCCAAAGAGAGTCCAGCTGTCTGAGGAGTGTGGAGGGATCAAGGACTATCAGATGGATAGCAGACACAATGGCTTTTGGTCCAACTTTACCGTCGAAGCGAAGCCTGCTTATCAAAAATATTGGTTTCTGCCAAGTGTTATTGTACATATTGTTATCAGATGTTAAATAATATCGCTATCGGCTTCAATAATATGCTGACGTGATGGATCCTCCTGTCTCAGTACAGTGTCCAACCCATTGCGACCCATCCGACCGACAACACGTACTGTGGTCGTCAGACTCCACAGTCACTTCATTTTCAGCATTAACAGCAGCCCTCACATCCACTTATGAAAATCCTTATAATGAGTTAATTTGCTGTAAATACTGAACATATGAGCGAGACAGAAACTCTTCAATAAAAACATGCATTACACATGTTTTCCTCCCAGATCTGGATAATTTCCCAGTGAGCAGATGTAAACAACCAAGATATTTTATGTTCAGCAGGGGAAAAAAAAAAAAAAATGTGGAGAAACATACAACAAACTCCTTAAAAACTTGCCAAATCCCATATCCTCCCACCTAAAGCCTCCAGGCACACACTCCCACAAACCAACATCAACAAAAAAGGCTGAATATACTGACAATCTACAGCCCCGGCATCCTGGGAGCACACTGGGAAACATATATTTTGAGCCTCATGTCTTCTGCTGCACATACAGAGCAGACGGAGAGACAAAGAGAAAGCGAGGACCATTTACCGGGATTATAGCTGCCAAACCCATCACAGCCCATTTCTTATATCTGTTGACAAACTGTGAGCTGTAATTGCTTCAATCTCTTCCCATTCAGCGGCGGAGACTTGAGCCACTCACAGGAATCGATATGAAATATTGTTTACAGCACAACCTCCTCGCCTCGTCGGGGAGTTTTGCCATGCAGAATGAGACCTACAGAGAAAGATGTCAGCGAACAGATGGCTAATTCCCTCCCAAATAAACCCATTATAGAGGATTGTGTTTGAAGAAAAGTGCGTATCGTTAAGACTCACTAACTTACGCTCAGTGAGAAATGAACAGTCAATTGAATTACCTCCTGAAAATGTCGAATTATGCAGATTTAGCTTAGCGGAGAAATTATTCCATCTGAGCTCTGCCTCGTTTCTTTTCTTACAGGACAACTGGAAAGCACAAAGGTTTCTTCTTGCTTGTCAGGGTAGGCAAGCTTAATTAAATTCATTAAACGCACAATCCATCAATTGTAACGGCGCGTAAAGTGACACAGGCGACTGAGAAGAAAATCTCAGCAGACTCGAACAATCTAATAAACATTTCCGCTGTTACATTTCTTTGGTCAGAGATGATTTCCTCAGGTATTACGTTCCTCAGTGTGATTTTTAATTGCTTTCTTGGTGATAAGATGTCTGACTATCTGATTCAATGTAGCAATTCTCTTATTGGGAAAGACAGTCGGAAAGAGAGGCAGACAAATCATGTTGTCACGTGGGAGAGAGAAGGCCGTTTTGGGTTATCGCTCCCAGTCGCAGGTCTGGATGGCTGTGTGGTGCAGCTCCAGGTGCAGATTGTTAACAGGTAAAAGTGTCCAGTCAGTCAGTAGGATTTTGGCTATCTTTAGCTTAGCATTATGCCTAGAAACAGGGGTTGTAGCCTCATATTTACTTTACAGATGGCTAAGTTAGAGCGTGATAGCTAACTTACAGTTGGCAAACAAGCTGACTTGGAGTCTAAGCGACACAACGTGAACGTGACCCAAGCCTCAACACCGCCAATTTCACGAGGACAAACCCTTCTGGTGTCACACGCCCTTAGGATGTCACAGGCGAGTTGAGGTTGCATGCTGGCGCTCGCCCCTTCACCCTCGGGCTCGAGCACTCGCCGGACAGCCGCCGATGTCGATCACCTCAGCTGCATGTCCACACGGTGCTGTCAGACTGCTGCGTGTGCTGACATGCACTTTTGTGGTTAAAGCCCCCTCAGTGGTAATGAAGGGTGAAATTAGCCAACATGTTTCTGTCGGCGATTTTGCGCCATTGATCCCTCCAATAGGCATATTGATCTAACCCAAACATATTTCTGACCCCTGTAGAGGACACCAGAGTAATTGCTCACTTCAGGAACTGATGCCACCATTTGTCTTGTACAGCTGAGCATGGCTGCACTGAGTCTTTAATAGAAACAGACAGTTCAGTGCCCTCTGACAAACAGCCCAGGGGGACATGAACTGGGTCTGAATGCAAATGGGGATACGCTTTTTCTTAAATATCCTCCAACTTTCCCTCTGTGTGTTTGTTTGTCCCTGGCTGCTGCGTTTTTAGTTAGTCAGTCTGGCTGAGGATTAAGTTTTGCTGCTCCTGAGGTGATGATGAAGAGAGCGGGAGGAGGAGGAGCGGCACCGTTGTTATTTGGGTAGAGAGATGGATGTACTTTGGCAGTCTCAACCCACACTTACAAACCCTCATGATACTCCCAGGAGGTGAACTACTAACACTTGTTTTGTTTTGGCTCGGAGTCAGCGAGAGTCTCCTAATCAGTCAGTGAGAAACTCATATTCACACCTTTTTTTGAGCCCCGGGCTTATTTGATTTAAAGAAAAACATTGTACCGGCAGCTTATTTGTAAGGATGGGATGAGATCCTTGAGTCCAGGAAGGGAAAAACAATTTTGTTTGTGTGACAGGTCATGCATACTGTGTTATTAATAATATGCAAGATAAACTCCTTCCTCCCCCAAGATGTTCGAGGGAGGAACGGGCACACTAAATCTGAAAACTAACGGCCTGCAGCCAATTAGCTTAGCTTAGAATACAAACTGGAAATGGGAGTAACAGCTAGCCTGACAGCGTATTTCCTTTAATGTCAAGAAATTGTTTTTTTGGTCATTTGCACCTTGAAATGCCTAAAAACTCCAAAAAAAACCATCCAGTTTTTGTTTTTCAGAGTGCACTGGAGAAACGCTGCAGTACGGTTGCACAATCTTGACATTTTATGGGAAAGCTAAGCCCCCAAACCCACTCTGCCTTTGAAAATCTCCCTGTTTTGAGACTTTCAAGTGTGACAAGTATGCCTCGGCCCCCCCTTCTCTCCTCATGCCATGCTTCTGGGCACACTGCCATCAGTGCTGGGCCCCATGTTCTGCCTCTCTGGGCTTCATTGATCAAACTTAGGGGCCCACAGCACCGACAGCGCCTTGGCTAGCTCCTCCGAGCAAGCCAGAAGGAGGAGAGGGGAGGAAAAGTAGCAGGACTAATGCCTTTACATTCTTCTGGTGGAGGAGGTATTCAGATCCTTTATTTAAATTTAAGTACTCATATATATTATGCAACAATACTAGATTTTGAATCAGGAAAATGTGCTTAAAGTTTTATAAGAGAAGGTAATTGCGCTGCAGAAAAGGCCTCCTGTGACTGCTATATGAAAGAAAAGCAACATTTTCTGGACTTTTTTTGGACTTCTAATACATATTTTTTGAAATATACTGGATTGTTTTGACCTATTTGGTAAAACTGTCTCAACCTGTTTAAATAAAACCATCTGAGAGGTTTGGATGGAAAAACTCTGTGCTAACAACTCAGAGATCTGAGGTCACAAGCCAAAAAGGATGTGAATCACTGGTTTAAACAATGTTTTATAAATTACCAACTTGTCACATTCACTCAAGTAAAAGCACGCAGTTACTTTCCACCACTGCTCTTCTCAAAACTGAGGACATTCAGAGGCAAATGCTTACAAACAAACAAACAAAGAAGAGGTGACACATGAATAAAACATGAAAATCAGCCCGAGGTGATATCCTTTGCCTTTCTCTACCCCATGAGATGAAACGCTCATGGCTCGACTCGAGAAGCCATACTCGTATTCTGTTTGCATTGTTTTGCCGATGATGTGTCGAGATATGAGTGAAAAGCAGGTGCCAAAAACAAATCATAAGGTGTTCAAGAACGGGGCTTTCCCTGTCAGAGTTCAACGTGCCAACGGTAGGTTTTTGATAAAGGAGGGAAACATCACAAGGTGAGCTGTCAGAGCTGCTGTGCAGGGGGTGGGAAAGACCCTGAGGGGGTTCAACGCTGGGCTGAGTCACCGTGCAACCGTGAGCTGCAGCAGACGCTATCCTCTGGCTTTACACCACCTGTCTCCGAGGATTCAACCACAGGAGACGGACTGCCTGAGGGCTTTACAGGCAGAAAACACAGTGTCTATTACACTGAGGCACACAGGCAGTACTGTACCTAACAGAGAGGTAGACTTCTGGAGCTACAATTCATCTTTTCCTTAAATAATTGGCGAGTCTTAGAGGTGAACAGCCCAGATTTGTCAGGAGCCAATGATTAGCGTGAGGTAATGGTGGCCATTTGGGCAGCGATTTCAGCAATCCGTCATCCGTTTCCAAAACGCCTCAAGAGTAAATCTGTCCTTGGAAACAGAAGAGAAAGTTTGTTGTTTGACAAGGAAAATAATTGCAGCATTAGCATACCATTACTGGCTGGCAGGCAGACAATAGATCAGCAAGACTTCTCTTTGGTCCTCCTCCAAATGTGGCCGTAATATTTGGCAGATACTGAGATTATATCTCTTTCTCTAATTGATTTCCTATCAAGCTCTGACAGGGCTTCCAGATTGAATATGAAAAATGATTTGGAGAAACATCGATCAAAATGCAAAAACATTTCAGAGATGATGTATTTCAGTTTCAAGGGAGTAAAAACTCAGACAAAAGAAGTCAGGATTGATCTTTTACACCAGGCAAAGACAATCTAACCAACCCACGGTGGAAATGTAGATTCTGTGATTTGTCTCGGATGAGAGCGCAACCGATCCTCTGTCGGCCACTAGAGGCCGGGTAGGTTTTATAAAGACCTGTTCCACAGCAGCACATGACGAGCGCTGTGTAAAAACTGCAGAGTGACGCTCCTGGCTCTTTTTACAGAGTCTGTGAGGAGAGTACAGTCATGTGTTGCAGTGTTTATGACCCTGTCAGCTGGAGGAACTGGGTCAACGCCCAGAAAACAAACCTGCAGGAACACGTCGGAGATATCTCTTCGTGTTGACAGTGAAAGAAAATGACCTCGACTAACAAGCTTGTTATCGTACTGAAATACGCTGATTGTTGACACTGATGATTTGGATCTCAGTTATTTCACACCAATTATCATTAATAATTGAGTGACAAGGATTTCTGCAAACAGCTGCACGTATTGCAGAGAGACATTGACAATTTCTGTCATTCAAGTATGTGCACTTCACACACCATTGCCACTATTTGGCCCTTGCCCCGCCGACTGGGCATGTAGCTCGTCAGTTGGCTCTGATTGGCTGATCAGTGGACAGAAGAGGAACGGAAAACGATGAGCCTGTCGCTGTGGTATCCATGATTTCACTCATTTAGTGAAGTGTTTATCAGACATATTCTCGATTTTAAGAGGGTATATTAGCAAGAGTGGTGTCAAAAACACACATGCTTTCATCGTAACAACGGTTTGTATATCCGCAGTCCTGAGTCTTCCAGTTTCCGGACTATGGTGCTATGGAGAGGTGTTTCCTCTCACGCAGGCACCGAACATACAAGCAAGTTTGACTTGATGGTGGCACTTAAGGGAAATATTAAGGGATCAAGAATTAGAGGTAATCCATTGCATAGGGGTCCAGAAATTTCAGTAAAACGTATCAACCTCATGGTGACGCTAGAGCAAAAGTCATTAGGATTCATCTACTTTGGACTATGAATGTAAGAACATCCATTCAGACACACCACAAAGCCAGCATCGCCTTAAATGTCGCGATTTTTGAGCACTTTTAGACATTTTGGCCCACAATAATAACATCCTGAAAGGACTGATATGAAAGGGAATCATTACTTTTGTCCACCTCCACTTGAAGGTCAGAGCAGTCCTGGAGCTGACAATGAACAATGACACTCCAGTAGGAGAGGTGCTAGTTGTCCCCGGGTCTTGAACTCAGATCTTTCACCCACTTCGACCTCAACTCTGGCATGGTGCAACCCTGATATATAATAAAACACCTACACTCTCTATTTAGTAAAAAATAAATGAGGGCATTTCTGGCCAACACAGCTGAAGCTCTCCAGAGCTCAGGAAAAAATCTGCTTGGTGACTGACACAAGCTTTCACATCTGCAGGAGAGGAAAAAGGAGACTGGTGGAAAAATAAGGCTGGAAGAAATAAGACATCTACACAAATTCAGCACATTTGCTTATAAAAAACAACAAAACAAAACCTGCAGCTTTTGATGACAACGGAGGAGGCTGTGGAGCGTGGGCTCTGTTTACGTTCATGGGGAATGTGAGAGTGAAGGAGTGGAAGCCGGCAGGAGAAGCTAAGAGATACAGAAAGGCAGAATTGAATGAATGTCAAAGAGGTGAGGGAATATTGCTGACACATGAGGAACGGTAACAGCCTCGCTCTGCTAACAAGCCCGTGATCGCCAGCTCGGGCCTGAACTTCGGCCTCTCCATCGCACTCCGCGATCCCTGTGATGCAACACTAACTGTCTGTATGTTCTCTCGCGGTGACCTTTTAAAAGTTTGAGTCATTAAAAATTTACTCCGCAGAAAAGTTGCCGCGTTTCATGGCTCACAACTCTCGCAGCTGAGTCGAGGCTGAGCTGGGATGGAAGCTGTCGCTCCAGCTGTTCGACCCCAGAGTCAGTGAGATCAGACTTTGGTGTCGTTCCTCTGCTGCCTGCCT
Source organism: Pagrus major (assembly GCF_040436345.1). Lineage (NCBI taxonomy): Eukaryota > Metazoa > Chordata > Actinopteri > Spariformes > Sparidae > Pagrus > Pagrus major. The sequence continues at coordinate 19,611,287 of NC_133233.1, forward strand.
CTGCATTCCCTCTCCAGCCTCTCTCCATCTCCTTCTCTGTCCATTGTCCTCTTTACAAAGCCTGTTTTTTCCTTTCAGACAGATGTGCAGTCCCACATGTTATTCCCATCGCTCCTTCCCCTCCGAGTGCCAGGACTTTCGGTGAGAAGTAATGGAAAACTGAAACAGCTGACCGGAGGAAGCTTATCAACCAGAAAGTGAAAAATATGCTGTTAACTGATCACAATGGTCTCGTCTCAAAACTCCTGAATCTTCGACGAAATTACGAGAAGCCTCCCGTTGTATAAACGCACCTTTTGACAGATTAAGTACGTCTACAATTCGAGCAGATAACCTGCGACCGACGAGACAATCAAGCCCTCATAGTGGTGCCAACCCATAAAGCAAGACGCCCTGACAGACAGGGTCAAATTATCACCGTCAATCACTCCCGCGATCCACGCCAGCACCGGCATCGAGTGGGACAGCCGAGGTGTCAGGCGAGACGGGCCCTTTCATTACCTTCCTGTCAACAGGATTGTAGCCTCACATCAAGCCGGATGTGTTGCCTGTCATGTCTCGGCGGTGGGCTGTCGCTGCAAATCTGCCACGGGACACAAACACCCGGGGTGATGTACCGAAATCCCCGTGTCACCTGGGACGGAGGAGGTGATTAACCTGCCAGCATGTATGTGAGACTGAGATATGACATGAGGGACTGCAGCACGCACAAACAACACGGAGTTGCTTATTTTAAAGAAACGGGGAGCATTTACTTTTGTCAAATTCATCTCTTTTGATTACGCTGAGTCATTAAACTTTATGTGATAGTTGTTCCTTTGTGCTCATTGAGCTGCAGATTTATACCAAAGTTTGTGCGGTCCAAACGAATCCAAACAGGGTGAGAGTGGGAGTACGTTTCCTCTGAAAAATGACAAACTTTAAGAGGCTCCGATGACCTTAACAAGACTGAAAGTCCCCCAAAGCTTTTTCTCCGTCGGTGGCAATCTGTTGTAAACAAAGATTTATCGCCAAGTCTTCTGAATGTGCTTCCTGCAAATGCCAAGACGGTAAACAAAAAGAAAACATCTCGCAGAAACAGACGAACAATATGTTGATGAAATGCAGCCACGGCTTTTCTTCCTTCAGCGTCATTCAGAGGAAAAACAGCATAAATGTTAATAGTTTGTGAGGCTGTTTTTTGTTTTTGTTTTAAAAAATATCTCATTTTTAAAAGCATTTCCTGAAGTTTTTCTGATTCAGTTTCCCTTTCTGAACCATTGATTCTCCTGTGGGACGACTTTTCTGAACCGAAAGTCTTAACTGAAGCTTCGCTGCAGAGTAAACGTCCACTCATCTGAACTTTTAAAGCTGAAGGGTTCAATCATGTATTTGCTCATTGATTCGAAAACCTTCCCCTGAACGTCCGTATTTATATTTGCCTGCTTGTAGGAGCTCTGTATCCAGGGTCTGTTGGCGAGTGCTTCATTCGGCCTCAGGCCGACACCACGGTGTTAATGTGTTTGCCTCCCTCTCGCTCCGGACAGAGAGATGAATTTAGGCTACGCGCCGTCGAATCAGGGAGTGGGAATGAGGTCTTTTCTTGCCGCGAGAGAAAAGGTCAAGGGTCAAGATGAGGGACATGCTATCACACTGACTGCCAGCTCTGTACACACACACTGTTTATTCCACTTTCCACTCTCTGATTCATCCATATTTATCTTAGACCTCACAACATGCAGGATAATATAGTGGATATCATCATCAGTGGATAGGATGCATACATGTAATAATCATATATTGCCTCATTGGTAACACATATCTCATCGCATCACTCTTGATAAAGGGGCATATATGTCATATATTACATTTACGTACGGCTGTGTAGAGCTGGAGCTCGGAGATTAGCTTAGCTTAGCATATAAAACTGGACACACGTTGAAATCTATAAAGTACAATAATAATAAAGTAAATAAGCGTTTATTAAACCCTTCAAAATATGCTCAATTAAGTCAAAATGCTAGACACCAGTGTACTGTTTTGTACGGCTGTGACACTGGCGTCATGGTGTGACTTTAGTATGATATTGATTCACATCTTCTTCCCTCAGGTGCAAACTCAATGTTTTCAGTGAGGTATTGATTTCCAGACTCTTCATCAGCGTGGGCAGGCAACGGGTGAAGGACAGGCTACACATCTAAACTCAGATGATGGATGACGCGGCTAAAGACTCCCAAGACTGGTTATCTTTTACAGCTCTGACAAAAAACTGGAGCAGGAAGAGAAATGAGCATACGGAAGTGGGAATGTGAGAAATAGAGCAGCAGAAGCAGTGAGAGAAGTAAAGAATAGAGGATGTGTGAATGCTCATAATGCATTTCTCCACCATCAGGTACTCCAGAGACGTGAGAAGAGAGGCAGACTGGCTCCTGATCTCAGCAGCAGATAACTGTGACCTCCGGCTAATTAAAAATACATCCTCAGTCGGTGGCTCGCGGTCACTCTGGGCCGCCGTGTTGCAGGCAACCAATCATTCAAGCTCTATTGCTAATCGCATGTGACTCAGGAACATTAAGAGGAAGCAAGGAAATCAGGAGAAGGAGATCCACATTGTATCGAAGTAGAAAAGAGACCCCTGTAATGTTCATCTTCTCTGTTTTGCCCAAAAGTCAAACTTAAAATTTAATTATCTTGTGTATGGAAATACAAACTATACTGAGAATGCACATTTAAGCGAATGTTTTCTATTATTTACAAGATGGTAAGAGCTTTTTAGGACATAATTGTACAACCAGGGTCTAAGCCAGGAGATATGCTTCAACGTCTGCTAGCAAACCTCGACTAACTAGCTTCTCCGAAGAAAGTGAAAGCTTATCTCGGAAAGTGGAAGCTAGCAAGCAAGGCTAACTAGCTTCTACTAAGAAAGTGAAAGCTCCACACAGACACTACTTAACCTAGCTTGCTTTCAATAACACTAATTCCCAAGAGATGCTAGCCCTGCTTTGACAGTTTGTATTCCAGTCAGAAAAAGGAAGCTAGGCTAATTAGCTTCTACTAAAAAATTAAACCTCAACCCATAAAGTGGAAGCAGGCAGGCCAGGCTAACTAGCTTCTACTAAGAAAGTGAAAGCTCCACTCCGAGAGCAGATGCTAGTTAGCCTAGCTTGTTAACAACAGCACTGTTTCTCAATAGATGATCATTTAATAATGATAATTTAAACACAAATGTACACAAACATCAAAGATATATGTACTTTTTTCTTGACAAAAATAAATTAGACTTCAGTTTGACTTGCCCGACCTTCATCTTTTATCCTTGCATCAATGAGGTCCTGCATGAATTGATCTCACAACAATCCATCTATTCCATCTGTTTACACATAATACACAATCATCAGCTCACAGCTGCTGATGGGGCCGCTGTGAAGTGGCTGCTCGATGACCTCAAACAGAGGCAGGAGTCACACAAATACACGCATGCATGCACATTCAAAAGCTTGCACGTGCACATAGAGACACACACACATGGACGTAGCGACCATGTTTTGGTCCTGACCTTTCGACAAACCCTAATTCATCCGCTCAGTTCTAATTGTTTGCAGAGATGATGTGCAGACAATAAAACGTATGACTGTAGTATCCGACGAGCTGATCTCCTCCTCTGATCTAAGCTGATCCTCTGCACCACTGAGGAAAAACACTCCCATAAATTTCTCTGCATGTGGCTCAGGGATCAAAAAGCCCCGAAGCAAGGAAGCTTTCTGACAGTAAACATATAAATTTGAGTTCAGGACAATGCTGGCTTTCACCGCTTTTGGCTCATTTCCTCCAGCACAACTTTTGATTCTCTGTAGATGATTTTTACATCGTCTTTGTTGTGTTCAACTGAGGAAACGTCACTTTAAATTGCACTTTTTTTTTTGGAGAAGTCACTCCAATTTAGCTTAGCACTTTGACATGCAGACTGTCTTATCATCACAGCATTACAAATCATGAAACATCTCCAAATTTATTGGACACGCACTTCTTCTCTGACCGGCACGGCTGTCAGATATCTAATATCATTTGAAATTAAATTAGCTCCTATTAGCTGGAAAAAAAAGGCAATGTGACTTTGAATGACATATTAAAAATCGCATTATGTCACAAACAGTCCCAATTGCCTTTGCAGCATGGAAATGATAGATTTTTGAGTGATGGATGGGCATCTTCAAAAGAAAACCAGCACATCTGCCAGCCATTTGGAGTCGGCTCATGGCAAGAAAAAGGACATCAAAACTAATTTATATTCATATCGCCACCTCTCATTTTCAATTTTGGCTCTTTGTCGATAGATGGGATTTTCAGAGCATATATCATTGGTTTGGCAGCACTCTGGAGAGAAAGCATTTCATATTTGACCCCTATTCAATACGTGCTGGGAAGCAGGTCTTTCATTTTATCAGGCCAAAAACAAAACAGCTAGGGAAATTTATTGCATCGCAGATGTCAAATTACATGCCCACAGCTCTTTATTTATGACTTAAATAAATGTGTTTAGATGAAGTTGGGTTGGCAGCGAGCAGGTCCCTGTTGCAATCATGCACAATGCGTTGGCACCTTGACCACTTCCTGCGTCTGTGATACCAGAGGCCCTTTGGGTGGATGGGGGAGCCAGCCAGACATTTAATCAATAGCTGGACCTCCTCTGCCTGAGACACGTATCAGCTTTTGGGTGCTGTGGGACACCAACGTAATGACAAACCCCTGAACACTGCCTCTGGGTTGAACGATAACACCAAAACGGCTGGATGTTGTGAAAAAAGGACGTCTTTTTGTCTATTTTTCCTTTTATACGGAGGCTTCCAGATGCAAAACACGTCAACATTGGACAAGGAGCAAAAAAAACCCCCCAAAAACTAGAAAACTAAATAGCATTGTAGGAAACACTTAAAACATATTGTCATGTTTATTGAAATGTCTTATCTAAAATGTTTTTCTGTTTTGTTGTTTCCTAAAATGCTATTGTGTTTTCTAAATGTTATGTTGTTATGTTTACAAAAATGTTGTAGTTTTGTTGTGTTTTCTAAATTTGTTGTTTTTTCCGTTTAATTGTCGTGCTTACAGTTTTTTTTTTTTTTGCACTTTCTGTTGCTTTGTTATCTACTGTTTTGTTGTTGTGTTTCTGAATTGTTCTTTTATTAATGTCATTTTTTCATCATTGTTGTGTTTTAGCACCTTGGGGCCACCATACTTTTACGACCCTGTTGGTAACCGTCACTTTCCAAATCCCTCACTGTCTGTTGCTCATACTGACGGCAATGTTTTACATCGTTACTTATCGCCCTCCCACCCCACCTGTTTCGGAGAAGAGCACATTTATTACCTTTGTGCAATGGTATGAATAACATATTCATAATTAAACTGCTCACACTAATTTACTCTGCATCTAATTAGAGCATTCTGGGGCACAGGAGACAAAGGCCTTTAAATGGGAGTCAATTAACACTTTATGATGTTCGGGCTCCTCTCTCCACCTGACAGAAGAGCTCGCGCATAAACACATTTTAATGGCCACAAACAGAAAAGCATTACCTCTGTAACAAACACCATCCATCACAGTCCTCGGACGGGACACCATTAGCGGCCCAAAATGGATGTAATTTAGCATTTTAATAACAACACCTCGCTTGCTAGAAATAGAGAGTAATACATTTCTAACAGTCCTGGAGAGGCGTCGGAGTACTTCGGCAAGATGGGGCCTGATCCGAAGAGGATTCATTCTCGGTGACAATCAGTGAGCAAACACTGTGTGTTCGGAGACGTGACAAAAGACACATCAGCTCTAAAGGAAGGAAATTATTGAGAGCTGCCCGGGAAAAATGTGGTTGATAGTCAGCTGTGTGAGCAACTACTTTCTCCTCCTTTCACCGGCTCTGTTTTGTTTGTGAAAGACGAAAGGACGTGGAAAAAATGCAAATAATCCCAAGTATAAACAGACTTTACAAGACATATTCATACCCTGGTATACATAACAAATACCTGAAAGCAGTCAGGCCAAGGTTTGCAAGCCTGCCAATTTATGCTCACAAAGCCGAACCATGCTTTGACTTTGATCTATTGTGGCCTTTAAATTGATGTGTTGTTGCCTTCTGGATATTAACATGTGTTCACTTCACCACACCCAGTCCTCCCCTGATATCAGGCTGCTTGTTCTTGCTAGAAACTGTACGAGAAAAACACATCAACTCCCACAGTCAGTGCCGAACATACCACTGGATTAAGACTTGAGGGTCTCTCGTTACCTGAGCCGAGTTTCTCTATCTCCGATACAGTAGACACGTACAAAGGCTGCTGTTACACCTTGCAATTCATCACCACAAAGACTCAAAGCAGGCCTTTGTTCCTGGCTCTGTGTTTAGCTCTGGGAGCAGATTTCAGCTAGTAAGTACTGGCAAGGAGACAGAAACCTGAACACCTGGCACAGACTAACCCTCATTTACCAGAATCACTTGTTGATTTTTTTGTGGTTTGTCCCACTTTTGTTTAATCCAGCGTCCTTGATTAAGTCAGAAAACAAAAAAAAAAAGCAGTGGTCAACAGAATAGCCATGAAAATGTGCTGCCAACTGGCCTCCTCCTGTTTACAGCCTCGGGATGAGCTCAGTGCCGAGTTCGGAGGTGGACAGCTGGGAGACACTGGAACAAGTTTGTCCAAAACTGCACGCTCATTTCAAAGATCACCCTGACCTCCAGAAAACTTTGCCTGTTTGTGGGAAAAGGCCATTTTCTCTCCATTCCTGGCAAGCCTGATTCCTGAAGGGGTCAAACTGATGAACAACAAAGCCGAGCAGAGCCAGCAGAAAGTCTTACAGATGTACGAACATGAACTGTGTTGAATGTTCATGACTCATTCGAATCCGCCAAAACAAGTAACAGAACAATGTTGACCATTCTCTCTCCAATGCTGTGACAGATGATGTCCAAATTTAATCCCAAGAAGCTCAACAGCCTGAAAAAAATGAGTCATTTTCGATTTTTGTGACAGTTACTGTGTCAAAGCATCAACTAAACACATTGAACTCGCCAAAAAGTGCCTCCAGTACACAGAGCAAATGATATGATCACCAGAAAGGCACAAATCCTCAAGATTTGTTCAGTCCATATGCATTATAGATGTAAGGTAGCAAACAGAAGACAGCTTTAGTGCAGTCATAAAAGTCACAATCTATTCTCTGCCTTCTCACACAGAAATACACTGGGGGCTGTAAATCTTTTCATTTTCACCCAAAAATGCTCCAGCCCGTCAACGTCTCGCAGCCCGTGTTGCGCTGTGAAAAGCCGTTGCCGCGGGGCGTACTTGTTCTTTGTCAGGATGAGTTTGGTCGGGGAAAAGAAACTTCTGGACAGGGGACGCTGAGACACTTTCCGGGCAGAGTAACAAAGGCAGCGCTGTTGGACCCACAGCGAGGAAAACACATCACACAGTTCAAAACACCGTTTGAACACAGTCAACCATGTGCAGCATAAGCAAGCTAATCATGGCAAAGGCTACGGTTTACAGCCGGCTTAACGCAAGACACGACACCTGCCATGTTATAAAACTGTAATTTATGGCTTCTCATGCGAGCATGCTGTTAACATGATAAACAGAGCAATAAACAGATGAGCCTGAGCAGAGGGTGGGGGTCAGGTTGAATGTCACTGAAATAAATGAAAGTGTTCTGCATTTTGCTGACTCAGTCCTCCTCAACGAACACACAAGAATCAGTCAGTTGTGCAGCAACAAGGATTAAGGTATTGCTCAAAATTTCACAACGCTAAACCCACCACCCCTGTTACTACTCCTACTTTAATTCCAACTCACACTTCCAATAGTAATTTTACTGATGATTGATCCTAATTTGAGACAAAGGAAGAGAAAAGGAGAGTCTGACTTCTGGCTGGCAGCCGTTGATTTTGCCGCCTAAAATGACAACTGTCGCTGACACTATTGTCTTTAGCTAATTTGCTTTCGAAAAAGAAGTTTGTAAAGGGATTCATTTAATGGCTACATACAGTACATATTACATACTACAGGTATTTTGCAAAAAACAATTTAGGCTAAAGCTAACATGTTCCAGGCAAAACATTAGCGTCCTCAGCGGTTGATTATTCCTGTAAAAACCAAAAAACAAACAAAAAAACACATGGAAATAAAGCGGCACTGTTCTTGTACTTTAGTGTCAACATTTTCTAGTTATTTCTACATCAATTAGTGCTAGATTTTAGACAGAGGAAGATAAAAGCAGCTCATGTAGCTAGCTACCTTATTTGGCTAACATTAGCTCCATTAGTTGGTTAAAAACACTGTTATCTGCCGACCTTTTAATGCTTTCAGCTGATTTGTTTTAGAACAAGAAGCTTGTAAAAGAGTTGTTAAATATTCACGACAGCAGATTTCCTGCTTGAAATTTGTAGTAATTTCTATAACAAGTGGTTCTAGTTTATTTTAGATGGAGGAAGACAAAAGCAGCTACTGATTTCTAGCTGGTGACTGTCAATTTTGCCGACTGAGATGACAGTTTGCTGTCAGATTTTATTAGCTATAGCTAGCTACCTAATTAAGCTAACGTTAGTGGCATTAGTTCGTTAAAAACGCTGTTGTTGGCTGATGTTTTAATGTTTTCAGCTGATTAGATTTAAACCAAGAGGCTTGTAAAAGGGTTCTTAAATCCTCACCAGTTGATGATTCATGTAAAAACCTCCAAAAATGTGATATATAGTGTTTTTTTATTATTATTATTTGGCTCTTTGGCTGAGGTAGGTGGTGTGAACACTTCACCAAGTCCAATAGCACGACAGAGTCGCTAACATTAGCCTCCACTCTAGTAGCGTCCAGGACCTGCTGTGTCACGGCACACAGAAGTCAAGGTTCCCTTTTAATCTTGTGGTTTTGGACGGGCTAAAAGGAAAACACCAGCCTTTTAAATATTTATATGGAGTATCTTTCCGACTACAGCCCCATACACGGCTTCAGCATTTGAATCCAAAACTTGATGGGCTTGTTGTGCTTAGTTGTCAAACCAGAAGGGGTTTAAGGAACGGTCAATTCAAAACTGCCAGAGCAGTAATCAAACTCAATTTGCAAGAAGTTCTGCAAAAGCCAGTTTGTCTTTTAACAAATACGACCAATTTCTCAAGTATTTCCAGCAGACCTTGACACCTGATGAATCAGTAAACGAAAAACCTGAGAAAGACTTAAGTGCCAAATTTCAGTCCGGACTCAAAAAGTACAGCGGTTGAAAATCAGCCCTGCCTTTCATTTGCTTCACTCTCTGCTGTCTGAATTTACAAAATATAAAGAGTAAAAGCAAGAAAACAGAGGTGAGAGAAACTGCGTGGGAACTGACACACACTGATCGAGTGTGAGAGAGAAAACTTTCACACACAGTTGCACATATAGGCAAAGGCATGTAGCAGCATGCTGTAAACCCCTTGAGTGACACTGGCTTTTGTGGGACAAAGCCAAGCCGCCGCTCCTGCTGGGCTCAGGATATGAAGCCTGCATCGGGGTGGGGTGACGGGCTCCTCCGTCGGGCGGGCACCTTATCTTCTTTCAGCATGCCTTGACGGCCTCAGACACCGCGCTCTCCTCCTTTCCCCTTCACGATAACCATGCATGTAACACTTTGTTCCCCCTTTGGCGAGCTGGCTTCTTTCAAATTTCCTCCGTGAGCGCATGACATCTCTGGACCCTTTTCATCATTTCTGTGCAGGCACCGTGTGAAAAGGCAGCGGGGACCGTATGTGATTTTCACATTCGTAGAAGCGGCATGTGTGTTGCAAAAATGACCCAGACGGAGGATACACATCAAGATCCATCCCTGTTTTCTTGAATAATTTGAAATTCATTATAACACCTGCAAGTAATTCCCATCCTACTTGCTCTGGCATTAGACACAAACCAAACACATTAATGCCTCTCCAACAAGTCCACCGAGTAACAAGCGTGAAATCGTTCCATCTGTGTTTCACATCATCACGTCTTCGAGATGTTTTAACAGGTTTCAGCCGAGAGGGACCCCTGTTACAGATCATACAGCTGAGTGCCAACCAGCCAGCCATTTTACGCTATGTTACTCGTAAAATTCAGCACTGTGAACTTTTAGTTCACGGTCGTCAAATACCAGGCACTTACTGGTGTGTATCGAGCTTACAGGTGCAAAGATTTCACCCCTCTGAGGCCCAGTGTGATCTAATGAGGCACTGAAACGATCCCGCGTGAAGCTCAGCCAAGGTAAAGATGTTTTTAAACGTATAATTCAAGTCTCCAGGAGTAGACACAAAGGTGCAGACATCGCGCATGTGACTGGTATTAGCATGGGCCAGATTAGATAACTTCTAAGGAAAGCATTTTTAATATTGTGCACAAAATCACTACGGGCACTGTTATTCTTCATCTTGTATCTTTCACCTAGAAATATGATTAAAACGACTCACTGGATCCTTTCTTTCGCCGTCTTTTGTTGCCTTTTCCCTGCAGCGTTTGCCATTGTTACTCCTGAGTCTGGGTCACCACCATTTTTTATTGCTGACATGCCTGGTTTATCTCGTTTCTAACGCATAACCTCTCAGTGTCGCAAAGTGCAACAAACAAAATAAAAACCACAGACGGTGAAGGATATTTAAGACATATTTGAGATCCTGCTACCAAATACACAGCCACATAGTGTGTGACTATATCGTTTTATTGGGATTAAATGCATTACAAGGAACCTTAAAAGAAGATGGAAGGTTCATTACGTCACCGTATTTTACTTTGGTGCCAGACTGTGGTGACAGCTGTATTGAAGCTTATGGGGATATTCATGGAGAAACAGAGTAAAACCCAACATATATACGTTGTTTGACTTGATCTGATGAAGAAATGCGTACAGTAGGTTCGTCCCTACATTTTCTTTCGGAGACTGTTGTTTGCAATGTCATTATAGTCTCATCAGCAATATATTTGATTGGACCGGCCCTGTTTGGTCACGATATTACTATTCCTGTCAATTATTTGAAAAAAATCAGCCGTTAACCTACTCTCTGAAGTGTGTTCTTTCATTTTCTGGAGGCATTTCTTCATCAGAAGTTAACCGCTGTAGATATATTGGGTTTTAGTGTTTTTCTCTCCCATAGACTTCAATACAGCTGAAACCGCAGTCTGGCACCAAGCAAGATTTAGTGAAGTTATGACCCTTCCCTTCATTTTTGGGCTCCTTGATGCAAAACCAAATGAAGTTCTTTACTTCAAAATGATTCCTGGATCTCGTTGTTGGACATTAATTTGACCATACATACAGTAATAACTGTAGAAGAGATGAAGACCAAGGGAACAGTTACCCTTTAATATTCCTGCCATTGACATTTCCTCCTCTAATCTATGCTTTTAATCATCACTCGCTATATTTTATGGTGTAATGTTTTTGTAATTACGCTGCTCTAACTCTTTCCTCTAGTCAGCGACGAAGGGGAATTGCCTCTATTCTAAACCTCGTTATCTCCTCAAACTTTCCTCCTCCGGGCGAAAAGAAAAAGCCTCCCACCTCAATAAAAACCATTTCACTCCTCGGCTGATGATCTAGCATCTCCTCTGGCAGCATCCCGCAGCAGAGTCAACAGGAGGAGCAGATAACATCCTGACTGTGGACAACGCTGCGGTCTGCTGGCAGCTTTGCAATCATCTGTGGAAGAGGGATGTTTATCGTGAACGGAAAATGCTTGTCATCTCTCAGTGAACCGCTGACATTCAGATCTGTATCGGCCCGTAATGAGGCCGCTTTACGAGGCTCTTGCTCCCGCGTCTGACCTTTTCCAAACTCGCCTGACGGACAAGATCCATAATTTTGCTGCTTTGAATAAACTGAGTAAATCAGGGCGGAGGAGAAAATGCCAGGCGGTGATTGCAACAATTGGAAGGGAAGGAGCTTTTTGAGCCACATTAAAGACAATGAGGAGAAGCTACAGAGGAGCTTAACTGCGCTGGAGTTTCATTAACTAGTGGCCTCCATGCTCTTTGTCTCGCTGCCTATTGAACTCTGCTTGCGCTCAAGCCCCTCAGACTGAGCTTCTTCCCGGACTAAAAAGGGGCAGGGAGCTCAGCGACGAGGGCCAGGCGTGACTAATGCAGGAGCCTGGTGCTGCTGTTGCATGCTGGTACGGGGGGACGACCCTGCCTCCCCGCCTCTGCGATGTATGGCACGGCCCGCTGTGGCTGCATACAGCATGTAAACCCCAAGCCGCCGCCGCCGCCACCGTCGCCGCCCCTCCCTGTCTCTCACCCCCTCATGCTGCCCCACCCCCGTCATCCATTCATGGCAGATCCTTTCAGCAGGTCATTCAGAGGGCCAATAAAGAGGCTAGCTCATTCTGTCCGATCTGAAATGTGCAATGTCAGAAAGAGGGAGAGAGAGACGGGGGAGGGAGGGATGGAGGGAGGGAAGGCCTGCGGGGGTGAGATTCCAAGAAGGCTTACAATCTCCTCACTAAAGTAGACAGAGCCGGACCTCCCATTTTGTGGAGGGGACTTCTCTGCAGACAGTTTATGCTGGGAATCATCCATCAAGCATGACAAAGAGTGGAGAGCGAGCTCGGCAGCGTTAGTCATGAAACGGAGAAAGGGTGTGACAGCGTTTTATTAAATCTGAAACCAACTCTGGATCTTTTCAAATCCCTCACTGAATCTTTTTGGGTAGTTTGTCTGTTGGGAATGTAAGAAATCACTTCATATGTTCAGAATCATACATAAAACAAAGAGATTCGACTGTGTGGAAAGGGAGCAGGCTTTTATTCTCTCACTGCTCTGTAATATTTTTTAACTCTTCGGACTCGTTTATCCTGTTCCTGTGAGCGTCGGCTCGACTTGCTGGGGGCTGTGCTGCAGCTGCCGAAGCCTTGAAAAGATAAAGTAAAAACAAAACAGAGGTTGCAAGGAATATTCATTGCACCTTATCATCCGGCAAACATCAAGCGAATAAATCACAGTTTTTTCTGCATGAACTTAACAGAAGCCGATGGCAAAATCAAAGTGTGTTCCTCCTTTGACCAGTCACCAGTCGAACAGGTTAGGATTAGGGGGGAATAAAATCAATTCTAACCCAACACCGACGGCAGCACTCGTCGTCCAAAGATATCGTAAGCGCCACGAGTTCTTACTTTAACGTGATGGATGATAGATAAATTATTAAATTATTTTATCCCCATTCAAGTTAAACCGGAGGTTAGCTGGCTTGGTTGGCGGAAGTCTCTAATGCGCACGCTCTATGTGCCGCACAACATGGAAGATCCGGGTATTTTCATACCGAGGAAGTCGAGCTTTTTTGGCTTCAAAACGACACTGAGCATCTTTCATAGGAATAAACAGGGCTCCGTCTCCTAGGCTGTGTCCAGATGTAATATAACGTCCTTGCTCGAACCATAAGAAGAGGGAAAAAAGGTCGTCTTTAGATGGCTGCCCTAAACCTGCGAAACATCATTGTCATAAGTTGTTTTCTGTTGTGTTTGCAGGCACCTGTTGTTTTGTAGAGAAGCAGCAGAGGAGAGAAACTGACTAAAGGGAGATCATGAATGAAAGATTTGAAAAGGGACTTGTTGGCTAATGATCTTAAGGAATCCAGATATTTTATGAACTTGGCCCCCGGATCCAAAATGGCACGAGCTATCAGAACCCATCCCTCGTCATTGAAGGTCAGTCTGCGTGATTCTCACACTCCCGTGTGCCTCTGGGTGTGTGTTCGTATGATTGCAGAGGCAGCTGCTGGCAGTATGATGGATGAGGACCGGCGCGATGGAGCTGGAGACGTCCACATCGCTGCCTGCGAGCGAGTTAACCCTCGCCTGCAAAGAAACACGACTCCCGAGCATCCATCCACAACCAATGAAATTCCACACACGACCACAATCTTAGCACATTAACAGCCCTCAGTGCAGGCATTTAGATCAGACCACATCATTACACCAGGCAGGACTCTCTGCCTCTCTGTCTCTCACGCTCTCCCCTCGTTCACAGACACTCTCCAGACTGAAGTGGAACATCTCTTTTTTTCCAACCCGGAGTGCAGATTAACCCCAGAATCAGTTTGGTGAGAGGGAACATCACAAACTGAAAGCTTATTAAAAAAAAAAAAAGAAAAGATGCACTGAGCTCACAGGATGTTGAGTAATTTCACCCAGATGTTCTCCACAGCTCTTCTAGCTAATAAACACAAGAAGGGAAATGAACGCCTCCACCGGTCTTCTGCTGGAGACACTGAAAGCTTCACTGGGAGTGAATTCTGCATTATTGGACCTCCTGGGAGCGGAGGAGTTCACCTGCGCTCTATTAATAAAAGCCTATCTGAGGAGGGACAGGGGCTGCTCCTTACAGGCGAGGTCAGGGAAGCACCTCGCCAAGATGTCTAAAAATACTGTCCTACATACTAAATGTGTCCCGATGAAGCACTCCGAGGGGAAAAAAATGCCCTTTTTGCGAATGGATGCTGGTGTTTTGGACGTCTGGAAAAGGAAAACAAGCTGTTGTTTTCTACTTAAGCACCAATCAGATGAGTCAGGGTGCAGCAGCAGTCCAGCAGATTGATTGAATTCATAAAGAAAGCATGTGTGTGAGACCCGGTCGCACACAGCTGATAGCCTCTCTCACTCCCAAACAGAGCCATACATTCCTGCAACTGTGGTCTGCACACACACACACACACACACACACACGGGTTTAATTTACAGTCACTGTCAGCAGCCGAACATTTCTCTAACCCCACTATCTGATACGTGATGAAAATACGCTGCCAGCAATAAAAGCCCTGGGAAACAAGAGCTCGCCTGTGTGAACAGAACCAACGTTGGCATGAACTTATTCCACTGTCTGTTGGGCGCTGTGTGTGTGTGTGTGTGTGTGTGTGTGTGTGTGTGGTGCTGGGGGTGGGGGGTGGGGGGTGGGATTGACTAGATTTGAGATTAGTGGACTTTCGGTGCACACGCTGTGGCTTTACAGTAGGGATATTGTTCACACCGAGAGTCCTCATCCTCCAGTGTTGACTTACAATCAAGGACAAGGAGGAGGGAGAGAGCATGCAGGTATCACCTACAGAGAAAAGCACCTGCACTCTCCGACGAGAGCTGATCTGAAATCAGTTAAAAGTTGCAGGAGGTGACAGAAAGGAAGACAGACTGAGACTCAGAGGCAGACTGTATGAATGTACAGTATACAGTGATAATCAGTGCAGCCTGGGGGATATGCATGAGCAAAGATGGGTAGGGGGGGATAAAAAAGCAAGGCAATTAACTCAAAGTTGTAGTCCTGTGAAAAATATGATAATTAGAATAAAACAAAGGCTTTGATCCAGACAGAAAAAAAGGAAGTTAGTAGGTCATGACAGCCTCCTCTAGCCTGCACAGATTATTCCTAAAAATAAGATAATAAGATAATGAAAACAGCCTCCAGGGTGTCTGTCTGTCTCCCCACACACAGCAGCTTTTTATTCAGATGTGATAAATAGGAGGTGTGGATGCAATCTGAGCCTGAACAAAAAGTCAGTGGTTTTCTCCTGCACACTTCTGCATGAAATAAGTCATGAGTGTGCGAACAGGTCTGCTGAAAGCTCCTTACCGTTGCTGGCTGTGATCTCGGCTCGGGCATTCCCCACACACTGCAAAACTAAAACAACTCCAACGAGAAGGTCGACCGTCTTCACCCCCGCCATATCCAAGTTCCGCTGCTGATTTTTTTTTCTTGTCAGTATCCCCGACAGAGCTTCTCCGATCGTCTTCGTGCACAGACACCGCTTTCCCCCCGCGGACTCCGTCACTCTCCTGCCTCTCCTGCTGCTTTTAAAACCTGCTGCCTGCGCTGCAACTCGCCGCACTGAGCTGTTTTTTGTTTCCAGCGTGTGCCACTCTGCTCTGCGCGCTCCTGGCCAGCAAAAAACGCGCTCGTCCTGAAAAAAAAACAACAAAAAAAAACAGCTCTCCACCTCCAATTAAACACAGAAATAATAACCGAGCCAGGGAGAGAAATTTAAAAAAAAGTTCTCCACTTAAAGGTGCGTCCCAGTCCGACACACTGCTCTCATCTCACGCCACAGGACGGAGGTGCAGTGTGTGTGTGCGTGTGTGTGTGTGAATGTGTGTGTGTGTGTGAGTGAGCGGGGCTGCTGCGCTCCTGGAGAAGACAGTGCGCTCCCCTCCGTCATCAGCTCCTCGGAGCCAATGGCTCTTCTTCTCCTGTTTGATGCTGAAGAACCGGAGGAGGCAAACACACAGAGCGTTTCTCCAGCTGCCGGAGAGACAGTCACAGGATTTTTGCCTTGGGATATTATCTGCAGCATGTCTAACAAGCGGCGTTTGAGTGATGTGGGAGGAAGAAGAAGAAGAAGAAGAAGAAGAAGAAGGAGAGACGCGTGTGGAGCTTCAGGAGATGCTGCTGTTGTAGGCCTGCTGTTCGCCAGCAGACAAAAGATGTTCAACATCCTACAGACTGAAGCCTCAGAGGGCTTTGTTTTGATTGAGCATGAAGGCTGCATTCAAAAAAGATGTGCCATGTTTGTGGAGTGTGTAGGGCTACTGTTTATGTTTTCCTTAACTGAATAAACAAGCTGTTCTCAGAGGAGAATAAGGTCCACGGCACACTGTTTGAAGCTAGAAAGGTGGCAGGGTCCGCCACAGTAATTGCGGAAATTGCGTTGTCCTTTAAGCTCAGCTTGCTTATTCAGTTTGTTAAGGCATAAAGTATCAGTCAATGATCTGATTAAAATATTTCCCCTAAAACTACATAGTGCACCTTTAATATTTAAGTTAGTTATTTTTATTATTATTATTATTCTTTTCTATCTATCTGTCAGCCATCCATCGTCTCTCACCTTTGCTGCACTTTGCAGCCAGGTGATTGAACTGTGGGGGCCCCCTCTTCAGGTGCAAGTTGGATCATAACAGGCCCACACTGTATTAACCCTTCTGTTGTCTTCACAGCCTCCCACAGACCCACACCAGCTGCAAATATCAAAAACAATTATAACAGTTGAAAAAATCAACAAAATGTTTCCTTTACATACTTTCTTTTGAATCTTTTAAAACCAACCATACAGAAAAATGAAGAGGTAAACGGACTAAATGGAATTTATAAAGCATTTTTCTTGTCTACTCACTGCACAAAGACCCATCGTGCAAAAGCACTCAAACTCCGTAGCCAACATGCGGCATGCACTTTACCTGGTGAGCCACTGATCAGCTTTATTAACTTCAATGTTTTTGTCATCCAACCGTGGAATATTAGCCTACCTGATAAAACCTGCGCGACCACAACAAAATCATTATAAAGCTGATAAATAGCTCACCTGGTAATGTGAGTGCCTCAGGCAGGCTGCTGAGAGTGAAGTCTAGAGTTCAAACCCACTGTGTAGTTTTTGCTGTCCGAAAGATGCCTAAAATAACAGGGTGTAAAAACTGTCACTTGGACATCAGTGGCGAATGTTGAGAAGACGTCAAAAGAACTTTAATTCTGGCTCTCCAGTGGAAAAGTCTTTTCAGCGTCGTCAAAGACATTGATTTGGTGTCAGCGGGGAGCTCTACAACACATCCACCCAGTCACACACACACAATCACAAACTGATTGAAGCAGAGGCTGCCAATCTGCTCATTAGAAGTGACACCACGCAGTATTTCTATGCTCAGCCATTGAAGAGCACTTTAGGATTCAGTATCTTTCCACATGCAGGCGGAGTCGGGGATCGAACCACCGAAACCTCTGATTGGCGAACGACCCGCTCTACCTCCTGAGCTGCTACCGGCTGTCTTGGTAATCGTTTCCTTTTGACACAAACTGATCAAAATGAGCATAAAGCCTCAATATTACACCAAATCAGGAAATATCTCCTGGTCAAAAAATCTTAGACACATTGTTTCGATATATCGTAGTGACAGCATGCACTCGAGCTGGCATGGACTCCACAAGTTTGTGTCAAACCTGCTGACTCATGTTCTCCCAGCATGATTCGACAGCATTCCACAAAGCTTCTTCTGAGTGCTCGGCTTTCTCTCTCTTCAAGTCCCCACATAAATGTTAGATGAGGTGGAGCTCTGGTCGCTGTTGAGGAAAGTCCGGACTCCTTGGTCTTCTTGTTGTAGTTTGTGAAATACTTCCTTTTTAATGATGTGACAGATGCTCAACTCTGAATCTAGAGACGAGTACGACCAAACAATCATTCCTTTCCATCACTGGTTGTTTTTTCACTTTTCTCCGCAGACATTAAAGGGAGACGAGTTGGAAACCTCTCATGTGAGGGAACATTTTTTCGTTTTTTTTTTTCCGAGCCGAGTCTCTCTGCACTCAGGACGCCTCACCATACTCTTTCTTGCAGTCATTTTGCACAGGAAGGATAAGTTGGACCACATGCTTGTTCCAATTAAGACACTCGCTGTGGGAATTCAGGAGCTGCACCACAAGTCATGGAAAAGCATGAACAGGGCAGGAAACTCTTGCATAAAGGACCACTTTTATAACACTTGGCTGCTGTACGTGCATATTAAACTTTTCAAGTATTTTTTTGGACTAAATGGGATTTTCAAACTTTTTTGTGCTCATAAAGGTAATGAAAGTCAAAATCCAAACCTGGTTCCTCGTGTCTCGCGGTCTGGCTCCCAAATGAAAACAGATCAATAAATAATGATTACTCCCATTGCTTTGTCAGTAATTAGTCATTACCTTGATTATCTTCACCGGCCACTGAAAGTCATCCGTCCCATTATCTTTACAGAGTGGTGACTGCCAACAGAGTGGGTGCAGCAGTGGTGATGGGATTTTCCTCCTATACAAAATATATACAGCTTCAGCTTTGTGCCAGGCCCGGCGAAGCGAAAGTAATGATGGAGGAGCAGGAATATTAGTTTGGAAGAGCACTTGAGTTTTGTCCATTTGTCTTTTTAAACATTTTGAACACATGGTGAATAAAGTGAACTGTTTAAAGAGATTTGGATGCTTAATTTCTTCTGAGAATGACAGAAAGAAAATCTAGTCCTCCACCCAAGACTCTAAGGGCGCACTCACACTAGGTCATCCGTACCATGCCCAAGCACGTTTGACAAGCACGGTATGCTTCCTTGGCCCTGGCATGGTTGGAAGAGGTGTGCTTGGGCACGGTACGATTGCTCATGCACAAGCACTTTACACAATCAAGAAATCCAGGAATGTGAGAGGCCATCTATGAGCATAACGACACAAAATAATGCTAACTTTAGCTAATGGGTAACATTATCCCAGCATTTGAGGTCCCCACCCGAACTGTGACGTCAGAGGAACAAGGCCAGGGTGTGAATATGGTCAGTGGCACATTTGTCAACTAATTGTTCAAGCAAGGAAAGGTATTGTCAATATTTCCTTTATTTGTCCGAGCACTTAAGTTTTGAGGACAAGGCGTTCACAGGATGTGTGAAAACTCCTCGCCCAGATCTCAGAAACAGGCTCGAGGATGTTTTGACACGCTTTTCATTCACTTCCCTCTTAAACAGCTCCGGGAGGATGTGTTAAGATCATAAAACTTAAACAAATATCTGCCGACAGCTCCCGTCCATGATAGTGTCAAATCCACTTTTTCGCATAAATCTGAATCCCCCCTCAGCGTGATTGGATCAACACACACCTCTTGTGCGTCCAAACGGACATTTATGAAACATCTGTACAGCAAACACAAACAACCCTGAAAGGAAAAAAACATGCTGCTAAGTGAAGTACTTCCCTCGTAACTGGAGATTGTTTTTGTCAAACGCAGCGTCGCCATTTAAGTCATAAAGCATCTTTATATCAGATCATGTCCAGTATCAGGATGAAATGTGATTTAGTGGTGAGGCTGGGAAAGCAGTCCTGTCTTCTCCATCCACAGACTCCTACACCCCTTTTTTCTTTCTTTCTTTTTTTTCTCTCTCTCTGAAACTCTTTCCAAGCAGTTTAATCATCACAGCAGTTGAGGCTGAGCGGCCACAGCTCTCCATGCCGTCTCCAGCTCTAATCACCTTGTTCCACAACTCCAGCAAAAAGAAGCCAGGCAACTCCTCAGATGACCACTCTGAAAATCTCTCTTTATCCATATTTCTCAAAGCATCCTCTTTCACTGTAAGCCCTTCTTTCTTTCCTCCCCCTCACAAACCTCGTCTGACTCCTTCCCCGTGTGACGTGAAGCAGGATCAGTCACAGATGCTGTGAACTTTTGCTTGGCGGGAGACCACACCGCACTCGCTCTCCCCAGGGTGACCTTACAGAACATCAAAACGTCTGTGACGAAATTAATGAAATGACATGGGAGGGGTCCAGCGACGTCGAGGCATTTGGATCTGAGGGAGGGCGGTGGCAAGTGTAAATTTTCCAAAGAGCGCTTATGTGTAGATTTGGGTCTCACTTGTTGAGCTGCAGAGCATTTATGATGCTTGGCCTCTCAATAAACGGAGAACAGAGAGGCGGTGTGGCAATTTGAAAACGCTGAGGAGAACAAGCCCAGCTCTGTTTCTGTCTTTCCATTATAGCATTGATGATTATTAGCTTTTCCGTCTCACAATAATATTAACAGGACCTGAAAGCACACAATCATTTAGCTCTGCTTTGAGGGGACGCTTGAAAATAGGTTTGCTCAACTTTATTTAGGCATGGTGAACCAAATGACATCAATTTCTTTTATCTTTTTAAAAAAAAAGGTATCAGCAGGACAGCTTTGCCTGGAGCATGAATACATTTAACTTGAAATACACAAATGATGCATTTAGCAGCTGAAGAGTCAAATGTTTCCCTCAGCAGACCAAAAACAGAGCAAAAACAAGAGTGAACATTGGATTTAGTGCCAACCCCAACTCTATAAATACGAATGTTGCTCTGTGTCTACAGGATGCGTAATCAAACAACTGTTTGTTACAGTTTTGGGTGGTTATTTCCTGTTTTATTTTGCAGTTATGTCCTCCTGCTCACCTGTGTTCCTACTGTTCTGTTTCCCTCCTGTGTTCCCAGACCCGTCTCACATCCACCTTTTTCTTGTATTTTCTCTTGCCTGCCTTTTGTTGCCAGTTTTTCTCGCCTGGATTTTGTCAGGGATTTTGGACTTTGGACAGCTCATTAGGGCTTGGCTTTTGTTTTCATCCTGCATGCCTCTGTGTGTCTTGGTTTTAGGACCTTTTGTGTAAATTGAGACAACGTTCACCATGTCTGCTTTAAAATGTGATCATATGTCAATGTTGGGTTTGATGATTGCTTCTGCTACGGCCATCCGTAGCTGCCAGTGGTTCCCCAAAGGATGCTGACTGGTCCGAGCCACTGTGGTTTGGACACATGCGAATAGCTTGAACCCTGACGAGATGGATTCTCATGTAATCCTGCGGATCTAACCACCTTGCAAGGTAACACGAGACCAGCAGCAGAGAATATAGAATATTTTTCACCTTGAGACATGACTCTACCAACCCCAGCATCTGGCCTAATGATCTATCTCCCAATTTAAGATGTTGCTATACATTTCCAGCTGAATCTTTGGAAAGCTGTGTGGTCAATACACGCTCAAAACAGAGCCGAGGAGGCTTTAATTCAGAGAGCATGGCCGACATGACCAGTATGACAACTTAAAAAGGCAGGAAGGAGGGGCAATGCAGGCCAGATTTATCCAACAAGCTACACAGCTTTCATACCAATGGTCATAAATTAATCTATTAATCTTTTCATGAGTAATTTGTTGTATTTCCGGTCCATGGCAGAAGAAATGACTCTGCAGAGGCTGTTTAGCTCTACTCAATCATTCTCTGAGGCCTCATTTATGTATCTCATGAAGAAAACAATAAATAACACACTTAAGAATCTCTATAATTCAGCATGTTTGATGATGTGACTTCTCTGTCTTGTGTTTCATCAGTGGACGATAAGGGAACGCAGCTGAGCGTGGGACAGGTCGATATTTACGGCACATAAGAATGGGGCGTAATTGGTTGCACAAGACACATAAAGTACCCTATGCAATTTCTTTCAAGTCATAATGAACCTTTGCTGTACAACACAGGAGGCAGTTATGATGTAGATACAACTGTTTACAATAGATCCAATCGGTGCCTTCTCTCCTCAGCCTGAACAGAAGCCAAGACCAGAGGTGTTTTCAGAGGGCGGCCCCTCGGGCTGATTGCCGTCCACTCTCACTGAATACAGAGAGAAGAAACAGACAGAGAGCCGGTTCTGAGCCATCATTACAAGGAAAGGGGGGTCAATTTCACCTTGACCTGACTGGGCTGGTTGGGTAAACCCCGGTCCCCAGCTGCAGGGGGAGAGGAAATTGGGCTGAGTGCTGTGATAGCAGGTTGACAGGCCGGGACGGGAGTGGACTCAGCTGAGTAGTTATGTAAATGGAGCAAGAGTCGAGTGTTATTTTGACAGAGGGAGACCTTAGATGCTGTCTTTGCTGAACTCTTCAGGAGCGTTTTTCATCACAGGAAACCTCTCAGAGCGGAGTGGTACACAAACAAAACACTGACCTTTAGATGGACTCCGCTCTGTGATTAACAAAACGGTGACAACAATAGTACCAGTGAGAAAAGCTGACTAATGTTGCTTTACCAATAACACAAAGACAAAGGCAGGGTGGCGTGGAGCAGCTCTCCCTGCATGCTATTCAAAAGCACGAATAACGAAGCTACCAGAAAAAACATTGAAAGCTGCACATTCTCAGTCAGCAGGCCGTCATGTGAGTGTGTGCAAGCTAGGCAAGGCAAGTGGAAGGTGGTATTGTTCGGTATGTGTGTGGTGGAAAAGGGTTTTGTTTTGGCAATTGATTGTAGTCCCGTTAGGTCAAATGTCAGCGGGTTGACACAAACAAACATTGATGTAGAGGCTGTAAAAAAGGCTGAGTTGGTGTTTTTGGTGCTTCCCAAAAGTAGACAGAGAGATGCCTTTACAGAGGATTGTTGGCTTTGCAATTGTCAGTGATGCTAACAATGATAAAACTAATGCAAGAACACAAAAAGCCCATTATGATACACATATCTAAATTTGTATCAGTTATACATAAGGGTCATTCCATGACAACTCACCCAAAATCCAGAACTTCACATCATGCCATCCAACTAGCCGTCTCTACTGCTTTAACGTTGGCTCTTTTAGAGGTCTGTCATTCACACCGGGACAATTTACATGCAGTTTTTTTTTATGGCAATTATACATTTCCATCGTATGATGTTGTTCAGATGGTCAAACAGTCAGATTCTGGTCTAAACTCAGTTCTGACCAGAAATGCAGTTATTTTATTGCTTTGGAGAGCAGAGGTGTGTGAGCAGAAAAGGCAGTGAGCCAATATAAGGTGAGGGCACAAACACTAAAACAGTGAAGCAGCTGAACAGGGTGAAATTGATCCTGTGGCCCTCTGATAAATCTATGACCCAGAATCCACCTACAGACTCAGCACAGACTCCACAGTGATGGAGAACCCCAGTAAACAGTAATGACACTGGAGATTGTCTAAAAATTAAAGATTCATAACTTGAACTCGAACCAATATGAAGTAATGGGAGTGTGTTCTGATGTGTTTTTGACTAAGTGCAGGCTCTCAAGCACTCACACCAACCAACAGGTTCACCTGACATTTATTATAAATGGGATGGAGGCTGCATCGGTTCATCATCGCTCCGGCTCCTTATAAAAGCCAGAAAGTACCAACATATAAAAATAGGCCAAAGAAAGAAAACAACCTTAGAAAAATCTGTAGGAAAGAAAGTTAAAAACACATTGTTCCGCATCTTTAATTAGCACAAGTGTTTTCATTGCATATTATTATATACTTTCTAATAATGTGTTTTCACTGATAAAGGTTATGGAGAGGGACAAATCTCTCTTTTCCTATGAAGGGAGGTCTGAACCCTCCTGTCCCCTCTGTGATTTCCGCCTGTGCGTGACATGTCAACATGTCTTCCATAAATTATTCAATTCTAGGTCGGTGTTATTCTATAAATACTGAAATGTAAAGGCGAGAAGACACTAGGACAAGTGGACAAATACATGACTACACAAGTGAAATCCAGAAAGATTCAGTGATGAACATTGTAGTCATTAGAAGGGGGTAAAAGGCTAATGCTAATCCAGCCCAGTCGCCAGGATATAATGTTAGCAGTTAACGTTTCTGCAAACCACAGGTACGTCCAAGGAAGAAGTTTTTTAAAGGAGACTTGTGGACATTTCAAGCCATTTTTGTGGCGATCATAGCCAGCTAGCTATATTACCCAGGAAGTCGGACCATCTCCGTCGACGATCGTGGCCACCAAGACACAGCGAGAGAGAAAATGCAAGCAAGGACTGTTCTGTGTGGTTTTGCAGAAACGTACTCAGTTTATTCTGGCGACTGGCTTGCGCTAATCACATGAAGTTTAATCAAACTTCAGTACATGTAGATCAGTATGACACCTGTGTATTATGTTGACAAAGCCACAGTGTGACCTTGACTTTCCTCTTTTTTTCCAGTGAGTTTAAGTTTGGAAATGCAGCATTGCATGTTTGCAAAGTGTCTCAAAAATCCAATCAGGAGCAACAACACAAAGAGTGGATATATTTGTATTAACCAACATGATTTTAAGGGAATTGTTAGACATTCTGGGAATTGCATTTGCTTCTTGCCAAGAGTTAGATGAGACGATCAATACCACTCTTGTGTCCGAATAATAAATACAGCGTTTTAGGGGTGCTGGTCGGCTAATTTATTTTTTCCTTTTCACAGAGCCAGGCCAGCTGTTTCCCCCCAGTTCCAGTTACATGCTAGGCTAACCTGCCGCTGGCTGTATATCATCATATTTAACTGATAGATGACTGAGTGGTACGAATCTTCTCATACAACTCTTGGCAAAAAGGCAAATAAGCATATCTCACAAAATGTTGAACAATTCCTTTGACTGAAGTGAACTTTGAGCTGGAGGCTGTCGACATGACTCCACGCTGTCTTTAACATATCACACTATGCAGAAGACGAGCTGATCTTGTCGATAACCATGTTGACTGGCATGTCTGATGATTCACAGCTGAGACGAGCCATGACTGAACACTCGTGAAACTTATAACAGACTGGTTTAACTGTGCTGTTTACGGCCCCATCTGCTCTGTGCTGGTTCATACAGAGAGACTCCGAGGAGTCAGTTCACGCCACACACACAAAGCAGCTGCAAGACGCTGACTTGTAATGGATTTTAATTTGCAAATAAAACGGGCAAACTATTTTATTTGCACTTGTGGGGATGAGAACGGATCGCTAATGAAGTCAGGACTTCATTCGGAGGCTCTGTATGTTTGTATTGAACTGGATATTTGCTGCTATTGCCTTCACTAAAGAGAACCTTTAATCACCACACAGACGGCACCCACAACTATTTCTGTGAGTTAGAGTACTTTAGCACTCTTGATAAACTGCTACACTTGCTGTATTAAGTGTTCAAATTGGCTGAATGTGTCCTAATTTGTTGCAGACTGTTGGTTTTTGCAACGGAACCTTTTCTTTTCAGCCCATCTCAAATTGTATTCTTACTTTCTCCCCAGTATCTTGGCTTAAAAGTTTGGGAAATACACTTATTCTCTCTCTTGACAAGGGTTGAATTAGATGTTTGATACCGCTCTCATGTGTCTCCCTTAAATATGAAACTACAGCTGGTTAGCTTAATATAACATAAAGACTGGAAACATGGGAAACATCTTCAGGTGATTACTGCTCCCAGCCAAGAACTAAACTGGCACATAACAGATTTATTTTGTGAGTTTTGGAGATGCTAGTAGGAGGATTTTGTTACCTTTGAAAAGAGCTGGGCTAGCTGTTTACCCCTGCTTCACATCTTTATGCTAAGCTAAACTAACTGACTCCTGGCTGTAGCTTCATATTTACACACATCCAACTGTGCAGGTGTGTTGGAAAGTGTCACTTGAGTCTTTAAAAAAAGAAGACCCCACACTCTCCTCTGGCTCAGCGTCACAATTTATTCATTCTGCTGACGTTTCTGACCTTTTGGACCTTCCTCAAGAGTATTTCAAACAATTCTGACTGAATTTTACAGACAAGAACGTCAGAGGAATGATTAAAGTTTGATGCTGAAGCGGAAGAGTGCAGGATCTTCTTTTTTTCAAGACGTGGGTATATTTTTAAAACGTAGCTTCTTCTAAAAACAGACCTTTACAGAACCGGAACCTAACCTTGCAACCAGGACTTTTTATGTGTCTACACATTAATGTACAGTTACTCTTCCGCTATATTGAGGAAGAGAGGCATCAGTCACTCGCACGACATCCTGCCAGAGGGAGACCCAGACAGACCTTTAGTTGCAGGTAGCCAGCTGGTAATGGCTTTGTTTTAAGCTTCTGACCTATTGATTTGTCAGGTTCCTGTTTGGCAGCATGTCTTTGCAGTTGCATTCGTACGGATTTGGATTTTTAAAAAACAGAGCATCTGTGGAAGAACAAAGGAAGGAATCCTGTTTCAAAACACACGCATGAACACCTTGAACACCTGTGTTTGTGGCTGTTGAGTAGTGTTTAATACAGCAGAGCTCCTGTAGAGAAACCCAGGTTGTTTTCACGTCTTCAAGTGTTATTTAAACAAAATTTATTGGTATTCATGTGGACCCAATTTGTCTCAAACAATCATGGGTTATTGTGCAGCCCGATCACAACAGCACCAGCAGTGTATTGGAAATGACATTCAAATACTTCCTTGCAAACTTTCTTCCACTCTTTGCATCATTTCCGCCCCACTTGGCACCTCAGCGGGTCAAGACAAACTCATCAAGGATGTGCACGCGCTGTTCGACCCACATCTACTGCAGAGTCAATATGTAAAGTCCATTGTTTTTATGCTTCAGAGCTTCTGCAGTCAGCGCCGTTATCATCAGGGGGGTAATTGTACACTGGGTTGGCGAAGGACAGCTTGGCATCCTTCCAGGTCGAACCCTGCTGTGGACGAAAAGACACAAAGAGACATGCATCACGTCGCTGACTTCTGCACAGATGATTGGAGTGAAGCCCCAAAGGCTGAGAAAGAGACACCTTACCTCCACTTCCCTCCTCCAGGGGTAGACACTGATGGAAAGCCCCGGAACATCACTCCTCCCGGGGTTGCGTCTGGCACAACCGACTGGCCTTTCATGCAGGGACGGGAGCTGAGGGGAAAGAAAATCATGTACACTGGCTTAAAATTAGATGAGCCTTAATGTGCGAGAGCGCATGAAATGCAGCCGCAATTAAAATCAAATTGACCCGTTATGCGTCCATAATTACACCTCTAACCTCCATAAAACATTTCATCATCTTCCAGAGGTGGAATAATCGCACACTGTTTCGGCTGCTCCGTTAAAGGAGAGTAGAAGTGGATGTGTCTGGGCTGTGGAGATACCACTTAACACCTACACCTCTCTATTTATAGCTGCGGCAGCCGCATGAAAGCAAACATGTACAGACATACCAACATGGATATAGAATGAGAAAGTAGTCTATATATCACACGTGTTGACAGTAGGAAAACATATATTGCAATAATGTTCTCTCTTGAAATAGCACGAACAGCAGCATGAGACTAAATCTAATCACACACTCAGACAGCGCTGCTGAATCCATAATAATCTCCATCATCATCAGAGTCATGACAGTTGTGGCTCTCAACATCACTCTCACTTTTATTACTAAATGACACTCGCTGAACACCCACGTAGATGGAAACGTGTGTGTGTGTGTGTGTGTGTGTCGGACTTGTTGTGTCAGTTTTAGAAACACGCACTCGTAAATGCACGCAAAGGAAAGCCATTATCCAAATGGAACGACTCTGATTGTTTCATCTTCTCTCTCAGTGATAGCAGCAATAACAACAGACAAACAAAAGTAAACAGATGGTGGACGCGACTGTGAAATGGTGGACGGTAACTGAATACGTTCGCATAAGTACTGTACTGAAGCAATTTTGAGGCACTGTTATGATATTTTAATCTGCTACTCCACTTAATCTCACATAGAAATATTGTACTTGTTACTGCACTACATTATACTGTAGACAAAACACAACACTTGAGCTGTGTGTCCATCTAATCATTTCGCGACCCCTCAGATTGACCTTTAGGAGGGTTAGCTCTCCAATCTTAACACAATCTTAATATTATCCCATTACATTGTGACCTCGTCTATGGCCAGTTTAAGTAAAGGAACTTCTTTTGCCATTGCACTTGTGTAATGAAATGAAATCCAGTCTAATGTTACATTTTTGTATAACTGTTCATAAAACTGTTGTGATTTTGTGTCATAGTGTGTGGTTTTGCATTTAAACAGATGATATGGTTCAGTTATTGTGCCTACAGCCTGTATATGCACTACACTGAGTACACGCACAGAAAAACACAAATATCCGCATGAACCACAAAATCAATAATCCTAAATCAAAAATCTAATCTAGCAGAAAGGCTCGGCGGTCACCTCCTGACCTCCTCTAATGTTACATCCACTTATTGAATAAATGTTTCATGAATGTAAGAAAAATTAGATTTGTACAGCTGAGAAACCGAATGTTCGCTCGTGATTGATTGGATGTTTCTGTGCGCTGACCTCTGCTCTCCAGTCGAACGCTGGGTTATCCATCTCCCCGTGGTCCATCCTGTTGGGCTTTCTGTGGAGCCAGCAGAGAGAACACACCCATAATCATCATTAACAACAACATCATCATCATCAGTTAAATAAGCCACAGTGTCATTATAGTAGCCAGAGCTCACATTGACAAACATCTTTTCTTGCATAAAGCCAGAAGGCAGACAGCGACTCCGGCTACGAGCAGCAGCAGTCCGATGGCGATACCGACGTACACAGAATCTAAACGGGTAAGAAAAACCCTTGATGAACTGCAGAGACGTTAACAAGGTATGTAAATAAACTCAGGGGAGACAGCTTAATAGAGACAAGCAGGGAGGTGCAGGTGTTTATTACCCAGCTGTGTGTCCTCTGGTGTGGGTGTCAAGGTGGAGAGAGACGGTTTCTCTTTCACGTGGCAGCGGTTGCCCGTCCATCCCGGATTACACCTGTGATCAGACAC
Organism: Pagrus major; assembly: GCF_040436345.1. Lineage (NCBI taxonomy): Eukaryota > Metazoa > Chordata > Actinopteri > Spariformes > Sparidae > Pagrus > Pagrus major. Next base: position 19,640,301 of record NC_133233.1, read on the forward strand.
CAGGAAACAGTGAAGTGATGGAAAGGACGTGGTGTGCAGCAACTGAAAGTAGCTCCAAACAAATGCACTCTTTTCTTTCTATTGCTTTAGTATTGTTTTTTGAGCCCTATCATTAATGCTCAAGTACACCTTCTTCAGCACCACCATCATGTTCGAATTAAGTATTAAACTGGATGTTACAGTATACTATCATTTTTTTTTAGTAGGTTGAGTCACGTTGGCATCACCACCAACTTGGGTAGCAGAAGCCGAACCTTTCAACAATTCATGCATCACTTTTAATGGTTTGGACTCTCATGTGCAAATTATTTTCACACGCTCTCAATCGCAGCACATAGTTGAGGTGTTAAAGTGATAAAACTGGCTCAGGTTGGTGCGAGTCTTGTTTTTTTCAAATAAGCTGAGCTACTGCACAATCTTTCTCTTGTGTGTACCCTCTGGCAACTGTTTCTGAGCGCCCTTGGCTGGGAATCACTGTAATGCAATGCTAGTTTTGGTCTTTTCATGAGATTAATTGACAAGAAGAAAAATACAGAATAGAACTGGTTTTATCCTTTCAAATTTGATTAAAACGGTAAAAGTGAAACAAAATAATATACTGAAATAGACAGGAACATAAATCCCAATATCTGTGATATTGCTATTCTCTCAACATTTCAAAAAAAACAAATAAAAAAACAATCACTATCTTGACAAATGGAGCAGATTTATCTGCAGGACATCCAGCATGGAAACACAGACTAACTGCAGTCTGGCCCTGTCTCCTGAGCTGCATCTTTCAGAAAGAAAGTAAGTTCCTCTTCTCCCAGACGGAGACTCTGCTCCAACTCAACATCTGTTCAGTATCAACTTGATTTCTGAGCATCATTGACCTTCTAATAAGAAACACTCGGCTCTCGGCGAAGCCAGACTGAGTCATTATCATTCATAGGGGGTCAGGGTGTATATATTGTGTGACAGTCCGGCTATGGCAGTGGGCGGTCCCTGGCCTGGTTCCCTGGTGGATCCTGCTCAGCAGAGTGGAGGAACGTGATGCAAATACTAAGCCAGAGGTGCCCTCCGATGCTGGCCTCTGGTTCTGCTACAGCAGGGCTGTTATCAATGCTGGAACAGCTACAGAAGCTCCCTACCACACTGTTCACTGAATGGCAGCGGTAAAGTCCTGTTACATAATGAGAGGAGGCAGCGGTGGTGGCTGCATTGGGGAATGTTGGACAGGAGGATGAATAAAAATCAAACACAAGGAGGCTGAATGAAGAATGAGAGCGAGGGACAGGCGGCAGTGAGATATCTTTACAATGCAGAGACACAATTTCCAACCGAAAACACATTTTTCTTCCGGCCAACCGAAATAATGTCAGTATCATAAAAATAAAAAATGGTCTTCAATTCTCCTTTTTTCACTCACTGTCTAAAGGGGTGTGTCTGTTTTTGATTGGCAGCATCTGGCAGGCTGAGCTCCGGCAGGGTAACGAGTAAACAAACTTGCAGTTTACAAGCTGTGGATAGATAGTGTGCAACCAAGCAGACCAAGGAGCAGGCCCAGAGAACAGTCACCTCTCTTGCTCGTCATCACACCTAAACCTCGCCAGTAGCTCCCCATACGACGCTGATTGGTCCAACCTACTGTGGACCAGATGCAAGTGCATAACTTGAAGCCTGGCAAGGTGGATTCATGAGGACACGTGATCACATGATCTCGCGAATCTAGTTCCTGGATTTATAAGACACCAGAGAGAAAAAGCGAAGATAGCGTCTACTGAGCCCAATGAGATGGCAAAAAAGTTTTCTAGCTTCCATATTTACTGGTTATGTGGCCACTGAATATGCCTGAAGCTGTCTCTTTTATAACAGTGGTCTATGTGCTATGTTTACGCTGCAATACCACAAGTGGCCACTGGGAATAAAATGGAGGCAAGGCTGAGTGGCCCTGTCTTGTCAAAGTCTATATACATTCATGATGTAGTTGCTTCGCAAGGAAAGTTTCATTACTGTTTTATGCAAATAGGGTTTAAAGTGAAGCAATTTGATTGGCCGGAAACAAGTTCTCAATCTTTGCAGACGGAGGACAATCAGTATTATTATGAATTATGCAAAGATAGGGATGGATATGTATGCAGTAGCAGACAAGAATACGTGAGATTTAATTTCAGCTGGTTGAGTTTTAACATTTCTTCCTGGCCGTTCCAGCATTTTCAGTGGGATTGCATATTCAATAATACGACACTCTGATTGCATTTTGGACACATTGTGCAGTCAGTTCTGTGACTTCAGTAAACAACAGTCTTGCCTGTTGTACAATTCACATCCAGCCTGTGGAAGAAGCAACCGTCTGACAAGAGGATGGAGAAATGTGAATCTCTCATTGAGGATTCACTGGAGCATAATGATGTTAGCAGATCCAGCAGCGAGTCTCGTAATTGCATTCTTACTTTTAGAATAAAATATCTCATTGCAGACATTCCAAGCTGCTGAGGCAGAAACAACTAGATTCATGAGCTTCCCAAAAAAAAAAACCTCCAACAGAGCGATCGCAGTGTCTGTCTCCAATGTGTTTCGACTATGCCAACACGACGGCCTCCGAGCACATTTATCTGTTGCGTGACTTTTTTGTGGTCGACCCACTAAGACCATCGGTGGCGGGGGGCCGTGTTTAAATATTGACCAGGAGAATCCGTCAGAGATTCCCAGGAAACCCTGCGCTGGTGGATAAATGAAGGCAGAACCACCCGGGTTAAGCTGCGGGGGATAAGCAGATTCCCACATGCTTCATGGAGCGTGTCTTTTCCAAGGAAAGAAACAAGACTGATGGGATTTCCATGTTTTAAGTCTCACAAAGAGCGATAAAGGATGGGAGGAGGAGTGCGAAGAACAGACATGACACTTATCTTTGTTTGTGCATGTGTATGAGTGTGTAGGTGTGTGCAAGTATATTTACTAAGTACTGTACTTAAGGAGGTACTTCTGCTTTACTTGAGTATTTCCATTTTCTTCTACTTTATATTTCCACTCTGCTACATTTTGGAAGCCAATGTTGCACTTTTTACTAGATTTATTTGATTACTTTAGTTACCAGTTACTTTGCAGATTACATGCTGCATCAGAGCCAAAGTAGATCATTTTTAAATACATTTATTTACTAGGCAATTGGATAAATACATAAAAAACACTAAAATACTGAACCATTAATTTGTCCATTAATCTGTTATAGTGTTATTTAAGAATGAAACTGCCAAAATCAAAAATAAATTAAGAAATTAATAAATGACTCAAAAAAGTTTTAAATTTGATCTTGATTTTATTATTTTTTATATATTTTATTTTATTTACTCTTCAATTTGTTTTACCATTTTCGTTATTAGTTACTCATTTTTAAATGTATTTATAGAATATTTTTGTATTATCTTGCAAAATGCAAAGGGAGAATAATACAGAAATAAATATGTAAATAGATGAGTAACTAAATTTTAAAACAGAAATATCAATTTATGTCACATTTTATAAATTAATTATTGCCAACATTCGTGTACAATTTTATTTATTGACCATTTCTTTCTTTATTTACTTTTGATTTTGTCAGTTTCAGTCCTCCATATAGTCCACAGTTTATACATACCAGTAAATATACCTATTATTTACTTTTACTCATACTCTTGATACTTTAATACTTTTACTCGAGTACTATTCACACGGCTGACTTTGATGTTTGCTAAAGTACCATTTTAACATCTTTAAATTTTTAGTCAAGCCTTTTGGGTACTTTTTACAACACTGGGTGTGTGCTTTTAAGAATGTGTTTGTCTGTGTGAAGGGGAAGTTGAGCTTACTTGCAGACAGGCCCGTGTCTCCCCACAAGGCATGAGCCACGATCCAGGCAATACAGACGAGGACACTCTGGAAATCACACAAAAGAAACTGACGACTGAATATTTTATAGAACACACACACACACACACACACACACACACACAAAAGAAAAAAAACATCCGAAGCTTTTCCTCTGCTCTCGTTCTGTGTCAGCCGCCATCATCCATTTGTCTGTTCTCCTGACAGGAAACAGAAGCATGTTGCAGCTCCGACAGAAGAACATGAAATCAGTGAATTATGTTGCCGGAGGAAACGTAGCACTGTTGAGCGTCATCCATTAACCTCTGCAGAGAGCCACTTTAGCACATCTTCTTCCATCCTGTACATCTCATGACAAATCTTCTTCCCAGCAAAGGTTGTGTGAGGGTTATCAGGGTTGCCTGTTAAATAATCATCACGTTTGAAAACACCATTATGAAACCCTGACGTTCTGTACAGCCTTGATAAAGTGACTTTAGCTTGGCAGGCTAAATGCAAGGTTTGGTCTCATTCCTGAAGAAGGCAGGAAAGCAGAGGTTTTAATGGATTTTGGCAGCTCGCTGTAACCGTTGAGGTGTGCTTTGAAGACTAAACAGCCAGACTTGAACACGTCCTGGGAGTCACTGCTAAGGCTGGAAATGAGCAGGCATGAATGTCGTTTTGGCAACACTTGAGTCAAAGCTGAGGGGTGACTCAGGAGAGAATGATATGTATAAATAGGAAAACCTATGCATTCAAACAAAATCTTGTCTTTTTCTAAACAAACACAGCGTGCCATCCAGCTGGAAGGTATTTTTAACTGAGATGGAGAGCCATATTTAAACTAAATGTGACGATAATTGAAGTCAAAGCAGTGGAAGAACAAAACAAACCTGATCGAAAGAGAACAGCACAGATGGAAATCAGACTATGCTGAGGCAGAGGGTCAGGGTATCTCTAAAACCAGTGTGCCTTTTGAGCTTCAAGGTCGGGGGAATCATAAAATTGACTGTGCTTAATGGCAGAGGGCTCAAAAGGAGATGGTAAGTAAAAGCATGTTACCATGGCAGCTGGACTCATCAGAGTGAAAAGGCAGACAGTCAGCAGAGTGGTCACAGCGCTTCTGAAGTGGGATACAACCAGGCGAACCTTCACACACCAGTTCCCCCAGATCACACTGCAGCAGAGCTGGTGGAAAAAAATATGAAAGGCAGAGACGGGGGAAATTGGTAAAATATGTAGAGGGGGTGTATTTCACAGATCACTGTGCGCATGACACAAATGAGAGAAGAGAAGTTCTGGTGCAATAAATGTCCCAGTTCTTCCACCAATATTCAGTTCTGTCTGTATCTAAAACTGTCACGGCTGTATCGATGTACTCCAACAAGCAAAAATCAATGTTAGCTCCTCTAACAGGCTAACATCGGTCCTAAACAGAAGAAGCATTTTTGGCACTGTAAACAAACCCAATGGTGGAGGATTAAAAAAGAGGAGATCGACAAAAACCAGATGATCAATCACGGAAAAGCAGATCATAAAGATAAAAAAATAATACAAATAAGGGTACCACATGGTTTTATACAAAGAGAGGCGCACTGGCACCAGTCAAAAATATACTTACAGCAGCTGTACTCATCCTCTCCGTCAGGACAATCTGGGACGCCGTCGCAGCGCAGTATGGAGGGGACGCAGGTGTTGTTTCGACACTGGTAATGTCCAATAGGACAGCTATCCTGTGGAGGAACAGTACCAGGCACCACAGCGGGACAGAACTCTTCGTCAGACTGGTCGGCACAGTCCAGCTCTCCATCACACCTCCAACTCTCTGGGATACACTGGAAGGAGTACGTGCACTGGTACTGGTCCACAGCACAGGTGAGAGGCTGCGGAGTCACCGGTCCTGAGGTGAGATATCACAGGGAAGATACATGCACGATTACACATTCATGCAGAGAGCTTGACACACCTTAAATCCTCTTTTATCCATTCAGTTCACACACAGCCAGCATCCTTGAGAGAGAAATCTTTCTCTAAGCAAAGAGAGTTATGCTGATGGTCTGTCGGAAATCACAAGAGCTGCTCCTTCAGAAAGTTAGCTGAGGACGCGATTCAGGGGTGGAAGGAGAATGTCGGGGTGGGAGTGAGGAAACAACACAATATAAATGTAATTGCTTTTCCCCCCCATTGCCCTCTGTGCCGTCCCTCGGCGCTGACCCAGTCTCCACACGGAATTTATATGGACCTAGAGGGCAACAGGCTCCATTAACTCACTACACTCTCCCTGAGGGTCCACACAATTTATATGGAAACGGAGCAGGGGAGCATGGATGTTGGTGGACAGAAATATGTGGAAAAAGAGGAAATAGGAGAAAGTGAAGGATGGAAAAAAATTGCATGAAAAATGAGCAGCAGTGCTGAAAGGACAGGAAATGAGGAAAAAACAAGAGGGTAAAATGAAGTGCAAGGACAAAAAAGAGACCAGAGACGAAACTTTACCTTCCACACACTCTGCGGCGTAGGAGATGTCATCCAAGGCGATGTCTGTCCACACGTCTCCACCCACCTCGGCCTGGAAGGTCACTCTGAAAGGTGCCGGGTTTGACAGGATGACATTAGCATATGTCCACTGGTTACCGTGGTTTCCAGTGGCTGCCCACATCAGCAGACTGGTGCCACTTGGTCCAACAGTGTAAACCTGGTGAGGTGCAAAAAATGACATAAAACGACATAAGAGTGAGATGTTTTGTCGATACAATTAAAATGATGTCCATGAAAGAATGGTTGCATCCCTCCAGTAGAGTCCACCGATACAGCAGAGTCAGAGATATCCTCTTTTTTATTCCACACGTTCTTCTTTTCAAAACCTGGTGCCTACATTACCCACAATGCACTTTTTTTAAAAAAAAAAATCAGATTACTTCCTCTGGAGCCACAAAAGGCTTTAAACTACTTTTCACACATGCAGTAGTACTTCTCAAGACCTGTAAACACTCTGTAATGTGTCAAATGTGTACCCTCTAACATGATTTAGTTTAAAACAGCACGAGAAAGAAGAACACTGGTGCCATTTTAAGTGATAGCGCATTTGTGAATATCTAGTGTACAGCTGCATGTAGTTTTTTGCTATTTTTCAGTGCACATCATACCTCATTACTTTGTTTTCTAAACATTTGCTTATTGTTTGTTGTCTTGAAATTAGCCCAGTTAACAAAGGCACCTAAAAAAGACATTAAAAGATGGATATGATAATCAAGTTTGCGAGGTGACGTGCTTTGATGGATTATTTCCTGGCAGGGAGACTTTCATTTCTTCCTGTGGGTGTCAGGTGATTGACAGTAAGCAAAGGGTAATGTAGTGAGATGCTCTGTAAAATAGGGAAGAAATCTCTGACAAAAACAAATTAAGCCTTCAGGTTGACTGTGATGGATCATCTGACAGTAAGAAAAGCATGTTTGGAAGCTTGATGTGTGACGCGAACTAACACAAACAGACTTTGAATTATTTATGGAGATGTGGCTCAGGTTTAATCACCTTCAGTGTTCCCATCCTGTCAGAGCCGTGCATGTAGAACCAGAAGCGCAGGTGACACAAGCCAATACTGGCTGGAAATGGACTCCTGGTTGTCACCCTGGCGATGTCGCCCTCCCTCTGAGTAGCTGAGTGTATGTACAAGAAGCTCCCTCCACCACCTTTGAAGATAATAATACAGCACAAGCACAGAACATATCACATTTTTAGTACATTTATGTAACGTATAAGTGGTATTTGAGTGCAGAATATCCACAGCTAAACCCCTCCTCAACCATCCAATTTCAGCTTTTCTGCAGGAAAGAAATAACTTTCCTTTCTCGGATCCAATATACATGATATTTGGACAGAAGAAAGTATTTGTGCTGTCGTGAAATGTTGTAGCCCGCAGCTAAAATCTGCAGAGAGCTTCTTCAGCTTGGCTGGGTTCGGAGATGAGACGGCATCCGTGTGAGGCCAGAACAAAGTGGGAGTTTTCCACATGAGTTAAAGGGGATTTGAGGCCCTCACAATCCACAGTGCACAGAAGCTCCCACTCACAACACTGACTTCTTCTTCTCCGACTGAAAGAATAAAAATCAGAGTCTGTGCATTCATTCAGATTAAAGCCGTTTCCCGTGTTCACACATGTTGCTCCATCATCCAACTTAGTGATGTCATGCGCACCTCTTGCCCTTGTTACAGATGGTTTATTGATCTGCTCTGGAGTGAGATCATGAGTTCATTCTATGACACAGCGTCCAGTGTCCAGATTCATCTCTCGGATCAATAAACTCAACCAGCCAATCAGAAGTGGGTGTTATCTCACCAGCAGCCGGTACAAGGAGGCATAAGAGCTACACTGTAGACCGGGACGGTTCACTGAGTGCACTGTCAAAATGAAAGACAAGCTGCTTTGTGCTCAAGTTTATGGTCAATTTACAAAGTGTGTTGGAGGACAATATGACTTGTTACACACACCATCCTCCAGTCCAACATCACCTACACGACATCAGTGCATCTAGTTTAAACACGACAAATCTCCCAGAACAATGAAGAATGGCCATAGGAAGGGTGTTTGTAGACTACAATATTTGTAAAAGGCCAGTGAATTGAATGTTGATATAAGTTTCCAAGTATTTAAGTGCAGCGAGGCACCCATGTAATCCCTCTCATGTGATCTCATGGGGAAGCAGACATAAACAAAATGGAGATTAGCGTGGTGCAGCAACTTGCTGTGAGAAGAAACACAAAAGCACAAGGTTAAACAAGTCTGGTTGGGTGGGGTGACGCAGGTTTTGGATTCAGTTTTGTCCTTGACGTGGCTCTGCAATAGTTTTGTGAGACAGATTAACTTCTACACAAAACTGTAATTTGATTTTTTTCCTTCATTATTTTCATGCTGCTATCGTTTGTTTATCAAGGTCGTCCTCCAAATGTCAAGAGTAATTCCAAGCCAGACAACAAACAGAAGAAATACAGACAGCCAGTGTACAAAACGATAATTAATGAATGCAAATTACAGGTCGCATGGAAATGAAGGTTTACATTGCCCTGTATAGATGAGTGTAACCTCAGCACCAGTGAGGTGATTCATACTTCATCCTTCACGTTTTAATTAATCAGTGGCAGAAATCATGTTTTGATACAGCAGCATGACTGTACACAAGATAAACAACAAGTCCAATGCTGTTAAGCTCAGTTTGACTCAGGCTGACATTGATCAGGATGTTTTATTAACCCTGCCTTCACACGCCTGTCGGAGGCTCCAGTTCCCCAGCTGTCAAGTTGTAATTACAAAGGCGCTGCACTGAGCTGAGTGTGAGCTGAAAAACATGGAGGACATCAGAGGGGCGCGAGACATGTTTGTTCTTAATTTTGATTTTGAAAACGTTTTTTTTTTGACAGCATTATTAATCTTTTAATTCAAAAACGAGGCAGAAAGCAAACACATGCAATGAGTTTTGAACAAAAAGCAGGACCCTCGATGGAAATGTGGCGGCATGAAGAGGTCAAAGGTCAGAAAGTCTCTCCAACTTGTGCCTCACAATTATTTCTAAAACTGCCACTTAATTAAGACCTGAGGGGATATTCTTATACTGCGGTTAGATTTAGGGAACAAAAAGCACTTTGGTTGAGGTTTGTGAAAGATCGTAATTTCAGTTAAATAAAGTCAGAATCAGAACCAGATTGGGCTTTATTGGTACTGTTGTAAATGGTGCAAGAAGTGCAAAGAAGCAAAACAAGTAGAGCAGAGAAATAAAGAAATACTGGATAATCATGCATACATGAGGTGGACAGATGATGTACATTATACATGTGTACACAAATTATGTAATGTGTGTAGGATTTATGACAGTGCGTGATGATATGTGCGTGTACATAAAAATGAGGTGTCATGCTTTATGTCACTTTTCAATATCTGACCAAGATGATGATCCTCTCCCAAACTTAACCTGTGAGCTCGTAAACATAGCTATAAAAAATATGAATTATTTTGAGTTGACTTGAATGCATAAAATGATATTAACGGGAAACAAAATGAACATTTTGATAAATTCAGATTCAAGATTTTGCTGTGTTGCTAAAAAAACCATAGACTGTATAAAACGTAGACATAGTCTCTGTGATGTCACCTAGAGGTTACTGAAGAAGCTGGCCGCCACCATCTTGGCAGCATCTGACTCAACTCAACTCACAGCTGATCCAAAAATGGGCAAAAACATGGAGCCTGGGCAGCCCGCTTGACAGCTAGTTAGACAGCTAGCCGAGAGCTGTCACTCAAAGCACCCTTTAATCATGCATTACTTTAAGCATTAAAGTGATACTGATTGATTGATGATATTAATGTAATTTCCAGGAGACAGAGTTAGCAGCAGAATGGATACCGACCAGGACTGTGGTCAGCGTGAGGTCCAGCTCCTGGTGTCTCAGTGCATTGGCCGAACCTCCAATCAAAGTCATCATCGGCTTCCTGAGTAAGCTGGCAGCTCTCCTCCCACTTGGTTTCATCCATGTTGAAACTACAAGCGCCTGGCAAGCCGAAGATGTGCTCTGCGAGGGAGAGAGATGAAAGAAAAGAGGAGTTCAAAGTTGTTTTATTGCTCCACAATAAGATGGATCCACTCCACCACTTCCGTGAAACCTATTTCTCATTTCCACTCACCACAGTCCATCTCATCCGATCCATCAGCGCAGTCGGCCTTGCTGTCGCACACCAGGTGGGACTCGATGCAGTGGCCACTGCGACACACAAAGTCTGTGACTGCGGGACAACTGACCGGCTCCACAACATCTAAAACACACACACAGACAAACTTCAGAAGAGATTTGAGGGACATGCAATTATGAAAGATTTAATCTTTTTTAGGACAGGAAACTATGTCCCCTTTTCCTTCAGATGAATCTGGGAAAACGCTGCGATGAACAACTGTGTCTTATTAAAGCCTTCCTGTTCTGTGCAGAGGAGACAGTAAACAAAAGCAGACGACGGCCTGTCAGGGGAACTCAAAGCCTCGTTCCTCCTGCTCCGCCTTGTTTGAAACAGACCAGAGAGGAAGGAAAAGAGATCAGGTGGAGTGCAGACAGCACATATAACTGCATTATGTGTGTGTGCTCTGGTAAACTTCAAAGGCGGGGACATTGAAGATGACTGAACTGAGCAAAGAGTGGAGCGTCGTTCCAGGAGGTCAGCCGGGTTAAAACCATCACAGGATCAGCTGAAATCTTCGCGTGCCCTTTTAAGTTGATGGAAGTTGTGCATCAGTGTCATTTAGTTTAGGACAGACATCTCAGTATTTACATCTCTCTATGTAAGTGTGTTTGTATATTTATGTGTTGAACTGAGCCAGGAAACATCCCACATGGTGTCCATCCTTGTGCCAGGTCCTGTTTAATGTGAAACATCTGTCTCCGACATTAACATCAAACGGCGTCGGTCATCACACAGAGAATCAAACTCTCTCCTCAGACACACACCATCTCTCTCCTTCTCTCTTTCTCTGCTCGTACTCTGTGTGTGCCAGCGGCAGAATCAATTTCACACCCCAAACTATCAGTTAAAAAGATCATAAAATAATTTCACAGCATATTTATAACTGAGCTTGTGAAGATGATTCGAAGTATATTTGATAAAAGAAGGACGGAGGAGAGCGAGAGAGAGGTTTGATGTCGTTTAATTCACATTATGTAATATCTGTCTGAAAAGTTCAGATTCATTTTCACGCCACGCTTGCTGATATTCACCTGAATGAGTAATCGCATCAAGAAAAAACCCTGGATTTAAAGGGGATTACATCGATTGTTAGGGTACTTTTTTGGACGTTTCATTCTTGCATTTACATAGACAGTCAATTTACGGGTTCAGTAATCTTCAAAGACGAGTTTAAAGATGAAACTCAACGAAAAGTTAGATATGAAAGAAAAGAACATTTTCTGTAACTATCAAAAGTTTAGTAAAGTTGCTTTTAAATTAAAGAAGCGGGACGTTTGATTTGTGCTGCCACTCTGCACCGCCACATATGAGTTTGTTGGATACCGGTGACTCTGTGATTACTTTGCCAGGTGGTGAGATTTTTGGCTTTAAAAACAATTTTCCACTCCAGTGCTCGATTTGGGAACAATGAAAGTTCAAGACGTGTCCCATCTTCCCCTACCCACTACATTTTAACACCTCCTTGATTAAAGTGCCGCAAGGTGTGGGATTCAGTCACTGTTTGGGCATTTCCTCTCAGCTGCAGATGTCGATAAAAAGTTCAGATTCCTTAATACCCTACTAATGGAATAGTTTTACTTTCTGTTAAACTCGTTTAACCACTTTTTTTTTTCCGGAGAGCTGGATGACGAGATCGACAACTCTCATATCTGTGCATTAATGATGAAGCTAGAGCCAGTGGGGTGGTTAGCCTAGCTTAGCATAGAGACTGGAAACAGGAAGCCAAGATAAGATATACCATGTTAATTAGTTACTGTCAATTGCTGCAGCACCTCCATTCACCCTCTGTCTGAATGCTCAGTTTGTCCCTTTAAGGCCCCAAGGCTAAGGCTTTACAAAAAGCCCAGTCTGCTCTGATTGGTCAGCTCTCACAGGCCTGAGCAGGCAGCTCCCCCTATGTTTCTACCTTGGCTCTGCTGCTGAGGGCAATGACTGTCTATTTGTGACATCACAACCTTACCGAAATCCCGATGGCTCGTTTGAAGCCTGGATACAGGCTGTGTGCATTACTCGGTGGATCGAGCATTTTGATATTGTCACAGTATCTACGTATAAAGGACCTCGACCTGCTTTATTATCAAAAAAGACACACAAACCTCACTTCTGACAACAAAGCCCTCATATAAACCATTATAACATTACCAAATCTAGGATCTGCATCAGATTGTACTCATTAATAAGTATCAGTCAACTAATGGCTTATTTTTTAAGCAAGAACCACCCATTATTCTATGAATAACCCTAACTTACAATGTTAAAGAAAGAGAAAAACAATTTCTTTAGCTGTCCCTTTATCTGAATCCACACCAAAAGTAAATGGGCTCTATTCTGGACTGAGACCCATCCTCCATCCAAGTTTCATGGAAATCCAGTCAATAGTTTTTGTGTAATCCTGCTGACAAACCAACCAACAAGCAAACAAACTAAGAAACAAGGGTGAAAACATAGTGGAGGTAATAAGATTTTGAGGGCAGTTGTTATTTGCAGAGGGACTGAGCGAGTTTAAAAGTGTACGACTGAGTTTACCTGAGAGAGATTCGTAGTGTGATTTAGTTTTTTGACTATTTGTCACTTGTGTAGTTTAGCTGACATAAGACGCATCTGTCTAGGTTGTCAAATGCTGTTCACATAGTTTTATTCCAGTTGATCTTTAAAGCTTGTTTGTGTATACTTTATTTCAGTCTAAAGACACAACACTCTCACATCACATCACCTACTTGGGGAACAGTCTATGAACTCCAGATCATCCAAGGCAGCTCCTCCACTCACGTCCCTCGAGCGAATCCCCTCAAATATCACCTCAAAGTTCCTCAGCTTCCTCAGGGGGATCTCCACTCGGTTCCAGTTATTCCCTTGATGCCCCGTTTTGTTCCACACCTCCCACAAGTCGTTCTCTGTCTGCGGAGAAGAGCAGCATTGACACAAAAAAATAAAAATGTGGTGCCATTTCTGGTTCTGAACGTCAACTCTAATATCATCATCAAGCGTATCAAAGTGGATTCAAAGCTGCGGCAGTGATTATTGTCAGAAACATATCCATCAAACTTTGAGTATCATTGAGTTACAAATCAAGAGAGAAGAACTTGAAGTTAAATTCACTTTTGGCCTGAGTGCTGCTGCTGAGATCCATCTAAGGGGAGTCATTAAAGTCTCATTAGCATAACATTGTAGTAATAAGTTCCCCTGCCTTGAGACCTGCTATTGAGAATGAAAGCGTGCTCTCCCTGAGTTATGGTAATGGGCTCTCTCATGCCACATGTGGAACGTATTAAAAGACAGACCGATGTGTATTCCTCTGTAAGTCCTCTCCGTCTTTTCCCATGGTACGAGGCCGGCACTAAATCATGACTAATACAGCTTTGAAACAAACGAATGTGACTTTGAAAGGGGTTTAGTGTATGATTGTGTTACGAGCCGGCGGTTTTTAATGTCATGTCAGGAGCATGAATGGGACATTTACAAAGTCGTATCACATCGTATTAAAGACGCACTGTTTTGACTCAAGAACACGAGAAAGCAGAGCAGAGCTGGAGGAAATGGTTACTTGTAAAGTTAACTGTTATCCATGTCCTTTATTAAATTTTAACAACAGCATAGAGGTTATATATATATATCAAGGATCATTGAATTTGAGACCGTTCAGACAAATCCTTTTCGAAGAAGGATAAAAGGGAATAAAGGAAGATGGATCTGAGCGACACTAATATCCTTTCTGCAGCACTGGCTTCAGTCAACAGTAGAGCAGCGGTTCGATTTACAAAAGCATGAAACAAAGCATAAAACTAAACAAAAAGGATAAAAGGATTAGACTGGTGATATTTTATATCACGCTAACAATGACATGATCCTTCTAATACCCATGTATCCAAAGCCTGATAGATCTTATTCCTCAAAAATAAGATAATGAGACTTACACTGGGTTTTGAGTCGATCCAACGTACATGATCCTGCAGCTGTAAATATGCAGCTGTGCGCCAAATGTGTATTAATCCGCAGCTGAAAAAAGGCCTCGACAAATGCACTGATTTACTGCTACACTTTTAATTAAATGCCCTGCTAATGATGGCAAAGTTTTCTCCCAACGTTAGTCACATTCAATTTTATTTTGTTGTTGTTTTTTGGGGCTTATGTGGACCATTGGACTCAGTTGTTTGTTGACAACAGTGAACTCCATTCCTGTTAGCCAGTGTTGCACACTGTTGCCCGTGTGTAGGGGGGCACTTCGATATATACTTCACATCCTTTGGATTTTCTTGGATTCTTTTAGATAGAAATTAGTTCACAGACTGTTATAGGCTTCAGAGAAAGTCAAGGAAGGTTTAATTTTTTAAGTCACATTATAATCTGTTTACACGTTGACCATACAGAGCGATTAATAAATGTTAATTGCCTCCTCTGATACCTTCAAGGTAGGAACTAATGGGCTTGAGTGCCACAAACAGGGCAAGGAAGTCATAAAGTGCTGAAAGAAGAACTAGAAAGTTGTTTTCATAGGATTTATTGATAGTGAGAGAAAAATGTAGAATATTTCCGTCCTTAGCGAGCCTGATGTGTCACATGCTTCTTTTAACAATTGGGCAATCAAGAGGAGGTAATACGGATCGAGACGTCCTTGCATCTAAATTACATCTTTTTTGTGGAAACATACAAACCCTCGATCTTCTTTCACGCTTGAGGAGATTGTAGTGATTGTTAATATCAACTTCAGCGTCAGCGTGACTAGTTAAACCACAGACTGTTTAATAGAGGAAAGAATAGATTTAACAAGCCATTCTCCTGAAGTTCATGAGTGTAATATTAAGACCGGTGTAACTCTGCAATAATTCATGATGGCTTCCTCGACCTCGGGTCCTTTTAAAGGTGACTGCAGGTCTATAACATCACATAATTAATTCAGTTTTTAACACAGTGTCATGATGAGAATCAATCAGACGTTCTGCACAATGCAGATGAACAGGTAAACACAGTGAATTCTCCAGGTATACATGACATCAAACTTACTGTACTTGAAGTTGTGGCCAGAGGCTTGACTGCAGTAAAAGAGACGTGGTCTAATGTACTCAAAACCAGAGGACAAGCAATGTCACATTCTACTCTGCAGTTTGAAAGCCTATTAAAATGCACCCTTGGGTGAGGCATGCACAGCCTGTCTCCTCTGCTTTACGCCAGTGGAGCCCTGGCTTGAAATAATCTTGTTACTGTGAGAGTAGAGCACAGATTAATAGGCAGCGTTACAGCAGGACTTATCCAGATTTATGTCATGGAGTAAAGGCTCAATCCATAAAAGAAGCCTTAGAGCGACTGACTAGTGTATGATACTGGCATATGTAGCTCAAGCTTGATGTCTGGGTGGCATTTTATTCCATCAATGTGATGGTTCGCTTCCGGAGCTCGCAGTCAAGGCAATGTGACCATAATTTCGGTTTGGATATACATTTTCATAATGTCCTATATTATCCCCTGGTGACAGTCAAGAGGCACAACAAACAACGAAGAAAGTTGTAATCATAACAAAATGCTTATTTTACTGTACATTTTAAACCCCCTATGTCTTTACCGTATTCTGAATGTTCCACTAAGCTGGAATCCAATTTGTATTCATGGGTTTTTTGTTTTATGGAGCCGCTGGCAGCTGTCTCTCCGTCGACTCACCTTCAATTCAGAGTGCGAACCACTTTTTTTCTACTCAGTCTCTGCTGAGTTAAGAGACGTTACAATGCTCAGGTGATAAAGTCCATCAAGAAAATCAAGAAAGTTATTATGTTTGTCATGTGATATTTCTTTTTTGGTTGAACATCCTGTCTTTGGCTGACTGACAGGTGTTTATCAGCCACTAAGTGCATTTACTCAAGTACCGTACTTAGGTACAATTTTCAAGTATTTGTACTTTTTCTGCTATTTTATTCCACTACAATGGCAAATATTGTACTTCCTTCTCTACTACATTTATTTGACAACTTGAGTTACTAGTTATTTTGCAGATTTTGTTTAAAAATAGGAATTTTAATGGACAAATTAAGTCCCAACCTTTGTGATCCCCACATGCAGTATAAAAGTAGAGTTTACTCCCAGAACAAAAGACGCATATTTGCTGTTTCATGCTTTCTGTTTTATTTTAAAACAATCCCCAGCTCCTGACACCTCACTTTGCTCCTGATAATAGTTTTAAAGTAAAACTGAAACAGCATGAAACAGCAAATATGTCTCTTTTGTTCTGGGAGTAACTCTCATAAACATCAGGTGGATCTCCTTTCATCACATGCAGAGGTAGAAGAGGCATACATCAAATAACATATCATCAGACTGCACATTATGCAGACATCACATGCAAGTGGTTTCATAACTGTCTGCCACACCACTCTCCTGGTTCACTGCCAGACCCTGCCTGCCTCTGTCCAGTCCTCGCCTACATGTTCGGTCCACCTACTGCTGAGGACAGTTATCAGCAAGATGAGCAACGACACTGCTTCAGTTCACAGGGCTGGTGATATAAATAGACAAGACCGTTGAGCCGCTTGTGGACTTCACAGAGGGAAACACTTGCCAGGTAAATATAATCCCCTCCCTCCCACTCTGTGACTCTGCTGCCCCACTGAAGTCTCTGGTGTCATTACCATAACTGCCTTTGTTCTTCAATCAACCTTTAAAGGCGGCTCACACTGCGTTGACGTGGTGATTCTCGCATAGTGCGCGTGAGAGTGTGTGTATTTGCAGTCACGCCTGCGCAAATGTGCGTTTCATGTTTGTATTCATGTAGCCGATTTGACTCAAGGCAGCATCGGGGCTATAAAAATGCTATAATGTTGTAAATTACAACACAAAGCAATAATCTGTGAGTGCTAACGACTTTGAACCTTCTAGGTCATACATGCACTTAACATCATTTATGTCTCATGGGAGACTATAGGGACATAAAGCTGAACTGAGGCACACACACAAGACGGAGATCAGACAACACACACACCCCAGTCGATGTCTGAAATCATATACGGCGACCTCTGAACTCACCACCCTCCTGTCTGTGTCTGTGTCTGACTGATTCCACCGCCTCATTTTCATATCGAGAGCTCACCTTCTTTAAAAGGCCAAACATTACATTTTCCATCCATATGTGAACAAGGAGGACATGTAAAACAGTCCACATGCATTCATCATCTGCTGCCTCTCACAGAGTCACAGAATCAATCAAACAGCCGGTGGGGTTGACTGAGAGACCGGGCAAATCCTGCGATTTGAATTTCTAAGAGCGGCGTTATCCTGTCTGCTCCAGGCTTGAATGTGAAATCAATAGAACAGCAAGGAAGAAGAGTAATTACATTCATCTACATCTACATCTACATCCACAGGTATATGAGCAGTATATGAGACACAGCATGGATGAACATTCGCAGGAAAAGTCCATTAAAGTTTACGTTTGCGGACTTCGTTTCTAAACTAACGTTAGCTACTGTGAGAGGCGCTGAGAAGAAGCACTGGAGAATATACATAAAGTCACATCCCTTCAAAAAATGACGTCTCTCCTGATTGAAATGTTTATATTCCCTCTGCTGGTCTGTCAATCACCTGTAAACCACTTTGAACTGCACTTACTTATATTAAAGATTGTTGTGGTCTCTTCATTGGATTTGTGACAATAAGAAAAACACAGACTCACCCTTTAAGACATATTTTAGTTTAAGGTGCTGATGGAGGTTTTACCTACTGAATAAATCAGATTTTCTCTCCTAAAAACAGTCCCAACATGAACTCCGTTGCCTTTAAATTTTGGCTGCTGCAGGCTGAAACGGTGTCAGTGTCATTCCTGCGAGAGTAATGATATGCAAATTGTGCGAGGTGGGACATTACCTCTTGCTGTTTGTAAAATTTACATGATAACTTGCTGACCTGTTTTCCAAAATGCATAAAACAGTTTCTGCAGCGCACACAAGGACACGCTAACAATCACCACACGTGCTCCGCATTTCTGAGAAATATCTGCACGATCACACACCTCTGAAGAATGAATCTACTCCTGCACCTTGACCTTGAGTCGTAGCCGACAAAGTTAAATGAGAGCACACAGACCACAGGATGGAGGCAGAGTAAATCACAGCAGAATTTCAATGCTAGCAAGCTGCGAGCAGAAATCTTAATCCCTCAAAGTCAACCATGCATGCACAAACTAGATGGCTGAGTGCCTAACAAGCAAGAAGCCTTGAGGACTGGCAGCGCTGGTGTATGCCCAGATGGTGGGGGTGGGGTCTCTGTGGGCCAAGGGGTGACTGCGACCGCCATCACTCACCTCCAGCCCCCATCGATCAAAAACACAACAGAGAGATTGACAGCCTCACCTCCCTTTTTACCAAATTACAGAGACCACCAGACTGCAGCACTAATATGACGAGATTACTGTCTACATTAACATGATTTAACATAATCAGGCTTCATTTCTAAATGAGTGTGAGCACATCTCTCGGTAGAGAGCGGTGGAGGGTTTATCATCATCATTTCTTATCATAGCAGAGTTAGAGATGGTTTACCTTGATCAGCAGGCGGATTGTTCCTGTGGCCATGTGGGAAATGTAGTACCAGAAGGAGAGTTTGCAGATGGCGCTCGACTCTTTAAAGACAGAGCTCCTAATATGAGCTTTATCGCCTTTGAGTCCCACTGGTGTAGCTTCCAGATAGACAAAGTGACCTAAGGGAGAGGAGACAGAATAGACGTGATGGAGGAGAAGAGCAGCGAAGAGGCAAAGAGCAAATATTTCTGTATGGACACCCCTCGCAGCCGCTGACAAATGACACCAAGGTCACGAGCAGCGTGGTTGGGGGGTGAGGGCGAGGGGTCATAGAGTAATCCCTGACACATCCCATAATATCTCACTGCCTCTTGACACCCAGGGACTACTCTTATGGGAGAAAACCTGGACTATAACTTAAGGATTACAACTTTCAGATGTTTAGGAGGAGAACCTCCATTAGAGCCTTTCGTGTGTAAATGTGCATACGTGTTGATTTATTCATGTGTATCGAGTCCTGCATCAATCACCTGAAGGCTCACCTGCTGTACATTCACACACTGGGAAGTAGCTCATTGATTTTGCTACTGAAGTGGCTAGAGCATGAATTAAACATTGTGGAGAGCTACTGCAGCATTTTGGGTTTAACAGGTGGACATTTTAAAGCCAGCTCAGTTTGATTCACTCTGATTATACAAAACCAGCCACAAGTGAAGGTGCACCTGTTCAATATGTTCGATTGTACAATGGAAACTCAAAAAGGAGGCTAGAACAGTACGGAGCTTCCCTTTAAATGAAAAACCTTGAGTTAACGACATTTCACGACTTAGCCGACTGTCACGTACCAGTTTCATCCATCAGCGTGTGATCATACGGAGGCCGTATGCTTTTAAAAGATCCAGTCCCCAGCGTCCAATCAAAATTATCCGCCCGAGAGCTCTTCCAGCCACAGCAACCGTTCTCAAAGGAGCAGGAAGTGCCACAATCCCTTTCATCAGTGCCATCGCCGCAGTCATCTGTGAAGTCGCAGCTCTGCCCCGGAGTGAAACACCGGCCATTTTCACAAGGCAGGAAGCCTGAAGGACAGGAGCCTGGAAATAAGACACACACATTAAATATCACTCAAACTTCTTGTGTTTGTTTCCCAACATCCCAACGCGTTTTACAGGGAGAGATCAGGGGTTAAGATTGTGACGAGGGACATGTGCATATCTCTGGACTCATTTTTTTATGTTGCAACTTTATGTTTCTCAGTTTCGATTTTGTGTTGTGACAACGCTGTGCTTACTGTATAATCTAGTCAGGTTGAGGCATAAAAACCACTTAGGGTTCGGAAAAGGTCATGTTTTGGCTTAAAATACCTGGTCCAGTGGTTTCATACTAACAAATGCTGAAACACCAGCTTGAACAGCAGTTTATCCAGCTGTAACGCCAGTATCCCCATCACCACCCGACATGAAAGTCAGCTCATATACATTTCCTGTGAACGTTATATGACATTTAATGTACAACTGATCTGGTAGCTTCCTACCAACAACGTGGGAGTGGTATCTTCTTCTTCTCTAAGTCTCTGCAACAAAGCAAATAAGCATCGCTCCAGAAATGTCAAACTATTCCTGTGAGGCTTGGAAATTGCAATAGATACTGTTTTTTTCCGGTAAAGCTTCTACTGTGTGCTTCACTGGATTTAACAGCACCAAAGAGGTCGCTATTAGCTTCAGATCATAAGAAGTCAACTCAAGAGTGGGGAGACCATCTGCATGTAGCATCAGGGTCTCTTTAAGAGGCTTAAGAGGACAAAGGCGCATGGGGCTATAAGCCCAAATCAGTGTATAACAGGGTGGCGGTGCTGGAGGGGGGCTGGAATCTGCTTCTTTCGGCGCCAGGCATTCCAGCAGGGTCAGTGCTCAGCTTTGAGGAGTGTTAGAGAGGGAGATGAGGCATGATGAAGAGGGGTGGTCCCTGTAAGTAAAAGAGAGAAAGGGGTATAAGTCCCTCCTAATCCTTTGTTCCTCTTCAGATGCACAGGACCAGAAGCAATGTGCCCCAACAAAGGCACATAGGAAGCCAGGAAGCCACGGCTCCCGACTGTGAAGCCCGGCTGCCTCGCCACCTGATGGGAGCATGTCCTGAAGCCGTACATGGATGAAAGAGGCTAATTATATCTCTTTACGTATGTTCTGCTACTGTGTGGGTGTAGACTCATTCATTAGTCCTCATTAATTCCACGACATATCTTGTTACACGGATAATTCAGGGCTCTGCATTGCTGTCTGTAATGTGACCTTCACACCAGGGTCCCACACTGTACTCATACAGTATGTCAGTCACCCTGGGTAACATACTGCCCCCTGGTGCAAAGATACGGCTCCAGATCCAGAGTATAACTTCTTTAATTAAAAGTCTGACGGATAAAGTAAAGCAAGTCATCCAATCATCCATCATGTTGTCTTTCCTCTTATATCTGACATGTTTCTGTTTCATTAACACGTTTTATCAGACTTCCTCCTGTTTTCTCTTAATCATCCATAAATGAAACTGAAGCTTTGCTGTTTTCCTGCTGCACTTCACCTCCTCCTTTTAAAAGGTACAGGGTCATTTATTCGTCATTCTACAACACAGGGTTGCAAAACAAAATGAAAGTTTGTAAACTCCTTCACGCTACACAAATTACAGAACATATATACAGTAATTCATATAGAAGTTTGCATGGACATGGAGTGCATCTTTTGTATCTGCATCAGGGTGAATGTAAACAGCTGAAACAAGATGGTGATAATGTGGTCGGCATCTTTATATTAGGCCATACTTTGACAGTGTGTGAGCACCAAGCATCGATGTTGCAAACACAGAGTCCACCTCTCCTCGTCCCGCTGTAGTCCTTTGTTCAGTCAGCTCAGAACACAGTCTGCCCGTCAAGTGCAACAGCTTGATCCGAGATAATGTGGTGGAGAAATCAGTCTCTGATTTCACATTGTTTGACCAGCCCATTTTGTCCATTTCCTCTTCCTGTGACCGGACATTAGCCAGGAGCGGCCTTAAACCAAGCTGGATTAGCATGGCTCTTATTCTGACTCTCTTCCTCCCTGGGGCGGTCCAGCCGGCCAGGTTGGATGGTTGAAAGACACCGTGGGCTGTGATGGTCTTAAATGTCTGCTGCTCTTACTCAGAAACACCCGCTTTCTTCTCTGATGATAATGACAGCATTTGTGCCATAAGCAGTATGTGTTTATCTTCATACGCCGCTGTTGCATAACGTTCCTTTTACAGTGATGGCATCAAAACCACATTTCTCTTACGGCATGTCTGATAAGTCGGCCTCATACGCAGAAAGTGCCTTGTGATCAGATGATGTCAAATTCACAGCCATCACAATGAAGATTAAATTGAATTTATGAGATCAGAGACCACTGATGATAAGAGGAGGACAGAGAAGAAGACGAGTAAGAGTGCTGGCTTCATGTATCTGTTAAAGTAATAGCTTTTTGTCATTCTGGTATACACTGAGTGGCCTGGGTTTTTTAAACTATCTCAGTCTAAGTTTGATCGACATGTTTTTTACTCAAGGGGTCTGGTGGTGACTACAGACAGAGAAAATATGCTGCATCAGAGCCAAATGAAATTAATTATTTTAGCGGCAATCAGACAAAACATTGAAACTGATAACCGGAACATGCTAAATATCGGCCCTGATAATTGGTCTTGCCTGAGTTAGTGATGGAGTTGCAATAATTGGATTATATTCAGAGGTGTTTCTAATAATCTGGCCTATTTCATGAAAGTAGATGGGAAGGACACCCCTCGACATAATGTTGCCACATTTAATGGTGCAGTATGTAAGAATTTTACTTTAAAACATCTTAAAACTAACTAAAAATGATCAACAGAATGTGAAGAAATATCATTTTTGACGTCTTTGCATTATATTGCAGAGACATCGACTAAAGTTAGCATGCTAACCAGCTAGCCCCAGCAGTTGAAGGCTCCAGTCAGCTATAGGACCGCTAGCTACACAGCTAACTGAGCTAACAGCAGCTACAGCCTTTAACTATGACCTCACATATCAACAGATTGTACAGATGTTTCTAATAGATTTCTTCAGACATGAACAGACTTACAGAAAGAAAAAAAGAAGAAGGAACAAGACAGTTTTTCTGGTGGATTAAAAAACTTATTTTGCCATTTGAAGCTTTTATTAATGATCATCATGAGCTCGAGGAACATCTCCCCAGTTCTCTTCTAGTGATCGAAATAAGTTCTCTCATCACTTTCATTATTTATTAGCTAAAGAGCCCATTTAATAAAGTCTGACAGTGCTCCAGCAGGGCATGGAAAGATGTTAAATTGGGACTCGGCTGTGTCTAAAATGATTGCTGGATGTTATTTTTCTTTTCCGTGCAGTTGGCACATACAGTACATAGTAGTGTCTGGATGTGCTGAGCCTATGTTGCAGGTATTGGCCTACAATGTCTTGTTAAATCCGATATAAAATGCCCAGGCATAAAAAAAACACATGCTCCACCACTCCATGATATAATGTGTTATAGAATGAGGCACTGGAGGAAAATGGCCCTGAGGGGGTTCAGTATATAATTACACTTCCTGCTGTCTTTGGTCTCATCAGTATTACTGTACATCCTCTGCAGCCTGCAGCAGCTAAGAGTCTTCATCTTGGCTTGTTTTAATGGCACATGATCTTCAATTCACTGCCAGGGCAGCGGTGTCAATCCCTGTCTTAACCTCAAAGAAATACTCCTCTCTGTCTCTATTCTCCAGACCTGCTTCCCTTTTTATTTCCATCCAGCTTTATTTGCTCTGCTTTTACTTGTCCTGAAAGAGTTCCTGTCATGTTTTGAAAAGGAAAAAAAAACACTTCTGCCCTTTCACTGTGGCATTATGTTTTCTTTCTGGTTTTTCTCAGCCTAGTAGCTCTATACACCTGCACTGTGTTGGTGTTCGGGCAGAAATCTGAAGTGCTAATATGTTAAAAACTGGACAAATAAATATATCTGCATGGCTCCATACCACTAAAGCTTTGTGAGAAATGCATTTGAACAACTTGTTCTGGCAGCCTTCAGTTTCAACGTGCTGCTCTGGACAGAAATAACACTCGAGTATAGGTGGAGGCAGCACGCGGACCGTCAGCGTCAGATGATAACTGTGGGGAGATGCTAAATGTAACAGCCTTAAAATGGAAGCAATATTAGCGCACGGAGCTACGTTACATCCCAGCGAGGCCGAACTGCTTTAAAGCTCTTTAGTGACTGATTAGCAGCCTGACTCTGTGGGAGTCGAGCTATTAACTGTAAGCACGAGTATTGACAAATGCACGGAGACGGTGAGGCAGCGATATAAGTTATAGAAAGACACATCCGTAAGGAAAATCTTCACTACACATCACGCTACTGCCACTGAGGAGAAGCCTCCATCTTAAAATGACAAGGAGAGTGATGAAGGGGCCTCACAGCTTCACAGTTTCATCCCTCCATGAGCACAGACAATCCAGAAACTCGCCCGTCTCACCAGCATCCAATACAAGTGAAAGGCAATAAATTTAATAGGCCAATTATAGCCACAGTAACACCAGCAATAAATCAGCTCTTGTTCTTTTCTCTCGCCTCTTAAAGAGGTTCACTTGTAAAGAAGGAAAGGGATGCAGAGCAACATCAGATGAATATACCCCAAGTATGAGATAAAGATAATGATGGGGCTTTAGTCTGGGCTTAGACGGACAATGACAAACGCTGTATTGAAGTGTTTTTTTCAGGAGTTGGAAAATCAGGAAATGTTCATAATTTTTGCTTCACGTTCCAAGAATACTGCATATTGATTGTGCTTTCTCATCATATCTCCATTTTATTCTGGCAGGAAACAGGATGAAAATGAGCAGCTCAGATGTGAAAAACGTAGATTATGATTATTGTTTGGCTCAAAATCTTAATTTCATAACTTTATACATTAAATAAAGAAACCTACTTTGTGGAAAATTGAAGATTTTAAAAGTTTAACACTCGTGAACGAACTGACACGTGTTTTGGTCTTGCCCTACGGTAAAGGCTAGCTGGATTTAATCTTGTTTTCTTTATAAATATTGACTCACTTTCTAAAACTTTCCAAGTTTAACCCTCCAAATGAAGACAAGGTTTAATATACCAGCAGCCAATAATACTCTGATTGCTCATATCAGCACACTATTACACTGGAAGTCTTCAAAAGTGCAATTATCTACATTTGAGTACAGCAATATCTTTCCAAAGTCAGGGAAATAATCTAATTTGGCACTTGGGACGGCCAAGTTCATTTCGCACTGTCAGTCATTATGAAATATTCTCATACAGGAGATCAGCCCCTGAAGGGAAACAGTTGCAGGTTTTGACTGAAGGCAAGAAGAAGGCTGCAGTCCCAGCTTCTTCTTTCAGGCACAATAATAGAAGCAATATGTTCCAGCTACACCCCGGCCTTCATCAGAGCTCCAGTCTTTGAAGGAAATATACTGGAGGTTTATTACTGCTCCACAACAAAGAGCCGGGTTTTTTTTACTGTAGTTCTTGTTTCACAAGGACAGTGCCTTGTTAAACCTCACTCTTTGTCTGCTGGACTTAGCTACTACTGTGAAATTTTGGACTTATAATAATATTGTATTGAAGCTGTCAGAGATGTGTCACTGCGTCTCATCGCCAGAGTCAACAATAGTTTCTCATCCAGCTTCCTAATGACAAGGGGGACAAAAACCCTTAGCAAAAGGTCACTCATCTGCCAACTCTCATGTTTCTCGCGTGTGTCGCACGCTTTCACACCGCCTAAACAATTCTCACAGCAAAGCACCACCACAGCAACACACTGGTCACGCACTGTAACCCCAGGTTCTATGAGCACTTGAATAATGCTCTGGTGCATGATGCGTATCACAACGTCGATCGGACAGCTGTGTTCTGTGAAGAACCGACTCTGCCTCTGATTGGCTTGGTTGGTTAGGCGTGAGGAGTAGTGAGGGTCATAATACAATGTCCATCTTGTCCATGTTGATCTGGGATAATTTGTTTATGTTCATCCAGGATCATCAGCATGGGTTTGATGGTCCTAGATCAACATTAGATGGACCATTAGACTCATCCATCTAATCATGGGTCCTAATAAGAAAATTTTACAGGCCACACCCAGAAGCAATGGCAGGCCGGATGTGGCAGGTCAGATCGAACCTTATAGCGGGCCAACTTCATTGGCAATCCATCCATCCACTGGGATAGAGACAGTGGACTACCTGTCTGCAGGGAGGGCTGCGGCTCCATATAAACCCGGCTTGAACGACTTGGTTTCGGTACACCGGTGTTTGCAACCGGGCTGCTCATTGAGGGGCAGCCTGTCCGATCTCTCTCGCCCGGAGACACTCCAGCAACGAAGAGAGGCTCCAGAGGAGAAGCATATAACCCAGAAGAACAGCAGCTGGATCAGTCGATGAGTGCGGTGAGTTCACTGGGGAAACTACAGTTCACAATCCCCGTTATTAGCACCACTGCTAAGCACGCAAGGAGAAGTTGGAAAATAAGATTCTTCCAGACGGACCAATCACAGTCGTTGCGGCCCGCGTCACTGTGGCATGCAATTACATTTCTGAGGAGGCTCCGGCATCGATACAAACGCAGATGCATAAATCAAGCTTGACAAAGTGACATTTTGTTCCACTAGAGTGGAAGAGGCATTTGAAAGAGAGAGGAGGATTATAGTAAATCAAATTTGGATATAATGTGATGGATAAGAGTCCTGATATTAATACCAAAGAGATTAGTCCCTGGAAAGTAACAACTAAAATATTCCAAGAGCAGTTTTTGTTCTTGCTTTGAGTACAAGGGGGGTGTCAGGTAGGAGGTGGGGAACACAGTTGGACCAGAGAAAGAAAAAATACACAAGCTTAGCATATAAATAACAAAGAAGATAAAAGGAGAGTACCTGCAGGAGGTGGAGGAGTGATGTCCTCTACTCCAGCTGAGGAGGCAAGCAGACACCCTGGAGAGAAAGTAATGTCATCCAGGCAGATGTCACCCTTTGGACTTCGGCCCACCTTGCCCTCAAACATGACCTCAAAGTCCCTGGTGTCGCTCAGCGGGATCTCCTTCATCTGCCAGTAGTTGCCCTGATCTCCCGTCACGTTCAGAAGGCGATGAAGGCGTCCTTCGCTTTTCCTGAACACACTGAGGGTCCCGATGCCGTCTCCGGACATGTGGAGGTAGAAACGCATCTGGACCAAGGAGGTAAAGTAATAAAATATTGGAACTGTGTGCAGGTGTGATTTTTCACTGGAAAATTCTCCATAATACAACACAGAAATATAATGTCTTCTTTGGCTGCAGCTGCTTTCTTTTCCATTATGTTTTTCCACTTTTACTTTCTCCTGAATAAGCATTACTCCACTAGAATATGAAACCGAAATAAGACCAAAAGTATGTGCATACAAAGGTAATTAAATTTAAATCTTGTCACAAGATCAATGCACTTTTTCCTTTCACTCTTCTTCTTATTAAAGCTGGGAGAGAAATTGTTTCCTTCCATCACCCCACACTGAGGCAGTGATACGTTTTATGTGTTTCCTCTCCAAATGGAGGCTTGTTCACGAGCTGCAGCGGCACAGCAACACCCTCCATCTCAGGAGAGAGATTGCCCGTCCTCCTCTCCCTCTCTCTTCCCCCTGCACAGCCCTCCCTTCAGTTTAATTGGTGCCTTTTTGCTGACTGCATGATTGATTGACAGGTCAGGAGTGGGATAAGACAGAGACGACAAAGAGCAAACCGCACAGTCAATCAAGACATCCATCCTGGGAGAGCATTGGGCTGACAGCTGCACGCACACACACAGACACACACACACACACACACACACACACACACACACGCACACACTACAAACTGCCAAGCACATACACAAAGTTTAGTTTTCATTTGCAAAGGCAAGTGAGGCAATTGACATCAATCACATGTCAGTCCACTAAATTGCCAACCAGGAGCTGCTTAGCTTAGCTTAGTATAGGACTGGAAAAATATTAACACGTTATACATTTTTTGTTTGATGGTCCAGCACGTAAGCCGCCCTAAGGCCATGATCACACACGAGACTCGTTGATACAGCTGTGGCCACTTTATAAATGCCTTGTCAAAGCCTGTTTTTGTCAACACAAGTGTCATTGCTAGTTTCAGACAAACACAGTTGTCATCTTCATGCCAGCACCCGCATTGTGCAATTAGCAGTTGTGCCTGTGCCTACCTGGTCGGTCTTAAAGTGAGGTGTGGTCAGGCTCACTCATGGCGCATTGCTATCTTAAGGCAGCAGAAAGGGACAGCGACATAGACGAACAAAAAGCAGGATATTTTTCCTGCTATATAAAGGACACGATTCAGACAGTAACATGCGCCTACACAGGCGGGTTCACAACACGAACACACTCTGATCCTGTGATAAGAGAGGCTGCTTTCAGTTACTGTAGACATTTCCACGCACAGTAATGTCACTGCAACAAATATCGTGGCACATTTAAGAAGCAAAACTAAAAGCTGAAGAGGAAACTGAATAACACTTACAAATATAAATATATAATATAAAACATTAATTCGACATAAGAAGTATCTTCAGCATGCACCAGTAGTTAAAATACGTCATGCAGAGACAGATGGACACATATTTTTTTGTGGAAATGGAACAAACTGCAGGACGCTTTCAAATTAGATTCACAAAATACATTTCAGCATTCATGTCAGCGAAGCTATAGAAGTGCTGAATTTTTATTACACATTTCAGTGTCTTCAATTAATTCCATCTTCTCTGACTTTTTGCAGTTTTTCATGTTTACAGTTTCGTGATATCCGTTAATTTTAGGCCATGTAGTCGATGCAGAGCCTGGAAAAATGACCTTTGTTCTCAGGGGAGCATCTCTACAAAAATAAACTGTCAATATATTGATCTTGTTCTTAAAGTTATCATGTGTAAAATAGTGGTATTATGCTAACGTGTGTTCCACTTTGTTCAAATAGCTCCTCCCTGACCCCCTCCCTCTGCTCTTCAACCTCCACCTCACC
Source organism: Pagrus major (assembly GCF_040436345.1). NCBI lineage: Eukaryota > Metazoa > Chordata > Actinopteri > Spariformes > Sparidae > Pagrus > Pagrus major. The sequence continues at coordinate 19,669,409 of NC_133233.1, forward strand.
TTGCACTGCGAGCTCCTGCGACTCAGTAAAGGTCCTGTTATGCGGGCGGTGTCTCCGGCTGCCTGTGGGAAGGAGCTCTCCAGGTAGAGGTAGTGCCCCGAGGGGTCCCTCAGGGTGTGGTCACTCGATGGCCCTGCGCCAACTGTCGGAGTGCTGCCTGCTTTTATCAGCCAATCAACATCGTCCTGTTGGCTCTGACGCCAGGAACAGAGGTCAAACTCAAAACTGCAGCGCACGCTGAAGCCCTCTGAAAGACAGCAATAAAAAGAGGAAATCGATCCAGGCTATCCAATTATCTGAGAATTAATCTTCCTTAAGGGTGTCATCGGTCAAACATTAGAGGAGGCCTCACTGCAGATGTAGGGGTCCTCGTCAGAGTTGTCCCCGCAGTGGTTGATGAAGTCACACAGGTTATCCTGAGGGATGCAGTAGCCGTTAGCGCAGGCGTACTGCTCAGGTGTGCACGGCTGGTCTGAAGGAAGAGGAGGGGAGCAGTACAGGAAGCTGACATCATCGATCACCAGGTCGCCCATGTAGCTGATCCCTCGCTTCGCCCTGAATACCACCTGACAAAAAAACAACAAACCATCTCTTAATCCTGTCTGTCATATAAACATAATCACAGTTTTAGACACCAGTTGATGCTTAATATCATCAGACAGGCACTAAAGCAAAGAGCTCTGATGAGTGATGTTAGTCTCGGGGCAGTCAGTTGGTGAAGTGGAGGAAAAGAGCACTTCAGCTGCTGATTGGATGATCAGTGCAGATCTGAGTCTGTCTGCTCTGACAAAGGTTAATGAAAATGTCTAAAGGCCGTGGTATTTAGTCAAAGAGACGACTGCTCTCAAGCCATCGGGGCTGACACAGGATCTCTGTCTCTGTGTGGCCACACTGACTTGGAACAATCTCAGCAGCCAGACACCATGAAGGGATTGCAGCTCTGATTACTGTCACACTCACAAGACTCATTAGATTGAATTAGACTCAATCAATTCGTCATTGACCAAGTCTGCGTGTTCAATTTAGCCTGCCGTGACTAATATTAGGCCAATTACATTGATGTGTTTGGTCGTCTAAGAGGCTGTCCTTCACTCAGACTCAATGTCAATGATCCGAATCACACATCTCTGAAAACATCATGTCAAAAGTTAACTCATGTGTATCCCAACATGTAAAGAGTCTTAGACACATCTGAGAGTTAAGGAAAGTAAGTTTTGCTGTTCAAGCAGCAGTTATTGTCTTTGTCTCAGATACTTCCGGCGATAATTCTGCCACTAAAAGCAGCAGGTGGTTCCCTGATAATAAAACAAGTCATAATAACCACCGTAAAATGTTTTATGCTTCTTGATACATGAATCCTGACTCGTTAAAGAAGTTGTTTAAACATTTTAGACATTAAAAAAGTATCTGCACAACAGATTCAATCTTTTCTTAGTGTGTGATAATCAGGTGAAAGTAAAGTACATGGAGTCATTAGCAATGGAGCAAGGAGCTCATGCCCTTCAACAAAACCATACTTAGACAGAAAAAATTAAATAAACTATATACATTTTACAGTCTGACCTGCTGAATATCGGGCGCACTGGTACAACCAATGAAAATGTTTAGTCGACTTGAGAGATTTTTGGGCGCATGTGCGACAGTCACACCCTGGAGCCCTGTTGATCAACTCGTCCTGAGTAATTTGATAAGTTATTTTTTATAAAGTTGAAGTTGAAGTTATTTGGACGTTGTAGAAAAAGGAACCTTAAAAGATGAAGTTTGGAGTATCACCGACTACACAAAAAGGTGTGATATGAGCCGTTTTATTGCATTGAACCTGGTTATATAACATATCTGAAAGTATTTCTCAGTGATAAAATAAATTTACAGACCTGAAAGTGGTTTGACAACCCCAAAAACACTTCTCCTCGCCTCCATTTGTTGCCTTGGTTACCGCTCTGAGACCAAACCTCATGAGAGACATTTCCACGTTTCCAAAGCACCTACAAATGTCGTGAAAACAACAGATATGAGTTTTGTGATAGAAAACAGTTTACAGAGAATTACCTTTAAGTTCCTTAAATCTTCTTACTTGCAGTGATCCGACTGTGAAGCCGTTCATGTAGTACCAGAAGACCAGAGTGCACTGTGGCCCGGTGGAGGAGATGACAGGTGTCTGGAGGTCAGTGGTTTGACCGTAGCCACCATTCGAACTGTCCGCACACATATACCAAGCCTCTGGACTGCCCCTGTCAGAGGAAACACAGAAAGTACAGATCAAGACCATCATTATGTCCCCAGCGGTGACTGTAAGCAACAACTGAGAGTTTGCATCATTATTGGATCACTGGACTGTTTTTCTTGTACATAAGTGACCCTTTATGAAACATGACTGTCTAAGGAAGGCCTCTAGACATTGACTGCTTTGATGGTGCAACACCTTTTTCTACTCAGAGTACTGGTGCACGTTTTTGAAGGTGGTTTTGATGTTTTTGCAAAACATTCCTAGTCTTTTGTTTATGAATTTTAGGAAGACGAACAAATGCTGCTCTCTTCTGCAAACTGAATTTTGGTTTCCTCTTCTACCTCGAATAAAATAAGGTAGTAACCATGGTAATAACAATAATGAATACAATGCCAAAGTTGTTCAAGTGTTGCTATCGTCTAAATGTCATTTCAAAATTGAGAAAAAAGATTGCAATTTAGATCGAGGGGTCATGATTGTGATTAAAACAAGGCTTTAATGTTATTTTTGGGGCAGTTCGCCCTCCCCTACAGCTCACCTTCCCTTGTTGATACTCATCATCTCTGTTCTCTATAACCTGCCAATCACAAAAACTGCCCACCAACAATAACACGAGTACTGCTGTAATTGCCTTCCAGACCTCATCCGTATCCTCACACTCTCAGCCCCCGTTGCCTTTATCTGCTCCAACCCCCTCTCTGCTCCTGCTTTATTAAATTCCCATAAGAGGTGTGGCTCCACTTGGGTGAAATAAGAAACAGCTTCCCTTCTCCATTTCATTCTGCTCGCCTTATCGATTGAGAGCCAGTCAAGGCTGCTGCAGGCATGAGGAAGAAGAGAGTTTCAGGCAGAGGTGATGAAAGAAAAGATAGTGTCTGTAGTTCTGGCTGAGGGGAGAAATTACTGAAATATAGTGGTCAAAGTGCACCGCCATTTTCTGCTCTCACTGTCCACTCAATAAAACACAGATAAGGACAATGAGGTCACTATCCGCTATGGATGGACCTGGCTCGCTCAGCTCACAGTCATTTTTTTCTCTAAATGTCAGTGAAATAAAAATAAAGATGCATAAAAGAGAGAAAAAATAAATTATCCTCAGTAATTGCTATGACTTTCTACTTTCTACCTCTTCTGGAAATGTCGTCCCTATTATGTACTTGTATCTGGATGTGTGGACAATAAAGGTCTCCGGTCTTCTTCTTAGATGTTATTTATCTCTATAATTTTAGTGACAGAGGCATGATTTTTTATATTTTGAGGTCATCAAATTTGAGTCATTTCGTCATTAATCTTTCAACACAATCAACAGAATAGATGTTGGCAAAGTACGTTTCTGCAAATCCACAGAAAAGTTAAAAATGTATGTTTCTTTAAGTTCAATTATCAATTTTTCTCTTCAGTCTTTCTCTTCCGTCATGGTCTGGTTAGGTTAAGGCTCAGAAACAACTTGGTTAGGGTTAGGAAAACCTTAAAAAACACGGCTGGATATTGTCCGATGTCTCCTTAAAAATATCCAGTGGTTTCACACCTACAAATGTTGAGATGCAGGGTTGAACTGCAGTACTTCCACCACCATGATCAGAGTATATTTGCCAATTTTTGTTAATCAACTAATTAATTAATTGACTTGTTGTTTTAGCTCTAAAGTTTTTGCTGGAACACAAATTGTTTGCAGGTACTCACAGGGTGTGGTCGTTGACAGGACGGTGGTACTGCTCTCCATCATGAATGCTCTCCCCTTGGTCAGGTGACCAGCGAAATGTGTGGGTTGGGACCAGAGATGAGTAGGCATTCATCCAACCACAAGTGTCGCCGCCTTCAAAATCACATTGTTCCTTCACTGGAAAAAGAGAAAGAAAGAACAGAGAAATTGGAAGGAGTGAAAGAGAAAAGAAATGCAATAATTCAAGTTTTCTTTGTAGAGATTCTGAGAGGAGATAAATGTTTTACCACAATTTAATTCATCCGAGCCATCAGAACAATCCTGTCTGAAGTCACACACTTTGCTGTTGGCTACACACTCCCCATGGGCCGCACACACAAACTGTCCATCAGGGCAGCTGTGGGGCTGGACTGTGGGTGGTGGGGTGGTCACTGCAGGGGTTGTGGTGTTCGGCGTGGGGAGCTCTCCTGGAACGAGAGGAGAATGAGGTAGAAATTGAAAATAACCTATAAAGAACTATCCTCTATTTTGTGTCTCTGCTCGATAATTAACTGAGTGTATCTCTGCAACTACAAGGTCTATTTGAATAATCAAGGTATCATAATAAAGGGAACACTTGAAATAATCTACCATTGCAAAACATCTGAACATTACCTCTGCCAACTTTTATGCTAATAAAGTGAATCAGAACAAAATTAGAGAGGTTTTAGTACAGAGCGCTCGGGCATTTTGGCATGTTACCATAGGTGCTCAAAAAATAGCACCATTGGGCTCCACTCGGGCTTAACAGGTAAAAGGAAGTAGGCGAACATTAAAATTCCCCTAAAAAGTTCATAAATATTTTATGGCCTAATCATTTACCTTCATACGGCTCGCAGTTCAGAAAGGAAAGGTCATCAATGGCAATGTCGCCATTAAAATCATCTCCGACTGTACCTTCAATCAAAATCTGGCAAAAGGGAAAATGCAAGTTAACACAATAAAATATCAGTTTGGACTGACAGTACATAACCCAGCTACAGTGGCTACTAGCTAACCAGTTACAAACAGGTGATTTACTGAATCAGGTTGTACTTTTAGCTAAAGATTTTAGCTTTAGTATAAAGTTGGCTCAGCTAGCTGTTAGCAAACAAGTGAAGAAATTCAAATGTCTAACCTAAAGAACTAGATAGAAAAGAGAAACCAGAGCAGAAAAGAGGAGACTGAATATATAAAAATATGACTCAAATTGAATGCTAATGGTGCCTCATCTCAGTTGTCAGTAGCCAACTGTTAGCTAATGTACGGCTAACAGGTTACAATGAGCTCTAGCAATTTCAAAAAGCCAAGGCAGTGTGTCTGCTAGCTTGTTTTGATGCTATGTTATAATGCCAGTTAGCAAGCATGCAGGACAGTTTATTACTGGAAATATGAATTGTAGTCCCTAAAGCTATTTAAACCTCCATTAGCCGTTGCCATTTCATGCTGTTTGAGTGTATTTTGCTTCCTGCCAAAGCAACAGATCGTTACTTAAAAGATTATTGCTTCAGATAAGCAGATTGTGTCAGCAGCCACCGTGTTTGTTGACTTTGTGACATAGCAAAGAAGTGGAACGTAATTAGGAATAATTGAAGGAAGGGAGTCTGGTATTAGCTTTCAGAGAAGGCAACACAAAGCTCAAAAATAAGGATGTGTTTTCTGCTGATAATGTTGTGACTGTGGGAATCATCAGGCACTGAATGGGCATATCTAATAAGCAAAGAAAGCCTGTTAAATGTTTATTTGGAGCGCTATCTGGAAGAGGCAGCGTGTGAGTATTTACCGAAGGTTTTAGGATGTCACATTAGCATGATTCAAGCGGCAGAGTTTAGCAAACACATTTTGAAATATTTTTCCAATAATCAGCCATTTCCACTTGCCGCCTTGGCAAACAGCGTGTCTCGGAAACAATTTAATTAACTTCAACGCTGCAGAGCTCATTGTTGCTTCTTCCATGTGTTTCCTCGAGTTGTTCTAAGCTGAGACGGTGTTGTTTTGCTTTCATATATATGTGTATATACGTCATTTTGTGGCAGCACGCCACTGTGGGAGCAAGTAGATCACCCTGAATCTGAATTTAATTCATCAATGTCTCCTTTTTGTTCCCTTTTGACCCTTTCTGCAGTCAATTAACTTGACAAACAGAGCTCCTGTTTTCAATGCCATAATGAAGGAAACGTCTTTAACTGCCTGTCAAGTTATACTCACTCAAGAGTAATGACAACTGAACATCCATCTTGAGGGATCGATGTCAAGCAGTGAAGCTATTAAAGAGATGTTCATCATGCATCGCCGTGGTGCACTCTTAAATACAGACTCTGTGCTTCACTGGGTTCATTGTTTCCTGCCAGGGAACTGTGTTTACCTGCCGCTCATGTCTGCGTGTGTAATTATGATTATACAAGGGGACTGAATCCAAATGATTTAGAGTGTGATGTGATGTGATGTTTCAATAAAGCAGTAATAATCCAAAAATGTACCCTCTAAAGGTGGCAATTATCATACTGAATACTTAGTTGGATCTAATTTGTTAATAATGGCTTAAACTAAAACAGGTGAATACTGGATTTTTTACTTTGTAGTATTGCTACATTTACGTAAAGGGACCTGAATACCTCCTCCATGGTTTAATGAATGCGTGGGACGTGAAATAATTGCAACATCTAAAGCATAATCTGCCTTTCTGCTCATTGCAAAGCAAGAAAATGACAGATGACAGAAAGATTCTGAGTCCTTTTCTATAAAGCAGAAGCCCACACATTAAAAAGGATTTTGGATCAGTTCCTGTTGCATTATATTACCTGGAAAGGCTTGACGCTGTTGAGGTGAAGAGTCTTCCTGTGCCACAGGTTTCCTTGGTCTCCATATCGTACCCACACCATGTACCCACGGCCTGTGGCTGAGGTCCGGAGGTAAACTGCCAGGCAGAACACATGGGAGCCAAACATGTGGTAATGGAAGCGGAAAGCACAGCGTTGGTGGTTCTTGGACGGGTCGTTGCTGCGGTGATGGGTGGGTTGGAAGACTCGACTCAGCAACACAGCTGTGTCCTTGAACTCCTGGGGCACGGAGGACTCAATGTAGAGGTAGTGTCCGTAGCTGGTGCCCAGCGTGTGGTCCTTCCAGGGCCCCGTGTTGAAGGAGGGAGTAGGGCCTTGGATGTGGGTCCAGTCAAACACATCTCCTCCACTCTGTTCCTGTGTCCAGCTACACAGCCCGTGTTCGAAGTTACACTGCAGCTCTGGAGCTGTGAGATATGACAAGATTAATTCACCCGAGCCAGAAAACAACATAAAGCTTCACTGGATTGAGTTACAGTAGTAATACTTGTGTACTTTTACTTATTTGCAGGACTTTTACTTGTAAAGGTGTTCAGTATTTCACCTTTGCAGTGAAGCTACTTTTGCTAAAAAGATGGATAAAATGTTGCCGACTCAGAGATATCATCTTTTTATTCCATGTGTTTTACATCCATGCCAAAACATGGCACCTACATTACCCACAATGCAACTCGACCACTGACCTATTAAAGTGTGTTTACAGGTCATCGGGAGTACTACTTAATATGTGAATAAAGTAGTATAAAGCCTTGTTCTAGAGGAGGACTGATACATTTCCTCTTGTGATGTCACTTAGTGGCTAAGTTGCATTATGGGTAATGTAGGCTTCAGGTTTGAAAAGAATGAAAAAATGCATAAAATTAAAAGGGGATATATTTGTTTTTTAACTGTGTTATAGGACTGCAATGTTAGACTGCTTTTCAAAACCTGGTGCCTACATTACCCACAATGCAACGTAGCCACTGAGTGACATCAGTGGAGGCAATTTATCGGGTTACATGTAAGTCTTTATACTGCTTTTTTCACATACACAGTAGTACGCCAAACATATAAACAGAAAGTCAGTGGAGCTGCTCTCTACATAATTGATTTGAACTGAATATTCGTAACCAAGAGAGACACTCACAACATCTCTCCTCATCGGATCCATCCCCACAGTCATCCACAAGGTCACACAGCTGCAAGTGCTCCACACATGCCTTGGTGTGCACGCAATGGAAATGTGTGTGCGCGGGGCACTCGGCCACTGCCGGGGGCATCGAACAGTTCTTGAAAGTGACATCATCCAAGGCCGAGACTCCATCAAACACGCCGAGGCTGATCTTAGACAGAGCGATCTGGAATGGCTGGTTGATGCGTCCCAGCTGTACGGTGGCCTGGTTCCAACGCCTTCCCTGGTCGTACAAAGTCCTCCATATGACAGTGTTGTTCTCGACTCCCTTGACTCGAAGGTACATGTTCGCCGCCCCCACAGATATGCCTGAGTTATAATGCCTGAAAGAGATGAGGGAGTTACGGTATACACCAGATTGTGTAAATCGCATATCTATCTTGTGACAATGCATATGCTTGCTATACATATAGGCCTAATACATGAGGGTTTTTGATTAGTCTGCGGAAAAAAATGACATTTATAAACCTCCAGCACTTTTCTGCCAGGTACCCCTCCAATCACCCAGAGGAAATATAAAATCTGTCATTTGACATTCACTTTTAGGGGCCATAAAACTGTCAAAGCATGAGGGATTCTGATGTGTATCTTCCCATTGTGTTTGTGAGATGTAAGAGATGCTGAGAGAGCAAAGCTCAGACGGGTGAAATTACAGTCTGAGGAAGAGGAGAAAGCAAGTGGAAAATGTGGGAAACTGCAGGTGGATGTATAGATTCTGATTGTGACTCACCAGAAGGTCATTGTGCACCCGGAGGCCGACTGTGTGAACCAGGGTCCTCTGAGAACGGCGTTTGGATAGAGACTGCTACTGTTCATTAGTATAAACATGAAGTGGCCTGCAGTGAGTGAGAAGACACTATTCAAGCAATTTTTCAGCATCTACTTAAAGCACACACCCCCACATCGCTGCGAACAACTTGTTCTGCCAGACGGTGAATCAGAGAGCTAAAACTGTTACAGACAGTGGAGAGGTTCATATACTTCTCCACTAAATGCCTCCACACATTGCTGTTGTTGTCAGATGGGCTGATTTCAAAACCTCTTTTTTTTCTTTTGTATGCGACAATGTCTAGTGAGTATGTTAAGATTCATGGGGTAAACAAAACATATCCTGCCGACTGCAGTCGCCATGCCAACAGAGTCTTGTTGATGAGACAGGTCAGAGGACAACGGCGAGGCTTCTGCAACAGCCGGGATGAAAATGTTTCCAAACAGCTGCTCGGCGAGCGGCGATGTGAAGAGAGTCATTATATTTCACACAACTTATCAAACTATGGTCAAACCACACACATGGAGCCAGTGATGGAAAGTAACTAAGTACATTTACTCAAGTACTTTTCTTGAGTATTCCATTTTCTGCTACATTTTGGAGGCAAATACTACTTTTTACTCTCTTAATTTAGTTGCTAACTGCAGTTACTACTTACTTTGCAGTAAGCAATATCATGGTTTAATTTAGCTTCTGCCTCATTTGTTTAATATATTGTTTGTGGATTAAAAAAAACTGAATTAAGATATCAGTTCATGAAAATTGATCTTACAGTTACAGATAACACAGACAGAAAAAGCAATTCAGTTTTTGCTTTAGCTTAAGCTCATCAGCTAGCAGTTGAAGTTTGTATCTATGGCAACAGTACTTATATAGTAAAGTAAATGCCAAAAGTCAGATGCCTGAGTAAAATAAATTGTCAGTCAATACATAGATAAGAATGTATTGATCTCTGATGGGAAATTCAGACAATGAATGGCAAGATCAGGCTGTCTGAGGGGCAGGGACAGTCAAAAACTAAACCAGGCTCAGGCTGCTTGCAGTGGGGCTGCAGCACACAAAAAGTAGGGTTGCATTTATGGTAGAAAGGTTCTGTACCCCTCCCAGCACAGGGCAGCCTATAGGCCTATATCGCCCTCGGGGGCACTTCATCACTCTTGCACATTAGGCCCCATCAGGGGGAACTTGATCATTTTTATCTACCAGACGAGCATCCAAGAGGATGGGGCACCAGTTGCCCTCACCAAGTATTGGGCAGTGCAGTGGTAATGTAATCATCAAGTCTCATTAAAAACAGTTTAAAAATGAAAATGACAGCTGGTCTATGGCAGGGTATGAACAGCAAGAATCCAAGAATCCCTTGTGCCTGATGTTGTACGATGAGCTGGTGGTGTGCCGGACTTGGAATAATTTCTTGGCTCCTGTCCACTGTCTGACTGCCAAATAAGCCCAGTTTGAACACCACCACATGCCTACACATCGTTGCAGACTAGATCTTTGAGCAGTCACAAAATCATTTTCTTTAAATCTTCTAACAGATGCTCCCACCAGGACCATGTGCCGTTTCACTAAGATGGAAACGTATGAAGACGCTGCACATAACAGAGACTTCAGTCTGCTGCCTGCGCAGTCTCCAAATCTGAATCTGCCAGAGCATCTCTTCACAGCACGTTCACACAATGTACATGACTAAACAACAGATGGTGTTGCTGAAAAAACTGCACGGCGATATCCAGTAAATGTGGGAATCCCTGTTAAATCCATAAATACATGCTGAAAAGTTGAATATTTTCTGGAGGGCAGATGTGGAGAAAAGCCTGAGCATAAAGAAGTAATGAGGCATGATTTGCAGTAACATGTTGTAGAAATTAATGGTGTTTCAGTGTGAGCATAGTATTGTGTTTTTCAGTGAATGGTGTGGCGTTATAATGCAGAATGGGTACAGCGTATGTCGATTTGCTTTCTATTATTCAGATGGCTGAGGAGGCATTTCTCCATGAAATGCTTATCTCTCAAACACACAGAAAAAGGATTTTCTTTCCCTCCACAAAACCTCGATTTTATCTGTTCATATATTATCTTTTCTGATCAAACACTCTGGACACAGTGACCTCATCTTATCAGCTCTTCATATTTCTATTCTCATACCAGTGACGGATGCTGGCAGGTGCATATTGCTCACGGCAGCACACTGAACATGTGCGTCTTTACCTTCAGTGCTGTTTGTAGAGTGGTCCAGAGGTGGTGGGTGTCCATAGTAGTGTGGAGGTACCTCCTCAGAAGAGCCCCTGACCCAGTCAAAGCCATCGCCAAGGGTGAGCTCGTACCAGCCACAAGATCCGCCCTCAAAGTCACACTCAGAGGCTGAATGAGTAGACAGATAAGAATTTACTTAAATAAAGCTGAGACTGAAAGTTCATCCTTGACCTTGAAAACAGCAGCTGACACAACAATCTCCCTCAGCAGATGAAGTTTGCTGGATATACTCTTACTGCTGAGGAAGATCGTGTGATACGATCAAACACTGGTCGATTGTATGGGGATTAAAACAACCAATGTTTACGTTGGCACTGGCAGCGACCTCTAGTGGCCGTAGTAATTATGACGGGAGCAAAGGAGGAAGTCAGGTAAGGGAGTATAAAGTGTGGAAGGATTTGTGTAGGGAGAAAGCAGGAATGAAGGAATGGGCTGACGGGACTTTCACCCAGGAGACTGCTGTGTTTGAAACAAAAAGTCAACAGTGACTTATTTTATCCCACATAATGTATTTAGATAACATAGCACACTTAACTTACATCAGGTACTTATTTTAACCCAAACTATGAGCAACATTATGTAACCCATTTCTTGGGTGTCATTGGCAGAAGACCTATTCCGTCGTTTAGGTATGAGGATATTTTGGATCAAAGCTCCAGAGGGCTGTAACTCACATTTCTACGCCTCGGATGGACATGAAAAGTACAAAAGATTGCTGTCTGCTTCAGAAAATGTCTGGTTCTTGGATCAAACAAGTCAAAGGTATAAGCCTTAGTACATGAAAACTTGGCAGGAGTTAGCTACAGCTCCCAAGGAGCTTAAAATTCAGTTCCACACACTGCTAACAGCAATGACAGCTCAATATTACACTGAAAAGAAAACTGACAATGCAATCAATATCTTAAATCAATTCACTTTTGGTTTTTTGGGTCCATTTTCCATTAATTCTGCAGCTATGGGAGTGCTCTCAGTTCAATGTAAAAGGATGTGGATTATTTTGAATGTGTTACTTGGCAACAAGAAGTCTTACGGCAGTCAGCTTCGTCCTCCCCGCGTGGACAATGAGGGGTGAAGTCGCACACTTTGCTCTCCTCGATGCACTCGCCACTGCCACAGGCAAACCACGACGGAGGGCAAACAGGAGGAGGTACAGTACTCTCTGTACCCGGGATAAAAAAAATAAAGAATAATACATCAACATTTGTGTTCAGTTGCAAGAGGCCTAGAGGTATGATATCAGATACAGAGAGTGACAGTCGTTATCACCGAGTCCTATCAAGGGGTTTTATCATTAGCACTCAGGGAGATCGTAGTGGAGAGGATTAATGTATGTGGGCTCCCAGAGAAAGTGAAGTACATTAGCTGTGTTATGGAAGATTAGATTCAAATGTGTAGTAATGAATGGAGTTCAGATACTTTGATCAATAGTACGTCCGAGACCCCATCTCTTAAATTAACTCAATTTCATTCTGCTTATGTCGAGGATTGGAAAGTTAAGTGAAAAATTATTCAGTTTTTAAATGGCCTTTGGCTGGCTGTGGAAGAAGTCCTTAATTCTGTAGTAACTATCTTTAAAAATGAAAAAAAAAAACCAGGGAAACGCAATAAGCAGTTAATTTGACTGATTAGACGTCGTGTAAAATGATGAAAGCCGGGCAGAGATTCTTGAGAGAAGGCCAGACAAGACCTGACCAGGCAAAACTACTGGGAGTATAAAATAGGCTTATAAAAGGATGACCCTAATAAACCATTTGGTGGCCCGCTCAATACCAAAACATGTGAAGACACCAAACACAACATGGAGTCCTATTTGTGCCAGTTAAAGGGAAAATAAAGTTACGAGATATAAAAAAGTCAAAATTATGATATAAAAGTCATAAATATTAGATATTAGTAGACATTTTGACATAAAAGTCACAACTATGGATTAAAAAGCCTAAATTTGTTTCTATCTAACAATTATGACTTTTAATCTCATAGTTTTGACTCTTTATCCCATAATCCCATATCCATGGAAATATTATTTTGTTTTAATCAAGGCTAAGTCTTCATCAATCGTTTTTATTGTTACTGGCGGAAATGGGCTTCCATAAAACACCCTTGGAGACACTCACACATAAAAAGACTGTGATTTATGGCAACAGGGTGTAAAAGAGGTGTCAAACTTTGGCTGGAAATACAGTTTACAATAACATGTTTCTGCCTTATTTTCACTGCCCATCCATTTAATTATAGGCCAATATTTAATGATTATGATGATAATAATGATTATATATTATTGTAGGGTCAGGAACAGGACATTTCAAATCAAACCTAGCACTCCTGCTGCTAACAACAAGTACATTATTTAGGTTAGAGAGCTTGCCTGCAGAAATAAATCTCACTTTTAAAAATGTATATATTCAATAAAAAGCCTTCTTCGCAAACAGCCTTGAAAAACTGTGGTGCTAAGGCTCGGAGCCTTGACATTAATTCTGCCTCAGGACCGGCTCCGTCTCTAGCGTTGATGCTCCACCAGGGAAAGAGACCTAAAAAAAGCTGAAGGCCGCAGGTTGCAGCCCAAACAACACAATCAATAAGAAGCTTCAGCTCTTGTTTTACAGGCCGAGAGGAGGAGCAGCATCTTACAGTATATTGAATGAATAACAGCAGTTGTAAACATGCTATAGTTTGCTCTCACAGCTGGAATATCTGTATATCACCAAGGCAACATGTAAAAATTATGTCCCAAACACCGAATGGACTGTGCTTTATCAAACACTCCCACCTAAGATGCTCAGCCTGGTCACATTCATCACTGAGGTGCAGGCAGACATAAATAAACCCATAGATCGCGGCACTGACTGTGCTCCATATTCAGTGCAGGGAAATGTGTCGTAAGCACTATTTTAATGATTCAGTTATTCTGTTATGAATCCTTTCCCGGATGCTTTAATGTCTTCCCCTGTTATCAGTATTCAAAACAAGTTTGTGGCGGTCTGTTTATGTGTGGCGATATTTCAAAATGTCAAGGTCTGAACTCGTCCCGTCTGTGTAGTGAGATGTTATTAATGGTAGTAGTACCGGTCGCAGTCAGGCAGCCAGGACTGAAGGATAGGTCATCGATGGCCAGGACCTCAGAGGCTTCGCTGTCGGCTGAAATCTGCCCCCGAATCAGCACCTGGTCGACACACAGAAAACCTCTTTTTATTACCTTTCTCCACAATCTGTTGGGTATTTTGCTTTGCACACACATTCAGTGTACTCTATGTATACATGTGTGTGCTAGATTAATACTGACACTCCATGAAAGCTGTTGTGTGACCACTGTACATCGGCACAGTAGTGCTTTGAGCTAAATGCTAACGCCAGCATAGGGCCTGCTATCATGTTAACAATGGTCAATAGTGTAGTAAATGCAATGACATGCTATATTGTAGTGGGCATATTTTAGATTTAGATATTCAGATATTACACTCAAAAGTGGGCTAGAGGACACGTCAGAGGACCAAAGTCAGTAGACATCATTTTGGGACCGTGAAATATCTGTATTTCTTCATCCACCTAAAAGTTGATTGTTTAGATACAAAGCCACAATGCCAGCTATCTAAAAACATCACATTTTCTCTGACCGTGACAGCGCTAATAAGCTGCACTGGTCAAAGTCCACAGAACAGTTTTATCTTCAGCAGTGAGGCTTTATAGCCCATCATTTATGACTGATCTAAACAAATTGTGGATTGTGTCATCATGGGCGACGGGAAAAAGCACTCAAATAAACGGCTTTCATTGGTCATTCTTGTCAGCCGGTATTTATTTGTTCTTCAAACCTGACTTTGAGGCCATAAAAGCAATACAATAAATGTTATGATAGCAATGAGTGTACTTAGCTGTGTATTTAGGATTTCAGAACCAGCTTGTTTATCTGATCCAGACAATGCACCCTCACTCTCAGAAAGAAATGGGTATTTTTGTCCACAGAAGCACTTAGTTATTGTCAGGAGAAGCAGCTCTACAAAATACTCCTTAGTCACATCACAGATTACATTTTCTGTGGTTCTGTTTCATGCTTCTGGCCAAATGTTTATAGGCTTATATGAATATAATATTTTTTATGCACAAATCTTAACAAAGTAGGAAAGAGCGTTTTCTACACAATTAGAGAATGACCTCAAAACCCTTGAGAACTTAAGCAGGTGAAAAAGAGCTGATCATTAAGCAAATGAAATGAAATTGAAATCCGCCGAAATCACCGTGGTAAATAAAAACCCAATTAACTCGACTGCCTTTAAAACAGGAAGTGGATTAATGGAGGGGAAAGTGATTGTTGGCAGAGAGTTGACCTCCCTTTACCCCCGGCGCCGGTTCAGCCGTGTTATGAAACCGAGCTGGCTGTAGTCGGTGACAGATGGTGAAGGCAGAGAAGAGGAGAAGGGTGACACCGTGACACTGTCTGAGGATATAGGAAGGACACAAACAGCAGGTTTCATAGGACTCCAGATGGCCTCTGAAGGGCCCAGTTGGGTCAGTACCCCCTCACTGCACATAAACGGCTCCTGTTGTGCAGCTCATTTCTGCTGTGATGACTTCATCAGTTTCGAGGAAACTTATATCTTACGTAATATGAAATATCGACAAATAGGATTTGAAAAGTTTTTGCACATGTTGCACACCATATTTCAGCACAACATACAATGCAACACAATACGGTGTAATTTAATAAGCTGATATAGGATGTGATCTATGCATTTAGACGACTCTTGTGTAGTTTCCTTTCTATTCTATTCTAATTTTATACACATTTAATTTAAGTTTCTCTATTTATCTTGACTTATTCTGCCCTTGTGCTGCTGTAATACCCAAACTTACCCTCTAGGGAATAAATAAAGGAATATCTTATCATATTTAAACCTTCATTATCTGATTTTTTTTGCCACATGAGGGCAGTAGATACAGGCTGTAAACACAGCACCGACATATTATAACATTTTAAGTTTATTTTAGCAAACAGTTGCTAACGTACCACCCAGCAAATACAGAGAAACATTATCATTGATTTAGAGTTCTGATGATGTTGGCGATTTAAGTTCAATATTCACGTTCCTTTTAGTTTAGTTTTGGTCTCCAACATCTCCTGAGGAAAAGATCCACTACAGTACGTTCACCAGTTAGTCGGTATTGAACAGGTAGCGTATCATATGGTACATTTTTAGAGCTTTGTTACCAGAGCAGCTGTCTGCTGATGGAAACATGGTTAACACAAGCAGTGAGAGTAAACAAAAAGATAAAATTCTGTGCAGGAAAATCGAAAACGATAAGCTGACAGATGTGCGAAAAGGCTACAGCCCAGAAAGGGAACGACGATCTGGTGATAGCTTACTGTGGTTTCATTCCAGATGAACGTTATCATGTGTTTTATTCAAGTAAAAATAATGATGATAGGATCAAATTAAGAAAATATATAAGCTTACAGTCAAAACTGTTTCTAGCATATAACCTTGCTGTTAGGTTATAGTAGGATTAGCATGCATAACAGGACACAGTTAATGTACTGTGTTCATATAGGCGCTACCTTCCAGGTCACAGGTGTTTGGTGTTATTTCAAGCTCAGGAAACACAAAAGCTTCCTCAACAAATAGCAAGCAAGGACAGTCATTTTAGCAGAATACTAAGAGAAAAGACAGGAAAGAAGAGAAGCTTTATTTTGGGCTACCAAGATAATTAAATGCTTAATTGGGCATAAACATAACTGACTGGAAAACTTGTTTGACTACAGTAGATGTGACATTATGGTGTGAAATAGTGTGTGAATCAGATGTCGATGTAGTGACAGACCATAACAAATCATGATATACGTCTTAGTATTTATATACTTTACTGTATTAAACACCAATATAAAACTCTATACTATATAACGCAATTGTGAATACTGACCTGAAAACTGTGATTGCTGGAGAATTTAATCACCGTTCGCAGCCACGTTTTCGTCTGTGGTTGTGCCGAGCTGTTCCACACCTCTGTGCTCTGACCCAGTGTGTGAGTGTCAACCCGGACCTGCAGATCTCCAGGTTTTGCCCCAACGTAATGGTAGAAACTCATCTGTTGAGTGAAGACACAACAAAGCTGTTGTCATGTGGTTGCTGAGGATTTTTCTGTATGCCAAAGTTACCTAAAAGGAGGGTATGTGTTACCTGGCAGCTCTGACTGGGCAGGAAGACGGGACTGGTCAGGTCCGCTGTGGTTCTGTTTTCTCTCACAGGTGAAAGGGACAGGAAATGTGCTAAAAGAGAGGAAAACATATGAATAAAACAAACGTGAGGTGAAGGTTGTGGATTCAAAATGGATGTGCAGTGTGTCAGATGCGTCCTACCTGTGTTGTTGTTGTGGTCATGTTCGAGTCCCTGGGCCTCAGTGGTTCTGTTCCATCCCGGTAGCGTCTCTGAGCTCGGGATCAGGTCACAGAATCCCTCCTCAAAGTCGCACATCTTGTGTCTGGAGCCTTTAACAGAAAACACTGTTCACCAAGTTGTGGGGTCCAAACACCATAAAGATTCATAAACTCAGCAGACCTCGGAAACTAAGTGCTTCCCGATTTTATCGAGCAGAGATTCTTATTTTGCTTTATGGCTAAATGTGCAACAAGGGACTAAAAAGATAATAGTGTATTTTCAGAGGTATGTCAGACAGGATTAGCAATGACGAGTTGAAGAATCACATTTATATTTTAAGATATATTAAGAATTGAATATCTTCACAGGAGCCTCTTATGTTTTAATCTACTTGTCCTTTTGGTTGCCATGGTTTTTGGGTACATGCTATTTTGAAAAATATGCACATATCAGTTGTGCCCCGAAGCTACATTTAAGCTACATTAATTCAGATCTGTACATTTCTGTGTGTCAGATTTGTGTTGCTGCTGATTACAAATATGTTTATGATGACTTGTTTAGTTGAGTTTCACTGAATTATTCAAATAAGCACATCTGCATTTTGGCACTTTAGCATGCACAACATTTCATTGGACAGCTTGTCTACACTTTGACCACGCTACATTTATTGTTATCTCAGTGCTTTTTCATCCGTAACTTGGTTAAAATACTTTTAACAGTTTGCTTTGCATATTGTTAATAGTTTACAGTTTGTTCTGTATATAGTGTTTTTAATATTTTTGATAATTTGACAACTCAAAGATCTTCATTGACTAATTATTTTTATGTCCAAACAAACTCAATAAACAAACTCTCTTTGTTTTCATGACTGAATAAACTGAATAAACAAACTGACTTTAAAAGGACAACACAATTTCATACTGTTTTACTTTGTTTATATGTGGTGGACCCTGCCACCTTTCTAGCTTCAAACAGTGTTCTGGGGACCTTATTTTCCTCTGAGTTTATTTTCCTTCTGAGTTTGAATTTATTCTCCAAAAACTAAATAGTGCCCCTTTAAACATCATTCACTATTAATGATAACCGTCATGATTCAGTGTCTTGTTCTTGTGTTCTTTTATTTTGATATTGTGCCCTCATGTGTCTCTTCTTGCTTTTCAGTTCCTCCTGTGTGTTTTTTCCTTTTCCGCTCGTTTCCTCACCTGTTCCTCTTCCCTCCTCACTCCGCCTGTTCCTGATCCCCTCGTTAGTGTGTCTGTGTATATAGTCTTTGTTCTCCCTCATGTTTTTGGTCAGTTCGTTCCTTGAAATCTGTGATGTCTGTGAGTTCTGTGTTGTTTAATGTTACTCTGTGTTGGTCCTTCTTCCCCTGTGTTGCCTCCCAGCATTTCTTCCCAGTGTTTCATCCAGTGTTTCCTTGCACCTTGTTTAAGCTTTTAAGTTGCTACTTTGTTTTTGGTCCTATTGACTCATTTTTGGTTTCTCCTGGTTTGTATAGATTTCTGGTGTTTTGTATTTTCAGCTTTTATTTTATTAAAGCTCGCTTTTTGTTCCCCCTATCCTGCCTCCTGTGTGTTGTCTGCGTTTGGGTCCTCTTCTCCTGTGACAAAGTGTAACATACCGAAGTTATTTAGATTATTTCCATAAAAGAAAGTGAAGTTTAAATGTAAAAAATTTGCTCTTAATGACTAAACGGAAACTTAAAATACTGTATCAGGCCATTAATGTTGTTGTTGTTTCAAAAGCACTTCCACTATTGTAATAGGGAAATAAACTCAAAATGACCTTAAGGAAGGCAGTGTGATTTGAGCTGGAAATAGGCTTGACAGTGCATCATGAAAACGTCGTATCCAATGTGTTAAACCCTGCACACCTTCCCTAAAGAGAGGTAATTCACTCTCCAACCACCGTCACTGACAATATCCAGAAAATGTTGCTTTCACTTGCACATTTACACAACCACTGAGCGGCATTGTAAAGCACCTGTAACATATTTCACCTCTATCACTTAGCTTTAGATTATAATACTGTATTTTACTCACAGTCCTCCTCGTCGCTGCCATCTCCACAGTTGTCAGTGAAGTCACACACACAGTCCTCCTGCACACATAATAACCCCTGAGAGCAGCTAAACTCCTGAGCTGAACAGGCTCCGACAGACACAGGGGTAAACACCAGAGAGGAGGCCAACAGCAGCCACACCGAGCCCAGCAGCAAGGTCATCAGCCTGGTTATTGTCTTGTCCTTTAACTATATCGTCTTTTCTTCACCTCCGAGTAAAGCATTTTGTTGTTAGGAAGAATCTTCACCGTGTAGGCCTATAGTTTACTTGGATCCTGACTTGATCTTGTACCTGTGTTCAAGCTGTTAGCATGCTGTAAACGGTCATAAATGGCTTTTATGGCTGTTGCTCAATAAGGTCACTTTCCTGGTGTCCTGGTGTTGCTGTGTTTAACACGGACACACGTCATTACAAGAGAAAAAAGAAAGGAATACTTCTCACACGGTGGGACATTTCCATGGTGCTGTCTTTTTGAAATGGGTTAACACTAACCATGGGAATTAAGATTAGCATTAGAGTCTCTATTGTGAAAATGAAGCCACCACCAGCAGATGGTTAGATTAGCTTAGCTTAGCATAAAGACTAGAAACAGGGTGAAACAGCCAGTCTGGTTCAGTTCAATGGTAATAAAATGTACCCAGCTTCAGTGGTGCTCACTGAAGCTCACTCATTTACAGGTTTTAAGTAAAATAAAAAGGCAAGTCTTCCCATCTAGAAAGAAAGAGAGCATATTTTTTCCCAAAATGTCAAGGTAATATTCAAGACTAGGAATTGGGATTAATTCTATTGTTAGATTTAAACTGTTTTTGTATCACTCTTTAGTTTTCTTGGATTCTCCTTGTTTTTTTTGTCGCCTGCCTTTTGTAGCTTGCATTTTGCATTTTGGGTATTCAGCTTGTTATTAAAGCTCACTTTTTGTTTTTCAACCTGCCTGCCTCTGTGTGTCTTGCGTTTATATCCTTTTTTGGTCCTTCACAACTGTACAAAACTGTACGAAAGTAGCTACATGGTTAGCTAGCAAGCTAATGTTGCAAGCGAGTGTGATAAAGCAACCACCAAGCAGCCAACAAACAAACAAGCCACATTCTTATCCTCGAGCACAGAGGGCTTTTAAATAACCCCCTGCTAATAACATAATTTAATTGAAAACTATGTCTAAGGAGTCTGCAGATAGACCACTGTTTTCAACCAGACAAAACACATTAGCTCGAAACTAATTACAAGTCAGTGAACTGAACTTATTACAAGAGAAGAGAAGAGCTGAGGCTGAGGGAATATGAACTGCTATATGAGGATCATTAATGTGTCCAACAGGGCCGAGTCCCACTTTACAGTGAGGCATAATTTAATTTCACAGCAATCAATAAAGACAGGACCTTAAAACAGACAAGCAGCAAGCCAGTGCACGAGCTGGTGCCGTTCAAATGAAATTAACCTTGAGAGACAAGGCGCTCGACAGCTCCATGGGGGGAACGAGGGACCAGTGGAACAAGGAAAAGATCAGGTCTGCGTTGACCTCTATTGGCAGTGGTCGTGAGAGTGTAGAGAGTGCAGCTGGCAGCGTGTTGAGGCTCAGTTACATACTGCGGAAGGCCACAGGTTGAAGTGTGTCCTGTTTCTGAATAACCTCAATTACTCGTTGAATAACAGCGTCAGGATAAAATAACATAATAACAGACTAATCATCTTATTCCAGTTTTTACGCGTAACAGGAAGGTGCAAGAGTGCAGAAAAGAAACATGGTCAATCACAGTGACGCATAACCACTGTTAGCTGATCTCAACAAAAGGGAGTCATTAACATCAGCCTGCAAAAAGCCGAGCCAACAGGGCAGCACGAAGCTGAACTCGTAGTTCAGCAAATAAAGCTGTCACGGGAGCTGCTGTTTTTGGGAGCTGCTGTTTTTGGTAAACTAACTAAATGAATCATTCTTTTATCATTTGTTAAGATCATGCAGTTTTAAATTTAGCAATTGCTGTATTGGATGCCAGTTCATCATTACCACCTGTCCAATGACGCTGATGAAAGAGACATTCAGTGACAGAAGTTAGTGGAACTGGGTATCCAAGAGGCAGTGGCAAGACTTTAAAACTGAAATGTTTTCAGTCGGATCTGGCGATCTTCAGAGTCCTTACAGTTACATCCTGAGGGAAACAAGAATGTCTGCACCAACTGTCATGCAAATGCATCCAATAGTTGTTGAGACACTTCACTCCAAACCACAACTGTCAAGCTCCTGATGATGTCCGAGGAAAAGTCAGTTGATCACCGAATTCAGTAGGTTCGTGGTGATCCCCGCCTGTTCTCACTCACAATATCTCAAATACAGCAACCTGGTCAGTGGCCTCATATGCTTCAATGTTTGAAGTTGTAGGTCCCCCTCCAGCGTCATGAAGTGCTGTTGTATAAAGAGTAAAAAAGTCCAAGTCAGAGGGTGGATGGGGTAGTTGGGTAGGTCATTAACTGGACCGTCCCTCTGGAGACGGGATCGTGTCCCATTTGTTACCAAGTCAAGAGTGAGTTGTTTTTAATGGCTCATGGTTTAAGGGTTAAATCTAATAGTAAAATAGTTTTTTCAGTCTGGACAAAAGTAGTGGCTCAAACAACAGACAAGCACTGCCACCATGGATCCACGCTGCTAGCATGGCTAAAAACTCACCTCTAATGTATTTTCCTCCTTTTCTGTCTTACAGCTTATGAATTCTGAAGAACTCTTAAGTTAATTCACCTTCACGAGCAGCACTTTAAGTGACTTAAATAAGACACATTTATCATTTAGGTCCCCTGACACTGGTGTGACCATTTGTCAAAGATTTGATCTAATCTGAGTCTTGAACATATTAAAATAAAGATGTGATTAAATCCTGCTCCTGTTTCTAACCCGACTGATTGTCTTTGACCTCAGCTTGGCCCCTTTGGTGATGTTTCATCTGAGAAATGGTGAGTGGGAAGCCACATTCACAAACCAGCAAATAACCTGAAATGGAAATATTGAGTTAAAAAGTCCATCATCTTGCAAGTTTGAAGAGGGATTGTGCTGAATAAAAAATTTCTGCCTGTTTTCATTTTTTAATGCAGAGCAGAAACAAATCGGATTATGACCTTGCGGAGCAAAGGCACAGACCAGCAAAAAAAGTGAAAACAATCAATGAAATCTCATTGAAGTACACAGTTTATGTTCCCAGATATATTTTCATTCAGCAGCAGCAGGAACGCTGCCGAAGATTCCTGCATTTAATTGGAAACGTGGCTCCAGGAGAGAAACAGGAACCAACCTGAGTTGTGTTGCCTCACCATTCATCTTCATAATCGCTTTTTTTCCCAACCTGGCGCCTTTCGACAGTCTGTTAATTAGAACATATTGACAGGGAGGAACATTTGCATCGCAATTTGAATGCGGCCAATCTGCTTTCACAATCTAACTCGAGCCGTGGTAATGTGAAGCACCTGCTAATTTTCCTCCAACCTGAATCCAGTGATTCACTGCTGAGCGAAGTCATCATAACAGCTGGGGTTTAATCTTAACAGTGTACCTGAAGGAGCCGCTCCACTCAGCACCTCCAATCAACACAGCGTGAGCAGGAACATCCTTCGGTGCTGTGACGTGTGATTGTGCACAAAGGAGCCAACAAAGTGTAGACAAATCAGCTATATAAGAGGAGTGAGACTGCATTAAACACCTCAGTCTTGTGTATCAAATCCTCCGCCACAATGCTGCCACCTGTCAGTATAGAAGAGACACTCTACCAAAATATAATTAAAGGAAACTAGTTGGTTTTATTAAAGCTGGAATGTTTCTTCAGTCCTGTCATTCAACTGAAGCCCCTGCAGGCCTCTATAGAGGACTGAGAGTGCCAAAATCATATATAAATAAAAATGGCATTAAATGCACCATAAATAATAATAAAACATAAATGTAGGCATTAATATTTATTTAAATGTAATATAAATAGAATTTATGTTTTATTTTTCATTGGTATTCATTACCTTTGAAAAGGTATTTATTAATCACCATTTTATTTTTACATGTTTGTATTTACTTACTTATTATCTTGCAAAGATATCTGCAAGAATACAGAAACTAACAAATAAACTGACAAATGGTAATTAAGTAAAATGTTAAATTAAATGGCAATTGTACATAAAAAGGAGGATAAATACAAAGGTAATTAGCACAGAAGCAAATTAACACATGAAAATTGATTTATGCCACTTTTTATAAATTAATTTATCCGTACATTTTCTTTTAATATAACTTTTGTTGCAGTTAATAGTATTTATCTATCGAGCCATTTATTTATTTATTTTTGGCAGTTTCAGTCCTCCATAGATACCAGATTTTAATTTTAAAAGATTTCTACACAACAAAAAGATAGCAGTGGTGGAGGAAGTATTGAAGTCATAAGTAAAAGTAGCAGAACTGCAATATAGAAATACTACAACCATGTACAAGTGTTCAAATTAAGGTCATGCATTCAAAATGTCACTTAAAATAAGTATGTAATTGTCTTTAGTAACTCAAAGTAGCAACAGTAAAACCTGTCTTCTTCTTCTTCTTCTTCTTCTTCTTCTTCTTCTTCTTCTTCTTCTTCTTCGTCTGGAAAGTAACTAAAAAAGATCTCCCTCTAAAATGTAGTGAGTTGAAATAAGCAGTAAAATGAAATCTAAATACTCAAGCCAAGTATAAGTACCTCATATGTTAAGTGCAGTGCTTAATTAAATATACTTAGCATTGTAATAAAGCAGTTAACACACAGTAACTTACCTAATTACTGTGTGGATAACTTGCTTTAGATGAGTATAACAGACTGTAAATAAAGCTTCAGTTCATGATTAAATCTGTGAGCAAAGAGTGTGTCCTTCTCTCCCTCTGGCCATTAGCCCTCAAAGTAAATCACCTGAATAATTACAGCTTGATTAATGACAACGAGAGAGTTTCATTAGCCAGGAGGAGACGATGGGTTTTATAATGGGACCCCAAAATGATCCCGAATATAAAAACCTCACCTGATTTAAAAGGCATTTCCTCCACTTCTTCACAAACCATTTAACTGATACTTCGATCTCAGTGTTTTACACTCCATCATGAAAAGTACGATTCTCTAGCTGGGGAATAAAACGTAATGTGACAATCTTTTCTGATATTCAGTCGCTGCATCGCATAAATTATAAGAGCGATAGGAAGGAATTCTTGACTGTGACGGCCCTGTGTGTGTGTGTGTGTGTGTGTGTGTGTGTGTGTGTGTGTGTGTGTGTGTGTATGAATAATGAGCTGACACCAGGGCAAAGGATTCATGGAGGATTTGCTGTAATTGAGGCATTTACATACATTTGTCAGGGCAGAGAGATGTTGAGTCCCTGTGGTTGTAAACATACAGGGGTCAACGTGCAATATCCTGCTCAACGTCAGCCATTTCTTGTAAATACAACGGCTACATGTAGGCGTCCATCGGTACGTGACCAACAATACACACATGAAATAATGAATGCTGCATACAGAGCAAAATGTCAAGGCTTATGTGAGGCAACAATAAAACAAGCTGCTGTGCTGAACATGGCATTGGAGCTCCTGCTTCCTCAGGCCTGTAATGATAAACAAAGCTCTACAGAGCATAGCCTATTTTTTTTTCTATTTGTAAAGCTCTTCTTCTGGTTACATGTTGGTTTTGTACCTTGGCTGATTCGATGTATATTCACAGGAACCGTGGCATAAACATTTACAGCATTGTTCTTGCTACAACTGGGTATTAAACTTCTTTTGTTTTCCTCACTGTCAGTGCAGAGGAAATGTGGCAACAGACTGCACTGCCTCTCACCCAGAGCGCAGTTTAAAGAAAAATATGTCCAAATGTCTCGGCACCATTAGATCTGTCTTTGCTCCAGTGGTTTGGATGATTTGGGTGATGCACTCTCCTCAGCCAAGAAAAGTCTGAGGTGGTAAAGAGTTCAAAAGGTGCAGGGCTCTTCGGTAGCACATCCCCCGTTGCGTGTGAAGTTCAGGGGGACAGGTTCAAGGAGTTTTCCGGCAGATTCAAGCAGAGACTGTACTTCCTCTTCCTGAATGTCCTCGATGTTCCCCACCAGGAGGATTTGCTTTTAACTTGTCAAAGTCAATACATCACTTTTCTTACTGACTCAATGAAGGGCACCACTGACCGAGTTGAAACATGTGAAAAGTTCTAATATGAAGTTTAAATAAGATGGTAGGGTATTGTACTTTAAACCATGGTTACATAGCCTCATCATTTTATAAAACCTTCAATCAATTGTACAAGTCAGAAACTTCATGTCCTCAGTCCTCAGCTGAAACATGTTGCCATTTCAACCTCATTCAGTCACAAGTGTTGTTGGATGATGGCTAATACATGTGTCAAATTTCTGCCATTTGCAGGGAAAGGGAAGATTATTTAGAGATATTTTGCAGAGAATGTTGTCATATTGAACATGTACTCTCTTTAAGGGCATATTAAAGAGGTACTATGTAATTTCAGAGAAGAAATACACACTCAGAATTTTAATATTTATAATATTTATATTTATTATTTATTTACAGAACTGAATGAACAAGCTGTTCTCAGAGGAAAATAAGGTCCCGAAACTTGAAAGGTGGCAGGGTCCGCCACATATAAACAAAGTAAAACAGTATGTTGTCCTTTAAGGTCAGTTTGTTTACTCAGTTTATTCACTCGTGAAAACAACAAGAGTTTGTTTATTTACTTTGTTAAGACAGTGAAGGTCTTTCTCTTCTGTTTAAAAAAACTACATAGTGCTCCTTTAAATTACATAAAGATGTTTTAGTCCCTGAAGGGTGGCGCAGTGGTTCGCACTGTTGGCCCTCTGCAATCAAAACATGCACATCAGGTTGATTCTCCAGCCAGTGCCCTCGAGTAAGGCAATGGCTCAGATCTGGAGTAGGTCCCAGTTAAATGCAGAGTACCAGTTTCCCCATGTTGTACATTGCATATGTGGCACAAATAAAGATTCTTCTTCTTCGTTAGTGTGTAGTTTTAGAATTTCTTTCTTTGTTTAGGCGTGATGAACAACAAAAGCAGCGACTGTTTGTTCGAAAACAACAATGGCGGCTCCTTAAGAGGTTAGCGAAGCTGCTTTAGCATCTGTTCTATCAGAACTGGAGAGAATATTACATTGAGAGAAGCAGGGGGAAGCGGAAAGAACGACAGTGAAAGCTTTTTCTCAATGAAAAAGATGTTTTCCACCAGCAATCAAGTAAGAGTTTGATTGCTGGTGGTAGCGCTCTCCTACTTCAAGTTAGCCTGTGATAGATGGTGATAGACAGATGGTTCATCCAATCACCTGCCAAGTATTTTCCGGATTGTGCCTGGCCTCTTCAAAACTGTCTCTAGCAGCTCTTTCCCGTCTGGTGCATCAGGCTAGAGAAGTGAAGTTTGCATGGGTTTGTTAACAGAGGGGGAAAGTGGAGAGATGTTTGTGCTTGCATCTTTTCCTTTGCTTCCAACAAAGGAGAAAAGGAAGAGGAAGAGAGTGACATTTAGTGATATTTTCTGTCTTTTATGTAATTTGACATTTACAGCCAAGCGAGGATAGCTCAAAATGTGGCACGGGAAACAGCATATCATCCGTTTTCCGTCAGTACTTGCAGCTTTTTTGTTTTTGTAAAAAACTTAATAACTCTTCTATCAAAGAGTAAGACCCATTAATTCTGTTTTGAGAAGAGAAAGGTTAAATGCTTGTTCTCCGGCACCATTAGTACTGTTTTCCAGGGACAAACAGGAAATGTCTGGCATTTTACCTCGACTGCAAGTGAAATATTACACATGGCAACAACCGGAAAACAAAAGGAAAATAGATGAGACATTTGTCTTTAACCGCAAAAAGTAATTTAAAGGCAGTAGAGACCTTGTGCATTGTAACTGTGCAGTATTGTAGATTTTGCTGTGCTTTGAGTGAACTGTGTCATGTGAGAGGCTTAAGGTAAAGATGACATCACCCCAAGTATAAGTGATGGAAGTGTAGGGGGGGTTGGGCAGGTCATGGCTCAGCGATGAAGGATCCTTGTAAAATGTAAATTAACCTGCAGAATGCATAAGAAGACAAGCTCAGACTGACACTTATATGACAGGGGAGATGTCATGAGAGCGGTGGCTGCACAACACATCTGGGAAATTGAATTTTTCAGTGAATCAATCTGCGGCTCGGGCATCCTAATGATCCCTGAGCAGAGAATAGTGGTCAAGTGAACATCAGGATTAATTATGAATAATTGTGATTCTGACTGAAAGGCAGGGGAGAGGGGAACAGGGAGATATTGGATCCTTAAATGCAGATATTTGTATTTAAGGATTAATAGACTGCAGGAAGAATTGCACGTCGAATCAAATTAGACGAGATTATCTTGTGGGACTGCGAGCAAGCAAAGAAAACAGAAAAGGTGTTTTCTCTCCTCTCCCTCGTAGTGTTAAAGTGCCCCGAGGCGTCCATTCTGCCAGTCTGTTGAGCATATGGTGTTTATTTCACCGGTTTTAGTGCAACAAATCCGCTTGGTCTCAATTCAAGATATATTTAATTCTTACAAATCCGCCCTGTATGAAGGGGAGAGCGATCCAAAAACTCATCTTGTTTAATAAGTTGCCCATTAAACTACACGCCTGCACGTGTGGAAAAAATAACAAGGCATGAAAGATTTAAAATAGAAGGGAGCAATTCTGCATGAAGACCACATTATGGCAGCTTGACTGGATCTCAGAAAGAAGAAGCTTTTTCTCAGGAGACATTTAGACAAATCAGGAAAAGAAACACAGACAAATGATAAATAAAGCAAATAAAGCCCTGCAGTAAGTAACAATATAACTGTAAATGCTGTGTATAATATATATATAAGAACAATGTCAGGGTGTATGCTGCCTCACTGCAGAGACCACAGCATCAGTGAAACAGGATGACTCTGCTCCCTGCTCTCACTTCATGAGGTGTTATGATGAAAGATGATGATGGAAGTGCTATTAAACTGCTTTATATCAAAGACAGAAGTAATGAGATGAACAAAGGTGCCTGCAAGTCATCTGAAGGGATTGCAGCCATAAATTAAGTAAAAGCATGTTTATTTGTGTGTGTGTTACAGTAACAGCAGTGTTTACTTGTGCCCTCTGTGAAATGAGTCCTTCAGCCTCTCTGTGTAAAGAAAACTGATTACATTCACAAACAAAGCATCAATTACAGCTAAAGACACACATTTCAAGCCTGAGTGAGCTTTGAGCTAACAAAGCATTCATCATCGTCATTATAATCAGCCTCAACGGTCCCAAACAAAAGCACTTCTGAGGTCAGATGTGATCAAGACTGAAATGTAAACAGTTTTATCTGAACCAAAAGCTGCTTGGAAGTATTTCAATATCAGTAAGCGCTAACAGAGACAGTAAACATCCAACTTGCTAATGATTCATTAAAAAGTTTGTCATTTATTTAAAAAAACAAATAAAAACTAAGGCTTGTTCACAAGCACAATCATCTTGCATGGTCCTTTAGCACCATCTAGTGGTTAATATTATACATCAAGCTCACATTATATGTTTTCTTTCTTTTTCACTCATACATCTTCCGCCTATTTCCAACTTAACTTGTACCTTATTTTCCAAGGATTATCCACAGTATCAATACGGCTTTCCAAGGAAGTACATGATGCAAAACAAATCACACAATCAGAGTCGCATTCAGGCTTATTGGCGAGTCGGTTTTACATTGTTTTTGGTAAATAGCAATAACCATGGTAAGTAGAAAAATATAACCAAGTCAAGAAGCCTTGGAACAAAAATAAATACTTTTATCCATATTCTCACTCTCACTTTATTATTACAGTAGTTAGAACTTGGATGCATCAATCTTAGTGGAGTAGATATGCACGGTGCCGTCTTCTGGACAGGTGGAGGTAGAGCATAACTGATGAGCAGACATGGCATACATGGGAACATGCTGATTTTTGAGCCCTGTCTTAATTTGATCTCAAGTACACGTCTGAAAAGTTTCATGACTGCATCTCAGTACCTTTTCTATTATTTCTACTATTATTATTATCTTTTTCATGTTTCAAAAGTATTTTTATAATATATTATTACAGCATTTTGTTTGCTTTGTTTATAGCATGAATACATAATGGTGTGAGAGGTTGATATGTTGTTCAATTCTTTACCTCTCTCTTTAAAAACACTTTTAAATAACAAAATAATAGTAAATACTGACATTAAGTCTTTAAATTAAAATGATAACTTTCAGCTAATCTGTCATCGATTCCCTTCCCTCTAAACTCTCGAGTTGCCAAATTGTTGAGCTGGCGTTCCCCTTAGAAACTACGTCCTCCATGTCTGTATGTTAAAGTGCTGCGTACGTGCTGCTACATCAGGCGAACTAGTGTAGTGACCTCCGCCAGCTCAGTCTCATTCCCACCTCGTCAAATATCATAGCTCTGCTAGCATTTTCTTTTTCAAAATAAAAGCCTGAAGATGGCAGCTGTCAACAGCTGTTCGATATTTGCAATGGTGCAAAATATTTCTTATGAAGGAAAATATTGCGATATTCGATAATATCTCATATTAGTCCAAACCTGAGCTGAAAATCGTTTAACTCATGAGCTGCTCAGCTGCAATCATGAATTTTGAGACCTCAGTGACAACTTCCTGATTAGCAGGACCCTCTATGAACCAGGATCTGTGCCAGCTTGACAATTTTTTTTTCATAAATGATCAAACCAGCAGCAGCACCAGCAGCAACAAAGGGGCAACAACAGTAACAACAGCATCAATTACTATTGAAACTGGCGCACTAGCCATCAGCCCAGGATTTCCTTCATCATCCTGTATTCCAGCTGTGGGACCTGCGGAGCAGAAAACAGGTGTGAGGTATCACCAAGTCTCAACGGCACAAATTCAACCAGAATCTTGACTCACCTGATTCTTCAACCTTCAGGTGAATGGTGTTGACCAGTTTAGGTGGGTTAGGGTTAGGGTCTATCTTTCTGCGTCCTGCATTTTCCTCTGCGATTAGGCACTCATAGGTTCCAGAGTCGTTGATGGTGACGTTCTTCAGAACAATCGAACCATCTCCATCCTTCATCTCGGGATCGCTCAGCTCCACTCGACCTCGGAAAGAAGGGTTCTGGAAGTTTTCACTTAGGATGCCATCTCTGAAGTGGAACACGTATTTGTCAGTCTTTGGTTCAGTTCTGTTCCACGCTAACAGAGAGACGCCACCGCTGGAACCCTGACATGGAAGTGTGACATCTTCTCCAGGCCTTACTGTTATATCTTGTGGATCTGAACAAGAAAAAAGCAGAAAGCAAACATTAAATCAACAACATCAAAACATTTCTTTCTTTCTCATGTGAGTAATTAAAACAGAACGCAACGTGCAGCATTCATGATATTCTTTGTAAATCACAAGTGGAGCATTTTTCAAATCTGGGTCTTAGGTACACACGACTAGAAGCATCTCTTGTCGAGCTGAGGTCTCCACACCAGCACCAGACACTGTATGGATTATTAAGGCAAAGTGCTGTCGAAAAAAATACGGTCTTTGCAAGGAGTTTATGATCATGCAGAGTCAGAGAGACTTAGTAGAAGTAGTAACAGTAGCAGCATTTCCTGTCTTGAGGTAAAATCAAACTGTATCCCTATAAACTGTTGTCTCATCCAGTATCTTGTTTGAGGAAATACTGATATACCTTAAAAAGTCGATTTACCGACAAGCCCTACTGACTAAGTACAGTTAAAATGTTGTGTCACCTTAATATAGTTTAAAATAGAGCAATCCAAGTTATATTAATTATTAAACTCTGCCAATTTAAGTTATTACCATTTACTAGGGGTCAACCAATATGGCTTTATCAGTGCCGATACCGATTATTAGAAATCAAGGAGATTTAAAACAGATATTTGGGACCAATATTCATTTGCAGTAAAAAACAAACAAAAAACTTCCTCTGCACTACATTTATTTAATAATTCAGTCACTAGTTACTACTTTTTTAACTGTAAATGGAAATAATAGTCATCTAAAATAATAATAAAATATATATATATATAAAACTGCTATCATGAACACACATGATAGGAGAACATGACTTCCATTAACAATATGTTCAAGGTCAAGGTGCATTCAAGAGCACCTCGTAAAACAGGAAATATACACTGGAATGGCCACGAAAGTGGTTTAAAAACGGGAAACTTTTTTTTTTTTTAAATGCCAGTATAGTAATGTGTACAGTGCCTTTAAAAAGGATTCAGCCTAAATGGAATCCTGGTCAATATACAAAAAATATATACAAACCAAAAAATGAACCGAAAAAAAAACATTCAATGACAAGTTGAAAACAGATTTCTACAAAGTCAATTAATTAATTATATATAATGTAAAATAAGTGACTGCATCAGTACTCTATCACTCGCGTGTCAAGCACGGGCGTCTCGCCTGTTTCTACCGCGACACGCGCACAAAAACTCGACCTGAGAGCGACCTGTAGACAGTCACGTGGACATCATGCCGGCATTTTCCCACAGTTTCAATGTCTGTAGCCTATGTGTAGAACATGTCCCAAGTTGAAGTAAATACACACAACAGGTGAGGGACAGCTTCTCTATTTTACTTTCTCTCATACACCCTGTAACAGCACGTGCCATTTGCCTGTGTACTGACCTCAGATTCAATGGCGTTGCTCGTTATCGTAACGCTCTCCTTTTCTTCTGTACACGTGGTGCAGTAAACGAAGTGACACGGCTCCAATCAATGGCATGAACATCTTCAATAAAATCATACGTTTCCGTTAATTAGCTACTCACCAGCTGGCACGGAGTCAGGCTGAAGCATCAGGAGCGTTATCAGCACGGATGCAGGCCGCATCTTCAGGAAAGTTACACTCTCCTGTTCACACTTTCATTTAAGAATATGAGGGACCCTGACTGTTTTCGCTACTCTCAACCCCTAGGACCGACTTCTCTATGTACATCCTTGTTTCCCGTATCTGCGTCTTGGTTGATGAGAAACAATGAGTCTGACGCGGTAACGGGGTGTTCTTTACTGTAAATGGGCTGCTGCTTGTGATGTACACAGATTTGGAAATCCCGATTTGTAGAGTCGGGGTTTTTGCGTCAAAATGAAAGCGAAAGAAATGAATGTTTTGTATTCATGGCTCTTGAATGTCGCAGTATTTATTTTTCTTTCTCCCTTCGCCTCCTGTGTGAACTGTTATGCATCAAATACTCAGAACCTACTGGATAATAACATACTTTAACATGTGTCATTCAGTATCACCATGTCATCATAAGACAGCACTTAATAGTTCAGAGATAGATAGATAGATAGATAGATAGATAGATAGATAGATAGATAGATAGATAGATAGATAGATAGATAGATAGATAGGAGATTTGATTTAGTTGTTTAATTGTTGTCTGATCAAAATGCTCTGAAATGACAAATGACTTTATCTTTATCAGTGAAAAGGAAAGCAGGAGAGCTCATCAGACAAACAAGTTCATCATAGTTTAAAGAGTAACTAACCCATTTTACACATTTACGTGTGTTTGCAGGTCTTCAGTACTACTGTATAAAAAGAAAAAAGAAAGTAGACAATAACATTTGAAAATATTTTTAAAAATTAAATAGAATCTTTTATTTACAGCTGTACAGTATTTTTACAGGAATGTACAAAGTTCACAGGATTTTTTGAGCATTTCAAATGTTAGTTCCTTAAGGGGACAAAATAAATACTTTTATCCATATTCTCACTCTCACTTCATTATTACAGTAGTTAGAACTTGGATGCATCAATCTTAATGGAGTAGATATGCACGGTGCCGTCTTCTGGACAGGTGGAGGTAGAGCATAACTGATGAGCAGACATGGCATACATGGGAACATGCTGATTTTCTAACCCTGTTAGACCCCTAACACGTCTGAAAAGTTTCATGACTGCATCTCAGTACCTTTTCTATTATTTCTACTATTATTATTATCTTTTTCATGTTTCAAATGTATTTTTATAATATATAATCATAGCATTTTGTTTGATTTGCTCATAGTATGAATACATAATGGTGTGAGAGGTTGACACATCAGAAACTGCGACAACTACTCACCTCTCTCTTTAAAAACACTTTTAAATAACAAAATAATATTAAATACTGACATTAAGTCTTTAAATTAAAATGATAACTTTCAACTAATCTGTCACTGATTCCCTAAAATATTGCAATATTCGATAATATCTCATATGAGTCCAAACCTGAATTGAAGATCAACTTCAGAAATATCGTTTAACTCATGAGCTGCTCGGCTGCAATCATAAACACGCCACAATTCACATATTTATGTCACACACATACTGAGATGTGTGTGTGTGTCAGGGTTACAACATTGTGCCCTGATTTTCTTTCTTTCAGTCAATCTCTTTTAAGAATTTTTCCTGATTAGCAGGACCCTCTATGAACCAGGATCTGTGCCAGCTTGACATTGTTTTTTATAAATGATCAAACCAGCAGCAGCACCAGCAGCAACAACAGCAGCAACACCAGCAACAACAACACCAATTACTATTGAAACTGGCACACTCGCCACCAGCTCAGGATTTCCTTCATCATCCTGTATTCCAGCTGTGGGACCTGCAGAGCAGAAAACAGGTGTGAGGTATCACCAAGTCTCAACGGCACAAATTCACCAGAATCTTGACTCTACAAACTCACCTGATTCTTCAACCTTCAGGTGAATGATGTTGACCAGTTTAGGTGCGTCTCTCTTTCTGCGTCTTGCATTTTCCTCTGCAATTAGGCACTTATAGGTTCCAGAGTCGTTGATGGTGACGTTCTTCAGAACAATCGAACCATCTCCGTCCTTCATCTCGGGATCGCTCAGCTCCACTCGACCTTGGAAAGAAGGGTTCTGGAAGTTTTCACTTGGGATGCCATCTCTGAAGTGGAACACGTATTTGTCAGTCTTTGGTTCAGTTCTGTTCCACGCTAACAGAGAGACGCCACCGCTGGAACCCTGACATGGAAGTGTGACATCTTCTCCGGGCCCTACTGTTATCTCTTGTGGATCTGAACAAGAAAAAAGCAGAAAGCAAACATCAAAACATTTCTTTAAAAATTAATATATACTGATATTCTTTGTAAATCACAAGTGGAGCATTTTTCAAATCTGGGTCTTAGGTACACACGACCAGAAGCATCTCTTGTGACGTGCAGTGTTTGGTGTCTAGTCTGATGGCCAAAAGGCTCCATTTCGATCTCATCAGACCAAAGAACCTTCTTAGTTGACCTGGAGACTCCCATGGGTGAACTCTAGTCGAGATTTGATGAGCTTTCCTCAACACTGGCTTTCTCTTTGCCACTCTGCCATAATGCTTTGACTGGTAAAGAACAACAGTTGTTGTATGCAAAGTATCTCCCATCTCAGCTGCTGAAGCTTTAAACTCCTGCAGAGCAGTCATAGGTGTCTTGGTGTCCTCCATCTCTGCTCTCCTGCTTGCAAGGTCACTCAGTTTGTGAGGACGGCCTGCTCTTGGCAGATTTACACAGGTGCCACATTCCTTCCATTTTTATAATTAAGGGTTAACTGAAGATCTCCGCACACAAAACCGACCTGCACTTTCTTTCTTCCCCTTTTACTTTCTCTCCCTCGCTCCGCCTCCAGCTTTCTCGCTCTTTCAGCAGGGTAAAGGAAAATCACGTTATCATATTTATCCATAATTATCAAAGTCAAACACTCCATGTGATCACACAGGGCAGGCAGGAGGGAACGGTAACACAGTCCACACGCACCCTGTGTGCTCAGCCCGTAACAAGCAAGCGTGTCGAGCCGGTTTCCTGACTTCACATTCAGTGGCGCAGCTCGTTATAGTAACGCTCCAGTTTTCTTCTGAGCACATGTTGCTGTCACAATGTGACAGGGCTTCAGACAATGTGACGGGGCTTCAAACAATGCCATGAAAATATTCAATAACGTGATATGTTTCCATTCATAACTTACCGGCTGAGACAGACCCACAGTGAAGCGCCACGAGCAGGATACACCAAGCTGCCGGGCTGCTGCCCATCTTCAGGAAAACTTCGATAAGTTACGCTCTCCTGTTCACACTTCAGTGTAGGAATACGAGGGACCCTGGCTGTTTTCGCTACTCGCAACCCCTAGGAACGACTTCTCTTGATGTACATCCCCATTCCTTTCAGTAGCATCCACGTTTCCCTTGTTTTCGTCCGTTTTCTTGCGTGTTGCTCGAGTGTGAGGAGGGGCGAGGTGATGATGTCCTTACTGTAAGTCAGGGGCTGTTCCGAGGAATGAAGACATGTCATGATGTAGCCTAATGTGGTTTCAGAGCGCCCTCTGTATGAGGGATGTTTGGTTGTAACTGAAATTAAAACGACCAAATGGAAAATTAAGAGATAAATTAAAAAAGATTTATTTGTTTTACTACATTATTTGGAATAATTAGACTGTAATAATAATTTTGAAGAAAAAAAAACAATTGAAAAAGTCAATTTAAAGTTACCTCAAAGGACATAATAATACTGACAATATCCTCATAATATAAAATTTCATAAAATCTTTTCCTCAGGTGTACTGTCCCGTTAAAACTGATCTGGACTGTGTCAATGTCAAAGTGGACTTTATTTCATGGCACAGTTTTTGAGTGTATTTATGGTTCTTGAATGTCGCAGTACTTCTTTTTCCTTCTCTTTTTGCTTCCTGTGTTAAATGTTATGCACCAAAATACTACAATACAATACAGGAAAATTCCTTGTATATCAGAACCTACTGGATAATAACATACTTTAACATGTGTCATTCAGTATCACCATGTCATCATAAGACAGCACTTGATAGTTCACAGTGCAAAAGTCCATTTGTTTTTCCAGAGATTTGATTCAGTTGTTTGCTGTCGGCTCAAAATGCTCTGAAATTACAAATTATAATAATTATTTTTTAATCTTTATCAGTGAAAAGGAAAGCAGGAGAGCAGAGCTTTTGTCATGCTCATTAAACAAACAGGTTCATCATACTTTAATAGGTAACTCCACCCATTTTACACATTAACATGTGTTTGCAGGTCTTCAGTACTATTGAAAAAAGTAATATAAAGCCTTTTGGGGGCTATGTAGGTTTAGAAAGGCAGTCCACTTGTCAATCATTTCAGTCCCGTAACACTGTTGGACTCATTATGGTCAGTTTAAAGACAAATGATCAAAATCGATATAGCAGAAGCAGAGATATCTCCTTTTCCATTCCACGCATTCTTCCTCCTTTTTAAAACCTGGTGCCTACATTACCCACAATGCAACGTAGCCACTGAGTGACATCACTGGAGGATATTTACCAGATTACATGCAGCTTCCTCTGGAGCCACAAAAGGCAGCAGTACTCCCCAAGACTCGTAAATATACTTCAATATTTAAAACTGGTGGAATTAAGCTGGAACTTTTTCCTTTTGAACCACTAGATGTCATTAGAGGGCTGCAGCAGGTCCACTTCCCCTTTTTCAAGGGGAACATTTAATCCTCCACTCTGTTCTTCACACAGGATGTCATGCTCTCATCATGTTAAACCACTGATAATAAAACACTTCCTGCAAGCATTACCTCAAGAATGCAAAGTTATCCTGAAACTGTGAAGCTGTTGGAGGGAGTGTTGCGTTTGCATTAACTGCAACAACATAAAATAAAATATATCTGCAAGCAGCAATGAAGTTCAAGCACATTGCAAGCATTTGGATGCTTGTTTCTTAATTAACAGGAAGCATTTGAAAAAAAACTACATACACAAATTGCCTCATTGTTGGCAAGTAGGACTTTAATCCTAGATGTCTGTATCCTCAGAGAAGACGACTTACTGATGTGGTTTCCACACACCTTGTCACAAGATCAGGCAATGACATCACATGCATTTTTGTTCATTTAACCAAAAACATGAAATAAAATTCAGGAAGACGAAGAAAAACATCAGTATGACTATTTGACTGATTGATTGAGTGATTGACTGGTGGTTTTTGTGTAGTGATTTGAACATAGACAGCAGTCTTTGACAGGATGTTCAGGTGCTATAAAGCGTGTTGGTGCAGAATGATGTGATGAAGGCGTAGATCAGAGTTTCAGCAGCTGAAGAGGGTGAGGAAAGGAAACATCACATCTACCGCTGTCAGCCCAAAGCAGCCTTAAGTTTGCAGCTAGTCAGTTTCACATTGTTTTCATAACTTGCAGTCTGTGTCAGGTGTTGCTTCTTTTTTTTATCTCAGCTTCTTCATGACATTTTTTGTCTTTCTTTGCTTCATTTTATGGTTCAGAGCTTTATTTTGTAAACTGATTTATTACAACTAAACAACTGAAAGCTTTTGTAGCTTTAGTCAGTGGAGAGGAAACTACAACAGTTACAAAGGAAGAGGGAGTTACGTGATCAATCTGTAAATGTGACCAAACCACATTTTAAGATGGAGGCATCATCTCTACTGTGGCAGCTGTGTAAGTGCACTAAAAATATCAGCTTGAAAAAAATGTCCATCATTTTGTTTTTGCAGCAATGTTTGGCTCAGAACTGTAACATGGAAATAGTCTTATGAGAATGTTTGAAAGGTTGTGAAAATGTTTATATATTTTTCAGAACATGCTAGTTCTGAACTTTCCTTTAAAAAAAGATCAGCTTAGACTGGCAATAGACAAATTCTTTGCTTTAACGCAACATTATAAAGTAAACGTTGATTAAGATTAAGATTTTCACTAAGCCAGAGAATAAATCTCTCTGGAGATGGAAGGTTAACTGGTGATCCAGCCAGGTTGGCAGCCTGGCACCAGTTCTGACTGCTTTCAAATCTCTATTATAGACTAAATGATTAAGAAAGTCACATTTCCTCCTGTGTTGTTGTTATTTGTGACTGAGGAAGACGGAAACTCTCGAGGATGGGGGAGTTGTCTGTTGCCTCCTTCATGTTCTTATAGTTCGAGAGTGAGATGTAATGTTTCCTTCTTTGCATTTTTATACAATAACCACGCAAAGATCAGTGTGTGTGTGCTGCTCTCTGGTTGTATCAGAAACTGAAAGCAACCTGAATATTCTTTGTTTTTCTTTAGTTCTGACCTCACTGCTGTGCTGCCCAACAAATCA
This sequence comes from Pagrus major, assembly GCF_040436345.1. Classification (NCBI taxonomy): domain Eukaryota; kingdom Metazoa; phylum Chordata; class Actinopteri; order Spariformes; family Sparidae; genus Pagrus; species Pagrus major. The sequence continues at coordinate 19,707,899 of NC_133233.1, forward strand.
AGGTTAGCAAACTTCTTCTATCGCAGGTTGAAACCTGTGTGACTCTTTACAGACAGAAAAGTTAGTGTTCAGAGGAGTTTTAGAATCTGGAGAGGGAGGTGTTTGGCCCAGTTGAAAATATAAAAGATCATGAATGTATTTTAGCCACTACATCCTGTTGCCCTCTTCTTCCAGCCTCTCTGACTGTGCGTCCGAGCATGTCTCAGTTTTTCAGCTGGGAGTCTGTCTCTCTGAGCTGCGAGGTGGACGGCAGCTTCGCTGGGTGGATGTTTAGGAGGAACACAAGTGAAGAAGAGAAAACTACATGTGGAGCCAGCTGGGGAAAAGTAGTCGGTTATTCGTGTAATGTCAGATACATCGACCCACTGGACAGTGGAGTTTACTGGTGTGAGTCCACAGAGGGAGCGACCAGTAACACCGTCAACATCACTGTCACTGGTAAGGTCAGACTGTGGAGCAGAGTTATAGTTGTGTGTACATGGAAGTAATGCTGTGTTATCTCTGTGTTGAGGTGGTGCAGTGATCCTGCAGAGTCCTGTCCTCCCTGTGGTGGAGGGGGATAATGTCACTCTGCGCTGTAAAACAAGACCAAACCCCTCCGACCTGACAGCAGGTTTCTATAAAAATGGCTCCCTCATCAGGACTGAACCTGCAGGTCACATGACCATCCACCATGTTTCCAAGTCTGATGAAGGCCTCTACAAGTGTCACACCAGCAGTCATGGAATGTCTCGACCCAGCTGGATCACTGTCTCAGGTGATGAGATTACCTTTTTTTCAGGGTTTATGTCATCCAGATATTCAACTAACTAGGTGGGATTCTCTATACAGATAACCCTACAAATGCAGCCCCGCCCCCTGCCTCGGCCTCCGTCCAGCTTGTGTTCAGACTGGGCTTTCACTTGGTTGTGTTCTTTCCATACGGCGTCTCCACTTTCCTCATGGTGTCTTTATATCGGAACAGGCCCACAGGTAACCCTGAATAATCCACTGACCTTACAATCAATCATCTTTTATCACCGTTTACAAAATTAATCAAAAATGTTTGATGAACCCTTCTGACTGCCTACCCCTCTCCACAGCGACAGCTTCACCCAACCAAGCCGAGGACAAATTGGCTGAGGACTGTGACGACCTTGTGGCGGTCAGCACCGTGCATCACTTCTGAGCTGAACAGGTCACAGACAGACTTTACTGTAAGGCCTTCATCAGTAAGATGATGGCTATGATATCTTTGTAAATCTGAATATTTTGAATCATTTTGCTTCATGTTTGTTTTAGTAGTTGTGCCTGATGTCTCTGCTGTGCTCGAGTCACCGCAGAGTAAATATAGACCTTCACACATTATGATAACATTTGTGGGCTCTGTTTTCCGATGAGAAGTACTTGATGTGGTTTGATTGTGGCTAACAGACTGAGACATCCACCGCTTATCTGTGTTATCTGGTTTCTTCAGAAAACTATAAATCACCACAACTGGGTTATTAACAGACACTTCACACTGAGCCTCTTAAATCAGTGTGCGGCTTTAAATTCACACTTCTAAGTCATAAATCTGTTCTCACAGGGAGGGGACCAAAACCAGTCCCCACAAGATGATGTTTCAGGGTTCAGACTTGGTTTTTGGTTTGGGTTATGTGAGTGTTTACATTAGGTTTAGTGTTATGGTTAGGGTAAGTCTTCATGGAAGTGAGAAGTGAGAAGACTTTTGAAAGTGAGGATATTCTTGCTCATTTTCGGGAGTTTAACAGTTTCTATTTGGGTTCTTTTCATAACAAACCATCCAAATTATGGTTTGTGTTGTTTTTTATCAGATTTGCTCCTCAACAGGCTCTTTAAGTCAGACATACACAGAATTGATCAGTGGTGACTACAACACGATGCATTATGGTTAGTAGTCTGTCAAACTTGTTCTTGGCTCGCTGTGTCATCTTTGATTTTCAATGGTTTGCACTTTCATCAAAGCAGCATCATGTAGAAATTGATATTTTATGTGATTTGGCGCTTCTGAGAGCAACACAACTGTTGTAAATACAAATTTTAGGTTCATAATGTACGTGTTAACTACAAGCTCGGCACGCCATAACAATGTAACATGTGGAAAACTTGTCTGATGTCTTGCATGCTCAGGCATTTCTTGCCATGGCTGGCTGGTCAGCTGCTGATTTCATTAAATATCTGCAACACATAGACCTCTTAAAATATCGCCACAACCTTTACTTCTTCACATTCTGTTGATCATACTTGTACATTTGTTTTATGCTTTATTTATGTTTAAGCTAAAATTCTTACTTATGTTCTAGCGGCTCAGTGTATGATCAGCTTATAAGATATGGTTTCTTGTTGATATATTAAATTGTCCAGCAAAATTAAAATCTACAGTGACAAGAAAGACTCTTATTTGAAATTATTATTTGAAATTAATCTGAATATTTCTTTCACTAATCCCTAGGGCAGAAGACAAAGAGCAAATACAGAAGTTCCTGCAGAATCCAACTGTTTTTAGTCAAACTATATCCATGCTGAAAGCTTTTTAAGGTTAAGGGTCGAGAGCTAAACTTGGCAGCAATGACAGTGCTTCATCAGCAAGTGTAACAGCCAAACTAAAGTTGAAACCCGTGTGGTAATTGTTACATAAGTCAAAAGGTTTCCCAGTATCATCTCCTTAAATAGATGCCTCTTTTGGAGGTACATAAAACCTGTTAAACCCTGAAATGAACGAACTATTGATTAAACTCTACTAGATGATGGAAAAATAAAATAAAATAAAGCTTTTATGCTGAATAACTTCATAAAATCATGAATAGAAGTCATAAAAACACAAGAACAGGTGCAAAGGCTGAATGAGGTTCTGCATTGATGACGTATCGCCCTTACGTGACACGTCACTGGCCTGCGTCAGTGTAAAATGTAAACACTCCTCCAGCAGCAGCTTCCTCAGTCAGAGTCGGTGCAGCTAGCTAACATGATCCGCCAGCGTTTAATGCTCCTCCTGCCAAAGGTTTCCAGTCGTCGCTGCATACGTTATTGCTGTTATTAATCCATATCAGATGATGTTTAAAAATCTTTTTTGGGGATTTACAAGACTGCGTCAAGTTTCTGTCATAAAGTTAATCTTAGCGGCGGAGCTAGTTTCAGCTAGCTAGCTAACTAACTCTCAGACGTATAAAGCCTCTTTCTTTTGCAAAGACGCGACATTGTTTAGGCATTTTAATTTTTTTTAGGCTACAAACTGCGCGTGCTTTTTCGAAATGGTGCTTTCGTTGGTGAGCATTTGCGCCAGGGAGGTGGTGAGTGACCACAGCGCGTCACCCTGCTGGCTCAGGTGGGTGCCCAGAGAGCTGTACAGACCGCTGCTGGAGGCTGCCTTCACCGGCTGCAGACCGCTGGCTGTGGGCGAGCTGGTGCAGAGGTGGCCTGAACGCACGCTGCGTGTCGGCGGAAGGAGGAAACAAGGACAAACTGCGCCAAATCGACTCTGTATCCAGGCTCTGTTACTTGCAATTGTCAGAGGACTGTCGGACCAAAGGTAAGAAGTAGTTTAATACTCTTACTTGTGTTTGGATCATGATCTGTAATCTTGTTTTAAAAGCGTCCTTCCTTCTCATTGCTCTTTTCTAGATATGCCCTGCAAGTGCTGGACCTCTGTGGGATGCAAGGAGATGAAGGAGGGATGGGAGACCCCATGGGAGGCTGGTCTCTCACTGTAGCTCTCTGCACCATGGCTGTCCAGGCCAGAGCTGGAGCTCAGAGGGCACTTAGGAGAGAGGGAGAGCGGGAGAGGAAGAGGTTCTCAGCTCTGGAGAGAGAGAAGGATGTGAAAAGAGAGAGGGGACAGTGGAAAAGGGGAAAGGAACCAAATGGGGATGAGGAGAGCACAGATAATAAGGAGCTGAGGGGGAAATCATGTGGGATTCTGAGCGAAGAGGAGGTGATTCAAGGAGTGAGGAGGAGGATGGAGATGGAGAGGAAAAGAGAGAGTGCAGTGACAGGTTTAGGAGGCAGCAGAAAGGAGACAGAAAATATAAACAGTGATGTGTTGGTTCATGTGAGAGCTGATCTGTTTGTAAATGCTCGCTCCTGGGAGCGTGTTCGTGTGGCTCTGAGCACATCAGGACCCCTCAAGCTTCAGTGCAGATATCTGCGCGTGGAGGAGATTTCAGTGTCTAGTATCAGGACCCTGCTGGACCTCCTGCCTCGCCAGGGGCTTCTGGGCATCGATGTCCGCTACAGCAGCCTCGGGGTGGCTGGGTTGGCTGAGCTGCTGCCTCTGCTCTCCACCTTCCCAGCTCTAAACTCTCTTCGCCTGCACTACTGTAACTTGGACTTTCGCAGAGATCACCCTGGACAGGAGGAGGCCCTGAGGGACTTGTCTCTGGGTCTGACAAAGCTACAAGAGCTGCGACGGCTCAGCCTCACCGCTCTGCGCCTGCCTGGACAGCTCCGTGTGCTGCTCAGGTATGACCTGATCCCTCTTATACATGATGGCTCAATATCACATTTTTCTGCTGATTTCTATGTTATGAAAAATATCTTCTGAAATGCTACCGGTCATATTTGATAAACTCTTAGGCTACAAACTCATTTGTATTTGTCCAACCTCAGATTTAGTTGATCTCTAATGGAGGTGGAACAATTAACTGATTTGTTATTTTTCTGCTATCCAGTGCACTGATTCACATTAATATCTTATTTTAATTGGAAAGTGTAAAATTAAATAAAAATGTGTTTTTCTGATGTTTGATAAATATAAAAATAACATTTCATTTTTTGGTTGATCAGAAAATCAATCTGCAACTATTTTGATATTCGATTAGTTGTTAAAGACATTTTTGAGGAAAAAAATAATGATAATTTGCTGGTTACTTCCTTTAAGGTATAGTATATGTAGTTTTTTTAATTTGTTTTGGGTTTTTTTTGATAGTACAGTGAATATCTTTGAGTTTAAATTGCAATTTTAATGTTATGTTTCACTGTTTCCAGACATTTTATAGATATTTATTTATTTGTAAACAACTAATCTGTTGAGAAAATAATCAGCAGTTCAATCTGTGATGAAAAAAATAAATCACAGCCCTAATCTCTCACTGAAAGGTCCAGTGTGTAGGATTTGGATGGATATGACAGCTTCAGTTCCCTGTCAGTAAATCCCACATATGTAGCAGTCTGTCATTGCAGGGAGAAAATGTGTCCTTTGCCATAAAGTGATGACAAACACAAACAATCAGCAGGTCCACCTTTGCCATGAGTTGTGACGTGACGACCGTTTCACATAACATGATCTGTTGATGCCTTTATTCATAGTGCAAAAACTCAGAAAAATCGAGCTCACTGCGAAAATAAAAAAAATATTGATGTGTAAAGTTAAGTTTTATTTAGGATTATGAGATTAGAGATAGAAACACAAACAATTAAACCTCTATAATGAATATTTAAATGTTGTGTCCTTCCTTCTCTTGTCACAGCTCACTGCCTCAGCCTCTAGAGATACTGGAGCTGCCATATTTGAGACTGAGCCCCGCCGACCTTGCCTATCTGTCCTGCAGCCATCACGCCTCCACGCTGCAGCAGCTGGATCTAAGCGAGAACCATCTGGATGAAAACACCCTCCCCTCCATTCGCCGCCTCCTCTCCCAGGCTTCCAGCAGCCTGCAGCACCTCTCTCTGAGCGGCTGCGGCCTCACCGATGGCCTGCTGGGACTCTTGCTGCCCTCGTTGGGAGGCTGCTGGGCACTCAAGAGCTTGGCTTTGGCCCTGAACCCTCTCTCCATGGCTGGCCTCATGGACCTGGTGAGGATGGCTGTGAGAATGCCCTCCCTCCGTCACTTACTGTACCCAAACCCCCTGGAAGACTACCAGCCTGGCCTTCCTGACCTGCCCTCCAGCGCTCAGCTGTTAGACTGGCCACTAGATGAAGCCACAGACATCAACACGACCAGCAGCCAGCTCAACAGGGTGCTGATAGACGGCGGACGCTCTGACCTCTTTCTGACATGCGACCTGCTGAATTATGATAAAGACCTGGTGGACTAGAGCAGAGGTGCTTTTTAGTTTGCTTACCGACACGCCAGAGCAATGTAGATACACCTGACAATCAAATTGTCATCATTGTCACCTTTATCACCAACTGTCTCATATAAAGGATTCATTATTCCGTAATGCTTTCTATAAATACAGATAACTGGAACCAAGTAGCAAGACACTCAATACAATGCAGACCTCCATCGAGGCAAATCAATCTTCTTTTTAATCTCCTTTCAAAATTGAACGATAGGAGTAGTTACACAAAGTTTGGGTCAGGGGGAAGTCATTGTCTTTAAAGCAACAGGTTTGTCATCAGGAAAAGGATCAGAAAATGACGTGTTTAAAAATGTAAGATTTTGGACATATGGAGGAGACAGGAAGAGAGCTGCAACAATTAATTGATTAGTTGTCAACTATCAAATTAATCTTGACTACTTTGATAATCAATTTATTAGTTTGAGTTATAAGTGAAAAAATGATCTGATTCCAGCTTCTTATTTGTGAATATTTTCTGGTCTGGTCTTTACTCCTCTATGACGGTATTCTGAATATCTTTGGGTTGTGAACAAAACAAGACATTTGAGGACGTCGTCCAGTTGACATTATTCATCATTTTCTGACATTGATCTAATAGTTTAATAGAGAAAATATGCAGATTAGTCAAAAATGAAAATAATCTTTAGATGCAGCTCTAAACAGCCATTCATCAATACAATGGTGCTTTACTACCTTATTAAGTTCACCCGTTCGCTGTATAAATTCAATTGTTGCACATGCGTCAGTGCTGGTTTTGTACCAAATTTATTGTTTGTAAAAGATGAATGTCGCTCTGATTGAAGATCACAGCCCTCGTGCCTTTTACAAATGTCACCAGTACTGTCTTTACACAAGACACACATTCACATACAGATTATTATGTACATACTACAATTCAACAACCAAAACTAACTGCAAGTATGACTGTGGTTTCTTTTGTAATGTGCGTTTGCTAAGTTTGCATAGCTTTCCTTAAATAACAAGTGAATACGTTACATTTTTTAAATATGCAGACCAATGAGCTGAGTGTTGTTCTTCTGCTTTATTTACCAAGTAATGTACATTGTGCTGTTCTGCTTTACATATTTGTTATACCGTATTTCTTGGATATCTGTTTTAAAATGTTCAGGTTTACTAGTTTTTTTTATTATTAACTCAGTTTGTATATTGAATCAAAAACAATCAACATTATCAGGAAAAGACTGTACCAAATCAGCCTTGTACCACATGAATGCATTTACATACTGTCACGCAATAAATCAGTACTAAAGAAACGTTTCAAGGGTAATTTAATTGTCAAAAAAAAAACATTTTTCAAACTATGAACTAAGTTTGTTACATGACTCATCAGGTGTTTAAGGCAAACTTAGCTGACTTGGTCCAGTGTGGCACAGTAAATTCTGATTGTTGTAGGTTTTCTACCTTTTCAGAAAAAGTGAATATCACAGCCTTTTTCGTCTGTTCTCTCTGGTCATGTAGCACCAATTTAAAAAATACTTCCTACTCCATACACATCCCTGTTTTATGAAAAGACCAATCGAAGACTAACCATCTTATTTGCTTTAACCATCTACTGTTTGTTTTGATTATATTGTAAATTGTCCATAACACTAGTCCAGTGGACAAAACGTGGTGAAGTGCCCTCTAGAGTGCATACAGCTTGTGCCCTTTTTATTTTATTTTAATGTGATGTTTGAATGTCTTATCTTTTCCTGTCTCTTGGAAGAATAGCTATTACTGCAGCAATCTCTAATGGGGATTCTAAATAAACAAATCAAATAAACTATCTTTCCAGTGATGAAATACCTCTTTAATGAAGGTGTTACAGACTTAAGAAAGAGGCATCATCTGTAGTAGTCTACGTATGACTGGTGTAGAAAGAAGTAGCGGCGGGTTGAGACCTTCACCCAGTCCTCGTCTGAGTAGATGTGGAAGGGGAAAAGAGTGACCCGAGAAATAGGCAAAGAGATGAAACTGGGAAAGTGTGTGAGGAAGGGGCGGTTTCTCAGGGGAGGCAGAGTTGAACCTGCATGACAAGAATACATCAGATGTTTTAAACCGGTAGATTTCTACAATCATAAGTCTCAGTAAATTTAAATCTTACCTGGTGGCCTGGACATCCTGCCCATGGTGTAAGTCTCTCCTAGACGAAGGATTGGTTGAGAACTACTACAAAAATAGACAGTTGGATTAGATTAAAACTGTATTAGACTACCTTTTGCAGGACAATCTACTGTATGTAGATGTATGACTTTTACATACCAGTCATATGGGGGCAAAACCACAGTGTTTTTGTGGTCAGCAGGTACAACACATCGGGCCTTTCTGTACTCGTCTTTTCGGACAGAGCAGAAATAATTCAGCACATCCACCGTGCTGAAGCTTGGCGGTTTCCACTTTGCCATGCTCCTGAGGTACAGATACCTGTCATGTTCCTGGTGGTGTGGAAAGAGAGAGAGGGAGAGCAGTTAATCACTTACAGTGGCAAGCCAAAACCAGCCGCGACAACATGCCTGTGAACAACACTGTGACAAGCTCTCATGTCCTCCTATTTAGAGGAGTTAAGGTCACAGTAAAGGACATCAGAAGTGGTGGAGAGCTGATTCACAGAAGGAGTGCCTCTCAGTTTTCAAACACCTGTTCTGTCCTTTTGTCACACTCAAAAATACTCTAATGGATGGTGATGGTGATAATGATTGCGAAAGATGTTCCAATTTTTTCCAGACGTAGACAAAAGTTAAAGCTGGTAAGAGAGATTAAGATTTAAATGTCTTTGTTACTTTGTATTTGGAGATCCATAACTCCAGCCAACGATCGGCTCTGTCATGGAGGCTCTTCCAGATGTCAGAGGGGTCCTGCAGCTCCGAGTCCCAGCTCTCCAGCTCCGGCCACAACCACTGCTCAGCCTCATTTACCCCTAATGTAGTCAGCATGTGCAGCACTGTTTCACTATTGACAGAACAACAAGATAATACAAACTTTCATAAAGTTTAAATTTCTTTCACATGCAATTTCTATTTCTTTATTGGCCACTCTGGGGCAGTGAAAAGTTTTTATGGTGAACATGGTAGCAAACAGCTGCTTATTCACACATCCAGCAGATATGAAGCAACATTATCACTCATTATTTGTTTAGTTGATGGATATCAACCAATATTCACTCTCCTTTAGTTCTGTTTTGGTCCCTACCAACTCCTCAGGGAGTTATCTGGCAATGTAGCTGCTAAATCTTCCACTCTGTTCACCACCTAGTCTCTAATTGTGTCTGTCTGCTGTTTTGGGCTCAGTGGGTGGTTTAAAATGAGGTTTTACAGCTTTTTCACTTAAAACAGCTACCTGCTGAGGCCGAAAATTGAGCTACAGGAGCGATGAGAGTGAATTGAAACAGTAGGATAGCTAAAAAATGAGCTAAGGCTCTGTAGATTATTTGATACCACTTTAAATTCATACATTATTATTCTAAAAATATCGATTACAGCCGCGTAATAGGCCTGTGTTGTCATTAATTGTTATTTCAACATTGATGGACTCACCGGAGACCCAGTTTTTTAAAAGTTAGAAGAGCGAGAAGCTTTTTCACAAGGTCACAGCTGGCAGGTTTCAGACTCATCAGCAGATTTAACATCTCAACGAGCACGGTCCGCTCCACAGGTGACTGAAACACACAGGAAATAACAGTTTGACACATCTACCTCTTAAAATGCACAGTGACATTCTTGATGCTGCGCATACAGTACCATGTGAGGTCCAACAAACTTGGTTAGCAAGTCAATGAGGCCTTGGTAAAGCTTGTCTGTGTTCTGTAAGAGTCCCTGGCTGTGCAGCGCCTGCAGTGCAGCAAGGATCTTCATCTTAGATGGAGCGCTGCAGGTGTCGAGACAGCCCAGCAGCTGCAAGGAGAAGTCCTCTGGGGACAGGGAGCTCGGGATGCACTGCATACACAGAGACAGAGGATCTCAACCTGGACTTTTTATATAATTTCCTGGTTAAACCTCAGATATATACAGTATTTCTCTATGAATAACATAGGCTACCTTTGTATCAGGATACAGGTCTTTAAACCAGGCTGCTTCTGCAAACTGTTTGAGGAACATCAGCACCTCAGGGCTGGGTTCCTGTCGTGGAAGCGGTGTTGGGGTCCTCGGAAGGCAAGGAGGTGGAGTAGGAGTAGGAGTAGGAGTAGGAGTTGGAGTAGGAGCTGGAGTTGGAGTTCTGGGTTTGGGTTGCTCCATTGGAGAAATGATCTCTGGAGGCTACAAGGGCAAGAGCAAATATGCACATACAGCAAATACACAAAATGAGAGCTGCTGTTTCAAATGAAGACAAAAATGCTCTTACCTCTTCATCCCTCTCTACGATGATGGGTTTTTTGGGTATGACAACAGGCCTTGGCTTGACTTTCATCAGGGTCTTTGGTTTAGAGATTTTTGCTGGAGCCTTTTCTTCCTGCACATAAAGAAGCAGACAACAACTTTGCTTCGAGACATGCGTACATATAACTGTACATTTTGTGACAGAAGTCCAGAATGACTTAGAATGCGGTTTTGCTCATCATGCTAACAGTTTTTACCGTCTTTTTCTCCACAATCACAGGAATGTTTAATTTAGGTTCAGGGCAGACTTCCTCTTTTAACTCAGGGAGGTTACAGGGCTTGTCATCACATGGTTCAGGATAAATTGGAAGTTTATTTGGGTCAAACGTCTCCCCCAAATCAATCTGAAAACACAGCATTATGCTATTACTGATATACTTCACTCTGCATAACAAAAATGTGCAAAACATTGACACAAAATGGCTGATTTGTAATAGCTGAGGCAAAAACATTACCATTTTTGTTTGAAGAAGCTTGTAGATAGATTTGTGTTTCATCTTCATACACAGAAATTAGTGTCATATTAAACCTATAAAGGATAAGTTCACCCAAAAATGAAAACTCAGTTATTGTCTGTTCACCTCAATGCTGATGGAAAGTGGGGTGAAGTTTTTGGACTCATTTTTATGGACTCATTTTTATGTCAGTTGTTTTTTTTACGTTTTAAAACAAGTCCTCATCTACTTCAGTTGTTTAGGAGAATGCTGCAATGCAGTTTTACTGTGAAGTTCCAGAAATGTTTTGAGGAACACAAAACTTCAACCGACTTTCCATCAGAACGAGGGTGAGAAGTTCGTGACTGAATTGTCACTTTTGGGTGAACTTATCCTTTAAGCTGATGCACAAAGGAGCTAGCTTCAGACTGTCACAGTGTATTAAATGAAAAGTTGGTCATGAAGTATTGAATGCAGGTAAAGTGAAGGAAGGAAAATAAAGAAACCTCAATCCTGGGCGGGAGCCTATATATCATCTTCATGTAGCGATCAAAAGCCTCTTTCTTGGTTTCCTTTGTACTGGGAGGCTTCCCTTTCTTGCATTTCACTGAGCCTTCGAGGAGTGCAGCTAGGTCCTTGTTCGAGGTCACTAAGCTTTCATACTCCTGGACCAAGACAGACGGAAAAGATTTTCACCAAGGTGTTTGCACACATTTTTCATAGTGTCAGTGACATGTCTTAAAATCTATTAATCCACATACCTTCTGTCTCCACATGTCTTCCTCTCCCTCATCTTTGTCTGGACTTGCATTCCTGTTTGCACCAATATTGCTCACAGCTTATTCGGTCATTGTTTTAAGTTATTATTTGTATATAATATTAATAAATCTTACTTTCTTTTGCTTCTCTTTTCTGTATTCTCAACGATAGGCAAGTCAGGGACAGGCTCAGCACAATAAGTGTGAAGAAGCTGGAAACAGAACAAGATTAAAGAAACATTTTGATTATATTTTGCAGCTTTGGTTAAAATGTCTGAACAATTCTCCACGTCCATCAGTAGAGTAGAGTTGAGCAGTTACCATTTGTTGGTAGATGCGTGGCAGGAACTTTGCACAATTCATTCTGTACAGACCTCCTCTGATGCCAAGAAACAGCTCCCCTCCAAACCCACCGTAAGTCAGACACTCGGGCACTGCATTCAGCTGTAAGGTCCTGGTGGAGTCACAGACACATAAAAATAAATGAACTAACATTTAATACTTAAATACTGTATGATTTTTGTATTTTAATGAGCTCCTACGCAAGAAGTTGACTCTCCTCATTCCAGACACACACTGTCCCATCTAGGCTGCTGGAGACAAATATCTCCAGATCAGGACACACACACAATCCTGCAAGATAAGAGGCCAGTCACTCACACACACACAAACAATAGAACAAACAATGGACTCATCTTTTTTTATTAGTTTTATGACCTGTGAATGGGTCTAAATGTCCTTCCTTGGTTGGACAACTGCTGTGGTTGAGCATGTTAAAGTGCATCAGGTTGTAGGTGCCACTGTTGCGCTCTTGAAACGTCAGGGCCAGCTGGGGCCCCAGCGCTGCCAGGTAGACTAGAGGTTGGCCACAGTGCAGGCTCAGCTGCTGGCTGAGACACTCTTGGACATAAGGGTTCACCCTCCACACCACCACGTTCATGTCCTCACCTGAGGGAATTGGGGTAAAGCTGTTACGTAACACTGACAAGAATTCAAAGGCAATAAAGTTATATTCGGAAATACCTGTGGAGAGCAGGTAGCCATTCTCAGGGTGCACCTGTACTGTGGTGACTCTCTGGCCATGGTGTGCTGCAGTACGGTATAAGACCTTCCCATCATCCATCTTCACAACACTCACACAGCCTCCACTTTGGCCGAGAATGATTAAAAACCTGCCTCAAGAACAAAAGTACAATCACATTTGCTGAAATAAAGATATTTTACACATATTATATTTACTGAAAGTAGAAGGATTGCTCACTTATTCTTGGCATCATCTAAAGCCGCTTTATTCCTGTGAATGCATCCTCGTCTCTCCTGCAAACTCCTCCACTCCTCTAAAGCTGCCTGTGTTTCAGCCAGGTAACTGTATAGTACCAAGCAGCATGCCTGGCCAGGGATGGGCAGATTCTGGGCATCATTCTGTGTCACATTGTCCCTCCGCCGCCAGGGCCCCTGGCCTCTCCCCTCCCACTCTTGCATCAAAGTGATTGGATTAGTGAGCGTGTTGGCTTGGAGCACTGTACCTGTCTCAGTCAGAGCCAGCAGAATCTCTTTTTGCAGGCAGTAGTCAGCACACAAAATCCTCTGCTTTGCCTTGAAGTAGGTCAACACTGTTCCTGTTTCTGCAGCCACAAGTGTGATATTGCTTTCCCCGCTGACGCAGAGAACTCGTTTAGGGTAAGGAGCAGGGAAGGGGGAAACTAGGATTTGTCTCAGCGGGGCTCTTTCTTCCTCTTTGAGTTCACAGTGGAGGGTGTATAAGGCTCTGATGGTCCAGAAGTCAACTCCCTGGTGAGAGAAGGAGAAGAAAGTGTCTCCCATTCTGTTGCCTCCAATACACAATGGAGGGTGTTTCTGCTCTGTGTGGATGCACTCGACCACATCACCTTCTTCGACGTTCCAGCAACGGATCGTAAAATCCACAGAGGCTGAGAACAGCATGCTTAATGGAGGGCAGTAGAAGAGTGAGTTCACCACACCTAGACACAAAGAGACAGAACTAGGGCTAAGACTGCAAAAATAATTAAATTTGATTTCCGGGAGAATAAGCCTCTTATTTGGAAAACCCAAGCACACTGTTAATTACACTCTAAATACATAACCCCTAATGACAACACAGAAAAGAGCTGATTAATCAAGATGCTGTGCTTCCACTCTCTGCCGTACAGCTCAGTTTTTTCGGCCAGGACTTAAAATGTGTCCGTGTCTTAAAGCTTAAGAAGCTGGAACCAGCACGTTTGTCAATTTTGCTTGAAAAATGACTGAAACGATAAATCGATTATCAAAATAGCTGGCATTTAATTTTCTTTTAATCAACTAATCGTTGTTGCTGTTAACAGAACAGTACAAAATTAAGTACAATCATGAAGAAGGACAAAAAGAGTGCGGAAAAACATTTGGACTTTACCATTATGTCCAACAAAAGTCACCCGTAATTCCCAATCTGGACTCCATATTCTGATGGACAGATCTTCAGTGGCAATGATCAAACAGTCCTGTTGAGAGCAGAACACCATCGCGGTGATATCTCTGTAAAACAAAGCTTGTTAATGTTTTTGAGAAAAAAAATCAAAGACTCTAGCAATCACATCACATGCTTCCATACACACCGTGAGCAGAGATCCCTCTTGTGCTCCAAAACCTTCCCGGCACTGAGGTCGACTACTGTCACAACCCGCCCGCACACGACGAAGGCTCTGTGGGGCCTGTCAGATCGCGGAGGAGCCAATGCCATGTGAGTGAATGTGCTGTGCTGCAGCCCCTCCTGTATCTTCACCTTACACCTCATGAGCATCACCGACCACACACAAACGTTCCCCGCACCTGCAGTCACCAACTCTGTTGGATGTTCTGCAGCCTGACATACACGGATGTCCAGGGCATCGTGAGCAGCATCCAGAGGGTGTAAATCACTGTCCAGAAGTGTGAAGACAGGCCCTGGGCCCCAACCTACCAGCCAGCCGGAGATCTTTGTGGCAGTCAGGCCCATGAAGGGGAGGTGTGGTATGGAAGTCAGCTTCTGGCCATCAAAGTTGTAAAGGCAAGCTGTGCTGTCTGAATGGAGGCTAATGAAAGCTGCAGCAGCATCAGAATACATCATGAAATGCACAGGGCTGTCACAGGAAAGGTGATGCAGGTGATGGAGGCCATGAGTGAATACATGCTGCTTTGTCTTTACCTAGAGTCAGACACAGAGAAAGCATAGAAGGTGTTTAGAAACTCTGAAACTGATCAAAGCAACTAAGCATCATGTCGACATGGTCTACCTTGGCCATAGCTTGCTTCGAGTCCTGCTTAAACACATTCTGCCTTCCAAGTGTCCGCCCATTTGTCCCACTCCCAGACAGCAGCGTCAGGGTGGGGAGGACAACTGTTGTTGGTCCTGTCTCCTCACCTGGGGCCACCATCTTCACCACTTTCTACAGTGGACTCATTCACTAACCTTTTGGGGGGGGGGGGAATTAAAAACTTGAATATCAATCTATTACATTTATTTTCAATATTATTTTTGGCATATTAATGTAGTCTATTTATTGAGTCATTTCTTCACTTTTTCTTGATTTCTATTTGCTTTTGGTAGTCTAGTCCTCCATTAGTTAGATGAATTAAAAAGTGTAAAAAACAAAACAAAAAACATGGTTTTAACTCAAGTCGACATAATACAACTGAACAATGAACAAACACAACTCACCTTTTAGCTACTCTTTGAGATGAAGGTTAGCTTAGCTAACATCCCTTTAGCTCTTCTATAAAGTTGAAGATTTATAACGTTTGATATCAGCCTAAAAGGTGGCTAAACTAAGTCAAACTTTCTTTTTACCTTCTTCCACACAGTATTTATATAGCCCGGATACGGCAGTATGTCGTTAATCCATAGAAGTTTAAGTGTATTTAGCTAAAACAATTAACAAAGCTAGCGTGAGTTAGCTAAAAGTTTGTTCTCTCAGGACCCGACGTCAAAGAGCTCAGGCTGTGTTGCTAGGCAACCGGTTGCTCGGCTACATCCATGGCTGCAGGTCGCACAGCTGACATCACAGCAACACAATATCTCCAGGACACAGTGTGTTACATTTTGTATACTTTTAGGCAAATATAATTAATAAAACATTAATTATTTCACCATTAGAATAACATAACATAACAACATTAATATCTCCAGGACACAGTGTGTTACATTTTGTATACTTTTAGGCAAATATAATTAATAAAACATTAATTATTTCACCATTAGAATAACATAACATAACATAACATAACATAACATAACATATAGCTACAGATATACTCAGTTTATTGTATAAAAATTAAAGTTGTTAATACCATACAAATATTTTACAAACAACAGTATAAGTATCAAACAGTATAAATATTTACATCAACAGACATTTACATGATGTTTCGTATAATGTATTTATGGAGGACATTAAACAAATTGTGGCTCTATGGAGGATCTTTGGTATTTAGTCACAATCTTCTTAAGCTAATATAATATCTCTCTAGACATGTGTCATCAACTTAAGAGAAAAAACACACTACAACAGGACTTTGAAAAAAAAAAAGATTTATAAATTGATCTTCATGCTCTACTGGAGTCAAAAAATACAGCAAATCTTCTGATCCAAACACAAACATCAGTCTATCAGCATTGTTTCAGAAGGCTTCGGTCATCATTCTCTCCAACTTCTCCTCTTCCTCAGGAATAGGTGCGGTGAAACTTCTTGTGAAATAGTGCATTTCTATTGTTCCTGACTCATGAGCCAGTGCTAATCCTGAATATGTATTTTGTTGTCCTGAGTCTCCAAACACCACCATGGCTGTCAACCTGAGAAGAGAGCAGAACATGTACACCGCATATCAATACAACAGCACAAAAATACCTCTAAATCATCCATCATGTCTGGCTGGTGTTACCTGTCAGAATTTATCCTTTCGGTGACAACAGGCTCAGTGTCGTTTTTCAGCAGGTCCCATATGTAGAGGTTAGAGGCTCCATCGAGCACACAGAAGACTGATGGTCTGGTTTGGGCCCACTGCAGTGAGACCACTGGTTCACCAGCTGTACTGTTCTTCCACTCTGCAACAGGCTGCTCATGGCTGACTGTGTGCAGCCTGATGCTGCCGTCCCCACAACCCACCTGGAATAAAGACACAAAAAAGATTACAAGGCATAATATATAGTACATTACTATTTCAGCTTCTCTTTTATGTTTATGGTTGTCCTGTCTGCACTATGAGGCACGTTTATTGTGTTGGTATTCGCTGAAATTGCAATAAAGTTAAAGGTATAATTTGTAGAATATGGCCAGAATTCGTAGGTAGCTCCCAAAACATTAGGGGCAGCAAATCACCAGAGTAACTGACAACTGCTCCTCTTTGCTAGATGTCCTTGGCTGTAACTAACTACCGCTGGCTAATTAGCTCATGGCTCAGTAAGCCATGGAGCCAGTGGCCCTAGAGTTTGCCAGGACCGGGACCTCGAATCACAGGGGGAGTCATCAGGGGCAACAAGGCTCAGCTCAATATGATTTGGCAGATTTTGTTTATCTTGTTCAATTAATACACTAACATGTGGCATTTATCTGCCAGCTGAAACTACGGGGGTTATCAGACTATCGCCTCTTGCTGGTACAAAGTGGTATTTCTAGAAGGGCTGGGCTGGGGCTAGCTGGTTAGCATGCTAACTTCAGTAGACATCTTTGACATAACGTCAACTCTGTTGATCTTCACACTCTGTTGATAATGTTGCACTAAAATGCTGGCCATATCTTACAAATTGTTCCTTTAACTCAAACTCAAATAATTACAATCTTTGGAATGGATCATAATCAAATCAGCCTGAAAAATTAGTGTAGTCTCTTTGCTTTTGTGCACAGCATTTAATCCTTTCAGCTAAGTATGCAAGATACTGGATCTTTGCCAGTATTTAATACACCAATATTTTTTGGCCAACTGCTGATGCAAATACTGATATATGCATGTATTTTTTCCCCAACGAACTGCAGAGTGATCAAGTGTCTCCTGTAGTGTAGTACTCTTCTCGTGATGACCCCCTGATGCAGACATACAGTGCTTTTCAAAATGTGAAATAAAAAAGAAAATTTAGTCAATGGTTTGTGTCGTGTGCACATAATTAAAGCAGCATCTTATCGGCCTGCTATAGCAGCAGAAATGTTCATTTAGGGTTGATGCAGATATTTCATTTTAAAGCCTGTTCGGCCAATGACGTGCCAAAATAACAAAAGTCCGTTTATCGTCAAAAAACTTCACTCTCACCAAGAACAAGTGTTGAATGAAGGGAGAAAAGTGGATGGAGCTGACGTCGACAGGTCGGCTTCCAGCCTCCTGAAACCTGTAAAACTTCGGTGGAGCCTTCAAACCGTGACTCGTTCCATGATTGACCAGACCCTAGACAGAAATTATATTAATACACTGTCACAAAATGACAAAAAAAACACAACTGTTATTAAGATTATGCTCACCATATTGGTGCCGATAAAGAAATGATTGGAGTCTGTTGGAAGGAACTTTAAATGAAGAGTCTGTGACGGCCCTGTTTTCGCTGCATCTCGTGGTGAGACCCTGAGAGCCGAGAGCGGGGGAAAAAAGCCAAACCAGAGGTGAAAGGTCACAACATTCCCAGCCTAAAACAAACTGTGCAACAGCGGAACACGACACTGCATCACATTCACACTGCACATATATGACCACAGATATGTTCCCATCAAACGTTGAGGTGACACAAACAACACCCCACGGTACATAACAAACAAGATCAAATGACCACCACTGAGCAGCTGTGTTCCACTGGGGAAAGACATTGTGGGGTATTTTGAGCTGGCAGTGACGGATGATCATCAACAGCTATTTATCAATCTCACCTCTCAGCGGTGAGGAGGGAGGAGCTGTGGAGTAACTTTACTTTGCCCCCGGGCCTGAGACCTGCGACAGAGAGAACAAGAGGGAGGCTGAAGCTGGGCCCACATGTGTGAGAAAGCTGAGTATGTTCGTGCTCTAAAACGTGACTGCCCTACCGAGATCTGTTGGGGAGCCCGCCTCGTTGGCTTTTGGGAGTTCCACCACCACCTAAAGGACACGAAGAGGAAGACAAGGAAGTCCATTGTGGCATAACTTTATTGTTTGTGTGGGGAAAGAAGTTTCCAAAGTCACCCCGTCTACAGGTTTTCAACACAGGGCGAATATCTGAATATAAATGGACAGATGACAACAGAGAGTGCCATTCTAAGCCTAGTAATGTCCAAAAATGGTTAATATTAATGGATTTTGTTAATATTATTATTACTTCTTGCCTTAATTACACTTAAATCATGCAGAAAGTTTTGAAACTACAGTTCCAATAATTTGGGAGGGATGTAAACAAAAAGTATATTGGTGACATTGAGTCAGTGGAATACAATTTGCTGATATTTAGTCAAAATATGGCAAATTGGCACATTAACAGTATGCCAAATTACTTATTAATAGTTCTTCTTTACAATATATCCATGGATGTACTGACATCTATCAATGGGTGTCTTTGATGGTGAAGATGGCAAGTTCTGGAGGTATAAGGAAGCATCTTATTTCTATGACTTATAAGCAGATTTACATACATTTATTTGCAATGTAAACTGAAAATAAGAGATCACCTGGACGTGTAAGTCAAACTGAAGCTGAAAAATGTGTATCATGTCTGTGTGTTTATATTTGACTGAATTATAACTCTCAGAGGGATCGTTTTTAATGGTTTTGAAAGTACCTCAATTGCCTCCATGAGTTGTGTGTTGTCGTTACTTCTGCTGCACTTGCTGACCCTGTTAATGCACGGGCCAAGTCACCCGGCCAAACCACAGTAACTCACTTCCTGTTGTTTTTCTAACACAGGCATGCACCTGTCACTTTCACCTCACCACTATCCATCTCGTCCTCCCTGAACCCCCCCAGGTGAGGGATGCCTCACAGCTAGAAAACCTCTGCTGTAGATAAAAATATGTGCTATTTATGCACTACAATGTTGCCCAACCTACCCAGAAATTTAAAACCCCGCTTTCGTCCAGAGAAGCCAGCTGGAATGACAATCCTGACGACTCTGGATTATGAAACAGAATAGCAGTTAAGTATAAAACAAACTGTGAATGTCAAAAACATATCTCACATTTAGAAAATGATACACATGATCCTCATCAATGGGATTACCACTCCTACACCATTCCATACCTTCCTCAGATGCCAAAAGGGGGACCTCTGACTGCAGCCCCCCGGCTACAGCAGAGGGGACAACTTCTACAGATGTCACGCATGAGAAATGGCCTGAGCCAGCCATCACCGCATCTGTGTTGACAAGGTGACAAAAGAGAGGATATCAGCACACACTGAATCAGCCCCACTGTTACGTAAGAAACAGCCTCTGAACTTTAAGTGACTGAAAGGGCAGCGGCTGTACTCAATCACTGTACAGTATATATACAGTGAATATGGATGTCTGCCATTTAGCGCCTGCTGACATGTATTTCCTTGAGATTGCAGTGCACAGCCAAGTGAAAGATTAAAGGGCTTTATGCTCTTAAAATAAAGGCAGATGAAAAAGGCTCTGTAAACACATGCTCGCTGTAAGGTTGTGGAAATTAGCTTGACCAATGACATAGTATATTTCAGGGAAATAGGGTATCTGTAAGTCTTGAAAATAATAAAGAATTATTGATTCCAGTGTACTCAAAAGAAAAAAAGCCATAAAGGGAATTTAATTTAATCCACCAAGGGCTGACATTTTTTTCTCTAGCCTGCCATTGGCCCAGACATACTTCATGAGTTTACACAAGGGAGGCTGGGCATCAGTCAGCGCATCAGTGGGCGCATGAAAAATTGAAAAAAGTCTCAAAGAAAGTATACTGTACATCTGTGCTATTATCCTCTCATCCAGCCATGACCATATATTGACAAAAAAATGAACTATCATCTATAACATACCAGTAGAGAAGGTGGGCTGTCGGAGAGTCCACTCATCCTCTCCTATCTTCAAGCGGTAATGGTTACCGGCGTGCTCCCTCAGGTCCCACAGCACCACAGAGCCGACTGAGGTGCCTGCAAACACCAATATGGCCTTTCCAGGGCTGAAGCAACAACACTGGACCTGCAGCAGTGAGTATAAAAAAGGTTTACCTGTGCATGTTGCATGTTATCAGTAAAAGTAAGATATTTATCACAACTACCTTTGCTCTAACTGAAAAAGGAATGTGAAAATGTCACCTCTGATTCGTAGACGAGGACTTTTTGAGGTCTAGACGGCTCCCAGATGTTCCAGATGCAGATTATGGTGCAGCTATCAAGACGCACAGCGCTGGGCTTAGTCGTAGGGCCGTGGACTGACATCATGGTGTGCCTCTGGACCTGCGAGAAGTGCACCAGGCTGACACTGCGACCTATGATTGATCAGAAACGTTGCAACCCATGGGAGGAGCTACCATGTATGAGCTGGTTTTGACAGCATATTTTGCACATTTGCACTGGTTTACAACAAACGTGTTAAATAGTGTGTGTACCATAAAGAAAAGGCAACTTAGTGTTGAGCTGTAAACTTCCATCGCTGAAAGACAGCACGTCTGTTTGAGACTTGAGCTTCCTCAGGGATTTACTCTCAGCTCGATCCTCTTCCAGCAGGACCACCATGACCTTGATTGAGTCACAAAAGACAGCAGGCATTAGTTTCGGGCACAAAAACCTTCATACAGTAGGAAGTCTGTGTATGATTAAAAAGATAACCTGTGCGGCTGAGCGCAGAAACGCTGTAAGTTGCTGGGAATCAAAGTTTGTTTCGTTCATGGTTTTGTCTCCTGCTTCCTGAGAGAGGTTCGGATCTGTCAAAACAAAGACAGTTATTGAAGTCTAGATGCAAACACTGACTTCATCAGAAAAATCCTGGCTGTTTCTTACCTCCACAGGCTCCTTTGTGCTCCGGAGGATGCTGAGTCCACTTCTCACACATTTCTATCTCCTCTGTCTGGATGTCTCTGTCTGCATTATCCTCATTACACTGAACGTAAGCCTGACAAGGACGACATTTTCACACACGTTATTTTAGACATGGACTATATTTTTCTTCACTCTTTTACAATTTTGTTAAAGGTATAGGTGTAAACAACAAAAGACAACATGATTAAACACTGACCTGCTTTGTGTTTGCAGTTCCAAAGTTTCTAATATACATTTCATATTCATTAACTGGTGGCAGATCCAAAATGGAGTGTGTCATCGAGAAATCCAGATCGATTAAGCGAAGAAGCTCTGTGCTGCGTTTCCTGTAGTCAGAAAAAATACACGTTGAAGGTAAATTAAAGAACACATACACTGTGCTAAAAAATCTTAAAAAGTGACTCACCATGAGCATCCAATCGTATTAAAACTATACATTTATAATTAATGTTATTGAAGTAAACCTACTTTTGTTTTGTGGCAACTTTCTTGCTCACTTCACGCTGTTTTGCGGCCACAAAGTCGATAAACTTTCCACGCTGGGAGGCTCTACTCTGGTTCTTTTCAGACCCTATTAAAAGAGCAGAAAAGATGCATTATATCTATAATTCTGCATGAACATGAAATAACATTAGCTTTAGCTAGAAGAATTTGGGAAGAAAGAACATAATAAATAACTGTACCTCGGGACCATTTAGGCCCATCCTCCTCCTCTCTGCTCTCAATTTGTCTGGACTGAGCTGTTCCAACTCTCTCGTTCTCTTCATTCATCGCTCTCTGAATAGCCTCGATTTCTTTTCTCCTTTGCGCTGTGAGTTCCTCAATCTCCTCACCCGCCTCTGAACGCTGTTCCTCCTTCTCGTCCTCACCTTCATTTGCGCTCTCATCCATCTCCTCAAAATCCTCCTCGTACTCCTTTAAACGGAGAAATCCCATCGCTCATTACTGCAATATTCCTAACACAAAATGTCCGTGAGCGCAGACTTTGCATCTAATGACAATAAAAATGGATGCACTCATGAAAGCTGTGAATACTCACCAGTTTCTTAGAGTGTAAACCGATTACAGCATGCAAAGGTAACACAAAATGAGTGAATAAATGTTGGAGAACAAAAAGAATGAGACAAACATGTTAAGAAAACAGCAGAATTGTGATTGGGTTCCACAGTATATGGTGAGGTAAAAGGCTGTATTATTACCTCAAAGTCATCCTCATATTCTGGGTCAGCCAAATCCTCATCATTGACAACCTGCAGCCATGATGTACAATAAATGGATGAAGTATTAAATATCTTAAATAGTTAAAAGGTGCAATGTGTAAGAATTGGCCACCTGTTGATATCGGACTCAAAACAATTAGGAAGCAGTATATCACCAGAGTAACTGATAACTGCAGCTAACTGCCAGCTCAGTTAGCCGTACAGCTAGTAGATAGGACTGGGAGCACAGGCAACCAGGGGAGTGTTGTTGTTTACATTGTTAGCGCAGGAGCTTTGAACAGGCCAGCTGGTTAGCATGCCAATATCAGTAGATATCTCTGCAACATAGTAGGCTAACTAATACGTCATTAAATCAAGTTATTTTTCACATTCTATTGATAATTTAATTCATGCTTGAATGTTTTCAATTAAAATTCTTACATATTGCAACTTTAAATAAGAGTGCAAAAACTCTCTGTGGTCATTCAGTGCTACAGTGAAGAAGAAAATACTGTAGAAGAGGAGTGCACAGCACGCAGTGCAGACAGCAGACGACTCACAAGACCAGTTCACCTGCAACCAGCTCAAGATTATTTATTTCAGTTTCAGCTCATTACTCTATGAAATAAAGATATAGAAATATGGCTTTCTTTCGTTCATGCAAGCAAAGAAAATGTAGGTTAAGCAAGTATTCAATAAGGAATAAGAAACTGCCAGACCAAAAACATATCACCCCCCAAAATGCACAGCAAAGTAACCAAGCATCTTACAGGCTCCTCTGTGTCTCCTACATCTTTTACACTAGTTGTCTGCTGCTCAGATACCTTTGCTGCATCCTGGATCACAAAAATGACACAAAATATCATACCATTCAGGAATCATATATAGAAAATGAAAAGAATCAACATGCAACTTATGTGCATACAAACCTCAGTTTTAGTCTCCTGCTGGTGACTTTTATCAGATGCTGATTTCTTGGAGCTTGTTCTGTCTCTGTGATGATTTCTTTCCTGTTCCTCCTCCTCCTCCTCTCTGTGCCTTCTCTCTTTGTGTTTGTCAGGTTCTGCTCGCTCTCTGTCACCACGGTGATGCCTGGCGTCTTCTCCCAACCCCTTTAAGTCTCGATGCCCCCTGGATTCACTGTCGTGATTCCGCTTTTCATCCTAGAGAACAGCAGAAGCCGATGAGAACCAAAGGATTTTGACACAGCTTCATTAACACACAATGTTTATTTATGTAAAATGCAAATAGTGTTACTGGAGGTGCTTACGTGATATCCTCTCTCTTTGTGTCTCCTCTCTCTCTCCTCTTTATGTCTTCTATGTTCTTCTTTTTGCTCTGAAACGAGATAAATATGAATGATGACCCCATATAGAAATAATAATCCTATGAACATGGCAATCTTGGCTTACACATTCTTGTGGCCGTACCTCTTTCCTCCATCAGTTCCAAATTTTTTCTGTCTCCATGTCTGTCTCGTCTTTCTTTGTCATTCCTCTTGTCTTCATTTTCGTCTTTGCGCCTGTCTCTCTCTCGATGTCGCTCTCTCTTCTCTCTTTCATGCCTTTCTATCCGTTCTCTTTCTCCTTCTCCACTCACCTCATGTCTCCTTCTCTCCCTCTCAGTCCTGTGCTCTCTGTCCCGTTCTTCTCTCCTTTTTTCCTTGTCTCGCTCTTCCCTCCTTTTTTCCCTCTCCTCGTCGTGGCGTCTCTCTCCGCCTCTTTCCCTCTCTTTCTCCCTGTATCTGTGGCTTTCCTTATCCCTCTCTCTTTCGTGCTTTTCATCTTTATCTCGCCTCCTGTCTCTGTTCTCTTTGTAATCATCATCGTACCTCTTTCCGTCTACTAACCTCTCCCTTTCCCTTCTCTTTTCTCTATCCCTATCATCTCTTCTGTCCCTTTCCTTCTCACCTCTCCTGTCCCGTGAGCCCTCTTTTCGTTGATCTGCATATCTGTTTCTCTCATCTTCATCTCTCCTCTCTCTAGTACTCTCCCTTTCCTTCTGCTTGTCTCTCTCTCGCCTCGAATCTTTCTCTTCTCTGCGGCGTCTCTCTGTGGATTCCCCACCACGGTGCTTTCTCTCATCACCAGGTCCTTCCTCCTAAAAGACAAGACAATACATTTACATGTATATTTAAATGTAATTTTGTCTGTTGATAGACATTCAGCTTGGATCCTCTCCTTCTGTAATGCTTTCAAAAACTTACCCTGATGTGTCTTCTCAGGTCAGCCGGTCTCCATGTGTCTTCCCTGGTTACTTTCTAAATCAATATATTTTTTGTGTTCACTGGATGACCATAACAACGTTTATTCAAAGACAACATAAACATATTTTAATGAAATCAACTCAAAGTTATGCTAGTTAGCAAGACAACATGTATTTCTTAGGGTAACTTACGTTTGATAACAACCACGGCGGGCAAGACAATATCTAAGTTACTAAAAAATACAGTTCCCAGGTAGTCCGACTAGGGTAAGTTAAAAGATAGAGCTCTTACCTTGTCGCTGTGCATGTTCTCATCTGTGTTTTTTATTCCTGAAGCCTCTCAATCGCCGAAAATTAGCTCATATTTTTGTAATGACGCCGCCATGATGGCTAAATCTCTAGTGCGCAAGCGCAGTTAGTTGAAACCAAGGAGATCGCGTCACTTCAGCCTGACAACAGGCTTATTAATCGGCAACAGAGCAGTCCCTGGAATCAACAGCCAGTTGCCTTGGCAACGGTAGGCGACTTTATCAGTAAATTTGTATCTTAAGTAAGAAAATGTTTGAATGTTGTTTAAACTATCATAACGACTGACACTAAGAGGCTACACCTGGTGCTTTTAGCTGTAGTTGGGTTCACTTACGAAATTTTGCTATGAAGAAAACTCGTCTGGTGATCGATTTCTCTGTGCTCGATTAGATTTTAGGTGCTCTGGCATTTGATAGCTCGCTAGCTAATAGCTAATAAGATGCGTATTTGCTTGAAATACAGCCAATTCTATGTATTTGTTTTTTTAATATGAGCTCTTTCACATGTACTAGACATTACCAAAGTATTGCTGCAGTTGATAATCACAGGGTGTGTTTACGGCGAGTGACGAGCAGATGGCGGTATTTTTCCTTTTTAGCTAGGCTACAGGCTCTGACTGGGAGCGCACGGTGCGTGATCCCTGTGCGTTTTTGGAGATGATCATTTCGACTGGAGCTGTGGACAGGACTGCCTCAGCTGCCCATTTACACCAAGGGAATGTATCCTCAAGATTTTAATCGTTACGGACACTGAAGTGGTCAATGCCAACGCTTCCTCCGAGGGCGATGGGCCGGCGTGCGGGTGAGCCAACGTGAGAACAGGGTCCCCCCCCAAAAGGAACCGCTTCGGTCCGCTCGCACATGGGAACCGTGTCACCCAACCTTATCCGCGTTTTAACAGTTTGAAGACGTGACTCCAGAGCACAGAGACATGTCTAGAGACAACATGACAGGTGTACGAGGAGCCCATTCACACAGTGCGAGCCCCGCGTCACCCAAGGAGAATGGACACGCAGTGCCTAACCCGGTTCAGCCCAACTTTCCCCATCCCTCAGCGGGGGACATACCCGATGACACCCCGGTGTCCTCGACGAGCGAGCTGACCCAGACTTGGGTCCACCTCGCTAAAACGTTTGTTCTCATTTTCCCCATTTACGCACTGGGCTATTTTGAGTTCAGTTTCAGCTGGCTGTTGATCGGACTTGTCGTCTTTTTCTGGTGGAGGAGAAACACAGGAGGGAAGCACAGCCGTCTGAACCGAGCTCTTGCTTTCTTTGAGCAAGAGGAGAGAAGTGTCAAGCAGAGTCTGACGACCTCTGATTTACCACCATGGGTAAGACACTGAGAAACACAGCACACGAAGCAGTGCCCACAGTCGTTTATCCCCACGCCGGGCTGTTTTCTCTGAAGCGCATGTGTTATATTTGCGATCAATATTTTTGAGTTTCCAGGAAAAAGCAATCAGCTGACAAGAGCATGAGGAGCAGAGTTGAGCTGTAAAGCTGTGATGGAGCAGCTGTTCCTCCAGCAGTGACATTAGACTGAGTCCCAGTCTAAATACAGCAGGGTACAATGGTGAACCAGACACCACGCTGGAAAGGAAACATGCCCACAGGGTCCCTGTTATTTTGGGATTCAGTCTGCTATCTCTCTTGCAGTAACTCACTCTATTACTGCAACACTTGTTAGATTGTCAGATAGCACTGGAGCTCTTGACTTTTCCTTGTCAGGGTTAAACAGATTAGTGTTTGGGGTTTTGTTTGGGAATCTCCTGAAACCACTTCAGAGACCCCAGCAGTATGTAAATCTAATCAAAGGGAAGCCAAACAAAATAAAACCTGGGTAATAACACAATAATAGTTTATGTTTTAGAGAAAAATATTAGATGACTAAGAAGAGACAGTGTTCAGTCTTTTTTGTGTGACATATGCCATGTGACTCATCTCCAGCACTGGTGCCTTTGAAAGAGGTTTTGTAAGACAGCATGTAATCCAAGTTGTTAACTGCTGTCTGGAGGGAGCTCGATTATAGCTTGAAGGGGAAACATCTCAAAGTAAATGGCTTGGCTTCATTTTAGCGTTATAATAAATTTATGCACTTAGTTTCCCGGATGAAGTTTATACAGTGTTTATGTGTCAGTAATTCCATATTCTCTTCCATGCTGACTCTACTGGGATTTCAAGAGACAGAGATGAATTCACTGTAGAGGCCCTGTCAGATTTATTAGTGCACTGTGTGGAAAATGGAGTGAAATTTAGGGATGTCTTGTCTCTAAAATCTCTTTAATGACACCAGATGGTGTCAGGAGTCCCATCTATATTGCATTCAATCAATTTCTCTCCAAGCACAACATGCAGCTCAAATGAACTTGAAAATAAAGTCAGAATCAAGTCTCAGATGCTTAACTTAAAGGAGAGCTTCACCTAAAAATAAAACTTCAGTCAGAGTCTAGTCACTCTCATGCCGATGGAAGTTCACGTGAAGGTTCGTAGTCCATAAAACATTTCTGGAACCTCACAGCAGAACAGCATTTTCCTAAATGACTAAAGTAGATAGGGACTTGTTTTAAAATGTTAGAAAACAACAAAAAAGATCCCTCTCGTTGAATGGGAGAATGCTGCAACACTGTTTTGCTGTGAAGCTCCATAAAATGTTTTGTGGACTGCGAAACTTCACCAGACTTTCTATCGACATGGGGATGAGTAAATAATGACTGAATTTTCATTTTTGGTTGAACTTATCCTTTAACTAACTATGTATCCAGGATGTTCCATATCAGACCCATCCCATAGCTGGTTTGTGATCAGTGCAGCCTCATGTTTTGCAAACACTAAAAAGCTTATTCTGCTGACACATGGCTAGGGAGGCTATTAAACAGGGATGGAAGAGGTAGATGGGGTAGAGCAGCAGCATCCCACTTAGAGGAAAAAGCCATTACTGAGTGGCCTCAGCACCCCCCGTCTTAAGTGTGCCGATGATAGAAGAAACTGAAAGTCAAGTACAAGTAACTTTGGTCATGGCTTTTCATACTCGTCACGCAAGAAATCATACTGCACCTCCCAGGGCTTTACAGTGATTGATTACCACCAAACTGACAAGCTAAGCACAGATTACAGCATTGATACGGCGCTGTCACCAGGTCTGTCGATTTTGACCTGTTATAGCTCCTCAATCGTGGCTAGTGCCAGGCTCTCCCCACTGGGCAGCAGTGAGTCTTAATAGACACGTCAGCGCTGTCACAAAGGCTTATTTTAGTGGAGTGCCCACATCCACAAACTTCTTTTGCTGAAGTGTTCCCCTCCTTGTCCCAGTTAATACACTCAGATGTAATCATGGGGGTGAGTCATTGGCTGACAGGTGTAGCAGCTACTTACAATACAAGTATTGGTTTGGGTCTCATCAACTGCTGGTATCTTTATTAATCTATGATGTTTTGATCTGCTTTGTTGGATGTATGGGCATCAATTCAATAAAGATAAAGAGAGACTGGCTAAATTATCCAATCAGAGAACCCCAGACATAATTCATTCAACTGATAAATGAAACACCTTGAGCAAACTCTCACAATGCCACCTAGATAATTAGGTAAAGAAGGCATTTTTCTTCTTCTATAAAACATCGTGGGCTATAAAACGATTAGAGAAGAGGTAGAAAATGGCAAAGTAAATAGAGGCAAAAGTGACACTATCCATAAATTATTAACTCAGTTTAATAAGTTTTCTGATTGCTGTGTTGATCAGAGGAGTCAGGTTGTCTGCGTTATAGAAGACAGGTTGATGCTCTTATGTCTTTGTGACTTATGAGATGTAAGTACAAGTTTGAAAGGTCAGCATTATGTCTCTGAAATCAGGAGATGATGTCAGCTGAATGTAATAGTCTGCTGCCTCTCTGAAAGTGCTACTTTTATGAGGTCTCATTTACTGTATATTACAGCTGCTGTAAGTAATGTATTTTTATTAAGATAAGTGTTAAATAGCTCTACATTCCAACAGTAACCACTGTTAGATCTTTTGGTCAGTAACCCATGTCTCAACTCCCCCTGTTCATGCAGTAAATGTTTGCTGCTAAGTCGACCGATTACTGCTCTGCATTTATGTGGTGACACAGAGAGGAGGAAGTTAGCTAAAACAATGACAACACATACTGTAGCACTGTGCCATGCTCCACTTCAACGAGGCAGGTAACTTTAACGAGGACTTACTGAGTATTAATTACAACATCCCAGCTCTAATGCTCTGATGCTCATGCGCAACTGAATTACAGCAATATCACCTGTCATGAACTACCCCAATAAACCCATATTCTAACACTTAAATGGTAAAATAGAAGCATCAGTCAATATTCAAGATGTACATTATTGTATTAACGTCAGTTATAATATGAATAACTTGTCATAGGAACAAATTAACCAAAAAAAATGATGTGTACCTAAGTGGTAAATTGCTATAAAACACTCATCAGAATTTCCCCAAACCCAAATTCAAATTGCTTCTTTTGCCCATCCAATAGTCCAAAATCCAAATAATCTTCTTTTACAGAGCAAATCCTTACATTTAAGAGGCTGGAACCAGCAAGCGTTTCACATTTTCGCCTGAAAAATGACAAATCAATTATCTCAATCATTGCCAATCCATTTTCTTTCGATTGACTAATTGAGTAATCAACTTAGCGTTGCAGCTCTGCCGTATAATATCTAATCTGTCTGCAAGTTTGTATTCGACTTTGTCCTGATTACTTTCCAGACTCAGTGTGTTGAGTTCAGGCGGAGGGAGAATAAACCTCTCAGTTGGAAAATCAAGTACGCTGTTAATTAATTACGCTCTAAAGACATAAACCCCAATGACAATACAGCAACGGGCTGAATAATTAAGGTGCTGTTCTCCCACTCTCTGCTGCACAGCTCAGTTTCCTCAACCAGGACTTCAAACTGAAAAAATTCATCCATTACTTCACCTACATTATCTGAATAAGGTCACTGTGTCAGCTGTAATAATCAAGCCTTGCCAGCTCCCGTCCAAAGAATTATATTGTTTCAACCCTATAACAATAACTAAAGGCCTGAATCTGTCATCTTGACCAGAACGTTCTGCTCCCTGTCTGCCTGCGCTTGTCTCTACTTTATCCACACTTTGACATAAATGCTGGATAAGCACATTTGCTGCCTCCATGAGGAATAGGGCTGTCCCTTGTAGCTGTCGCGCCACATGTCATTTCTCACCAGCACTGCAGCCAGATGCGTCACTTTGTCTTACTGTTGAGATTAGGGAATAAACACCTTCAATTCAATGTGATGGAGAGGCGGGGTTGTTTATCTGTTATTTATGAAGGTGGTGTGTGCGTCGCTGCACACCTTTGTGCACAGTATTGACTTCATTTCAGGCATTTCCTTTACCTCTTGTTAAATCAATGGCAGATTTACTTTCACCGTGCAAGAAGATTAGTCAAACTGCAGCTCCATCCCACAGCACTGTTATAGTGTGGATCTGTGGAGGTCTAGAAATGTGAAACAGCTATTAAATGTGTTGGTATTGGAATTATTTTGAAGTAATACCAAAATAATCTTAACTCTAGTTTCTTAGTTATCCGTGAACTCAATAGTCTTGGACAAATAATACAAATAACATGGCAGGAATGCATTTTGCTCACGTTCAAAATGTGAAGAAAAATACGTTCAAGGTTTGCAATGATTGTCAGTTATCTTTATAAAACACAAAGATGATAAAACTTGAAGATTGGTTTGAAACTTTTTTCCTCTTCCTTTTCCTTCATCATTTTTCTTTTATATCGAGCAATCACTCCATATCAAAGAGCTGCTGCAACTCTCATCCATCAAAACCCAAAACTCTGCCCTGTCTTCTTTGAATTGTGTCTGTAATTGTGGTAAAATCAAACTGTTGTATTGCTGTAGCAATGTTGAATGCCAGGTTTATTTAAATATTGAATATCCATGTGTCATCTTCAAGCTTTTTACTTTTCTGTGTAGCAGAATTACAAAGTGAAAGCTTTTCAAAAGTAGAATTTGACATTGGGGTTTGGCAATGAACTTCAGCTCACTTCAGTGTAGGATTTAGCGGCATCCAGCATCGTGTCTGCACGGTAGCAAGATAGGTTAGAAGAGCTTAGATTACTATTTGGAACATAGGGAAACAAAAGCTCCGTAATATAAATGGGGTCCAGACAATGTTAGACCATGAAACTTATAAAACAATCCTAAAATTCAATCCTGAATTTAACTGGCAGCCAATGAAGCGAGAAAACAATTTGAGTAATATGGGACCTAGGAGTGGTCTTAAAATATGGGCAGCAGCATTCTGCACTTGCTGAAGTCAAGTCACTGAGTATTGACTCAGGCATGTAAAGAGTGCATTGGGCATGTTTAAGTCTTTCTAGGTCCTGAAAAGACAGAGCTGATTTAACTTTATTGATATTTCTTTGGTGAAAGTTACATGATTTAATGAGATTGTTGATATGTGGTTCCAGTCAGTTGTTAATCAAATGTGACACCTAGATTTGTGGCTGTAGATTTAAAATTGGTTGCCAGTGGACCAAAGAAAGATTGTCATTTGCTTTCTAAGTGATCAAGGACAAAGATCATTACCTCTGCCATGTCTGACTTTAGCTGCAGGAAGTTTCAAGCCTCCTTTTCCCCAAATAGCTGCTCAGACAGCTAACGTTATCTGACTTAAAGGACAAGTAGATTTGCGTGTCATCAGCGTAGCAGTGATAACAGACAGATAATGTTTCCTAATGGAAAACAAAATGGGGCCAAGAATAGATTCCTGTAGCAAACCGCACATCAGTGGGGCTGAAGAGAAAACATAATCACCAATGGAAACAGAACATTTCCAGTGATTCGTAATAACTACAATTATAAACATGATAGACATTTTAGCTTCTTACCAGGTTGGGAAATCATCTTTTTAAAATGAAAACATCTCCTAGCCACTGACGGGTAAATGATCAAATTCACCAGCCACCGAATAACAAATCATAATTATTTTGTGTCTGAACTCCACCAGCCACTTTCATATTTTACCAGAATTTGGCTAGTGGCTGGTGCTAATCCCCCCGCCCTGCTGCTTACGCATCAGTTTGTGAGCATTGTCATTCCAAACCTGTAAACATGGTGATCAGAGCATAGCCCCACAAAGCTGCTAGTGAGGCTGCAGACTCTATTTTGTTGTAATGAATGTGTAATTAAACTGTACTGCTTGTACAGATCTTGTATTGCTGTAACAAAATATGATGCCTTGTGTTTTTCTGAACATACTAAACGTCGGATTGCCAGTGGAACAAATCTCATCACATAGATTAGATGTGAAACCTGACTGAAACCACCAGAGACTCGATATTATCTGCTTTCTTCTCTCTATTGCAGGTCCACTTCCCAGACGTAGAGCGAGTCGAGTGGCTAAACAAGGTAAAGAATTGAGCGGCTGTCTCTTGAATTTGTTTGCTTGAGTGAAGCCCTCCTTCCTTCTTGTTTTTTATAAGCTGGAGCAAATGGGATGTCTGTCGCTCCTCTTCCCACTGGGGCTGTGAGTGTTGCCTCACTGTGTACACTGCAGCACGCCTGACTTGCAGCATGCAGCCCTGTTTCTGCTGCACCGTGAAATACATTGACCCCTGTAAATCCCCATGGCAACCACTTAGATGTACATTTTAAAGATCTCATGAGTACTCCTTGAACCGATCTAGACGCTGATATAAAAATTTAATTTGTGGGACCCTGCTTGATCTGTTTGAGTGACTTAAATAGAACAACATTTTGAATATTTTAAAGTTACCATCATTCACAGTGTGAGAGATGTACCTGTACGATCCTGCAAAGTCTTACAGCACACACATGTACATGCCCTTCAATCAAATGATGGAAAAAGGCAATGTTTTTCCTGTTTGTCCCATCAAGACTGTAACCTTCAGCCTTTCCTCCCTGTTTGCCCCTCAGACAGTGAAACAGATGTGGCCCTACATCTGCCAGTTTGTGGAGAAACTGTTCCACGAGACCATCGAGCCAGCGGTGAAGGAGTCCAACTCCCACCTCAGCACCTTCTGCTTCAGCAAGATCGACATAGGAGACAAAGTGAGCCCCTCTCATTGTGATCATGTGTTGTTTCAGCAGTGACAAAACAGGCTACTGGCAGCAGGTGCCATTGGGACAGCTGGTGAGAACGTGAACGTACACATGCACGTCGCTGACATATGCGCTTGTTTCATAAATAGTTTCCATGTGGGGTCAGGGGAGGGGTCAACCTTGTGGTAACCGCGTGGGGTTTTGTGAGGGGTGGAGGTGTCGGTGTTGTGTTGATGGACTGGAGTGGTGCAGCAGCTATAATGTTTTCCTGTGTTGCGGTGTAGCCCCTGAGGGTCAACGGGGTCAAGGTTTATACAGAAAACGTGGACAAGAGACAGATCATCATGGACCTACAGATAAGGTGAGTCTACCAGATCCCTGTTGAAATCATAAGGGGTTTACCTCTGTGGCTTCTTTATGATTGTGGTTTAAAATGGTTTCCAAAGACCTTGAAAGAGTCCTCCACTGATATAACATTGTTGGACTCATGATGGACTGTGTGATAAAGACTTTTTTATTACACTTATTCTTCTTTCTTCTGAAAAACTGATATCTACATTATCCACAGTTGCAACTTGATTGGCGACAATTTAGTCAGAGATTCGGCTGTGTTATGCTGGTAGCGGCTGATGTGACACCACTTGAGGCAATTTGTCAGATTCCTTCCAGAGCCACAAAAGGCTTATATGTAGTAGCACTCCCCAAAACCAAGAATCAGACTCTGATGTGTAAAATCAGTGGAGTGCATGTAAATACATTGAATGGCTATTGTTGAAAAAATGCTGACCATAAAAAGCATCAGAAATGGGGTTTCAAAACAACCTGTGATTATAGGATTAAGTCAGTACAATGATTCAATTTCACCAGGGTCATGCCTTTTAAAATTGATCAAAAAGTGAAGGAACCCTGGTACAGGATTTTCATCAGACATGTTTTGTGTTTTTGTCGCTCAGCTTTGTTGGAAACACCGAGATTGATGTGGACATCAAACGCTACTACTGCAAAGCTGGCATTAAGAGCATCCAGGTAAGGAAAGTTCCTTTTTGTTTGTTTGTTTCACATCTTCCCTTGCCATGAGTCTTGGCCTTTACAATGGTTGTCAGGAACATGAAGCGTTGGATACAAAGTGACACAGCGACTTTAAGTAAAGGTCTGTCCTGTCAGAGGCTTTTTCCAATATCTGATGACTTTAAGTTACATTTTTGAACAGTGCATAATGCCAGGATGGGTATTTGCATAGAAGCTCTTCTTCTTTCAGTAGGACATTATTTCTCATTATTTCCGTGCAGTGACGTCTGTTAGATGTCTGCATATAAAAAGCTTTCAGCATGAGTGCATCGTTTCATCATACGCTGGTATGAAAGCACAAATTACTCATGTATACTGTGTACCCATACTGATGAGGCCGTACTAATAATGTCCCATCAACCTTTGTGAAATTCTCTGCTGCCCTGGTTACTTTTTTCGAACTCAGCACCCCTTCAAAATAAAGCTTGTATATGTTGTATATGTCTAAACCAGACTCAGTTTTATTGTAAAATTTAACTTTAAATTACTGTAAAAGATTATAATTATATTACTAGACTGAGCCCCTCCTCTTAATGTAAGTAATTAACATCACTTTAAACAGAAAATCTTGAAAAATAATGGATTTACATAATAGTTCATTTGCATCTTCCTTGAGAAGTTTCCCCTCCTCTCGGTAGTGCGAGTGTGTTTGTGTGTTTTGTTGTCCTTGAATGTCCTTGACCCTGTTGCGTGTTGCTGCAGTGGAACAAACCCTGCAGAAAAAAAACAATCAGCTTGCCTCCTTGGAGACCAATGGCTGTTGGGGCCGTCCCTTGGAGACATTTGTTGCCTCATTATATAACTCAGGCAGACCTACATACTGCATCTCCCCAGCTCATTATCAACCACTAATACATTAGTCCCCATCGCTCCTCCTTGAGCTGGTTTACGTTACACAGAGCAGGTGCATTTGACTCGGTTATAACGCTGAGATTAGTGATGGCTTTGTGAGGAGTGGGGGGTTAAATGCTGGATGATATTGATATTGGTACTGATATTATTTATTTAATATCATCCTGTCACATGTCTTAATATGATGGTGGTCCGCTCCTCGCCACAGCTACTGCTCTGTTAAACCTGCAAAAATAATTGCGTTTCTGATTGATTTCAAATTGCAGTCATTTCTCTTTCATAAATGACTCCTTTATTGGAGATCTATTTATGTGCATGTTGCCTTTCCAGTCATTTGCTGGTGTATGTCCCCTGCCTTTAAGGCCTTGTTAGTCCTTAGGACAGATAAATCAATACCTGATATAAATCTGCACCATTTCCCAAAGCTTGGCGCTACAGAGATGATGCATGACTATGTAAGAACCAGGGTTCAGCGAGTACATACACAGCTAGAACGAGTATCCGGTACGCGATTTAATTGTTGTTCATACCTCTGATAAATTCAAGAATACAAGCTTTGGTTCGCCAGCTCACTGTCTGTGAGAGCTAATTTAATCTCACCAATGACGAAGGAAATAATGTCTGGGATTGACCTTTCCTTGGCCACAGAAATGCTGTGAAGCCTCCAAATGAATGTGATGGCATTTACTTGCAAACACAACACAGCTGTATTAGTATTGATCTTGAGACTGTTTTTGGTATTGGTTGGACAAGATGGTCTCACTGTTCATCCCTGAAAACACAAACATAGCCTCAAAACAAATATATTGGTGCTCTAAACACCCTTTGCTCCCTGGTGTGGATTAAAGCAGCTGCGTGCCGTCCTCATGACACAAAGCACTTCCAACACAATAATCCCTGTAATTGTCATAATATGTCACTGAGAAGGTGGAGGATGACACTGGGCTGGTGTAAAATCAGGCTGTGATCGAGTTTCCGACCTGTCATGTGCTACTGCTGAGGAATGTCAAGGGCCAGCGAGGCGTAACGTCCCATGTATGTACGTGTCAATGTGTTCCTCTTGTGTTTCCATAGATGCACGGTGTGTTGAGAGTGGTGATGGAGCCGTTGCTGGGTGACATGCCCCTCGTCGGAGCACTATCTGTGTTCTTCCTCAAGAAGCCGGTGAGTCCGGACGCTGATGATATGACACCAGTTAATTGGATTAAAGCTTTTTAATGGAACGGCGGTGGAAGTCATAATGATGCCGCAGTCTGAATGAATGCAACATGATGAGAGTGGAGGCTATTAAACTGGGATTTGTGTGTTGAAATACAAAACTATTTATCTCCTAAATCTTTCCCAGCACTTGAGATGATGCAGCAGAGGAACACATTCAGTGTTATGCTGTTATTTTAGATGACATTTGGCAAAAATTAGACCTCACACTGTCTGCTTTCTCTCTCCTCTCTGTATTCAAATGCTTTGCCAAGGTCGGCCCCATTTCTGTGAATATAGTGTCCTGAATAAACCTTTAGTTCCCTGTTAGTTATATTCTCTCTAAATTGTATAATATTGCGTCTCATGGAACAAATTGCTCCTTGTTTTTCTTGCTTTGCGTCTTTCAGGCAGAAATAATGAAACATTAAATGTTGATTTGAGTCAAATCACAGCTGAATCAAAGTGCAATATGTTTCTTCATTCATCTTCATTCTACAGCCCTTACTTTCAATTTAATTTCCCTTTGTTTCCGCCCCCCTTCTCTCTGGCTCTGCTGTCGACGTTCCCTATTCTCTTGCAGCTTGAACACACCACGTCACTGTACATGATTTGAATGTCACATCACAACTTGTTTGCATATTCCGATCCACATTCCATCAATCTTCCTGTCCAGCCCCCGTGCAGAGCCGCTGCTGCACTGCTTAAAGATGTTTGACCGATTTATACCGAATGGGAGGACCCAGTGGAACTATAGCAGAGCTTTAAATAGCTGCAGATCCAGCCAGCCCTACTTTGGCAGATTTCTCTCTCTACCCCTCAGCACTCAGCTAAAGCTCAAGGTGGAGATATTACTGTAGGAGGCTGAAGGGAGAAGGCAGCAGCAGCAGCTTTCGTCAGTATATCATGGTGCAGTCTCACATGTACACACACACACACTTATTCAGCTCAACCTACTGCCTACTTTTAGATGAGGAGCATTACATTGGTACAGTGAAGGAGAGAGGAATTAAATTGCATCAGCAATCTTCTAAAACAGCAACAAAAAAATATCCCTGGAATCCAAATAACTCATCGACCTTCTTTCAGTGTGCCGTACAAGGCCTGATCCTGACTGCCAAATGAAATGGAAACATTTCCAGACCATAAGAGGTCTTGGCCACAGTGCGTCTGAGTGATCGCGCTAATGTAACTGTGTAAATAAAAAAGATGCAACTCGTTCTACTGTGAGAGCTCTAAAGTGATTTCATTGCTCGGTCTAAACTTTTAATAATGCTCGGTCTAAACTTTTAATAATGCTTTGTCCGCTCCACTGGTTATATTGTGAAGATATGATCCTTAGATGTTAGATGTAAAGTTTGATATCACCGTCATGTCTGAACACTAAATATGAAGATCCAGCCAGGAGATGGTTAGCGTAGGTTAGCATAAAGACTGGAAACAGGGGGGTGGGGGGTGGCAGCTTGCCTCGCTCTGTCCAAAGATTAAAAGATTAGTCTTCCATATAGTTGTTTTTGTCACTTTGCATTTTCTGTGAAATTTATAAACAACACACTTACTGTTAATTAGTGAGCTGTTTCCCCCTGTTTACAGTCTTTATGCTAAAGTAAGCTAACCGTCTCCTGGCTGTGGTATCAATCTTCTCAGCTAACTCTCAGCAAGAAAACAAGCAAGTGTAATTCTCCAAATGTCAAAACATTTCTTTATAATTACTCATTTTGTCTAACCAACGGTCCAAAACCCAAGGGTATTACATTAATGTTGATATCAAACAGAGAAAAGGAGCAAATCCTCCAAATTAAGAAATCTAAACCTGCAAATTAATTATAACTACAATCAATTTTCCCATTGACTTCATGACCAATTATTCTTGCCTTGGTGCAGACCACTAGCTTCATAGTTGGAAGATATTGCTGTTTTTTTTGCACAGCCTGTTCCCCAAATATATCACAACTCTTTGAGCGCTCCATAGAAGTGATTTGCAGGCAGCGGTGTCCCTCTTCATCACGTTCCCACAACACTCAGACATCCCCCACCATAGCACTCAGAGCCCTGCACCACTCCTCTCCCCCCCTGCAACGCTCAGCGCATCTGCTGCAGTGTAAGCAGCTCGGACGGGGTAATAGGGTGGGAGAGACTCGTTAAGAAAACGCTGCCACCTTAGCTTGAAGGCTGAAACAGATCAAAGAGAGGAAGGATCTGCCTGCACTTTCTCTGTACTGTCTTCCCTTCTGAACACTTGAAAACCTGCTGCCAGTTTTACCCACATAATGTAAGTTTATGACTCTAGGATACTTGGAAAACATTGGAAAACTACATGTCCCTGACCCTATTAGTGGACAATTAGGGGGACTATTATACAATGAAAACAAATGAGACCCCAGAGGGCTGCTGCTGGTTTCATAAATATTTCAGTAAGCAGGTGTTTTTGTTTTTGTATTCATTCCATACAAACTGTTGCTAATCATGCGCACAGCATCCACGTAAACAATTTGAAGATAGAGCAGATTTAGATGTAAAACGGTTGTTGTTATTATGTTTTATTTTTATTCCTTTCCCAAACTGGGTTGTGGTGAGATAAGTCACATTCTTCAAAATAATCAACACAGCAAAGGTTTGTTTTCAACGTGGACCAAAACAACTTTTTCAAAGGACTATTGATGCATATTATTTTTCTGCAACTGGTATAGGAGTTATTGTCTCTGCTGTTATTAATCGGCGGGGTTTGTTGGCCAGAAAGTAAGAAGCGATGTGGTAAATGTAGCACAGAGGGCAGGACACAATAAAGTTAAGTGTTTGGATCGATGTAATTCACACTTTCTTACTCTTGCAGCCTGACCAACTGCTGTGTTCTCCGTCTCCCATTTCTCCTTCTCTTAGCTTCTGGACATAAACTGGACCGGCCTCACAAATATACTCGACATTCCCGGACTTAAGTAAGTCAGCTCAGACTTGCTCGAAATGTCTGTTGTTGGTGCCTGAAAGTAATCTTTTCAAATAATTTATTGTGCACCTTGATGCTTTATCTGAAAATAAATACCTGGTTCTTTCACTGGACCATAAGGGTCGCAAGATAAATTCTACCAAATGCGCTAAAAGTTTTTTTGGCGAGAGGTTTGTTTTGGAGTTCTGAATGCCTGCAGTGTCCTTGTCCTCGTTGCTGTTGTGATTAAGAGCTTCACCAGACTGAGCTGATGTAGGCAAGCTTTTTTTTTTTCAAGCAAAAGATCAGATATAATGTACTTCTTTAATTTGTGTGACATGCAGTACATTTACATGCACACATCACCGTGAACACCAAGATCAAGATAATAGTTTGAAGATCTAACTGGACTTAAACGGGCCAGATTAGGAAGTATTCTTTTAATAGCCTGTTTCCCAGTTCTTGCTGGTTTTGTCTCACTTATATTAAGTGTCTTCTACCCTCAGACTGAGTGTGGGCTAAGCAGAGAGTAAATGAGAGTCGATTAAGAGTTGCTAACAGCCCGACAGAATTGCTCGCTGCTGTCTTGAGTGGAACATGCATGAATGCTGCATGTGATTTTCTGGGCTTACAGCTGCTTGTTGCACACCCTGCCAATGTGGGGAGACATGTTATCACAGGCAGAGCTCAGCGGCCAGTCCTCTGTGGGGGTGAAATGGATCCATGTGGCTTGTGCAATGCAATGTATGTGTGTTCGTGCGCACATGTCCCTGTGTATGTGTGTTGGTTGTTGCACGTGCAGAAACAGAGGGGTTAGCTGGTGAAGTGGAGGCCCAGATGGTGAAATGGTAGCTGCAGTGGGAGAGCTCCTTGAATGCAGCAGCAGACAGACAGACAGCATCAGCTGCTGACTTGAAGGCTCGCCCAGTGTGTCGCTCCTAAACCCTGTTATTATTATTGTTATATAACAAACGACTTGTTTACATGTTCTGGTGTGTCATTGCTGTTGAGTGGGTGTAGACTCAGGGTCCTACAGCCACACTAAAGGCTCTGTTAATGCTAATGCTAGCATGCTCACGATGACAACAAACTAATGTTCAGCAGATATAAAAATAAACAAGTGCAGCTGAGGCTGATCAGAACGTTATTGCTGGCATTGTAGACCGAATAAATAGCATATAATAAAATCTTTACTGTAGCTGCTAAAGAAATTAGTTGGCACCCCGTCTGCAGTGGGTGCAAAAGCACGACTGCGTGTCAAGGGTGTAAATAACATCTTTAAACATCTAGCAGATAATGACTGAATTTTCATTTTAGGGTGAATTTATCCTTTAACATAGGGCTGGGTTTTGGGCCAGATTAGGACCAGCCACCAGCTATAGTCATTCAGTTGGCTGAAATAATGCAAAGTCATGGGCAATCGTGTTCTGGCTACCAGATCTGGACCACCTGTGGGCCGTAATTCATTGCTATGTGAGTAATAATTTGACCTAATGGCGGCAGTAGATTAAATGTGAAGAGATCATCAATGTTTTCACAGTTCATCCTGAGGGGAACATGAATGTCTGCACTAGAATTTCTTGGCAATCCATCCGACAGTGTTTGAGATATTTCACTCAGAATCACTCAGAAATGTCAGCCTGTTATTGGTGCTTGAGGGAAAGTCAAGGGGTCACCAAAGACGTTAGAATTCATCCTCTGAGACCCTTAAACATCTGTAGAAACTTTTGTGCCGGTCCATCTCAGTAGATGTTGAGATGTTTTACGGTGAAAGTAAAAACTGGAACCATAAATGTCTATACGAAATGTCATGGCAATCCATCCGCTAGCTGTTAGGACACTTCAGCCTGAAGCAAATCGGTGAGCTGACATACCTACATTACCAACCCTGGAGCAATGCCGCAAGCATAGCTAAAAACATGCTGGCGGGCATAAACACATAGTTCCGTAAAAGGCTGACGGAAATGTGTCTTTGCCGTGGCTCAAAGTGGGTGAAACACACTGTACCACACTGTACATTCTGTATATTACAGCGTATGAGTGTCTGCAGTCCGCACTGTTGTCCTGGAATGACTGAATAAACAGCTCCCCTTTGTTACTGTGCATGCACACACACAAGCAGGTTCGTGGGGGTGTTCCAGTGTTTGCGCTAGGGAAGCAACAAAAATGCAGCAATAAGCGCTGATGCAGCAGGAATCCCTTAACACCCTCAGATCTGAGAGCTGGAGAAAAAAGCTGCAGCTCTGATCGGTCCCCCTACAGAGAGTCATAATGTCTCTAATCGGCTCACGGAGAAGAGCTGCAGCCCGCCGTTTCATTGTTAGATAAGCTCAGGAATGATCAAATGAAAGTTTCTTCCGACTCCAGAAACAAATATGATCAAGTTTTTATTTCATTGTAGTTTTTGTTAGAGCAGATCAGCAAAGAAGTATTTTTATTTAAAGTAATTGTAGGACAGTGCTTGTTAGTTACCTTTATGACCAGAAGGATTACAAAAGCAAAGTTCAGTAACCAGAGAAACGAGGAAGCTGAGATGAAGAGGTTTGGAGTTTAAAGACTCTAAGCGGGCTGTGTATACAATTAATGTGTTATAGTGTATCTCTTATACATAAACTATAAAACATTTAATTTTATGCCTTTACAGAAAAAAAAAATGAGTTACTTCACTTCACTTGACATCTAAAGAACGACATAAAATACAGCCTCTATAAGCAAAACATGTCCTACTTCAGCTTTAAGGCTCTTTTCAACTAATGAGCTCGTCAGAGGAATTAATATTTAATTATAAACATTTAAATGTGACTAAGAGGTAGCTTAACAACATCGCCAGTTTCCATTTTTTTTCCTAATCCTATGGCTTATTATAATTTCATGTGGTAAAGCAGATGTCAAACAGGTTTTCTCTCACCTGTGAACAAATATGAAGGTACTGCGTTTTGACTTTGCAGCACAGGAGGGCTAATGAGTGTAAGGGGATGTTTTTGGCTTTGGCAGCAACTCTGGAACATTCTGGGCCTAATTTAATGAGACATCTCGGACGGGTATTCCCCTAATTTATAACACCAATTATGAACAGGCTGTCACCTCGCTACTGTTAGTTGCTACACTGGTGGACAGTAAGAAAGCACATGGGACAGGTGCATCAGGGCCTGTGTATTAGTAAACGTCCCATTTACTAGACTACTTGTCAACAGACGATGTTGTTGTATCTCATGGCAGCACTTAAGTGTTTCCCAAGGCCCATTTTGTCGGATTCCTCCAGAGACAATTTCAGGATAACTTCCAGTTGGTATCTGCTTATGAACACTCTGATTAGGATAGCCACATCGTGATATATCGACAGCTGTGCTGTAATCAAATCTGTTTCTCTTGAGGGACAGGCGCTGCAATAACACCGGATGATGAATTTTTATTGTGAATTCCATTTCTTCTAGCCATGATTGCAATTTTCCAGCTGCGCCACAGCGGCTAAATAAATTAAAGGCAAGCCTGGAGGTAACGCCATTCTCCACCCTCGCTGCCATTGTTGTTATGAATCATTAGTGGATCAGCTAGACATTCAGAGGTTTGTTGGCTAGCTGCGCCAACATGCTTGAACTGACTCCAATTTTCCTACTATCTTCTCACACGTAAAGCAGAAATGTACCGCACTAAGCTGAGATTAAAGGAGAATATTTATAACCCAAGGGCACCCGTACCTAAATAATTCATTGCTTCATTCTGTTTTTCTCCCTCTCCTCCCTTCTCACAACCCCCCTCCTGTCCTCACAGTGGCTTCTCTGACAGTCTGATTCAAGATATCATCTACAAATATCTGGTTTTACCCAATCGTATCACCATCCCACTGGTCGGGGATGTGGAACTGGCCAAGCTGCGCTTCCCCATGCCAAAGGTAATAATACAGGGTGGAGATGCTCCTAAAGATGAGGCGGTGGATCATGCCTCTTCTAACTGCTCGGGTTAGTACATACGCAGACTGATTCATGAGGGAATTCATGCTTAGAAGCCAAAAGTCCTCGATAGTGAAACTCTCATGGGATTGTTGCGTGTTTTATACAACCCCATAAAAGAAATGAGATGTCGGGGTTTTGTAGGGAGCTCACAGCATTAACACAAAATGAAACAAAAGCAGCAAAAATCATGTCAAGGCTTTGACACTAGTCCCTGTATCCATGGCAACAAGACAAACACTTCAGTGTATTAGTGCAAGCAGCGCCCCTCCTGATGAGGTACTATTTTGTGATGTTTAAGATATTTGAGGCTGTGATTATTGAACACATCTGCAGTCTTTTCTAGTGAATGTGACTTTACATCGGCTGATCAAATCATCAGTGGATGGAAAGTTTCTCAATAACAATTTAAGTTAATCATTTAAGTCAGTTATCAAGCAACAATGTCAGATTTTCAAACATGAGAGTTGCTGCTTTCCTCTGTTTTATATCGCTTCAGAAATGATTAAAATTGTTTAAAATTGCATGACCTTTGAGTCTGTTGAGACTGTTGTTCGCACAAAACAAACAATTTAAAAATGTCGCCTTGTGATAGGCAGCTTTTTACACCACTTACTGTAACTAATCTTGGCATTGGACTTAACAACTAACATGGACAAAACATTCAATTGCATAGTTGAGCAATGCAATGAAAATAATTGTTAAATGCAGCCATAATGGAATGGACTGCATATATAAACAACCACACCTAGTGAAAGTTTAGGGGAAGAAAAGGTGAAAGAATGCTGAATTTCAAGAATGCATGCAAACAGATATTGACGCAACACTCAGGTTGTCTGTTTCATTTTAGCTCGGAGAATGTCAGAAAAACAAAAAAGGATTTAGAGACTAATGCACACCAAGAAAAAGTTATTTGCAAAAGACAGCAATAAAAGATGATTATTAAAATAGTAAAAGGTAAATAAAAAAGAAAACACAAGCAATAAAAAACCCAATGAAAATAAAACTGGAAGAGATAAAAAAAAAAGATAAAAAGGAATTAAATAAATAATAATGACCAAAAGTAAAATGTTGATAAAACTGAAAAAAAATATGATAACAAAACAAGTATATATGCTAAAAACAAAGAATTGTAAAACACTATATACAAGTCAGACTGAATAGATGTTTTTTAAGTCTACGATCGATATTTCCAGCTCCTCTCAGATCTCTGGGGCTGTTCCAACGGTTTAGAGAAGACACGGCAGACCTGGAGCTGAGGGCGTCACTGCCTCACCTCAGTAAT
The DNA here is from genome assembly GCF_040436345.1 of Pagrus major. NCBI lineage: Eukaryota > Metazoa > Chordata > Actinopteri > Spariformes > Sparidae > Pagrus > Pagrus major. The sequence continues at coordinate 19,752,554 of NC_133233.1, forward strand.
AAGCCACAGTTTTTATTTGCATTGCCTCATGATACCCAGCAGATGATGTCACATCTTATCAATCTGACTCCCTGTGGCCTCGAAGTGTCAGATACTGCTACTTCAGAGTCGCTCCCCTTGACACTGTGCTCTGCATGTCTCCACAGGGAATCCTGAGGATTCACTTCTTGGAGGCCCAGGACCTGGAGGGGAAAGATAAATTTCTCGGAGGGCTGATCAAGGGCAAGTCTGACCCGTATGGCGTCCTGCAGATCGGCAACCAGCTGTTCCAGAGCAAGACGGTGAAGGAGAGCCTCCATCCCAAATGGAATGAAGTTTACGAGGTAACAAGGACGTCTCTTGGAGGAAAGGGTGCTAATTTAAGGAAACAAGTGTATTCTTCCAACCTGCATGAGGTAATCTGTTTATTGATTGAATCTGCCTGCTCGAACAAGCAGTTCAAGATCGATACGTTCTTTTCTCCATCAGGCATTGGTGTACGAGCACTCAGGCCAGCACCTCGAAATTGAGCTGTTTGACGAGGATCCAGACAAAGATGATTTCCTTGGAAGGCGAGTTTCTTTTATTTCCTGCCTCCTCTAATCCGATCACAGGGTCTCTTTGCACCTCAGCTATGTGACAAGCTAAGGGTTTGGTGTGGCGTTACATATTATGTCCTAAACACAGTGTTGACACCTGAGGGGACGCTGTGATGAAAGTATCTTTGCTCATAGACATCAGTTAAAGTCAAGAAGGAGAGCTGTTATCCCACAGTTCCAAGCCCAAGGGCAAGTCCAATTGATTTTGCCCCGAGGCTGTTACACTACACCCAGCGCTGACAACACAAAGAGACGAATCGATAGCTGGACCCCCTCTGCTCAGATTAATGGGTGTGATTTCTCTGCTTACTGTTCACCGTCCCAATTTGAGCTATCATTTGTCATTATCCACAGCCTGATGATCGACATGACCGAGCTGCACAAAGAACAGAAGGTTGATGAGGTAAAAACATTTTTATGGTCTATTTACAGCGCTAACGTAATTAGGATTTGTTAAGAGTTTATTGCGTGTGTTAAAGGAATAGTTTGACACTTAAGGAAAAGGATCACTTGCTTTCTTGCTGAGAGTTAAATTAGCGGATAGACACTACTCTCATGTCTGTTAACTGGAGCTGACGCAGCAGCCGGTTAGCTTAGCCTGGCATAAAAACTGGAAACGGGGGATATAGCCGAACAATGCAACCTCACAGTGACGACAAGACTCAAGAAAGCTGATGTAGCACCACTGAAAATTTCTACAGAAAAATGGCCAGGCTAGCTCTTTCCCTCTGTTTCTGTGCTTAGCTTAGAAGCTAACCGGCTGCTGGCTGCAGATAAATCTCTACGATCTTCTCATCAAATGCTCAAGAAAAAAAGCTAATTGCCAAAGATTGTCTAACTATTCCTGTAAAAAAAATCTCTTATTTACTGTTTAAGCACAGCTCGTACAGGTTTTAAGATCATTTTCAGCCAGGTGTTCAACACACTGGTCCTTTCACAGGCTAAATGATTGACTTTTGTAACACTCTCACAGTGGTTTGACTTGGAAGAAGCTCCTACTGGGAAACTCCACTTAAAACTGGAGTGGCTATCTCTGCTCTCCACTCCTCAGAAGTTGGACCAGGTACAACACTGAAAAAACACTGAACAGAGCAAATACTGTCTGGCAATGTTTCTACATTTGCTGCTGATAATGGAGCTTTGATACACACCACTTTCTTTCTCTGCGGTGACTGCATTTTCTCAGGTGCTGCGAAGTGTGCGTGCAGACAGAAGCCTGGCCAATGATGGGCTATCATCAGCACTGCTTGTGATCTATCTGGATTCAGCAAAGAACCTGCCAGTAAGACACTGCCATGTTTGATTTGATACCGGCAATGCTCTTGTTCTGATGCTCTAGATTGTGCTCAGATGTAGCATTAGTCTTATGCAGGCTCATTGTTCTCCACCCAAAACACACACACACCACATTTAGCAACACTCTGAACCAGTTTAGTAAGAAATACCAGTGCAGCACACTTGTTTAAATAAGGATCATTGGTCAGTGTGTAGCAATGCTCCACTTGCCTGTTGCTCTTATGTTTGAGGCTTTGTGAGATTTGAGCGGCCTCCATGTGAACCTAACAACCAAGGCAGGTCATTTTTCCTCATTATCTTAGCTACTCCAAACCAAACCATGAAAACAACAACTGTGTTTTATAGCTGTAGCTCACAGCTCCAAACAGATCAATGTGTTTTTAAGGAGGTGATTGAAGTCAGGGACTTTGTCTTATATCAAGATTTTTAATAGCTGTTGTCAGACTGGAACCTCCTAAATGTATACTTCTCTGGAGCCTTGTCCATTTTTTTTAAAGGACAGTTCACCCCAAAGACAAAAATACACATTTTTCCTCTCACCTGTAGTGTTATCTAGATTTTTTTAATGTGAGCTGCCAAGTTGTGGAGATAACGGTATTCCACAGACCTCGTTGTGAGCAGTTTCATGTAGGGACTATTTTCTTTCTACTGAACTACACTGACCAACTGAATCACTACACAGAAGGGAACGTGCATCTACTCGTGGACGAGATGCTCTTTGTCACACCGCCGCAAGTCATTAACATTAATGACGTCCTCCTCAGTTGAGCTGTAACGTTAGCATCATCAGTTAGCTCAGTTAGCCAGCCTCTCGTTCATGAGTAGATGCACTCCTGCACTATCTTCTTCTTCTGGATTATCTTTAGTAACCGGATCATGATTTCTGGAAAGAGTTGAGCGCCATCTAGTTACATTATCTTCCAGTGACGACAGCCGATATCTCCAAAATTTGGCAACTCACACCGAAACATTCTAGATCGAGGTAAAATAAGTATTTTTGTGTTTTTTGGGTGACCCGTCCCTTTGAATTAATCTAATAAGATTTCATTTATGTGGTCAAACCTACCTGTAATCTGTGACTAACTCAAATCCTTCAGTTTAAGTTAAAACATCCAAATGTGTTTTTTTTACCATCAGTTACAAAATGACACCTTTAAGCCATGTCAGTCCTCATAACTCCACCTTTTTCTCCTCACTTTCTCTCCTCTCCACCCAAGAGCGTCTTCACAGGCAGCTTAGGCTGCGGAAACTTAAGCGAGAGGAGAGCGTCTGGTCTAGTGTTTTGTGAGAGCGATACCTCAGAGTATAGAACAATATGTGTGAGTCCCGCAGCGCTTTTGCATCCTGACAGCGTTAGCATTAGCTGTGTGCGATGGTGTGGGTTGAAGAGGAGTTCTTAAAACCTGTGTCTCAAAGCATGTGTTAGCTGCACGGTTTTATTGAGAAGTCTGATGAAAATTAGTTGCCCGAGAGCCCAATAACCATTAACATGAGGCAGACACTTCAAAACACAGGACTCATCTATGCTCGCTTGTTAGTCAGATGCATATTCTGCTAAATCTAACCCTTACTTCAAGGCTGAAATGTCAAATATCTACAGTACAAAGAACTCAAACTGTATTAGTGAGCCAATTAACTGGATAGTACAGATACAGAAAGCCCGTAGCCTGTTAGTCACACACTAGCTCCTCCAAATCTTCCCAGAAGCAAATAGCCTCATTATTCTGACCTGCGTTTTTATTCTCAGCTCCCTGCAGAGCCAACACTATCAGCTCTCCTGCTGCTTATCATGTATTACCCATATCATTCATGTGCCAGTACATATTTCAGCATACTTCTGCCCAGTCACTCCCGTCCTACTAACTGTGGGTGTGGTTTTCTCCCCCAAATCTCCTTGTGGCTTAAAGAGCAACCTGTCAGATTTCACCTATGACGGGTTGAAGCAAGTCTCAGTCTTTAAGGCCCTGAAGGTAACGTGGGAAAAATGGACTGCATGTACAGATCACACCCTGCGTCTCGTCTGCGCCCTCCAGTGCACCATCCAGCGTCATGTGATTGTGATGATTATCAGACGAGCAGAGTGAAGTGTCGTGATGTGCATGAAGGTGGATGATTGCATTGTCTGCTGTACACTCCTTTTTCTTGTTGTTTGTAATGACGCGTGATTTTCTATCTTTTCTGTCTGATGTGATCCTGCATGCGAAAGTCTAACATTGCACTCATCAAATGATGTCCTCAGTGTGTACGGTTGATTGAACCACTTTTGTTGCATTCATACTAAAGCAGAAATTATTATTCTCCTGCCTATCCAACAGTCCCTACATGTGCTTGTTGACTGACGGTTTTAAACAGAGAACCTGCAGAGCAGCTCAGCCTGTGTTAGCTAATCAAAAAGCTGATCATGTCCATCTCGTGTTGGAATGTATGGAGCAGGAATTCCTGATTTTCAGGCCAGCATTTCTGCATTTCTAACCCACTAAATGTGTCATTATGATGTTAAACCTTATGTTAATACAGTTGAATATCAGGTCTGTAAACCAGCAACACTGACAGGTGATTTACTGTATTACAACATAGCTCTAAGTGTAGTTTTAGGTTACACAAAACACTACTGCTTTGTTTCAGTTAGCAGAAGTAGTTTCTTGCCGTTTTAGTTTTCCAGGAAGTTTTAAGCCTCTCATGCAGAGGCACTCCCTCCGTCCATGGTAAAACTCACTGCAGCATTGTGTGTCAGTTTCGTTTGGCATGTCAGGGAAATGAGTACAAATTCTTCAGGTTTGCTCCCAATAGTTCACTCTCTGTTAGTCTCACTGCAGGGTAGCCGCCACCTAGCTGGGCCAACCGTTAGTGGGAGGACAGACTGAGCCTCTGTATCTCTTTTCTTCGTCAAATGATATCTTTATTGTGTCTATACAGGTTGTTGTGTCAAGTTGTTCTCATGGCTAAAAGGCCACTTTTACTTGCTCTTCTTTTAGGTCTTTTCGTATAAGGGGTGGGTGAATTGAAATTGAAAACTAATGGTGATCAGTACACCACCATAACACGTTACATCATAACATCCAGCCCTCATGTTTCGGTATCACTTGACATCAAAATACAGTTTTAGAGAACTTTTGTGCAAACACAATGAGGTTGAGATATCAGATGAGGAAAAACTGCACAAAGAAAAGCTTTAACAGGTGATAAAGGAGGGAAGATAATGCAGTAGGTGTTGTTTATCCTAAGTAGACAGAAGTGGCAGCTGTAGAATAACAATATATAGAAACAGACTGATCATTTTAGTCAAATTAAGTACAAACATAGAATAGATTTAATGTGAAATGTTATAAATGTCTAAGTTTTATGTTTTCAGTGCCGTCTCAGTTCATGTTTTAGCATATCAAAGAGTGAGATTGTGTTAATCAGCCTGCTCTTACAATGTGGAGCTTAATTCTAAAGCTGGTGAGAAAAAGATATCAAGTTTAAGCCACCCTCCTCAAGAGAAAGCACGGGTTAACGCGTGAGTTAAGACTTTCCCCCTGCCTTGTAGATACGTAGGCTATTATTATTCTGTAAGGAGTCCTGAATAATACTTAGCTGTCAAAACCCAGCATGCTAAATTTAGAAAGCAGAGGAGACAAAGCTCGGCAGTCTCCTTGGTAGCCTCCGTGCCTGCAGCCCTGCTTGTCAAACCGTATGGTAATGTTCCTTCCCCCTTTGAACTGCGGAGTCTTTCACCATTGTGTGCCTGAAACAGAGTCTTAAGAAGCTGGTGTTTGAGTTTGGGTGTAATTATGTCGTCCGTTACTGACATTTCTGCATTGTGTGTCACAGTGAGAAGAATGTGCTAACACACCTCTCTCTCTCATTTTTTAACAGTCTGCAAAGAAGAGCAGCAGTGAACCAAGTCCATACGTCCAAATGACTGTTGGACACAAAACACTTGAGAGTAAGGTGAGTCGTGTCCACTAGTATTATTAGATTGTCAGATTTCATTCTGTATGAAAGGTGATCATCCAATTTCAGATCGGCATCTGGACAGCCAAAGATTGAATACAGCAGTTATGTTTTTACCAGAATACATATCTCACATTCTTCTGCACAAAGACATATTTCAGTCTAACAACCAGCACATTTTATTCTTTAACTGCCTGTCCCTGGATTTTTTATGACAGAATATTTCATTCAGACTGTGGAATTACAAGAGAGATGTATTGACAATTGCTGAAATGGTATTACAACCTCCGACACATCATTAAGTGTCGGCTAAAGAGCTGCCTCGCTGACATTAAGTGTGTTTGACAAGCTGTTTCTCACAGAGTTCAAAAGGGAAATTATTCAGGAGGAGGAACAACTTGAGTAGACCGAGTTATTATTGATGCTGAGGGTTCACTGCGAGCATCTAATGGGTTTAAGCGGTTTGTTTTATTCGATCCCTTTTACGGCAGAGTTATAAGATAAGTTAAATAGTAATGTTGTTCGAGCAAATTCAACATGTTTCATTCTCGCAGTTGGAAACAAAACATTTGGGGATGGATGCTGAATTCATCTTAAACTGAGCCAGAATCCAAGAGTGCTGCAGATTGTCTCATTAGTTTGCTCAAAACTGTAATCTTAACCTCCGCCCACCGTTAGCTGCCCACGTAACAGAATTTTAATGCTGCATTATAGACAACCTGGTACTTGAAAATCTCTGACGTATGAGAAAAAGCACAATGAAACGCCACTCAAAGTCCTACTTGTAAACTCGGTGCAATTACAGACTTCACGAAGAGGCAGTTGTCTGATGTCACACAACAATGGCAGCACCTACGGCACCCATAGGATATATTTGTAGACGACAGTACTTCTATTAGACTAGACAAACGAATACTTAGATTTGCTTCCGAGTAAAGAAGTGCTGTAAAATAAAATGTATAATGGCGTCTGTTACCTCATGAGTTGTTTTTCCTCCTCCGCATGAGTTCTGTGATTAGATGCTTGTTGCTGACTTGCACCTTGGGAGTTGTAGTTTAAGTGTTACTCCACCAATTTAACACTTGTTGACAGGTCCTGGGGAGTACTACTGCATATGTGAAAGAGTAGTTAAAAGCCTTTTGTTCCAGAGGAAGCTGCATGCAATCTGATAATTTGTCTCCAGTGATGTCGCACAGTGGCAGAGTTGCATTGTGGGCAAAGCTGTTGAAAAGTCCACTTATCAGTCCACTGATCGATCGAAAACATTAAAGTGCTTGGCTATTAAAAACTCCTTGGTCACTTTGCCTACAGTACACTTGTATGGTCCTATAATCGGGGGATTGTGTACTGCATATCAGATATAAGGGCTGTGACTCCTTCACTCCGTATGGTTGTGGGCAATCCTTAAACTCTCTTAAAAACACCTTCACCTCACAGTCATTGTTCCATTTAAAATCCAATTTGCTTAAGTAAAGGGAAAAGCTATGAAAAGCCTATTAATGTCCTGATTCTTTGTTCATGGAAAGCAAGAATGTGGAGAAACTGGCTGCCACATCAAATAATCTGCCTGAAACTCAGCAGAGATAATCAGAGGTTGTAAACATTGTGTAGGAATAAAAATCATGTATTGAAACAAAAGTATATGATTTTTTATATAATATATACATATATATATACAAAAATTATACTTATACTGTATACATATATATGTAGTCAAGAAAATATGAGGATATACGCTGACTTTTGGTTAATAGTTTGCCTACAGTATGTTAGTAGTGATATGATTCTGTAATCAAGTTCAATACTTTCTAATGACCGATGAATGAATTGTGTTTTTCATTAGCTGCTCTCAGGCGTCCTTTAATTTACAACTAACAAATGCCCACCTGTCTGCCCGTAAAGATCCGGTTCAAGACCAAAGAGCCGCTGTGGGAAGATTGTTTCTCATTCCTCGTTCACAACCCGAGGAGGCAGGAGCTCGAGGTGGAGGTAATGCTGCGCAAATCTCAAATGTGTGCATTAAAAGATGGCCGACTTGTCGTTAAAGCAGATCCGCTTCTTCCTCAATGCGCAGGTAAAAGATGACAAGCACAAGTGCACCCTGGGTAATCTGACGGTGCCTTTGAGCAGCCTGTTGGCGGAGGAGGACATGACGCTGACTCAGTGCTTTCCACTCAAGAACTCCGGGCCCAGCTCCACCATCAAACTGAAGATGGCCCTGAGGGTAAGAAATGGACCTGTATGCTGTAGCGCTCTAACATTATTCATTTCAGGGAACCAGAACTGATGGTCAAGATCTGCTGATTCAATCGGAGCGGGTGAGAAGGCTGTGAAACGACAGCACAGTACATCTAAACTAATGTAGCAAAACAAGCGTTGCAGTGTCAACAATAAAATGAAAAGTATTTATTGAATTCATAATAGCCTTAATATTTTATGCACTCAGCTCAATTATAATTTGACTGTTAGCTCAGCCGTGCTTCCCTTAGGAACTGTAACTACATCTAGCTTTCTATCCTGTCAAGGTTCCCTCACAAGGCTGATACGCAGCATCATGGCGGCACATGAAGTACTCATGATACTGGAAACAGTGAATCCTTGATGTCAGATCGATTTAGAAAGAAGCAAAATGTTTATTTTTTGGCCATAACTGTCAATCTGCAAAATATATTCAACAAAAAATAATACATTAGGATAAGACTTTATTGATTTCGACATTTTATTTAAATTTCTCTTAGATTTCAGGGATGAAATAGAGATGAATAACAACATTTCTTTTCCTGAAACAGTGCCATGCTTACAATCCACATCCACACAACACAATGCGGACATTTCTTGTTGGTACTGGCACCAGTTTAAACCCTGAACTCAAACATTCACTCATTTCATAAAGGTGCTTTGCCACAACTTGATACTAATCAAATATTGACAGAGCAGTTTAAACCACACTGGCTTTCTGGAAACGGCAACAAAGCACATTCTCTTTTACTGATTCATCAAACTGATCAAATAAAAGTATGATTGCAGCAGTGACAGCCATTGACCTTTCTATATTGAATCACAGCCAGCTTATCAAGATTCATAACGGATACTCAGAAAGGGAAATGGCTTCACAGGCTTATTGACCGCTTTTTAGAACCACTGCATAAAGATAGATAGCACCATAAAGACAGATTTGGCCAATGTGCTGAGCGAACACTTGAAAATACCTTAAATTTAAAGGCAGTATCAGCAGTTTTAAGACCAATTTACAGTAAAAGATTAGTCTCTCTGATCATGCAGTGCTCTGTAACAAATCAGAGGATAGTAACCACCAACCTCGCCAAATCCCATTTAAAAAAACGTCATTAGTTAAGTTTAAGAAGGCTTTTTACTACAGTTACAGTTTTTTGACAGGACAAACTCATTCCAGTCAATAGCTATAGTTCTTATCCATCATTCCCAGTAATGTCCTCCTGTCTTTCCATAGATCCTGTCCCTGGAGAAACAGGTATCCTCAGACCAGCCCTCCTCCGTCCAGGTCAAGAAGTCCAGTGTGCCACAGCCAGCCCCAGCCCCCTTCCAGAGACGATCGGTCTCAGATTCCCCCTTACCTCCGCCCACGCCTCCGCCACCTATAAACGCTTCCACCTTCACCCTCCAGCAAAGGGACGGCGAGCCGTACTCAGCCAGCCCTCTCCGCAGTGTCTCCAACCTGAGCACCTGCATGTCCAGCTCCCAGAAACACCTGCCTCACAAGGAGTCCACGCCCAGCCTGGCCTCGGATATCTCGCTGCCCTTCGCCACCCTGGAGCTTCAGCAGAGGCTTCGTCAGCTGCAAAAGTAATCGCACTTATGATACAGTATTTTTATAGCGGTTTACCTCCTGTTGTTCCTGGCTCTCTTGATTTATTTCCCCCCATTCCTCGATTTATTTTCTGGCTTTGACTTCCTTCTTCTCCTTATTTCAGGGTCTAAGTTCCATAGTTGCCCCTAATGGAATGTCATCATGATTTTTAAAAAATTTCATCTTAATGAATATTTTATCTGACTACCTGTCAAGCTCACCACCTGTCCCTCCCTGAATCATCAATCTGTACAAATTAAGCTGCAGGCTCTGGAAGTGACACTGACTTACTCTTGTGTGTTTATAGTGGCTCGGCCCCGAGCCAGTTCCCCCTGGGTGAGGTCCAGCTGACAGTTCGGCACAGCTCTCAGAGGAACAAACTCATTGTGGTGGTGCACGCCTGCCGGTGAGCTCCACAGCTGACATCATTCCCTGCATTTTAATTTGCTGTTTGGAAGATAGACTTGTTTTTCATTTGTCCTTGTTTTTCTGGCACAGGTCTCAGCCGATTATTATAATTCATGCGTAGTGATTCTTAAGTATCCAGATCCTCTTGAATGAATAGGCATCATTAACCTTAACAATATGTGCCTGGCAACATGTGAGTGAAACAATTTTGTCCTTTGTATCCTCAGAAACTTGATAGCCTTCACCAAAGACGGTTCAGATCCCTTCATCCGCCTCTACTTGCTGCCTGACAAGAGCCGGACAGGGAGGAGGAAGACGGGCACGATAAAGAGGACCCTTAACCCTGTTTACGATCAAACGTACGTTTAAATAGTATTAAGATTTCATGCTTCAATGTTTCTTTCCTTTCTTGAAGGTTTATTGCAGTGATACTCAACTTAAGACCTGCGATAGGGACCATTTTCACAGTGAAAGAAAATGATTCACACTGAGGACATTTTATTTGTTTATACCAATAAGTTAATGTTGAATAATGTCCCTTGGCTGCCAGTTTTGTATGATGTGATACATTAGAGTGTTAGTACTAGAGAGGCTGAGACAACTATTAGCTGAAGAGGAGCAAAAGTAACAACTAAGCCTAGTCCACAAGTATACAGGTATTTTTGGAAACAACAACAAGCAAAAATAATCCCTAGTTACGTGACTGTTCTTCATAGAATCCTCCTGGATAATGCTGTTTTATTAAAACATTGTCAGCTGCCTTTCTGTCTCTTTTCCATCATATTTATCAATGTCAGTTTGCGTCTCTGTAATATAAATAATGTAACATCCATTTTGTCAACTTACAAACTGAAATAGTCCAACATCATAACAGATAGCTATTCTGAGATCGTGTTTGCAAATCATGCTACTGCAAAGGCCTAACAAAGGTGTCTGTGTAATAGTTTTCCAAAAGGTCAGTTTTCAGTGACCCAAAATGCTGTTTTTGATATATAAAAGGCCAGAACTCATAGAAAAAGCTATGTTTTAACAAATACTTGTGTGGACGGGGCCTAAAAGAGCTTAAAAACGCCTGGTTTGTACCATCTCGAGTCCCTTTTGTGAGAGGAAACATATCAGCGAGGGAGCAGACTTTGACACAACACCGGTGTGAATGCCCATCCTTCAATTTTTATTTCAAGGGGAAATAATGCCTCTTCCTGTTTTGGTTGCACAATGGCAGACACACTTCCCTTTATGCCCTAATTCGTCCTTCAATTTGCAGGAAAAATCGAGCTTGTTGGCACACTGAATAGCATCGTGAACACGAGATTTATAAGGTATCGATCAATACGCAGGCGGTGTCATTTTTCGTAGCCGTTGCACTGTGCAATCAGTATTTACTTCAAAATGATAGGTAAAGCTAAATAGTTGTCTGCTGCCAGTTTAAGTTAACTAGTGAAACGTGAGTTATGGGACTTTTAATGTTTATTCATCTTATCTAATAAAAGTTATTGATGTTTGTTTATGAACTGGCAACTCGCCTGTTGTAATTTTTCAAAAGTGCCCCCAGGGAAAGCAAGTTGAATATCTCCTGCTTTATAGGTTTAGAGATGCTCAATGTTTATAACTACCGCATGGACGATCATTTGATGACATAAAATCAGTATAAAATGTGCGTGTGTGTGCAGGTTTGAGTTTAGTGTTTCCATGGTGGAGCTCCACAGAAGAACTCTGGATGTAGCCGTGAAGAACGGAGGGAGCATCCTGTCCAAACATAAAGGGCTTTTGGGAAAGGTAAGTCCTCCAGGTTTCTGTTCCTGGCTCTTATTATGAGTGTTGTCCGGCAGCAGAGTCGCTCCGAAGCACTCCTCCGAGTCCACAAACTTAATTTCTTCTCTCCTTTTTGTTTAATATTGCAGGTGCTGGTAGATTTAAGTGGGGAGGATATCTCGAAAGGATGGACACAATGGTATTTTCTTTACTTTATCTTTGCCCTGTACGGCTTTGACAGATTTATTTTGGTAATAAACAGCCTTTTTTCGTGTTTAAAGCTGTATTTTTTTATCATTTTCTGCTGCAGGTATGATCTGACTGAAGATGGTTTGTCGTCTCAAGCATTAAGAAGTATTCACGACCCCCTCCTCACATAGTGAAAACGCCTCTCCGCTGTAATATCTTGTCAATAAAAGGGCACATCATTTTGTTGTATTCATGTACATTTTCCATTTAATTTACAGCATTTATTTCAGCATGCAAGACGTTTTCAAACTTTTCCGGTCATCATTTCATTAACGATCATGATTGGAAGATGTAACATATTGCAGTGTGTTGAAACACACTAACTGCCTTGTCTCTGTTGTGTTTTTATGTAAATATCAAGTTGCTCATGTATAGTTACATGAATTTGCAGGGGTTTCCAAGGCATTTTATTTAATTACGTTAGATGATATTGAAATCTGTCTTGCGCTCTGTCCCATTTGTTAAAATGGGACGAATTCTGTTTTGTTGACTGAGAAAACTCTTACCAAAGGAACAGATGCAATCACAAAAGTAGGCTTGAGTAGCAGTCTTGACTTTGATATGTTATTGTCCTGGAGTGTTATTTGACTGTTTACCTCTTCTTGTTCTTTATGCTTGATTACAAACATGGAATGCACATATGCAACGAATAAAACCACTGCTCTGTACATTTTAAGAGGACTTTTGTGCAATACTGGTTGTTCTGAACTGAAGACCTGGGGGCATTTTAGGGCTATGAACAAGTGCTGTATAGTGTGAACAATAAAGAGGATACTTGAATAAGGGTTTGATTGTTGTTCAGACCAGGCGTGAGTCGAGCAAACAGAATAATATGAGCGGAGATGAAAGTTACTGCATTTTAGGAGCAGGGATGCCAGGATGTGTTAAGATGACACAGCTACTGTATGTCATGGGCTTGTACATGTTTTGCCATGCGATCATAACTGTTTGTTGGAGCGTTTCAATACTTTTCTTGTTATCTATCCTGTGCCTTAAAAACATGCTATGTAATTTTTGCCTTCTTAATGTTATTATTTTGAATGATATGATGCCTCATGGGTTTTGAAGAATAAATGGTTTCTCTTGTGAACATGCTCTCTGTGAATTATTCCCAACCTCAGATGCAAGTAAGATACATGCGGGTTGGAGTGTGTGCGTGGTGCCGAAGCGCCCTGAAGCAAATCACTGAATTGCAACTTGCAGTATAATTTCCCTTGAGAATTTGGGTTGAATCGATAAGGGGAGACGTCTTACAGGAATAATACAATCACGTGTGCAACTACAACACACCATTATAAGGAACTGTGGCTCTGGTAAAGACGCCACAACCTGTTGGAGGCACGCAACATATGCAGTGATTTGTCGCCATCTTGTGGCAGAGGAACAGAACGACGACGTGAGGCCTGCGTCAAGAGCTGACGCACGACGTCACGACGCACAGCACGTAGCTAGCTGGGTCGACTTCATCCAAATTTGCGCGGGTTTGCTGCTGTTATGGGTGGCTGTCATCTGGCTGTGGTCGGCTGAAAAATACAAATACACGGTAAATATTGAAGTTATTCACTCGTGTTTTACGCTGTAATGACTAGAAGGCATGATAGTACCAGTACAAGTGGACAGAGTCGGAGTAACAATCGCAAATAACACTTTTTAACGCTAACGACAAACGCGCTGCCATATTTGTTTTGATCTCGGTACAGTAGCGTCAGTCGGCTAGGTTAGCTTGTTAAATCAGTGTGAGCGCTGACATTACTGTGTGTTTTCTCATCGCAGGTTTACTGGGAACATTCGTCCTGCTTGTTGTCGCTTGGAAAAGCCGAAAACATGTCGAAGCGAAAGGCGTTTTTAGAAGCCGCCTGTAAGGAAAATGTGGAGGACTTCCTCCGCTTCATCCAGCTTCATGTAAGTAGCTTCTTGGTGATGTGATATCATATGGATGTGTTTCACGTTAATGAGTGATCTTAACGTGCTCTTGCGTTCAAACTTGAGAAATAATATCAATACTACCACACATCTCAGTATAACACTTCACGATTAAGGAAACCCACAGAATAAAGTCTCCACAATGACCATTAAGTTGAATCAAAACCTCTGAAAGTGTTTTATGAAGATAGAAAATAGACTTAAATGTACATGGGTCATTTAAAGTGCCTGAATTTATATATTTTGGGTATTTTACTGTGAGCTTATCTTATACTAGTTCTCAAACTATCTTTGATTTGAAGGCAATTGGGCCTGAAAAGTTGTTGAAAAGTCCTTTTGATGTTGAAGAAGGTGTGGGATTCCTGCTAAATGTATATATTTAAGGGAAAATGTCTAAAGAGAGTCTAAAGTCTTATATCGAAGTCTATGATTATTACATATATGAAAAATGTGTCTTACGTTTCATTACATTTGACTATTTCAGTAAGTCATGTTTCTCTGGTATTTGACTGCTTCATTAATAACATTTAAAATAAATGTATTTTAAAATAAATATAGATAGATAGATAGATAGATACGACAGGTTTCCAGTGCTCAGTGTGAAGATATACGGACTCAGAACTAAAGAAAGGATGGAAAATCTTGCATCTTCTTGCATTTCTTTAATTAAAAACAATCAAAAAAGCCTTTTCGACTCACAGATTCCAGTGTTTTTGTAGCTGTCGGTATGTCTGAAGTTGCGCTCTCTCCCTCTCATCTATATCACTGAGCAGAAGGACAAAACGGAGCCTTTTGATGTGGAGGAGGTGGTGCAGGAGATGCCAAGAGACCAGAGGCAGACTCTGTGGGGGAAACTGGCTTCACTCCTTCAGGACGTCCTGCAGGAGTTACCTCCAGAGCGCTGGGAGAGGGGCAGGGAGGAGGGCATGGAAGAGGAGTCAGCTGTAGACCCTGTGAGTTTATCAGTAGTTATACTTACAGTTGTAGCGTGTTCTGTTGGTTTTCTGCTGCTTTTAAATTTGTTGTTGAAAAGAACTGCATACTGTTGCTTGGATATGATCTGCATCTACTACTTGTAATCACTTTTCCTTCAGAAACATGTCATGGCTGTTGTGGATGGCGTGACACTCGTGGCTGCAGTGTCCTTAAATGTCCTACAAGATGGTGACACCTACACCGCCCTCCTAGAAATTGCCCACAGGCTTCATGGTCGGTACCTCGTGAATCTTTCTCTCTACTCAACTGATGTGTCTTCAGGTGGATAGTTGTTTTCCCTTCATGAGATAAGTCTCTTTTTTTGTGTCTTACCCCCAGATGTTCTGGTGTTGCTGCCTGTACCAGAGGCACCTCTGCAACATCATATCCACACACTGTGTGAGGCCTGGTGGAAGAAGGATCTGACAGACAAAGAAAAGTTTGGTCGCACCGCTTTCCTCATCGCTCTGCAGAAAAGCTTCGTTTTGAAGAAACCAGTCAGTATACAACCTCAGTTATGTTTCAAATAGATCAATATTGGGCCTTTTTCTGTGGACTTTTTTGATGATTTTCATTATTAATCTGGTGTTGTCAGGGTGCTGAGATCCAAAGAGTGTGGAGTCTTCACGATGTGCTGTTGAGTCTGGACTACACATCAGAAGACAACAAGCAGATTGTCGACTTGTTGCTTCAGTGCTTTCAACGTCCTATTTACATTAGAAATGACGACGTGAGTAGTGTGTGTGTGTTTCATTAACTGTCTCTGTTTTTGTCTTGGCTTTGTCTGTGAGCTTTCAGCTTAATGGTGCATTTTCTCGTCACAGGGAAAACGATTCCTGGTGGTTCTTTTCAGCTGGAACGTCAACTTCATCTGGGTTATCCATGGCACCATCAAAAACCAGCTGGAGTTTTATAGCAAGTAAGACACTTACTTTATTCTCTTTGTCAGTTTTCTCTTTGTGTTCATTCCTACTAAATTGCTCTCTCGTTCAGGACCATGACGACTCATATTATGGAGATCTACTTCAGAGCATGGAAGAAGGCCAGCGGGGACTTCCTGGAGCAGATTGAGAGCGCGTGCATTCAGGATTTTATGCAGAATGCGATCTTCCTTCATCGTGCTTCTCCTGTCCACGCCAAAGTCCGACAGGTAGACTCATTACCATCTGTCATGATTTGCGTACTATGTTGTGTGTGTTTTATTATCTGATCTCCTTGCTCTGTCATGCAGATTGTTAGCTATTTCCACTCAAGGAAGGGCTGTCACGCAGTGGACAAGATGCTCCACAATCTTTACAAGCCTATTCTCTGGAAGGCTTTAAGTGTAAGGATGCAGATTTTTTAAATGCCCATTTTTTGGGATTTTATTCTCGTCTAATGTGTTTCTGTTTGATTCCCTCAGGCTACAAACTTTGAGGTGCGCGCAAACGCCACTTTGCTTTTTACTGAGGCCTTCCCGATCCATGACCCGGATCAGAGCAACCAGAAAGTAGATGAGACCATTCAGAAGCAGCTGGATGCAGCAATGGTGAGAGCTTCTGAAGCCATTCAGCTACTTTTTGAGCTTCACAATATAGTGAAAATCAAAATAATAAACCACCTGTGTGTCATCCTCAGGGCCTCCTCGATGACACTCACCCCACTGTACGCTCTAATGCCACCCTGGGAGTCTGTAAGATCCTTGCTAAGTGCTGGGAGCTCCTGCCTCCTACAATCATCACAGACTTCCTGAAGAAGCTGGTGTTTGAGCTGGCAGCTGACAGCAGCTCCCCTGATGTCCGCTGCTCCGTCTTCAAGGTAGGAGATGCCGTTTTTCTTTCTCTTTGAAAATGTAGACGATCTTAGAGATAGATTACAATATTACCAAGGATCTAAGCTGGGAATGATGCAATTATAACATTAATTTGGGATTTTGTGTCGGCAAATTGTAAGCATGATTGTCACTGCAGGCAGAATTAACACAACTGGTTTTATTGGCAGTAGACAGGATATTGAATGACTTGTGGTCTGTGTCCTGTTTCTCCCCAGTGTCTGACTATTGTCTTGGACAACGCCCTCAGCCATCCACTGTTGGAAAAACTCCTGCCTACTCTCAAATACAGCCTTCACGACAACTCGGAGAAAGTCCGCACAGCTTTCCTTGACATGCTTATCAAGGTGAAGGCAGTCCGTGCTGCCAAGGTACCGTCTCCTCTTGCTTTATACATTGTCGCAAAAAATAAAATCAACAGGCTCTTACTGTTGCTGATGTTGTCTTGTCTTATTAGCGGTTTTGAAATGTGTTTCTCTTCATTTATTTGAATTGTAGAACTATTAAAAGTAAACAGTATTTTGGCCTCTAGACTGGGAATTCAAATTTTTCTTTACCTTTTTTAATTGGGATGCACAACTGGTACTGATAACCAATCATTACCTGCTTCCTCCTTATTTGTTTAGGCATATAGCTTCTTCATTACATGCTTGTATGACATTACGCTGTCGCATTATCACAGTCTACTTACAAGATGCAGGTTAAAGGTTGAAGGTGTAAACAGAGGCTTCTTCCACTCTCCAGTTTTGGGACGTGTGCAGCATGGACCACCTGCTTGCCCGCCTGGCTATCGATTCCCATTCAGTTTCCAAGCGCATCGTCGATCTGCTCTACAAGTCCTTCTTCCCCGTCAACGAGTCGGAGCGGGAGTGGTGCTGTCGCTGCATCACCCTAATCCAGATGAACCCCATGGCTGCCAGGAAGTTCTACCAGTTTGCCCACAAACACACAGCCCCCACTAACATAAGTAAGGGATTGTAACCCTAAATGGAAGTTATTTAGTATGTGGCATTACGTGAAGTTCTTCCATTGTTTTCTTTTCTTTTCCAGTAAAGCTGATGTTGGCCATTCGCCGTGTTCTGAACAGCTGCATCCAGACTGACTTTGACCAGACAGACATTAATGACAGCAACAAGGAGAACAGCGCAGTAAGAGAGAGTTGACAGAACAAGTTTGAGTTGTATTATTTTTATTATATTGTATTTGAATTACTGTTAATGCTGCTCCACAAACTAAACTTTGAGAAAATCAGATTGAAACTGCCGTGTTTCATTAATCTAAACCATAATAAGATAAGAGATGAGATGGAAAAGCATGATTTCAAATTGTGTGTCTGAGTTTATAGAAATCTAAAGCAGAGTTTGATCTCAGCAGGCTGAACCTCTGCTGGGGAAAGACATGGCCATCGTGTCCCGTCTGCTGGAGGTCGTGGTCATCCTGTGGAGAAGTGTTGAGAAGGCCTTGAGACAAAATGAAGAGGCCCAGAAGTACACGTATGCCAAGTTTGGAAATGTCATTGCCAAGTATTTCCAGGCCTTTGAGGTACTTCAACCTACATGTTCTATTGTTTGTATTTCTCAGTTATTATTCATCACTGTTAAAATTTTTCTCGATTTGTTTTTCAGGATGATCAGTGTACAGTTCCTCTTGTACAACTGGCTTCCTTCATGCCTCCAGCTGCAGTTCCAACATTCAGGTGTCTCAATCTCATTCTGCTTTTCACCTTTTTCTGTCCTGTTTTACTGACTCTGTCCTGTCTAACCTGCATCTGTCATCCCGCTCTCCTGTCCTCAGCTGTGGCGTCCTGTCCAGACTGAGGAGATTGGAACCAGGAGCTGTGCCCTCACAGTACAGCCAGCTGTTAGACTGCATGTGCAGCTGGGGCCAGGTTGCTGACATCCTGGAACTCGTCACTGATTGGCTCACAGAGGCTCTGCCCAGGCAAGGGGTCAGTAAACACAACACCAAAGAGCTTTGACTTGGACATGAATGTCTGAAACTAATTTAAGGTTTTTGAAAAGTTAGAGATTTAATCCAAAATTTCCTTCCATCTTCAGGACAAGGCAAACGCCAATCGAAAGGTCCGTATCATAGAGACGGTGGAGGCCAAACCAGAGCTGGCACTGGTCTACCTGGAGTACCTGTTCAGCCACACTTCAACACGAGAGAAAGTCCTGGCTCTTGATGAAAGGCCACTGAAGCAGCTCCATACAGCTCTGGGAAACTGGAGGGTATGTTGGAAACCATTCATTAGTATATCATTTGTTTGTAGAAGCATGATAAAGCATACCTTATCAGTCTGTGTTTTAATGTATAAATATATTTTATATCTTTCCTTTGTGGGATCTGCAGTCAGTGCTGTACACTCACCTGAGCTCCACCACAGAAGACCCTAAAAGTCCTGATGTCGAGACGGCACTCAAAGTCTTTGTGTACCACGGCCGCCTCGGTGCTCATCTGCAACATACTGTGAGTTTGTCATAGTGAACATGTTCCGCTTTTCTTCCTTCTCATCCCACTTTCAGTGATATTTACCCGGTGGCCACACTTGCTGGCTCCATGTTTAGTGTAGTTACTTTCTTTGTAGTTGTAGCCGTCCACTACAACAGTCAGGGACTCAGTTCTGCAGAAAACCAATCAGAACTATTTCTATAATTGATTCATCTTTTCCGTTATTTTTCAAGCAAAAATAGCAAAACAGTGCAGAACATTCTCATGTTCCAGCTTCTTAATTGGCAGGATGTGCTGCCTCTGTTTGACGTGTATAATAATAAATCAGAATCAGCCAAATAGGTTTCTACCTCTGAGAAATTTGCCTCAGTTTTTTGGTGCATAGCAATAAACATAAAAAGTAGAAAAAATAGAGAATGATAAAAGGCACTGCAAACAGAAAATTGACAATGAAATATGAAGAAGAAAATATGTACTGTATGTTATTTGATACTTAATACCTTTTCGATTTTAGACTTTTGGCCTGACAAAGCAAGACTGATTTCATAGACCAAATGATAAGATAATCTCCACATTAATTGATAATGGAAATAATCATTAGCTGCTGCCCTACAGTAGGTGTTGAAGCAAGGAAGAGTGCTTATAACTCTTTCTTTTATTCTGATGACTGATGTTTGTGAGCCAGTTGGCCTAAGTGGTATTTTTATTTTCCTGTATCCAAATATAAATTGTTTTCCTTCTAGAAATGAAACTTTTTTCTTCTTTTCTAGTCCTCAGATGGTCGAGAATACCTCCTCTCTTTGGAGCATGTGGCAGCGTGGGTAGCTGAGAGGGTGCTGCCCTTCCTGGCTAAACGTCCCAACGGTGGTGATGAGGATGAAGAGAAGGAGAAGTCTCCGCCACTGGCTGCAAAGATAACTGAGGTGAGCTCTAATATTACTTGTGAAAATGTTTTCAGTAGAGGACTTTAGACTGGAAAATAATTAATTGAGCCAAAACAAATATGTCGGACATATTCGAAGTGTCTGTTGAGCCTTTCCAGACTATAGTTAGTGAAAATAAAATGACCTGCTGAGTATGTAAGGCTGCAGGAAGCACCAGCATTTAATTTGGGCAAATAGAGAAAATGTGTGTGGTGTCCATTTAGACAGCATTAACGTGTGATATAGGCAGACCAGGTGGGAACATTTCGATAACAGACCAACCTCTCAGCACGGGACATTTTAAAATTTTTCTGATGCCTGTTGATACCGAACATAATGGTGCAACTGTTTTGATCTGTGAGGTCTTTTTACGATGGATGTGGATCATATGGATAAATGGATGGTTGGAGTGCATCTCTATCTCCCTGCTGGAAAATCTTGTTCATAAATAGGCAGCTTTGGTTTTTGTCTGACTCATCCTCACCCTAATACAACGTCTGTACCGAGGCTGTAGATGAAAACACACAGTTAGGTTGTTATCAGGAACATTAAGTTTTGTGAAGCCTTTTTTTCCTCCTGCTTCCAGGACTTTCAGTTCTGCTTGGTAAATTTAGACTCCTCATAGATTGTTCTGCTCCACTCCACACACACACACTCTCAGCATGCCTCCTCCTGCTCATACCGCACCACTGAAATGGGCTTATTGTCTTTTATTTGTGCTATTTTTCTTCAGCCTGTCATCACATGGTTGCTGCGATTAGATACTGAAAACAACCATGATAATAAAATAAGTAGAAACAATGGAAATTAACTTAGTTGTCTTTCTCTCAGACTTGGTGTCATCTCTGATTGTTGAGTTTTGTTTGTCTTCATGGTGACGATGATTTGTTCTGGCAGAGTTTCCTGACAGTGTGCAGAGACGTTTTGCTCGTTGGTCTGGGCGACGACACGTTCAAGGGTCAAATGCTCCACCTGTGCTCACTCACCCTCCTGTCAGGTGAGTGTTTCAAATGTCTTTTTAAGTGAATAACGCAGTTTAAAATAACTAAAAATTTGACAGAAGCTTTTATTTGTCTTAAGAGTCTTGTTGCATGACGTTTCTTTACCTGAACTGACATCTTGTATTTGCAGAGGCAGGCTACCTATGCATTCCTGCAGTGCTCCCTATTTTGAAGGAGGTGGTAGATGGCTTTGTACCCGACCACAACAACCAGGCTCAGGAAAATGAGGAAGACCCAACCACTGTAATCCTGGGCGTGGTGGCCAACATCTTCCACAAGATTGTCGAGCTCTTGGTTCGCCGTCTTAGGAAGGAACCAGAGGAAGGAAAACAGGTAGACATTTTAACTCCAAGTGTGTTGATTGATTTATTCAGGGTTTACCTTTAAATTTCTTTTTGTCAGAATGAGTCAGGATCTTTCACATTTCTGATGTGACTTATTTTTATAAATCCACTGAACCTCACACTGTCTTCTTACTTTATATTTACACGTACCTGCTGGCAAAATGTAGATTAAGGTATCTCACTCTAATAACCATATTACTACATAAAACCTACATCTGCACAGAGCCACATACAGTGTATGCTAGTATACTACATTCCTATAGACTTACCTGCAATACCTGAAAAAGAAAAGGATGTTTTTTCCTTAAAATCTGTCTTAGATTTCCTTAAAAATTATCTTGACAAGGTCTTCAAAAGCATGAAATGTGCATATCTGATACCTGTTGACACTCTGGTTATATTTGAATATTATTAATATGCTTGTGTTCTGACCTAGCTGTGCCAGTCCGCCCTTCCCGCCCTGACAGACTTCCTCCAAGTGGCTCAGGCCTGGGACACGGCGCCTCTCAGCGGAGTCTTCTCGACTCTTTTTGCTGTCATCGTCGTGGAGCAAAGTCATTTGCTTCAGAAGGTACGAGCCGCAGCAAAGACGAGACGCAGCATTTGTCTTTTAGCAATATCCCGCACGTCCCGGGTATGATAAGGGACTTGAGCGATTACATTCTTGAGCAATTCAATTAAGGGGATGATGAATGCTGCTGCTGTGCTCTCATTTTTAAAGATTACCCATCCTGAGGAGGTGATCACCCCAGAGTCAGTGGAGGACATGCCTGCTCTGCCCAGCATCCTACTGTCTGTCATCCTCAAATCACCCTCTGTTACCAGGTAAATATCCTCTGTCCCTGTTTCTCTTATACACACTAACTTTTATTTCACCATTTATATTAAGATTATCAAAGAAGACAACCTTTTATCAACAATAAACATGTTTAATTTTAGAAATAGAGTAAACAGTAACCAGTACAGGCATCTTCTTTGATGCACATCGAAAAAGTGACTCCCTTAAAAAATCGCCTAATTTTGTGAGTTTTTTAGTTAGGAGGAACTTCACAAACTTTGTAAAACACAGTCTGTGACACATTCTTAATTATTTGGGCCTTCTTGTTTATTCGGCAAACTTCATACATTTACACACATATTTGTGTAGAAAGTTAAACATTGTCTTTTGTCCCAGCAATTGACAGTTGCATCTGTGTCTGTTCTTTGAATGTTTCTTTCAGGGCATTTTTGACAGAGGTCAGCTCATCTGTGGACTCGGAGGCCATCAGCAGTCTGAATGAAGTGGCCGCCGTCCTGCGCGTCTTGGCGGTCATCAAACACGGTGAGTTCACACGATCCTGATATTCAGAATCAAATGTTTTTCTTGCCGGTAAAGATAAATCAGTTTGTTTTATTTTGCGCTTTGTTTTTATGTCATTAGTGGGGCAGTCTAAAGCGGCCTTGAAGAGCGCTGCCACGTCCGCCCAGCAGCAGCTCCACAAACACGCAGCCACATCTGTAGACGGCAGTGACATCCAGAGGTGAGTGGAAGG
The DNA here is from genome assembly GCF_040436345.1 of Pagrus major. Classification (NCBI taxonomy): domain Eukaryota; kingdom Metazoa; phylum Chordata; class Actinopteri; order Spariformes; family Sparidae; genus Pagrus; species Pagrus major. The sequence goes on from NC_133233.1 coordinate 19,775,558, forward strand.
AAAAAAGATATTTATTTTAGACAAATAAATGATTTATTTTGGGGTTTATGAAATGTAATGACCAGCTTTTAATCTTTTTTTTACCACAGGGTTATTTATGAATCTTCTGTGAAGACCTTGAATGAAATTCTGGATTTATAAATTGACCTCTTCTACATTTATATCTGCTTCACATTTGTATTGTATGAAGCTGAGGAGAACAGTAAAATATCTGCTTTTCTGTTGGAATTAAAGACTTCCAGTCACTGGCAGTTGAAATAATTACAAAAATGAATATTTTAACTTCACTGATCGGCTTTTAAAACATATGTTTTGGATTAAAGCGGAGTACTTGTGCATGTCTGTTACTATGTTTTTTCCAGATTGGCTCCACTTCTCTCTGTTTATTTATTTCTTGATGGCACACATTGCTCAAGTCTTCTCTCTCAGGCTCTGTGCATTGATAATGTTAAGAAATATTGATTGTGTACTCTAGACTGCAGGAGTACTGTTTCTTATATCGAATGGCATTCTCACCTCCACTTCTATTTTTTTAAAACAGCTTCATATGAAATGGATCTATATTTTTTCATGTTTCACTTGTCTGTGTTTATATATCTGTTGGTCTGTCAGCATGTAAGCTTCAGTGTGCTACTAAAAAGAATAAAACAAACGGCATCAATCAACCTTAACCTGATGTGTATTTCTTTCTCAGATGTTTTTCTTGCCTGTACAGCAGTTTGCCAAGTAATAACACTGAACAAACAAGCCATAAATCATCCTCTCTTCAGTCCTAAAGTTGAATCCACTTTAAGAATTTGCATACTGTTCTGCTTTTATCAGTATCTGCGATTGTGCACCGAAGGGACACAAAGTCAAAGGTTTTATCTGATTTGTAGCTTCAGGAAAGAAGAGCGCAGGTAACCATTAATTCACTGTCCTGGGTATGTCCTGTATATTTTAATTGTTTTTGTAATGTTTTCATTACTACCTTTACATTATTTGACAGCTGCAGATTAAGATTTTACTTAAAAACGTGATAGATTTTTTAAATATGTTGTGAGGTCACAGATTAATCTACCTAGTAGTACATAAAGTAAACATTAACTGCTTCAACAACACAATAATACACCAGTATGAACAACAAATTGACATGATGGAGTCAACACAAAACATTTTGCATAACAAGCACTTTTACTGCAGAGTTTTTATTGCAGGATTTGAGTATATTTACACTAGTAATGCTAATCCCAATGTCGGACTGATAATTTATTTGTCAGATATCGTGCATCCCTACTACTTTTATGTGAGTACAGGATCTGAATGCTTCACCACTAGTAATATGTTGTAGGCTTTCATGTTTTGGTATCTTTATGAACATCATCTTTATATAAATGAATCTATTTAGATTCTTTATATGTGTGAAATAAAAGTGTGTGTGTGTGTCTGTTTGTATATAGTGTGGGTGATAATCTTTTATTTTGACAAGTTAATAACGTGCCACTTCCTGTTTATTTCTTGTGTCCTTTCTGTGTTTTTTTTATTATTATTATATATTTGTTTTTACATTTTTTAAAAAACTTTTTTTTGTACTTTTACTACATTGAGTCAGTTTATGTAAAATGTGTACCTTAATGTTTTTGGTGTCGTTGTGTCTGTCATGTACCGGCTTGGCTGCACTTGGTATAGGTTGGTATAATAAGCAGGGCCGTAACAAATGGATAGATCACACTGGGCCAACTGTATTTTTGGCCCCCCAAACCCCCCAAAATGCATATTTGAATATGACTTGAAGATTATAATGATCATTTATTGAGTTGAGGTTTGTATTTTAGCCAATTATTTTTATATTTCGGTATTCATACGCAGCTCGTTAGTCATATATTTATCAGAAAAGTATTACTAATGTTTGTGTTCAAAAGAAGAAAAAATAAATACTAAAATGAAGTTTTGGGTCTGATATTCTGTCAGATTATTAAAATATTCTCGTTAAACATTCATCATTTAGGCGGGTAATGTTATTTCCCTCCTGTGTCTGCGCCCCCTGGTGGCGAGGAGGCAGAACGTCATGATAATCACACTCAGCTGTAATATAAATGTTATATATTTCTGTAGCCTTGCTTTTCCTATGATGGCATCTTTACTGTTTCTTCATAAATCAAAAATATATTTTTTTCCCAGTCAAGTTAATAAGATGCATCAATCAATGTGAACTTTATTTCTTTCTCTCTGATTTTTGTGCTGCCTTCATGGCTTCTGGGCAGCAATCATTCAGCTCTCCTGTCTGCATCCATCCCTCCATCCATCCCTCCATCCATCCATCCATCCCTCATCCCAGGCGCTGTTGCATGCTGCACGCATCATCTCCTCCTCACCATGTGTGTTTGACGTCAGAAACTTAGGAGGGGCTCCTCCGTGAAGCTGGTTGCTGTTTGTGGTGCTGAAACAACGCCTGTATTGTGTTGCCGTTTCGCGATTTTCCCCCCCCCACCTCCCGTTGCTTTTCCTTCCTCAAACATGCCTCTCTAAGTCCGAGTCTCATCCGTGCGGCTCGACCAACCTGAGTTTGCGTCAAACATGCAGTTTTAGCGGGAGGTGCGCGATGGATTAGTAGCGCTGGTGAAGCAGACCTCAGGCAGGAGCGGTATGGATTCAGTGTGCTGTCCCATCCTCTTCGCTGCATTGGCTGTCAGCCTCTATTCCTCACCTGCTCTCGCTGACAGAAAATTTGGTAAGAATATTTTAAATCCATTTGATTATTATTTCCACCCTCTTCTTCTTCTTCTTCTTCTCCAGGTGTTTTTATTCCCCTCTGTGGTGCTTAAATCCAGCTGTCTCCGTCTTGGTCTTGGTCCCTTTGCAAAAGTTATTCTGTACAGTCATTTATCAGAGTATTTGCAAGTGCATGTCTCCAAAAAAAACATGTGTTTGTGCGTCTTATTTGCATGAGATCTGAACATCCAGCAGGGAAAAGTTACATAATGTGTCAGGCCTGATGGATGAGATGCTCATTACCTATATCATGAACTCTTATCCTGCTGGATTCATTAACAACAACAACAACAATAATAATAATAATAATAATAATAATAATAATGCACTGTGGGCCACTTTTGCAGACACACACAACAAAAATAATGATTTCATATGGACGCCCCTGTATAAGAATTACTCAACACATGCCCCCTAAGGAGCATGCAATTTTAAATCCAGTTAAATATTTAATGATATCCTATGCCTCCTCATCTTTCATACAGGCCTGTTTCATTTCCAGACTTGGCCCGCTTTGTATTTTCATTACCCTTGATTTGTTCTTCCAGGCCTGCCTCAGTAATTTAAGAGAAAAAAAGAAAAAACATGGCACATGTCCAAAGTATGGCATATTAGAGAGAGAGGCGATAGTGATGATTGTGTGTGAAGTTAGAAATAGATTAGAGGATCTCAGACTCGCTGCTTCAGGTGTGTTTTTCTCATCTACCTACAAGGTTTACACCTTCAATCATCCAGACAAACACATGACAGTTTAACTTATAATGAGCAGGAGGTAAATATAGGTTTCGGGCTGGCACTGTGCTCTGTGGTGATTCATACAGACATCCAGCTGCATCATATTCTTTATATTTAGAGCAAGAGGACGTCCGTCCCTTCTTAATCTAAACCATCCGCTGTGTATCTTCTCATTTTTTCCCCCTATATTTCATAAAAGGAGGTTTTTCTCCCTGCGAGTTGTCTAATTTATGCCCAGAATACTTGTGAATGAGTCAGTGCTTATTCCCCGGGTGCTTTTCTCTCATTGAATTCTCAGTATGTTTTTCTCTGTGTGTGGAAGACGTCTCCATCGTCAGACTGTGGCTGGGAGTTAGGGGTGCTTATTGTTTTTAATGAGTCCCACTGCGCATTACGCCGTGTCAGTGGAAAGCTTTAAATCAAGGTGTGTCGGCGTGATGTAGCAGCCTATATATAAATATATATATATATATGTACTTCATGTAATAAACAGAGTGCATATTAATATGTGGGTGGGTGTGTTTGTGTGGGAGACAGCCAGAGTGTGCTGTGTGTTTGTGGGTGTGCATGTCCTCGCTTGTCTGAGAGCCTGTGAAAGCCAGACAGGGAGAAATAAGTCTGCAACTGCACGCTCTGATTATTAAATGAACTGCTGTGAGATTTAAACAGTGGTGTGAAGCCGGCTCCGTGCAAACATCTGCCCCTTTTGAACTCACAGTGCCTGAGAACAAGTGTCATCTCTGGCACTTCTGAAGTAGTTAATGTATAAGAAGCAGTTCAAGCTCTTCGCTACTTTTCTACAAAGCCAAAACACAGTAGGCCTAACTACGGTAAGAACGATGCTGTAGAAATGTATCATTTTTGTCATTACATCATCTAACCTCCTCAGAGACACAACTAGAAAGCTAACGCTACAGCAGGAAATATCATGGGGGAGATATACGAGGTGTAAGCTGCTGTAGCAGGGGGAGATAGCCAGGGCTAGCCTTTGCTAAGGATTAAAGTTTATTGACATACTTTTCCTTAACTGTAGTATATAGTGAAAAATATTCATTTTGATGAGCCGACACGTTGGTAATTTAATTTCTCAATCCATATAACTAATGAGGAAGTAGCTAAATCCAGTCATGATGGAGGTTAAGCCCCCAGCTCTTGCTAATGGTAACTAGCTCAACTGCCCTTACAGCTTTTGAGTGAAGTGGCTCGCTTTGATGAAGCTAACGTAACCTTTAAATCATATTTAAATCTCTTGCATTTTGAATTTATTTATCAAACCATATTTGTATAGTGCTGTGTATGTATTAGCGAAACAGAGGTACATTTAATCCCAAGGAACTACGCTGTCAAAATAGCTAACGGTTGTTTTTTTAACAAAGTGGACAAGAGAGCTGAGCGACTTGCTAACAGTAACTAGCCTGCCATATCAGCCTTTGACTGTATAGTTGCTTGGTTTGGTTAGGCTAACGCTACCTTTAAATCATATTTAAATCATTTTGAATTAATTTAGTAAACTGTATTTTTAAAGCACTTTTCATTAACTGATTTCAGTGTTTTAGCACGTGGATGGACAGGGACACACCTAGCAAAACAGATACACATTTAATCCTATATGAAATATGGTATATAGCTCAAATAATCAAAATAGCCAACATTTGGTTAGGCTTTAAATTAAAGCACAGGCTGTCTATGTGTGAAAAGTTAAATACATAAATCCAATCATGATGGAGATGAAAACTCAGCTAAACTCTTGCTAACGTTAGCTATAAGCTGAGAAGCCTGTCTGTATCTGCCATCTGGGCTTGTGACTTTACTAGAATAAAGTGCTTTGGTTGTTGTTAATCTACCCTTTAAAACACACATTTCAATGTATTAAATTGTAGATTAATTGATCATATATTTCAGTAAATATGGATCGTAGACAGATGGCAAAACAGAGATGTGTTAAATCCCTTTTAATGTTGACCGTAATTGATCAAAATACGTTTATTTTCTTCTATGTTTATAGTGTTTTGGGGTTTTTTCGACCGCAGGCAGAGCATGTGCATTTATAGGTCTTATGTAAGTTCTATAGTACTCACCTAAGCAGCCAAACGAAGGCATTACAACATTTAGATCTGTTACAGTACAGTAAAGGTCACATCTGCCTCGTGTCGTTTAGATTCACTCACAGATGCTTTACAGGACGACATAAACTGCAGTGAAATACAGACACGCTGTCCACCTTCATCCTTCAACATGAAAATCTTTGCCATCTCTTCCAGGATGACGCGCTCGTCTTTCAATGAACTGGAGAGGTCACGGGTGTAGTTATCGCGTCGTACTTTTCCTTCACTTTTTCCCACTGAACTGACTCACTAAACCAGCTTTTGAGCCTTCAAGTGAGGCATAATTCAACAGCATGCTTGAGAATTGGCCAAAGGGTGTTGTTTGTACCAGTGGGAGGCTTTTGACAATGTTAACGAAACTGTTACACATTAATTATGTCGTAAAGTATACTGCGGAAGGCTGTTTAATTTCTATTAATGAAAGAGGAAATAAGGATGGAATTGAATTCAGGATTGGCTTCTTTTCCGCTAAGAGTGCAAGAAGGTTAATGTCCTGTTTACACAGTGTTAGGAAGAAGAGAATCTGAATAATGAATTCATTTACTACTGAGGAGAGTCCTGCCAATGGAAAATCTGCAGAAATTGATTTTGTTGTGCATTAACACTCCAGCGCCTTGCAATCAGTGTTGCTATCAGGCCTGTTGTTAAAAATTCAGTTCGGCGCCTCTTTTCTGTTTGCAGAGGTTTGGCAGTGTCCTGAATCCCAATAACAACCAGTGAAAAACCCCATCGTTTGCTAACCGTACAGGCCACTGTTCAGCAGGAAGGTCATGTTTTTGTTAGCAGGGTAAATGTACTTTCAGGAAAAGTTTGTTGAACCGACTAAAATAGAGAAATAAAACATAAATTCAGGATTTGGGATTTAATGGAAGAATGGAAATATCACTCCAACTCGAGGTGTTGAGCCCAATTCTGATAACACCTTCACAAATCTAGCAGGAACACAAAGATCAGACTGAGTGTAACATTTTTTTTTTTTCAAAAGTGAGACGGCATGAAAATGAAGAATCTTCAGGCCTTAATCACGCCATATTGATCGACTCGATAAATCCGCGTGTAGGATTTGCGTTAGGCTTTAAAAGATCCTGTCTCACCTCACCTAAACCCACCAGGCATCTTTTACACTCATATTAAGGGAGTGTTATTGATGGATGGAGATATGTGACATGGTAGGTTATCTCCAATATGTACATGGGGACGATGTCCTTTAAAGCTGTGCTGCTGGGTCTTTTCATTACGGCTTCTATCAGCAGCCATCGCCTGATATACTCAGACAAGTTAGATTTGATTCATGGGCTTCTGAGCTCTATCTATTTTGCCACAGGCCTCTGTCATCCCATAGATATCTGGACTGAGTGGAGATATCAAATATCTTATAGTGGTTGTAAATCATCTGAGAAGGATTGAAATGTGGTGCGATATGAGAATGGATGTTTTACAACCGTGTGGATTAGAAACACGGTGCTGTACGGTATATTGTATCCAAGGGAGGTCGGACAAGTGGTTTGTTTTCATCCTATACGTGTGTGTCGTCTTATTATTTCCTGAGTTGCTGGGACACTCCCCGTCCGTCCCAGGGGTCCACTTAATTTCTATGTGCTTCATCCTGGGAGCAAGCTTCCTATAGTTGACATAAGACAATGCTACACCTAGCGAATTTATGTGAAAGGAGGGAGCTATGAGAGATAACTATAACTGTGCTTCGCATCAAATCCATACACTGTATAGGAAGACAAATCATGAGTAAGCCTCACGTTTAGTGTCATAATAATAGGGAATGTGAGTCTACAGTCATGCTAGCAGCTACGTGAGGTACAGCAGTGCTAACTTCATGATGCTAATGCGCTCACAATGTTGTTGTTTAGCATGTTTAGCATGATTATCGCCCCTGGCCGATTATAGGGGCGATATTCAGCATTTTCTGATTAGCTAGCTAGCTAGCTAGCTGCAGTAAAGCGGTTTTGAGCTCAACAACAGTACACTCTCTGCTTTTAGAGTATATGTTATTTTTGACCAAGTGTTTCAGCAGGTTTGTAGTGCAAAATGCAAAGTTGACCAGGGCGACACTTCTAACCCGAGGAAACACCTAGTCAATCATAAAGTATACCTTAAGAGTGTACCGTTTTTGATAGCCTGACAGCAGCTAACGTTAGCACACCTGCAGCTTGTCAATGTCCTTAGAGAGCCGAAACCTCCGACATGAACGACTCGGTTGATGTTATCTTAGCATGTTTACTAGCATTAGCCAAAGGTCAGCCCCTGGCTAACCCTAACCTGCTGTTTAGTACGCTACAACAGCATATGAGGTTTTTGGTACGTTCGGAAACCTTCGTATGAAACCGGCAGTATGGGAATTGCATACTATTTACTCTTCTTCCTCTTTGGATCAAGCAGATTAGACGCTGTAACGGCCCACTGCTGCCCTTTTACAACATTTACTTTACAGTTACTACATTTTAGTCCGGGTATCCAGGTTGAGTAGAGTGCACGGAGTAAAAGCAGTTTCTCCAGCTGCTGACTCTGTGGTTTTTATAGATTTATAGATGTCTGGAACGAGGTCATTTATTATTTCATTTCAGACATTATGGTTTTGTAGGTACTTGGCCATAAACCAAAGAATTGGACAAAATCAAATTTTGTCCTAGTTTTGGCACGATCCTCAGAGTTCTTACAATTAAGCCTGTGGGGGTCAATCCATCCAAGTTGAGACATTTAACTCAAAACGACTAATGCAAATATCGTGGTGGCACAGGAGGAATAATCGTATGATTACCAGAGTCAATAGGATTCATCCTCTGACGACCATTAAAATAATTAAATATCATGCTATTCCTTGTGGTAGTTGTTGAGATACGTCAGCCTGGACCAAAATAGTCCAACATTGTCATCACTGGAGCCCTCACAATGCCAAAAAACCTTGAATCAACTGTCTAAACACACAATATGTCCATTCAGAACTCAAATCAATATGCTTTCACACCAACACAAAGCAACACATTCCTCGCCGTGACTCAGGCTGTATATGAGTCTATAAAAGCAGAGACATTTATGAATAATAAAAACTCAATTTCTGAAACTCTGCTTGAATGCCCTCAGAAACCGAATCATAATTAAAGTAAAAAAAACGATCCAAGGATAAAAGCTAATAGGACTGCCAAAACTAATATGACCCGGCTGTGGTGTCTCTGGCTCTCAGTGAAGGTCGCAGAGCATTTTTCTTATCTCTCAGGACGTCTGAGTCATCTTGACAGAGCTGGTATAGGGTCAGCTTGAAGCAACCAGCGCCGGGCCCTCACTTCAGACTTTATTGACACTTTGGAGCTTTTCTTGAATTCAGTAAAAAGCTTTGACTCATCCAAATAAATGGAAAAGTATTTATTCGATGGGATTTTATTTAGCTCCTCTTTGTGCACACGGCTGTGCTGGATGGTTAATGAACATTTGGTGTTATTTTTCAAAGCCTGTTTTTCTAAAATTAATAATCTCAACAGCTGCAGCTGAGTGTAATTGGGCTTATATCAAGATTTTCATCATCATCTGTTATTGAATGTAATATATGCCAATTGAATCTAATTTATAAGCATACAGTGTTGTAAACGAGCCGCAGTGAACCGACATACAGCTGCCGCGGCCTCGTTTTGAGGCTCGATCCGACATGAATCGTAAACTGATAAGCTATTCATGAAGCGTCTCAAATTCACGGGGAATGTGAGATTTTTTAAGTTCATTTTTCCAAGTTGCAGCCTTTAATGCGCGAGCGCCGAATTTCGGAAAGAAACGACACAAGGCAGGGCTGTATATTCCTGGCTTGGGATGCTGCCACGGCTGGTGTGATAACAGACGAAGTGCGATGTTTCTTTGTGACTCAACAGATGCTCGGAGGAGTGTGTTGGCTTTGAGTGGTTATTGAGACGAGGGAGTGGGAGCAAAGCGGCTGGCTGCGCTTCTGTGTCTTTCCCCGACAAATGTCAGCGGCTCTTGAGAGGAAGGAAGTCAGAACTGTGTCAAATAGACGTGTCGAGGCAATCCATCTCGTTGTTCCTTTCCCCTGCCTCAGTTCAAGGTGAACCAAGAAGATATTCTGGGTCAAGGAGGAAGAGGGCCACCAGAGAAGGGAGGAAGGTTGTGTTATATTTTTATGTTACGCTGTAAATTTAACATTACATTACATTTTAGTGGAGGTTTTTCACTCCTTGGGGACTCGTAAGGTTTAAGAATATGATTAATTTATACTACTATGTTGGTAAAACCGTTTTCCCACTTGTGCTCCTTGTACTTTCTCACCTCGTCATATACCTGAGCTTCACCGCCTCGTGACACAGAGAGTGTGAAAACATCCTCGGGTTATAAAAGCAAAGATTGGACCGCCCCGTTATGTCTTTTCACAACTGTTACATTCAGTTCAGATTAAATGGTGTTCGGTAAAGGGGTCAGTGTGAAGGTCACCTCTGTGTTGCAGTGCCACGATTTATAATGAGGACAATAACACAGTAATGAGGGTTCTGAAGGGCCGCGAGTTGAGCACAAGAATTAATCTATACTATCTCAGCTGTGATTAAAGCAGTAATGTGTCTGCTTCGTCTTAGGGTGATGCTGATTAATGCTCCGGACCATTTCTCTCTGCACGGAGGGAAACAAAATGAACGTAAGAGGAGGAGGCAAAGCAAGGGAGAGATGCTGGAGATGTAATGGGGGAGGTGTTTTACTATTTTTGTGACTAATTGATATGACTGCTGTGGTCTGCGAAGTACATTAGTGACATTTTTTCCCTCAGAATTTGGCTCAGATCCACCACAATTTATTTGGTCTGCAGCACTTCACACCCAGCTGTAATAAAACAAGCTGTGTGTAGCTTTACTTAAAAACTGCCAGTGTGATTGGCTGGAAATACTGCTGGACCCCGCCGAACCTTAACGCTCGGGTCGGTAAAGTTATTCGAGATGCATTTTTTGCTGTATTTGTAGAAAATCTCTCGACACTCCGACAAACGATAAATCAAGTCAAATGCTCTGTCAAAATAAAAGAAAAAAATCATCCACAAGGCTAGGTGGATGCATTGCTGAAGCTATAAGAAGGCTAGTGGCACAAGAATGCGCTCACAGTACACAGCCACTGAGCCTGTTGTTCAGCAGCTAGCTAACTCAGTAGCACAAAACACACAGCACCTAAGAACAAAGTAGAGAGGCAGTTGCAGTGACAGATTATGGTTCAGGCGCTAACAGTCTAGCACAAAGCACACAGTCCCTGAGCACAATTAAAGAGCTTCTGTGGCAGCAATGCACTCCTGTAGCAACTAATGTTAGCACAAAGCACACAGCTCCCATGCCAAAGAACAGAACCACTGGCAGAAACAGACTCATGCGGTGGCTAACGTTAGCACAAAGCACAAGCTAACCCAGTTAGCACAAAGCACACACCTACAGCAGTGAGCAGTAGCTGTCACACACAGGGTAGCCTTTTCAGACTGAGACTTATTTATCAGACTAAAAGAGGTAAGACAGGTTGCAGAATGTAGTGAATTAGCTTCTTATACATCTCCAAGATGGCCAGTGAGAGCTATGGGGCTGTCGGTGTCGGCGAAGACAGGCGGTGAGTCGTTAATCTAAGCCTGCACATTTTCGGTTTCATTTTCATGAATAGTATCTGACAGAGACGTAACTGACTGGTGTGTTTGACTTCGAAAAGGTCTGTGGATTCTCCCCAAGCCACAAACACTTAGCAGTGAGAAGCGGTTTGAGCAGATAGAAGTGTGGATACAGTTTCATGCTAAAGTGGGAACCCAAATGTCCCTCGAGCTGCAACCAGAGGCGCTTCGCTCCGCAGGTGAGACGTTTCATTTGCTATGAAATTACCAAAGAATGACTCGAGCGTACCACCTTGATATGTATGTCCACTTTTCATCTGCAGGGAAGTATTGCTCAAACACAGTTGTGCTGTGATGACCTGCACTTTAAATGAGGTGCAACTGGCATCATAAAAGTTAAATATTTTACTCCATATGGAGGACTGGAGATTTCCCTCGGGGCCAGGTTGTGTTGGTTCACTCTTTGCTCTTCAGCACACGTGAAGGAGGACACTTAACAGCTTGACTCGCTCTGGTTCTGCACTTCAACACCCAATCACACCTCAGAAGAGGGGAGAAAATCAAATGTCTGAATCATTCATCGCGGGTCAGAGAAAAGGTCAAGCTGACCTATTTCTGGGTCCTCTGTTGCCGCAGTGACGCTGCCATCTTTAATTCATGGTGGTTGTCTGGGCTGTAGCCTGCAGCTGGCAGCTGAGTGACTGAGAGTGAACTGCCTGACTGGGAATTCTGAGACAAATTCTCTGGAAAGTCGGTGAGAAATGTGTTTGGTTACGCTCCTCTGGATGTCAGGTGGTTTCATGTCAGCCTCCCTCTTCAATCAAAGTGACCTCAAAGCCCCCCGACTCCTCTCCTGCCTCTAGCTCCTAGTAATTATTCATGTCGTTAAGTAACTTTTGATTTATTCTCCTATGCACTACATTTGCCTTGAAGGAGAAGTTTAACATTTTGGATAAAACACAAATTTGCTTTCTTGCCAATAGTTAGATGACGACATGTCTGGGTATGCTATATAAGAAAGCCACAGCCATCATCCAGTTAGCTTAACACATAGACTGGAAACAGCTAGCCTAGCTTTTTTATCCAAAGGTTAAACAATCAGCCTGTTAGCACCCTTTAAACCCAAAAATTATAATTCTTTATAACCAATGTGTCAATTTGAGAGTTTTAGAGGTGCTGTTAGGTGGATTTTGTTACATTTGTACAGAGCAAGCTAGCTGTTTCTCCGTTCTTCCAGCTCAGCTAAGCTGACTTGCTGAATATCCCAGACTCCCTTACAAATTCGAGTGTTTTTAAGAGTTTTTGAGTGAGGAGAAAATTAAGAAACTTTGCAAAACTTTGCTACAAAAAATTCAAAATTATTCATGCCTTCTTGTAAATTCGGCGTTAAATGCAATAACTTAAGTTGTCAGTTTGTTGCTGTTTCTGTGTCTAAAGTGCGTCTGTCCTTCCAAAATGTAGCAGCTGTTTGAACGCACTAGTTCAACTGATTTCATCATTTACACCAAATTTATGAAAGAAGACATATCTATATCTCATATATAGAAAACATATCAAATTTTACAAATACAGTAAACAGTAACCAATATAGGCAACTTCTTTGGAAGGTCGTGGAGAAGGTCTCCAGACTCCCTTAAAAAAATGCACAGTTATGTGAGTTGTTGCGTTAGGAGAAACTTTACAAACACTGTGAAACACTGTTTACGACAAATTCGTAACTGTTTGGGCCTTCTTGTTAATTCGGCAAATGTTATACATGAAGAAATTTCTTTACTTGTGATAAAAACAAACATCATATCCATTTGTTCCATTGATGTACGTGTTTTTTTGCATATAGAAGAAGCCTCGTGTGCCATGGTTGCTTAACAATTACACCATGTGCCAACTGCTAATTCGATTTCAGAAGGAGACCTCATACCCCTCTCTCTCTCTGCCTTACTTCCTATCTGCCTCTTCATCTGTCACTATCAAATAAAGACGAATTTGCCCCAAAAAATAATCTTTAAAATCAAAGCCTTAACAGTAATGTAGTCTTTGGTATTTTGTGGCGTGAAAATAAAATGTTAACAGTTTGATCCACCCCCAGAAACATGAAATGTAGCTGCGCAGAACCACATTTATAGCAAAATCGTGTCATGTTTGGCTGAAAAGTTCATGAGGAATGTATAAAAACGTTGAGTATAGTGCCAAAGTCCCCGCTGCTGAATTGCTGACATGTGATGCACAGTTTTTTGACAAGAACAGACCTTTTGGAGCAGAGAAAAGCTTGGAGCCATCTTTAATTTTAGCAGGAGAGCGCCTTAATGACACAAGCTGTTTGAATCTGCGGACATGGTGTCAGGCCGATGCTAATTTGCTTGCAGGTGATGTTTCCCGTCGCTGTGCCTGCTCCAGCCACGGTGCCTTTTCAATACGCTTGCACTTTTATTGCCGTTGTCACCAGCTGCACTTTTCTGAAATGGCTTTTTTGGCCGACAGTACAGGTGTGTGTGTGTGCGTAAAAATGAGTAAGGTGTCCTTGGTCCCATAATTATATATATATATATAAAAAAAATGATATGTCGTTGGCTCTGGACAGTGAATGAAATATGTCCTAAACTGCAGCAAGCTCAGGGAGTGGCTGTCCTCGCTGCCAGACTCCCAGCATCCTCCTTGGCCCCTCAGACATCACAGATGGTACCCCGGCGCCGGCCAACCACCTGTGCGGGGAAAGTGAGCGATCAAGTCTATTGACTCCTTGCTCAGCCTTGGGTTTGGCCACATCGAGATAATATTTAATGTTCCAGGCAAGGTCAGCCAATCACGGCCGAATGTTTGAGTCTGACTCAAGCAGCTCCCGCGCGCTGAAATCTGCTCCGAGATGTGTCATGGATGGCTTAATAATGTACACGGGAGGATTATCTAAGATATTAACATGGTTATAATGTTTTCTAATGAGAAACTCTCAGTCATAATTGCTTTTACATAAATGACCTTAAATGAGCTTTCCCTTTAAACACGCTGCTCTCAGATTTCACGCCTCCCAGAGGGTAGACACCCGTTCTGTTATGTCCCTGACACGCTGCGTAGCCGAGGTTTTAGCTGAAGGTGAATTGTTTTGGTGTGTGTGTGTGTGTGTGTGTGTTGATCCTTGCTTACTTATACAGCTGATGCACTTGCTGCCCTTAATAGCAGTTAGTTGTAACAAGGCAGGCAGGGGGTGTCATGGGGAAGTGTCTCTCTGCTACACAGCTGTGGATAAAGACTTCGGAGATGTTTAAACCACATTTTAATTGATTCAAGTTTTTTTTTCTGCAAGTGTTTTAATGCAAATCCTCCACAGCATATGGCCAAAGAGACAAAACACTGTGAGTTCTGTCTACTATCTCTTTTTTTTTCATAGTCTTCTGAGAGTACAGGCCACTAACTACCAGTATATCATGTTCAAAAACTGTGAACCGACTTACTGCATCCATTGACCTTCTGTATTCTCCCAGCACGCTGTAAATTAGGTCACACTGTGCCTATTTTGGGAGGTGAAGCTGCTTCACATTCACAGCACCTGTAGGCAGCTCACAGCTAGTGCGGCTGCTAACGATTACTTTCATTATTGATTAATCTGACAGTTATTTTAACGATTAATTGATTCAAAAGATGTTTGTGATGATATAAAACTGACAAGGCAGAAAATTAATACTTGTTGAAAACCTGAAACAAGAGACTTAATCAACTTAATTATCTAGAGCCCGACTGCTACTAGATTTCTGGGGACGATGCTGATATTAAGAAGAAAATTCCCCAAATTTGGTCATGAAACACCTTTGTTACAGTACAGTGATACGATATATCTGTAATAGGCCAATATCGGCCAATAATATCAACCAACCAATATCGATCACGCACAACCCAAAGATATTCAATTTACTGTCATAGAGGAGTAAATAAACCAGAAAATATTTGCATTAAAGAAGCTGAGAACCAGAGAATTTGTACCTTTTTTATTAAGACTATTAAGCAATTATCAAAATAGTTAGCAATTAATTGAATACTTGACATCTAATTAATTAATTGACTAATGGTTACAGCTGTAAAAATGTTGATATGATGATATAAAACTGACAAAGCTGTAAATTCTCACATTTGAGAGTCTGAAACCAGAGAGCGTGTCGTTTTTACATTACAAATGATCAAAACAAATGAAAAATCTGTCAATTATCTGAGCTAATTCTCGAATATGTGCTTCACATTTATTAATTGATAAGCAGATGAAAAGAAAATTAATCAGCAGCAATTTTGATGATTGTTTTATTCTATTTGTTTCGAAGACAAAATGTTAAATTCTAGCTCGTTTTAGCTTCTCAAATGTTTAGATTTGTCTTTCTTCTCTAAATATATTTGCTTTTTTTGGATTGTTGGTCGGACAACCAATGACTGATTTGCTTATCACTCACTTTACTGTAGTGCTTTACGTCAAGTACAATTGATTCATGGATCAGGTTCATGCTAAACAACAGATAGAAAGTAAAGATAACACACCGAACAGGTTGAGGTTTAAAAAATCAACTGAAAAAGCACACTCACATCACCTCAGCTGATCCTCTAAATCCCACTTACTGTACTCACTCTCCTAACAGTGAGCTTCCCGTTGATGAGCCTCTGGGATTGATCCGTGCTGAGGTTGACATGGCAACAGAGCATCATCACTCGACAGCAAGTGTAGCACTTTTTTGGAGGTCGTTTTTGTTTGTGAAATTATCTTGTACGCCTCGAATTACATGAGACGAAGCGGCTACTCTTTGTCGGGGATGCTTCATTAAGATATAGCCTGGACACCTTTTTTTTTTTTCTTTTTCTTCCTCAGCCGCGACGAGTCGAGCATCCTTTTTTTTTATTCCGCCTGAGGTAATCAGCAACATCCACTGTGATTGCATTTTAATTAAAAGCCGCCATTTTAATCATCTCTGGCACGGTGTTGGAGAAAGAGGATGTGGCGTTATCAATCCTTTGTCCCTGCCTATCACACACGCACGCGCATACAGTCACACATGCACGCACACACACACAATGTCTGACTTACTATGCTTGGCTGGATGCTTCATTAAATGGAAGGTCGTAATTAATATTGAGAGCTGACAAGGCCTCCCAGAGAACCCAATGAATTAAGCAGGGAAGTGATGAGGAGGTAAAGTTGAATGGACTGACACTAATTGCCGAGCAGAGAGATGCTTGATCAAGAGGGACTGGGTGGCTCTTTAAGCTTCGAGTGGCTGCTCGCTATAAGTTTGGTCTTGTATTATATTATTTATGTTGTTCTCTTCCAGCTAAATCTAACATCTTCTCTGTCAGACAAGAATAGATAGAAAACTAAATGGGCAGCAAATTTAAAGACTAACACGTCCTCAGACCTAAACAATTGTCACTGTTGAGCTCTATTATCACCTTATTAAGTTGACATAGCATATGTGTCCACCTATTAACACTTTCAGCAGATACAGAGCTACAGTAGTGTACAATTAAAGAGGTGTTTCTTTCCACCTGATGACTGTAAGTCAAATATTCACTCTCCTTGCAGCTCTGTTTGGGTCTCCACCAACTCCCAAAGGAGATATCTCCGTCATTAGCCGCTAAATGCTCCACTCTGTCCACCAGCTAGTTGCTAACTTTGTCTGTCTGCTGTTTGGTGCTGGTGCAGGTGGTGTTTATTAGAGCTTGCTGCATCCGGAAATGGCTCTGATGAAAACGGAAAAACAGTAAATGTGCTTAAAAACAACATTTTTAGCTAAAATATGCTGAAATTCTCTTTAGCGCTGAGGGAAACTGCAGAGTCAAGTGATTATTCTTTGCGGGTTTGTCACTATGAGCGACCCTTTTCATTTTATACATTCATTTCACTTATTAATGTGAAAAAAAAAAAGATTAAATCGGCTTTGTGCATCATAAAGCAGTTAAAATATGTGATTTATTGTATGTTTTATGCAGTGCCTATAGTATTTATATGGAAAGGAGTGTGCAGTAGCAGAAAGTTTTGGAAATGAGGCATGTTTGAAGTACAAAATAAAATTCAGGTTGTCGGAAAAGCAATTTCGAGCAGTAAGTTGTTTCTCGTCAGTTCAGAACATTCTGCCTTTTAATTTTTTTCGAGAGAGAACTGAGTGACCTTACAGCTCTGTTATGATGCCTCACTCTACATCATTAAATAGCCATTTTGCTGACATATTGAAGCCATTATCTCCGAAAGGTGTAATTTCATGAAATGTACCCTCAGCTTCCAAGCAAAATGGCTGCGCATTGTGTCTGTATAATCAAATTCTCACGCGGGACTAGACTTCAATAATTAGAACAGAATAGTGACCCTAATGATGGATCCGCAAAGAAGAAACTAACTTGGCATCTGAAAAGCTCCTGTCTCATCACACACCTGTCCTGATTGTCTGTCCTCTCTGTGTGAATTGATTAGCAGACTTCTCGCACCTATCTTCTCATTATTAACAAGGTCTGACAGAGGCCTCCTCCTCCTACCCAGCCTGTTCTTTATTCATGGTCATGAGCTGCTCGTCGCTGTCCGTGGAGGCCACCGGGCCACGGGGTTGCATCCAATTACGTCACTCCTACTGATGAGCCGAGGGAGGGACAGAACAAAAATAAAAGACTTGAAGAAAGAGGTCTGAGGCTCGGCCTGGTTGTTTACAGATTGTTTCTGTGTTGCAAACGCTGCAAACGCCATAAACTCTTTAATACGAGCCTCTCAAGAGCTTATTGAACAAACAGAAATTTTATGTTCTAAGCAGTTAATTTCTTGGCTGAAGGTCTGGTGTATTGTCTGGGCTCGTTTTGACCCTGAACGTTGCCACTTCATGCAGCCTGCAACACAGAAGATAACACTTCAAGAGGAGTTCTTTGTACCCCGCACTCATTTTCCTGGAAACGTGTACATGTTGTGGATCACCTGTGCAGATCGGCGAGCAGAACAATCAGTCCTCCGCTTGCTGCAACTCCCACGTGTGAAATATGAACACAGGGAACAGCTACCCATAATGCTCCTGCCATCTGTTCATTTATTAGTCTGGAACACCCAGCCCTGGTCCAAAGCGTTAAAGTTCATTAATATTCATACAACATTCATATGTGGAAACGTTGCCCATGGAGTTGGGGTATTAGTGTCAGAGACAGGATAGGAGATCCTAATCACTAATTGATGATTGATGGCTCTGTCATTAGCAGCAAGGCGCACAGCCAGAGTTAATGTAGTACTAAGCTGTACTTTTATAGAGCGGTGACATGTTTAGAAATTGTGACAGTGGGCTCATTTGGTAGTTTTTCTGTACATTCAGCTTGATAAAAGTCTAAAAATGATTTGACCATAGTTCAAACATCCGTAGATTTATTCAAGATATCGGTGTGTTGCATTCATGAGTCTGAGAGTGAGGAGGAAAGTTGGCAAACGAGGATAAACAAAACTCAAATAAAACTTGATCCTGTTGAAAACGTTTCTGCCGGAGTCACAAAGATGGATTTTCATTAGCAATGGTAGCTGGTAAACAACGAAGACAACAACTCCCATGATGCCTACTTACATCTTGTTTGGTTTTGATTAAGAGACACCTGGCGGTAGAAATTACGTACTGTGTATTTAAATGATTAATTGAGAATCAAAGCCGTTTTTCATTGAGTAATCATTAACTGGCTCATTTTAATTGTATGTATCCCGTCTCTCCTCCAGGTTGCCTGTTCGAGGACGAGCTCTGTACGCCGTATGAGTTCTGCGTCAATGGTAAGTCAGACTCGGGGAGTCGTGTACGCCCACCACACCTCATTATATTGTACAATATCCCTGTGGTGCACAACCATCATCGACCCAACACACTTCTAAAGCCAGCCGGGCTATTTATAATCATTCGGGGGGGTTATAGATAGGATAGGAGGCCATTGGAGAACAGGCTCACAGTTAAGACATATGAGTCATGTTTAAGAAAAGCAGTAAAAAAAACATCTGCAACAGTAAGAAACAGCACAATATAAACAATAGATCATGTAATGACTACAAGGCTTTTTATATGATGTTACAGCATACGTCAAGGCGTCCCTGAACCCCCGAACGGTCACAACCTCGACTGAAAACCATCTCGTCTTGAAAAGATGGATGTGTCTCTGTCAACGGTTGCCATGACAACATGTCACCTTATGAATAGGGGGGAAATGTCGGGGCTTTTCACAGCGTGACATTCAGCAGAATCACACAGCGGGCTTTTAATTTTGAAGGGGGATTGATGGCCTGTCGATATCGAGGATCATCTTCAAGACAGAGCCGTACTTAAAGGTTAATGTATTCTCCAGTAGTGGACGGTATCAACACACGAGCAGCAGTTCAGGATAACGTTACATGCTTACATGCATACTGGGGATCCACATCCATCTCTCCCAGCGCGTGTTTGTTTTTGGCCCCGCAGAGCGTAATGATTAAATGCCTGCGCGTTGAGGTTGTTTGTTTTGTTTGACTGAGTTTTGCTCTCTTCATTTACCTTCTGCAGATTCATCATACAATCAGTTTCACAAACAAGATGAAGCAAGCGAAGGGAACACTAGAAGCACATGTAAAACATGATGTGACCTACAGTGTAGTATAGGAAACAGCATGGAGTAGCATACGGGACTAGAAATTAAAAGCAGGACAAGTGCCAGTTTAATATTAATATGTCAGCGATAATTTAATGTCAGTTTTGTGTTCGTGACGGCTTGACTTTGGTTATGTGCGGGTTATGTATAAAATGCCACTTTGTTTTCATGCTAGTTTATTACTTACACCCTGTTTTTCATTGTTTTTCAATGTCTTGTGGCTCCAACTAACAAATATTTTCATTAACGATTAATCTGCCTCATAATTTCTCAAATGTTTGTCCATAAAATGAGAGAAATTTGTGAAAGAGCTCAAGGTGACATCTACAAATTACTTGTTTTGTCCAATCAACAACCAAAAAAAGTAAAAGATATATTCAATTTAGGTCGGCTATTACAGCTCTGAATCCAAAAAAAGAAAACAGAAAGTCATAATTTGCTCATCCTTGTTGACATAAACTCAATTGAAAACAATTCAGCGACAATATATTTAATTTTCACCTCAATTTTGGTGATTTTTGTAAACTCCTTGGGGGAGTTAAAAATGACACTGATTGAAACTGAATGAATAAAGTATTAAAGTCAGTAATAATGAATACAAGTATAAAGGAAGTCTTAAAATAAACATTAACAAGCTGAAGTAAAGAGATGGGTCTAAAAGATAAAGTTAGATGAGAAGCTCGATACTACTGTCACGACTTCATACGTGGCTCCAACTAGCAGCCAGTTAGCTTAGCTTAGCATGAATACCCTACCGCTTAACAAAGAAGCAAAAACTAGTTAAATAAACCCTTTTTTCTAGTCTTTACGCTAAGTAAAGTTAACCAGCTGCTGGCTGTAGCTACATTTACCATACAAACATGAACGTGGCATCTTCTACGGTTTTTTAAGATATCTGCAGAGGGGTAAGATGTATTAGTGAGGCTGTCTTTGGGTTTGCTGCATGTTCGAGAAGCAAATTTGGAGATCTCTTCCCTTTTTTCCATATTAACCCAGTTTAGGAGGAAACAACACAGAGGAGAAATATAAAAAACTGACTTTAATTACACAGACTGCCTCGGTACAGAGCCGTGTGTAGCCTAATAGAGGGAAATTGCTGACACCTCGACAGAAAAACCCCCGGAGGCAGAGAGGAGGGTCGTGGTGGGTGTGGATATTGGATATTACATTAGACTATCATGCAAGGCTATCTTTTGGCCACTTCTTTAGAGATTTAATGCCTCTTTTCCCACATCTTTTCATCTTCTTCTTTTTTCTTTTTTCACCACGCTTTGGCCCAAGGAGCAGCGCTCACATTATACCTCTCACGCTGAAATGTAATTACAGGCGCTATGCTCGATAAAGGCAAATATATACAGGCAAGAAAGACTAATGTTGGATTAATGTTGCACCTAATATGCAAGTAATGAGACATTATTTAGCTGCTTCATAACCCTCTACACACATTCAATCCACCCTGTGTCACTCTCCATCGGACTCCTGATGAGCAGAAGCCACAGCACAGACAGAGGATGAGTGGGAGTAACTAGGTCTGCCACTTCGACTCTTCCCCAGGTCCCTGAAGGAGTAACCTGGTTTATTCTGGGCTGGGCCAACCATACTCTTCCTCACCCGACGTGCTGTTGCCATGCAAGTCGATGAGGGGAGGGGGAGGGTTGCAAGAGGGAGCGGCTCTCCGTGGTGTCAATCAGCACCGTTTTATATGTAATTGACTGTCATTTAGGGTGCATATAAAAAGTAGTCACCCCCTTTGGAAGTTTGAATTGAATGACTTCGAGTAGATGTCATGATTAAAGGAAAAAGATACATGAATTAACGGCAAAGACAACAAAGTGATCTAAATGAATAAACAATAATAAACAATGTGTCTCAAATTGCACACACTGTCATAGTTTGAGTTTGCGTTTTTTTTATTTCCTGTTTTATTTTGAAGTTCTGCCCTCATTTGTCATGTTTTGCTTTTCATTTCCTCCCTTTGTGTGATTTCCCGCCCTTTTCCTGTGCTCATCTGCGTCCAATTAGTTAATCAGCCCTTATGTATGTAGTCTGTGTGCTCCCTGCTGTCCCTGTCAGTTCGTCTGCTCAGCTTCCCTGCGTCTGTTCCTGTTTGCTCACGTCCTTCCTGGTTTGTACTTTGCTTTTTGGATGTACTTTGTTGTGTTCAGTACTTGTCTGCCTGTGTCTTTTGTTAGCTGAGATGACAATTGCTAGCAGACGTTGCTAGCTAATCTTTAAGCGAACGTAGCTACTGTTCACCTATAATTCTTAACGCTCTGACAACGCATATGAATAATTATGGCACATTTACCACCCAAATTCTTAATAGTTTTTAAACAATGTCTTTAATTTCACACAAAAGTGGCTTCACATTTCTAGCACTCAACCAAGGATTTTGTTAGCTAAAATGGCTGCTGCTAGCAGATTTGATCAGTTGTGGCTAGCTAGTGTAAACTAATACACTCTGTGTGTAGGTTGAAACCCCTTTCTCTAAATGACTTTTTTTTTTTTTTAATGTTCAGTTGTTGTTTTTTTCAAAACAAGAACAATGTAAATGCTATAATGCTAAAGGACTGAGGCTAAAGCAGTGCTCATAGCTAAGGATGCAGCTAAGGTTAAACAAATGGCAATAATATTATTTAAATGTGCATGTATTGCAGGGCAGAGCTTGTTTACCCTTAATAGTACACTATTTAATGAAGAATAAGAATTGCCGTGTGTTAAAGTGGTAAGCTAATGGAGGCCTGTCTACCCAAACTCAGGACTCTAACTGCTGCTAATGGTCTGTGTGTTAACGTTAAACGAAATAAGACTTGTAGGATGTGAGTCCTTATGCAACTAAGTACTTTCTGTTTTATATTTGCAATTAATTTAGATACATTTTCCACACTAGAGCTACAGCTGAATAGAGTCCATTTTTGCTAAAGGTTCCCTCAGTATGTTGTTAAGTAGGTCAATTACCTTCCTCCATATATCATTTGATCTTCTGCTGTCATGTCTCATTTTGAAACCAGCCAATTCGACTCTTTATTTCCATCTTCAGGGGAATACTTTCCTAGAGGTTCCTCTAAAAGGATATATGTGATTACCCTGAGACCGGAAATGCATTTTAATTTGATGCAACTCTCCAGTCTGTGGCTTTTGCTATGATAAGCTAAGCTAAAGTACAGCGGATAAGTGCTGCATGTTTCCCCGAGGGCACCGGTTGGCTCCTATTAAACACTTAACCAACAGTGTTTCATCGATCGATGGTTATCTTGCCTCCACTCAGGCCAATATTGTCTGAAACTTCTGCGCTGTATTTTAGATTTAAACGATTTAGGTGATGCTTCTATTGATCGAAGCTTGCAACAAGTTCAACTGCGGTGTAAACACTTTGAGCAACCACTACAAAATCTATAATCCCAAAGTATCTGCATGGGTGGAGAAAGAGCACCACGGCAGTCGGTGCATAATCCAAGAATAATAAAAGACGAAGTGTTCAGTGAAGAAGCAGTTAAGTAGCCCTTTGGTGGGAATATAATGGGAGACAGAGAGATATGATAAAAATAAATGTAATAATAAACCTAATTTATATTCCAAACTGAAGAGGCACTATGTTTTGATGTAGCTCTGAGTGTCTGGTTTATCTTTATTAATTTCTGTATTTACATGTAGATTGCAGTGCATGCATAATGTAATTATCATTTCAAAGCCACAATTTTCACATAAAAAAAGACCTGAATAAACACTTCATTCATCATACCCTGATCACTTCAGCTTTTGTTTCTGCTCTTTTCTTTATTAGCACGCTACATCTGGCCGGTCTCGGTGCATTGATTTGGGCCTATTCATTTTCATGACATGAGCGGCACAGCTAATACACCTGTTCCAATACGTCTTAATTTGTCTCCTGGGTCCGTCTTCCTCTGCCGCCGACGTACAGTCTTTTAGAAATGCTTTGCTGACTGTCAGCTTTAGTGTTTGCCCCTGTTATCCCAGAGCATTAGCTTTCACAGTTTAAATAGCATTAGCAGCAGCCGGGTGTCGCACTGTCTGTCACTGTGGGAGGAGAGACGGTGTCTGGATTTAGAGCTCTTTACCTTTTTGGCTGAAAATCTTCTTTATTCCTGTCGACATGCAGCTCATCCAGACATAGCTCCTCTTTAGTGAGACTGACACTGAGTTGTAGGATTGTACGTCCAGGGATTGATCGATTGGTTATGTGGCCTGTTTTATGCATTATTGATTGCAATGACCAAGGTTCATTTGCATCGCAGTTGCCATTTGCTCGTCACAGTGACAGCATTAGCCTTGTCTTGCAAGGAGGCACAAATTGATCAGTTGTCAGCTTAATATTTCCTGAAACCTGACAGATGATCGTTAGAAAATCACTGTGTTCTGCTCTGCTTGATAGACTTTGCTTTAGTCCCAGAACAACCTTGAATATGTTGGACCTGCATAGATCTCTCAAGCTGATGTCTGTTCTTTCATTCTATATTTTAGGGGGAATTTTCTGCGTTATTTTCAGATTTGGCCAATCCTCCATGCACACATGCTGTGCTCCTCCAAGCCTGAAATTAAAATGTTGTTTTAGCTGACAGAAATACGAGGGGAAAGAGGTCTGTGATTCTTTAAAACTGTCAACTACAATGAACCACTGTTGCTTGTTTTGATTATCTCAGCATTGTGAATACATCCTATAAAGTGACAGAACAGTGCTTTGTGAGTCATCATGCGTGTGTCTCCGAACACCTCGATAAATCAATCATCTGTTATGTTTGCCAAACAAGGCTTTCTTTGTTGTAAAATACCTCCGACTATTTTTAATGCTCTGAATCCCTGCGTGTCTACGAGCCTGTGTGTCTGTGTGATGTCGGGAACGTCCCTGACAACGGCGATGGAAGTGACATGTTTAACAGTGGCCGTTGCCATGGAAACCGATGAGGGATGCAGAGCATCAAACATTTAACAGGTTCCCATCGCTTGTTATGTCACCAGCCTCTCCTCATTTCTTACATAATATGAGTTGTTAGTGGGAAAAAACAAATGGTGCCAGAAGTCCTTGAGAAAACCTTGCCACATTAACCAAGTCGCTTTCTATATTTTCATCGGAAGAGAGAGGTTGTTGGCAGAGAGTATGGAGACGGTTGACGTCCTGTGATTCAGACACGTCTGTGATGATCTGTGCATCTGTAGGTGGGAAGTTTTCCTCTGCGCTGTTTGAGATCCAGAAATAACTCCTGAGCATCGCACTGTGTTGTCTACGCTAATTCACCACCTCCCACCGGCTTTTTCCTGTAGAGAGCTGTCATTTAACGGGCCGCAGGGAAAAAGGTGGAAGTCTAGAAAACACCCGCTTCTCGTTTAGAATAAGGATTCAATTTCATCACGTTGTCTTTGTAACAAGTCACTGAATTTTACACCCCTTTGTTAGTAGAATGAGAAAATTCGGTTTCAATCTTTTTCACTTTGGATGCAAAGATGAAGTTTCAAAATGTTGCATCACATAGACAATTGTATGACATTATTGACCATAAATCCGTGCATACTCATCCATATTTATATCCCCAGTGTAAAAAATGCCACTGGAGGACATGACGGAAAATTGCAGCATTTAATGGACATCGGTGTTTGTGTATTCGACGGTGCCCGACGTGTCATTGAGCATCAACCGCGCCATTGATGTTTGCTGTCATTGTCCAACATCTTGGGGCTAATTAATGGGATGCTGTGGTGCGTGACAACGTGTTGATTCACATCATTAGCTCCCATCTAATCACAGTGGCATCCTCGCACATACTCTCACACGGTAGTATGCATGATTACACACACACACACACACACACACACACACACACACACACACACACACACACACACACACACACACACACACACACACAGATGAGACATCTCGGATCGAATATGCAGGATTCTTATCTGTGAGCTGGACTTTTCATTTAGCCAACAAGATGCAGGGATTTATCTCTCCAGCTGAGAGGAGGTGACGACGCAGGTCATTTATATTCCAGGCGTTACATCTGCACACTGCTTTCTGACCTCCTGAGCCTCAGCATCCTTCTGAGGTCTAGACCAGCCATTGAATTATGGGGCTGATGGGGACTCTGTGGTGTGGGTTGCCTAGCAACCTGCATTGAGTGAGGCGGGAGGCCTGCTGATCGGGAGATTACCAGGGTCCCTGATAAAGTCCTTCCTGTCATGAACGGCTGCTTATCGTGGCACTGTCAGAGGAAAAATGTCAGCTATTAGCTCCCCAAAAACAGGCTGTCAGAGGTGCGGAGACACTGCAGGTGCCACAAAGTGTTACAACATTTCAACTGGCAGAGACAACAATCAATGTCCAGAAACATTGCTTACATCTTTCTCATTTTTAGCTATTAAACATGTCCCTCATGAACCTGTTTCCCTCTTTTCTCTTCCCATAGATGGCGTGTTTGGAAGGTGCCAGGAGTTAGCCGGTGCAGACCTGTACACGTACGATATTTCTTCCACTGCTCTGCAACGCCTCAGGATCCTCCTACAAAAGCTGGCGCACAGAGGTACACGCTGCCTGTCTGTCTTTGTCCGAGTGTCTTTTATTTCCTGTTCGGCTGCCTTTATCAGTCATGTACAGGGCTTACAGCAAAATGCTTGTCAACTGCCATTGTGTGGAGCAAGCCAAATAAGCCAAGCTGTCTCTTTGGCTAGCACAGAGCAGCACCAGTGAGCTAGAACAGGTCATTTGACTCATTTCGGGCTATTGTTTGGCCATCATAGCAGCAGCCAAGGCTGGTGGGACATTTACAGCTAATTTTGTGGACGAGTTACTGCGAGGTGTGCGGCGTAATCTCATCAGACAGTCTCTCCTACTCAATCAATGGCAGCGGCTAATGTGTTTGTTATAACAGGTCTTCAGGGCCATATATTGTATTTACAATAAGATGTCTTCATAACAGAAGTAGCTCATTATAAATAAAGTTACAGCAGGATGGATCAGTTGTTTCGCAACCTGGAGCCATGCTGGAGTTTGGCTGGCTTTGGAAGACGGAGCTTCTTCCTCTTGCTGATGGTTGTTAGTGTGAAGAACAACTAGAAATTACTGGAGCCTCCAGGCAGTCTGCTGTTGTAGAGCCATTGCTGTAACTGCTTAACTAATGGCTCTGGCTCGTCCGTTTCAACTAGAGATGAGCCAACAGAAGACTTTATCACAGATTGCGATAATAAAAACACCTATAATAAGTTGATCATGGTGAATTTCATAATCGGAATAATTGTGATTTGAGATAATCATGAATATGCCCACGTGAATGACTGGAAAAAGCTGTCTAAGTCACTGACGTGCAGTCCTCTACTGGTTATCTGCTTTATTTTTTAATTGTCTAAGCCTGCAACCACAGCACACCACAAAAAACAAGTTAAAACAGATTAAGGAATGACAGGGAGATGAGGTTACCACCATTTATTTGTGCAGGAAGACATAATTATTTACGACTACTTATTTAAGATTCTTTGATTGTCTCAGATTGTTTATTTAGGCATAAACAAAACCGGTCAATAAAGATCTTTCTCTGTCTTCTCCAAAACTACATAGTGCACCTTTAAAAATACATAGAACTCAACAACAAAAACAATATCAGACACAGATCACACACACACACACATCCAGTTTGAGTTCTGCAATGTCTGTAAATCTGAATATAAGCTTTATTTTATGGGTCTGTAATTGCAGAGTAGTAATTTCTTAACAAGTCTCCTGTAAAGAGACGTGAACTTTGGTATATACTACAGGTGAAATAATGCGTAGACAGTGTTCAGGTTGTTCATTTCTAATCAGTTAATTTCAATTAATTGCTTCATTGAACATGTGGAAATGTGAAACATGTCTACAATTTCATATAATTATAATTATTATTATTATTATGTAAAATAAATGAAATGTCTTCAAGGAATTCAACAAGACTCTTAGACCTGTGTCTCTATTTACTTTATAATTAGTACTAATCAAATAATTCTTTACAGGAAAATCTCAGGAAATTATGAATAATTTGTGTGTTACCATGGCAATTGTGAGAAAATTGTGGGGGTTTCTGTCCAAATATTTTTTTTCTCCACACATTCAGCAGCCTGTAACTGCAGTCATAACCCACCAGGGGGCAGTAGACACCTTTAACACGGACCGTGACCGCAAACATCATCCCTCCAAAGATAATTGGCTTTGCAGGCCACTCTGAGCTTAATATCTTTTAACAGGCGTGAACCAGTGTTGAAAATCATTAAGAGTAAGCAGTCGGGCCAGAGGAAATCAAAAAAGAGTTGAAAAAAATGCAGTGATGAATATTAAGTCAGGCGAGACCACACATTTATTCTAATTACTGCTTAGAAATAAACAAATGAGAGTGAGGAGGATGAGAAGAGATCTGGTGTGTCATTTTTTCCTGCTTCATTTTAAGAGGTGTTTAATTCTTAAGATGCTTTTCATCATGAGTCTCGTTCCCTGACCTTGTGTTTTTAGACACCCGTTTACGGACGCTGCAGACATGACATCATCACTTTGAATCATTTTTCCCCGCTCCTGTCGTGTAGAATCACATCCGCAGACACAGAGCATTATCTCCGGATGAGTCCACAATGCACTGTTAATGCTCGGTGGCACGTTATTCTTATCAGCTCAACAGCTATTGAAGTGTCATCTTTAAGACGTGTGGGACCCTTATTTATTTATTTATTTTTTGTTTGAGCCCATTGTACTGTAACTTAAATTGAAGAGATGACAGGGGGGAGGAACATCAATGGAATCGATTTACAATCCTCTTTATCTTGCATCGGAGACGCAGGTAGAAATCACACAATCTCTGCTCGCTGCACAACACCAATGTCATTCAGATCAATAGGAACTGACCCTCGTACAAAAGGGCTCGGGTTGTCTGGATGTCTCCCCATTGGCAGAGCACATTGTCTGGCATTACATTTTTCACCACAATACCTTTTTGAAAGTAAGGCACTGTCATCCAACTGCAAATGACTTTTATATTACACAGCAGCACCCTAAAGCTAAGCAACTTTAGTATTCAGTGTGTGCAGCCACTGTGTGTCTACACTTTTCATAGCCGGGGCTGCTGTCATATTGCTTGGGAGTCATTATGGCTCTGCTAAATGTGTGTGTGTAAAGTTGTGTGCAAAGTGGGATTGTGTGAGGACAAACACAAGAGCTAATTCAGTAGCTATAGTATGTAAAGTGTATTAAAATGATGGACCTTTTTCAGTTGAATGTTTGCTAAACCCCCGCCCCTGAGCAGCACTTGTCCAATCATAGCTAAGCAAACCATAACTAGGCAAAACAGGTGATTCTGGCTTTGGAGCACAGCTTTAAAATGGTAACAAATGGATTAAACGTTGTATTTATGTGCTTTATTGTGAGCTGCAAACACTAGCATTAGCATTCCCACAGGTACAGACAACATGGCAGCTGAAATGGAGCTCGTTCATTGTGAGACGGTCTCGGTTAGGTTTTGGCAACAAATCTACTTGGTTAGGGTTAGGGAAACATCATGGTTTGTAAGCTCACTACATGGGTAGTAGCCTGTAAAGAGTCCAGCAATTGTCACAGGAAACGGAAATACAAATCTACCATTTATAGAACTAATCACATTGCAATGTTATTCATATTAATTAGATACTGATAGCATGTCCTGGCCCTAGAACACAGCCATAGCATCAAGGGGCTTTAATAAGCTAACTACAATATTTTTGGGGGTCGCGAGTTACGTCACCTGCTCGTTGCTACATAAAAAAGGGTTTGAAAATAAGACCAATGAGCATATATCCAATCAGGGTGTTGCCTGTATGTGTTTTCATAGTGAGCACCCAAACCATCTGAGGTTTATGTTAGACCAAATTATATCAGAATTAACTATCTTTATTTATAATGCAGTACTAGGGCTAACTAGCTCTAGCTTACCATGAAATACACGGAGATTGGTGCTACTTTTTAGCTTGTGAGGATGCTAACTTTTCGTCTTGGGCAGGTAGCTTTCCCCTCAGACTTTTAGCACATTATCATTCTTAATATTGAAGAAACATTTACAGGATTATTGGTTTAAAACTAAACCAGCAAAACCAACTCGTGAGGTTTTAGTGTTAGCCTATGCTAGCTAGTGAATGAGAATCTTTCTTTCTTTGCCATTTTATAAATAACTAAGAATTATGAGTGGTATTAATTAATGGTATTAATGGAGGGTGTAATGGATCTCTGAGCACACGAAGTCCACAAACGCTGTAACCTTTACATCACTGATGATGGTCCGCCCTTTTCTTGGGACTCACAAAGCAGTGTCATACTGTAATGTTGACCTGCAACCTTGCAGGACATATTAACAATCTTAATGAGTTACTGTTCTTGTTAACTACATACAGCGGGGAAACTAAGGGGGTTAGAAGAGTCAATTCGACTGCAAGACAGATAAAGGTTAAGTTTTAAACTCATTTTTGTCATATTTTTCCATCCCCGGGCAGTATTTTTACTGTCAAGCTCCATACCCTCAACATCAGAAGGAATCATGTCAGGATGTTCTTGATACACCACGTTAGACTACACTAACGTGCAGTCAATTGACCTCCTGATCCTGTGCAGAGCGCTGGATACTCTCATAGTCCAGACAAGTCAAGTAAGATGATGCATTGTGACATTTGCATTAGCTCCATTGACAGGAAGCGTCAGTCAGTGAGAATCAGTGACCATAAACTGTCACTCCAGTGCTACTGAAACCACATGTTACTTGTGGTCCTACTTCCTGCACAAATGTGTTTTCTTTGACAGACAGTCAACAAAAAAACTATTGTTGTTCTTCCTCATATTCGGCTCTGTCTGTTCCTTGACAACCATGCTAGTACTACAGAAAAAAAAGTCAGACACATGCACTCGCACACTAACATGCCATGTGAAAACAAGAGTGCTTTTATTGAACCATTCACTGTGAGTTGATGTCTGTGAAGGGGGGCAGGATCGTTTCAAAGAAACCTGCTGCAGACTTTTGCTCGGAGCAAAAATGATTTCCTCCACAGGCAAATAATTGTTTGTGTCCTCGGAGATGTTCGCCAATTGTTTTTGCAGTCATGGCAATATGAAATTATTTCAGTAGAGGTGGACATGTAGCATATTATCTTGATCTTTAGTAGGCGTTCATGAGAACTCAACACAGAGTACAATAACCCCTTTGACCCTCATGACAAACTCAGTCTGTGCAGTCGAACTTTGTTCAGATACACAGAACTTTGTTTTTAAAAGTCAGAATTCTCAGAAAATAGTCATAAATCTGAGACTGAAGTCTGAATACTGAGAAAAAACTCTAAATACTGAGAAAAAAGTAATAATTCTGAGAATAAAGTCAGAATAAAAAATGTCAGATTACTGAGAAAGTCAGAATTCTCGTCTGTACAAACTGCCCAAGAAGCAAAATGAATCCAGCTGAATTTTGGGGAATTGCCAAAAAATTATATCTTGAATATTCCAATTTCACAAAAACATGTAGTCCTGAGTTTGAATATTTCACAACTGTAAAAACATCATATAACTTCAATGAAGAGCTGAAAAAAGTTGATATAAGACGATTTTTCCTGATATAAAGCTACTCAATGATTAAAGAAAACTGTTGTGCCATCCGGTTTCACTGTTGGTTTTACTTTTATGTTAAATTTGGATTGACACATTTCATTTTGACTAATTAGGCAGAACTTGCTGCTAAATTATTCACGCTCCCGTCCATTAATGCCTTTAAAATCAGTTGGTGGACAGAAGTAAAGGAAAAGGGGAAAATCTGCATTTCAAAAACGGCAGATGAAACTACAAGACGTGTAGACTGGATCCCATCTAATAGGCTTTGAATATTTAGGAGCTGACCCCCCCCGCCTCGCTCTCTCCCTCTCTGTCACATAGAAAACAGACAGGAGGCCAACAGAAATATCTTGCTTGTTTGAAAGCTGTTGCGCTAATGGCAAGGCGTTAATTAACTGAGGCATTTGCCTGAGACGGCGCGCTATCCTTAACAGGCAAAAAGCGGCAGCCTTGGTGATGGAACCTGCTCTTTCTCTGGACCTTCAGATGAATTTGCATGACATTTAGCTCCTCAGTGCCAGGATAATCAGCTGAGAGGTTGATTGAGAGGAATCCAACCGTAAAGGCCCCACCACTCCTGACTTTTTCTTTGACAAAATGGCTCACTTTGAGTCTGTAATTTGCGCCGGCATACCTTCTCCCTCAAGTGTGCCCATCACAGACACACAAAACATGGTATGTATGGAAATGAGTGCATCCCCCAGGAGACAGAGGGGGGATAGAGGTGTCACAGTCAATGAAGCCAGCCTCATCTTGTTGTGGCGCCATCACACTCTGAACCCATTTAACCAGCTGCAGTTAACCGCAGCCACCATATGGATCCTTTAGGGCTGAAGTCAGACCTGATTTCCCCATCGCGACCGCTGATAGCATAAATGATCATCACCACGCTGATATATAACAAGTATACACCACATCGGTTAAGCCACGGGTAGTTAACCGTCATTGTTGTACGGATGGATGGCTGAGCTGCGTTCCAGAACAGTGACAACATACGCTGCTTTGTGCTCCATTCAGTGCTGCCAAGAATGACTGGAGGCATCTGTAGCTGCTCTGCATTGCTCAGATCCTCATCTGGTGCTTATGAATATCCCATGAATATACCCAATGTCTATGGGTGAGAAACCAGGCTAATGAAGACATTCTGCGGTGTTGATACTTTCATTCTTGTGTGTATTTTTAAACCCTGGCTGTTAGTTTACTGCTTTTGAAACATGTCCACGTCATTAAGAGCAGCATTGTTTCGTTAGATGAGTCCGGTAAAAGGTTAGGTATGTGGCAGCGAGGAATCTAAGCCCTTGCCACAACTTAATTACTAATTTCTCATTAAAAAATGCTTCTGCACTGGAATGAAGTGTGATCAGTGAACATCTTGGCTCCTTAAAAAAAAAAAAAAAGTGTAATATCTTCGGTATTTCTATGCTCTTTGCCGATGGAATGCTGCGCCTCTTGGCTCATTGGGAATGGGGCCATGTTTTGGGTATCTTTTTTGCTTGGGTAGCTCCATCTGGTCCTGGCACCACTGCGCTTTGCCCCTGCCCAGGAGTTCTGCATCCCAACTATGTGTTGGCAATTAGCAGAGATGTTGGCAAGGCGTCAGGCTGCAGTGTGACATTCTCCCCGGGCTTGTTGACTGGCTGTGTGTGTTTGTGTGTATGTGTGTGTATACATGTGTGCAAATGTGTAGTCATGACTTTCTTTTAGCGTGTCGTCATTTCAAACATTCTCCACTCTGCCATTCTGTTTCATCTTTGCTGTTTCGTTTACCCCGTTAAGCTGAGAGGGCTGTAAACAATTTCCCCAAAAGCCGAGAACATGAGTTGAACTTTTTGTCCCAGGAAGTACTTTTCAAGGAAGGAGAAATTTCCTTCAGAGTGGTGTTGTCTGCGTTTGCATAGCAGTCTAAAGACACTCAAAAATGAGGGAAATTAGTACACCAATGTATGGAAAAGTGCACGACTATACAACAAGCCGCATGCTAACGCCAACAGCTAATGCGTGCCACTAATGGTGTACAATTGTGGTGTTTGTAAGGCAAGGACAAGTTAAACTGATCGTCAAAATTATACTGAGTTAATGAACAAAAGGAAACTGGTTTTTGAAAAGTGGTGGGTAAAATAAAAGGCAAAGTAAGAAGCACCATCCCCAAAGTCCCTTTTACTTTTGGAAAGTACCACCCGCCAAGTAGGGGCTTTGGAGTGTACAGTAATATCCCCGGATCAAAATTAAGACCATGGTTCCTATGGTGGTCCTATGGTTATTTCATGTAATGCATATAAAAGTGACAGCAAACTGCTAATGGTTTACAATCGTGGTGTTTGTAAGGCTAGCTAAGGTAAGCTAAATTGGAAAGTGTCATATTTGGATTTGAGGTTTCCTGTTTTATTTTGTAGATCATATCCTCATCTTATGTTTTCCACTTCCTGTATTTGTCTATTTCCCGCCCTTTTTCTTGCTCACCTGTGATCCATTAGTTAATCAGTTCCTGTGTTTTTCCATCACTCTTTGTTAGTCCGTTGCATTTGCGATCAAGGTCTACTCCAAATTTTTTCCTCTAATCTATTTATCAATGTCAAGCAGCAAGGAAACAGAAAAGACAAGTCTAGAGAGTATGAAAATGGTCAGCCATTTTGCCTTCAACATTCATTTTGTCCCTTGAAACAAATTTGAAATAAATCAGAAACAGAACTTGTACTAGGAACTTGAATTGGTAGTTTCAGCCGAACTTTCCGTTTTACTATGAGGTTATTTCCAGGCCTGATTCGATCTCTATCTCCTCGTCATTAAGTTATATTATTTTGTGTAATACTATCTGCATGTTGAATCTACAAAAGTACAAAAGTAGTGTTTGACCTTGAGATATCTTCTTTTTTTTCAAGGTTACGTTGATTTGAGAGGTGTTTGACAGACCTCACCGTGACCTCTTTGTTTCCAGGTTTGACATGGCAGGACGACATCACTCAGCAGGTCATCTCTAGAGAGCTCTCCAAACTAAGGAGAACCCCTCTCCGCCATCAGGCCACACCTCCGAGCCCCCTGACCGCCTACAGAAGCTCCAGAGACAGGAAGCTGAGGCCTTCGCAGGCAGAGCTGAACAGAAACCTTCAGCAGTACCTGACCGGCCTGGGCTTCCTGCCGCAGTCTGAGGTCAATGGACAACCGGGAATCCAACGAGATGGAGCCGGCGTTCAGGTAAGAGTCTCACCGGTGTAGACTTGTAGTAGCAGCTGACTTCACAGGGGAGGAGTAAAGAAAATATTCAGAGAATTTTGACTTTATTTATTTTTTTACTCAAACTGATGAATCGATTATCAAAATAGTTGGTGATTAATTTAATAGTTGAAAACCCATCGATAAATCGTTGCAGCTCTCGAAATAAGAGTGTTTTTAGGTGGTAGGGAGGGTCTAATGAGAAACATCCTATCCAGGTGCATTATAGGATATGTAGGATCTGGTATTTTCTGACCTTAATCTATACTAAAGAGCATTAAAAATCAATGTATCTCAGTTTCCGCAGCTTCAATTTTATTAAAATCTTTCTCTGGCGGCCTCGGCTGTAAGAAAGTTTGAAAAGGAAATGAAATTGCTGAAGTCTTTTTAAGAAACTTTATTTGAATGTCATGCTACAGCATTTAGGTTCAGGGTTAAGGGTATGAATATTGGTCCACAAAGTAAACAAAACATGTTTTCCTTGGCTAAATTATAGAGGGGCCTCTTCCTCTTCCTTTTGAAAAAGAGTCAGTATGTCCTTTTGCGGGGGTCGCCCTCTTGTCCCCGCACGGCTTTTGTTTCTCGCTTTCTGTCTTCTGCCCCCTCTCCCACTGAGCCGGGACCCTTTTTACACAAAGATCTTCTATCACCTCTTTACATTATTCAATCCTCATATTTAGGGTGGAACCCCAGCTTTGTGTGAAATGTGCTCTGCATCCGTCATAGCCGAGCTGCTTCCTGCTGCTGTGTCAGTGCAGCCATAATGCAAAGTTGAAGAGTTCAGGACCTTCCTTATTGATGAGATGAGGCCCTTTGTTGTGTAGTGTGATGGAAAAAAGCAAACATGGTTAGCATGAATGGCAGAGCACCCCCGTCTTGCTGTGCTAATGCCATTATGGCCTCTCAGTATGCCGGGCTTGGAAAGACTGACATTTTCCCTATATGCATTTGAAGGACAGAAAATGGCACCAAGGGAGATAGCTAGTATTAGTGCAGCAGCGACATGGATAATAATGCCGCTCAGTGGATGGGATATACTGTATGCTGAATTGAAGCGTGGGCACTTATGATTCAGACGAGAAGAATGATTTCTCTCCCTCACAAAGAGAAGAAAGGACAAAATCACACGTTTTGGTGCCAATATTATACTAATTACAATGCCAAATGGTTAAAAGGCGTCTAGATGCCTGTTTACCAGTGCATTGTAATGTAAATATATAATTCATCATGTGTCGCATACAAACTTTTTTTGGCTAACTCTGAAATCAGATGACTCATAATGTTTTTTCTTTTTCGATATGGGGTTTCTGCTACTTCTCTGACAGAAGAGATGTGCTTTTAAAGTTTGTTGTGTGTTGCTGAGATGCATGAAATTACTCTTTGAGTGACACTATCTCATCTTTGATTTCCATAATGTAATTTCCAAGGGCAGTTGTCTTTGATCTAGAATCCCTATTCATATCCTGTCCTGTCTAGTCGAGCCAGGTTGCTTCTCATTTTATACGAAAGCCTGTCACAACAATGCTGACCCAGCTCAGCCCACCCAGTGTTCTCATGAGAAAAAAAAATATGTATTGCAGAGCTGAAGCAATGTTAGAGATTAATCATATGAATGTTGTCACTTTAGTGTTACAAAAATGATCAAAACTAAGAGTCTGCAGCCATGCTAGCAGCTCTGTGAGGCTGTACTTGGGCACAGCAGTTTAATGTTTAATGATAATACTAACATGCTTATGTTTAGCGTATATAATGTTTACAATGTTCACCATCTTAGTGTGGTGTTTTAGAAGGCTGACATGTTCGCAAGTGCGATGCTAACATGCTGATGTTTATCTGGTGAAACGTTTACCATCTTAATTTATCGTGTTAGCATGCTAACATCGTCACAGTGACATTGTTAACATGCTGATCTTTAGCGGGTATAATATTTATTGTGTGCATCATCTAAGTTTAGCATGTTAGCATGCTAACATGTCCACAATGAAGGTGCTGACATGTTGTTGAGCAGGTATAATGTTTACCAATGTTCGCCATCTTAGTTTTGGGCATTAGCTTGCTACCATGTTAACAATAACAATGCTAACACGCTGATGTTAAGTAGGTGCAATGTTTACGATGTTCACCGCCTTAGTTTAGCGTGTTAGCTTGCAAACATGTTCACGGTGATGATGCTATCATGCTGATGTTTAGCGAGTATAGTTTTTGCTATGCTCACCATCTTAGTTTAGTGTGTTAGCATGTTAGCAATGTCACTGTGAATATTTTAGCATGCTGTTGTTTAGCATGTTCACCATCTTAGTGCAATGTGTTAGCATGCTAACATTTGCTAATTAGTACCAAACACAAAGTACAGCTCAGACTGATGAGATGTCATTAGTGTTTGTTAGTATTTGGTCAAAAACGACAAAGAAGTTGGTCAGATTCATCCTCTGGGGACCACGAATGTCTGTAGTTTCACAGCAATCCAACAAAAAGTTGTGGGGTATCTCATGAGAAACATGCTGCTAGCTAGCATAGCTGAAAATTATGTTGCTCTAAATCTGATAGATGCGCATTTTGTGTTGTAGAATGGAAACATAAAGTCTGATGATCGTTTGGAGCCCAGCCGGTCAAAACCACAGCAGGGCTGGAAGGAGACCACGATCTACAGCGTTCATAATGGAGATGGCAAACCTCCCGTCACCAAAGTCTTCACCAAGAGTGGAGAGGGCAGGCACCCAAAGCTCAGTCCAACCTACTCTAACCAGGACCCAGGAAGAAGCAAATTGCTTTCGAGTCAGCTGGAACGGCTTCTTGCAGAGATACCGAGCACTCAGCAGGGCACCCCAAGTGGCAAGGCTGCATGGCCCAAAGGAAAACTGCACTACCTCAGCTACGCCAGGCCAGCTCCGAGTGACCATGCAGAGCCGCAGTCGCAGATGGATTTTGGCTCCAAAATGCAAAAGCCTAATCTAGACAGACTTCTGCTCAAGGCTGGCTCAAACCGACTGCCCGCAAAAGAGCCTGTTAGCTTCATGGATGGTAAAATCAGAGTTTAATGGCGTTTTCTAGATATTTCACACTCTTAAAATCTACTCTTAGTATGATTGTTGGTTCTTATTCTTCTCTCTTTCCTGTCCAGATCAATTCATCCAGAATATGGTGAACCAGCTGGGAAGGCACAGCATCAACATGGAGGCTTTTATGGGCAAAGACCTGGACCATCTGACTGAGCTCATGACAGGAGCGCTGAAGGAGATGCATGAGGAGCGGCCTGTGGCTGGGGCCGAGCCACGACCAGAAGCCGCTGTCTCCAGGTTGGACAAGGAGGGTAACAGGGAGCCACCGGCAGCCATGCAGCTGAACCTAAAATCAGAACAAGGACAGGACCTAAACCAGAAAGACACGCTGAGAATGAAACAGCAAGGTGTGTGTTTCCTCTGTTGAGAGAATACAAGCTGGCATTGTTTTATGGAGTAGTTACTTTTCTGTCACAGATAAAACAGTATGAGGCTTTTCTAAATTTATAAATGCTTTTCGCATGCTTTGTTTGTATGATCCTCTGCTGCCAAATGTATTTTTGAGTCTTGTATTTTGAGTCATAACTGTTTCTACTTTGCTAAATACTAAAGAAAACTTTGAGTTTTCACACAATCTGCTCACATACATTGTGTTTGTTTCCAGGCCAACAAATAGACGGTGCAGACAAAGAGCCCGTTGACAAGGTGAATTTAAAATTACTCTGCTCAACCAACAAATTGGTTTCTCAGGGAGCGAGACATGTCCAAACACACACTTTATTCACTATCGAATGCTACTTCAAATGGAGATGATCTGAAAGTTTTGCAGACATTTACCGTTCGCTTATTAGAACTTGGGAGCAAACTGCAGGAAATTTAAAAGCAATACGAAAAGTACGATTAGAATAGTTTTGAATGATGCTGTGAATCTTCTGTTTAACATTTAGTAAGAAAGTAAAGCTCCCGAGTGCAACCTTTAATAATTTGGAATGAGAAAGGTTGTCATTAGAGCTTGGAGCAGCACTCAGACTTAAAAATGTCAGTGAATGCAACACAAATCATAGCTTTTTGGATGACTGACATCTGATGGAGTCTAAGTCTCTATTCAAGGTGTTAATTAAGTTTTTCTCAGAACCAATGAAAAGTTATATGCAGGTAAAAAGAAGTACAAATGCCTTCACTATTCTAAAGAGAAATATTTGATTCAACACAGCATGCAGCCTTCTTCTCCAAGCTGCTGGACTACCTCAACCTGGAGCCCTTCGGTGATGCTCCACAGGCCAACGTCGGGCCACCAGCTGGCCTTCAGAAAATGCCCGGCCTGGAAAGCGTCCAAAGCCGGACGAAGCAGATCCAAGTTCCTGCACCCCAGCACTGGGAGGAGAAGACCGTGGTGGTGCCTGCGAAGGAGGGCTCCACCATGCGTTTAACCGGTGGACCAGAGGGGCCTGACGCTCAGGTGGACTCAGAGATCCAGAGGTGGATGCAGAGGCATCAGGATCCGGAGGGGAAGAAGCAGCTGGAGGAGCCGCAGAAGAAGGACATGAAAGTCAAAACTCAGCTGGTCCATGTGGGTGTGAAGGAGTTTTCCAGCAGAGGGAAGGACAGACACTTTGGCTACATCATCACCGGCTCAGAGTGAGTATGATACACAAAATTACATTTTTATATTAGAATGATCAGATTGTAAAACCCCCTCTGAAATTACAGTAGGTAAGGTAGATGTCTCAATCTTTAAAGGGTAACCCCCAATTTCAGCAATTTATGAACGTTAATGGTGTCTATTCTGAGCGGAGACCCATCCCCCATCCAAGTTACGTGGAAATCCGTTCTGTAGTTTTTGTGTAATCCTGCTGACAAACCAACAA
The DNA here is from genome assembly GCF_040436345.1 of Pagrus major. NCBI lineage: Eukaryota > Metazoa > Chordata > Actinopteri > Spariformes > Sparidae > Pagrus > Pagrus major. The sequence goes on from NC_133233.1 coordinate 19,814,992, forward strand.
ACAAACAAAACAAACAGACACAGTGAAAACATGACCTAGAAAATGGAAAGAAAAAAGAAAATACTAAAAAGAAAATAGCATTACATTGAATTGAAGATAAAATAAAGGCAGTAACTGTAGCTTTACACTTTCCTGTTGACAGCAGTGCCGACACCAACAATGGATCTACTGTACGTCCACAACCTCTCTCACCTTCGCTTCGTCCTCGAAAACTTCCATTCATAAAGCCTCGCCAACAATCTTGCAAAAGCTCCTCTCTTCGTTTCTTAAGTGGTTATTATCAACTGACTTGATGGTGTAGCTCACAGCTTCGTATTATAGTTTATTGCTCCACTCACCAGTTGTCAGCAGCACCGTTGGACCCGTTTCAATGCAGACTCATTTTGCATACCTTAATACCGAGCATATGTCTGCTTTGTTCGGTTACTTAAAACTCCCTTTAAGAGATGCAATTTCTGTCAAAACCACCCACGCATTCACGTCTTTATGGGAAAGAATACTGTAGTTTGAAATCCTCAGTGTGTGCTGCACCTGATTACAATAGCGGGGATGATAAATCCCTCCGTGTGTGGGTATTACTGTGCCGTATTACAGCTTTAATGATGATACTTTGTCAGGAAGGGGAGCCAAGTTCTCCCTCTCTCTCTCTCCTTCGCTCTCACCTCTCAGTCAGCTCAGGCTCAGCAAAGATAAGTTCCTATCGACTGTGCCTGTGGCCCTCTCTCAAATCCCTTTATGGCGTTATCAAGTCCGGTGTCAGTGGGTTGTCCTTCACCTGTTCAACACACGTAGGCTCATAAAGGTCCGATGGGCGCAATCTTCGTCACCTTATTGCCACGCGTATAGAAACGCAGATTAAGATGTAAACACACAGTATAGTTGATTACGCGGCTGGGGAAGGAAAGAGGTCACCTTCTAGATGAAACATCTTCACCTCCTCCTCTTCCTCCTCGTCCGTCCTCAGCAGACACCTATAGTTGGCCTATAGAGGCGCCTGCATTTGCTGCGGACCTCATGATTGCACGGTTGTTATCCCCAGCTCCTTCGCACCCTGCAGTGAGGCTACGCAAACCTGCTTATCTGACAGCTCCTGACATTGTGGTGGTGGTAGTGGGGGGTTTGGGGAATAAGGTGGGAGGATGTGGAAGGGGAGGGGAGGTGCGGGTGGAGTGGAAAGGTATGGATAGAAGAGAAGGAGACAGAGAGAGAAACCCAAGGGGAAAAGTGCTAGCATCAACAACCAAGTCACTCCTGGAGCTCTCCAGTTGCTAGAATTACCGCAGAGGGATGCAAACGTGTCTGGAATTGCTTCGGCGAATCTTTAACTTTCAAAACCCCTCAAAAAGTGGAGAAAAAAAAAGAGCCACCCACTCTTTCAAAGGTGGAGTGAATCAGCCGCTCATGCACAGTACGCCGCTCTGTGTTCTGTTAGGAAAAAAAGCTGCTGTATTGTGGTGTCAAACGCAGGCCAAACAAAACAATATCTCAGCATCGTTTTTTTCACTTGAATATGTCTAATGATTGTATATTTTTATATATAACAGAAAATGAGTAGCCAGCGCTGCATGGAATTGGTTCCCAGTTCATTTCACATTTCTCTGCGAACAAAATTCGAACGATGTCTCATTGTGATCCATGACTTTTTGGTGCGTGTCACCTTGCAGTCACTTGGCGCTCTCAGTGATTCCAGGTTAAGCTGTCAGCAATAAAGTAGCTTTCTGTGTGTGTGTGTTTGTGCGTGTGTGTGTGTGTGCGCCCTTCTCATTTCCTCCATCCAGCACGTTGGCCTGCAGATTGCCTTTGTTTGGTCTATTTCCTTGGCGATTTACTCTCCGAGTGAGAGAGCAGCCACGGACTGAGCTGAGATGAGGCATGGCTTTATCAGACCACCATTACACTTCACCTCCATTCCATTTGCACCTTATTATTCTCATCTCACCGCGAGGGAGCGTGCGCGTCTCGCGTGTTTGTGTACTTTGTGTTATCATGTTTTACTTTTAGCGCATGCACACACACACGCACACGCGCCTCGAAAGAGAAAGCGAATGTGGGCGAAGAGAAAAGAAAGATGAGGGAAGGAGAAGGAGAGAATGGCACGTCCATATGATACAGCCATTACACCTCATGCAGGTTCCATTTGCACCTTATTGTTTGTCTCATTGCTGGAAAAAAGCGGGTGATTTACCAAGCCTGAAGAGGCAGCTGATCCCTTTTCCCTTGGCACGGCTCTTTGTGTGTTTGTTTGTGTTTGTGCGTGCCTTGTGTGTCTGTCTGCGGGTGTGTACATGTGCGCAGTACATCCATTCAGACAACCGTAGCTTTTGCTTGTGTGCAATGACCCATTTGTGGGTATGAATTGTGGCAGTATCTCCCTAAAAAAAAAAAAAAAAAAAAAATAGCATTTTAACGGCTGAATGGCTACGTGTATCTCATATGGGTATGGACGTCTGAAAGTGACGCCCAGCTGTCTGTGTGTCTCTCCCCCAGCTCCCTCACCACTGACCAGGGCTCGGACCTGATGGAGCGCCTGACGCAGAGGCTGAACCTCCACGCCGCAGACCTCACCCATCTCTCGTATGTATAGTCACAAACCACAATGTCACAAATAATGATTTACATGCAGTTTACATCGCATGAAGGATAATTGGTCCCTTTTAAATCATTTGAAACGGTTTTGTTTTGCGATTTTGAGCTCAGGGAAGGTCGTCCACGCACTTGCAAGGACTGTTTGTGTGAAAATGCAGTGCCACACACCCAGAGACTGTAGGCGTTTGTTGTTTTTCTGACCTTTTGGAGTGTTTGACTTCTCGCAGGGAGAGAAATCAGGCCTAATTACCTCCAGACACACACTGATGTCTCCATTGTATTCAAAACACTGCCTCGCCTACTATTGTCACTGTACGACTTGTCAAAAAGAGAGCAGTCAAGCCATCAAACGGCTCTCGGTGGCAAAAAGAGGAAGAGAGAGAAAGGGAAGCAGCAGTGGACCGAGAGCTGGAAATAGAGAAAGTAGTCCAGCAGGAGGCGGTTAATATATTAATGAGCGGGCGAACTGTCCTTGAACCCCAGGCTGGTTTGTGCTTGTACCGTAGTTCTGCTGTACATTCGGTGTCAGACCATGTAGGAGGCAGAGGAGATGTGTTCGCCTAAGATCTGACAAGCCTTTCAAGACGCTCCTGCAGGAGAAGTGAAGTCTGGGTGGTTCAGTAACACCCGCAGCATATGAACACCAAAGCCGGTGCACTGCAGTCTGCGGTTGCACTAGAACTGTAGATACAGGTTACTCTGGCTCGGATAATAGCTAGAGTGACAGTACTCTGCGGTCTAGTGTTCAACGTTCACAAACACACACGGTGACCTCAAATAAATGCAACCAAGGAGACTTTGGATCTCCGACGTTAAATTCAAGCTTTGATTTTGATTAGCAGGAACACCGGGATGTCGATGTGCCGGCACTGATTGAGTTAATCTTGTTACTACACCTGTCATTTCATATCACTCACAGTCAACTCCTGATGCTCATAACGACTAATGTCATTAACTGATTGCTGTGAATAGCCAGTGACATTATTGCGCTCTACAATCATTCATATGTCCAGTGGTGGAAGAAGTAGGAGTCGTACTTAAAGGGACAGTTCAGCCCCAAAATCTAAAATACATTTAGCCTCTTACCTGTAGTGCTATTTATCCATCCAAACCGTTATGGTGTGAGTTGCCTGGATTTGGTGAAATTGGCAGAAGAGATTTTCTGCCTTTCTCTGGAGTACAATGGAACTAGATGGCACTTGGCTTGTGGTGCGTAAAGTGCCAAAAAAAGACAAAAACAAACCATCTGAAAAACTCAACAGCAGTGTCTCTTTAGAGAAATCATGAACCGATTACTCAGGACTGTTTTCTTTCTGACAAACTACACCCATAAACTTTATCACCGCACAAAAGGAAGCGTTGCATCTACTCACAGAGGAGGGGCTAGCTAACTAAGCTTACCAAGCTAGCTAACGTTATAGTCATGAGCACGAGCCTCTCGTCTGTGAGTAGATGCATGCTATGATTTTGCATAAATTTGATATCTTTTTTTAAAATATTAATAATATTATGACATTGATGCCAACCACATCACCCAGCCTAACTGATGCATTAAAGCAACATTATGTAGAAATTGCCATTTTGGGGGATTTGGCTACAAACAAAACTCATGACGTCAAAACAATGTTATGTGTTAAAAACTTGTATGCTGAAGTAAACATGTATGTAACGCTGTGATCCGACCCTCTCACTGAAGTTACATAGTGCAGAAACAGGTGATAGGAAGGCAGAGTGGCTGAGACAGAGACACCATTCAACCTATTACAAGACACTGAACCGTCAACATGATTTTGAAGCTGTTATTTTAAGGTATTTTAAGGCTTTGACACAGAGGTTTTCAAACTGTGAGGCAAACCTCCCCGGGGGGGATCTTTGACACAGTTTTGACTCCTTCTCTTGAGTCATAACTGAGTCAAATATGAACACACAGACATGATACACATATTTTTAGATTCAGTGTTACTTCCACTTTCCAAGGACGTCACGATGATTGAATCTGCATAAGTTCAGTTCTTTATTAGTCATATGCATAAGTTTGTGTGAAGCAGGCGTTGGTAATTAAAATTCTTGTTCTCAGAAATCATAGAAATAAGACGCTCCTTCAGAATCCAGAACTTGCTTGAGAAACATCATGTTTTTAAGTTTTCTTTCTGTGTAAAGTAGTCCAGAGATAGTTGTCTATACAAACAGCAGTAGATTAATAGCTCATTCGTACTTTTAGTGTTGCCAATTTACAAAAAAATTGCCTGGCGGGGAGACGGGCCTCGGTGTCAGGGACAAGAAAAGTGAATAACAGGAGTAGATACATTTTTTCATTGTACTATGAGTGGGTGTTTGTACATGTGTGCAAGTTGTGTATACAATATTACAATAATAACAACATAACAATAATGAGGAAAGAGAAGAGAAAAATAAGTAAAAATGTTCGTACGGGGCATCTCGCGGTGGAACCGGGACGGGTCAGAACAGCTATATCAGGAGAGACTTTTATTTGTTCATCTATTTATTCTCTTCTTTTATCAAATTATTTACCTACAGTACTTTGGTTTTATTTTACTTTGATTTGTTCATTTTCCCATTTATTCTTCTGTCTTCGTCCTTCATTTCTTCGCTTTCTCCCGCTTTAGGCTGCGTGATTTCATTGAACGAGTCATCATGTTTTTAGGAGCAGATATGTTTTGCGTGTAAAATGTGAATCCTCAAAGTAACTAGTAACTATGGCTGTCAAATAAATGTAGTCTCCTTAATTGTACAATATTTCTAAGGAAATGGGAATACTGAAGTACAGTACTTCCTTCCCTGATCACAGTGCATTAATGCTGTTAAGCCAGTGTAAAAACTGCAGACAGATGCTTTAAATGAAGCCTCCACACCGTATTACACCTCATATTGATAACAGTGTGCTATACAGAAGGCAAATACAGAAAATGTCCTCTTTGTTGGAGCTTGTTTATCCCCGTTCTCTTTCCTTTTACAAAATAATGAAAGCGCATTCGTGTAGAAACAGCCGAGACGGAGGACATGATGCAAACCCATTGTGCTTCTTGCTGTGTGGCCACGGCAGGTGAGTGTTTGAAAGCCTCTGTCTGAATATGAGTCTGCTGGAGTACGAGAGCTGGGTCAGAGCACGCCGCCCTGCTTCGGGGGCTTCTCGCTCGCTCTGATGAGCCCTGATAGGAAGACTGGAGAAGAGATACTCAAATATGACAACAGGCGAGGCGGAGGGGAATTTCAGACAGAGAATATGAGAAGAGGAGGCTGAAGGTTTTCAATGTTGTTGAGATTTTTCCGACGCTGCACACAATTATGCTCGAGTCTGCTGCTACAGTAATCAGCACAGAATATTCCCCCGTTCAAAAGAGATCTGAAATTTTTGGATGATGATGAGCCGGGGATGATATGAGCCTCTTTCAGATGACGTAAGTGTTTTGCTCGTTAGAAACACTAGGGGGAGTGGGATACACACTCACAAGTCCAATCCTCACACACACAAACACACAGTGCCAATAATCCCGCCAACCAGGCTGCACACACACACTCATCATGTCCCAGCAGCAGAGCTAATACCAAGTCCAAGCTTACACATTCGATAACACAGGAGACAGTGTGGACTTCTCCAGATATCTTATCTATCTTAACTTCATCTTCCAACTGTGGTAGTGTTTTTTTCACCCAACAGTTTATTTAAATAGGGTTTGTGCAGCTTGGAAGAGAAAAAAAAAAAAGAATCGCGTCAGTTCAATTTTAGATGCATCGAGATCTCCAGCAGAGTACATCCAGCCAGGGAGGATGGAGGCAGGGGTAAAGATTGTGGAAATATTGACATTTACGAGAGCAAACAGAGCCCAGGTGAAGGCATTAGGACATATTTCCTTTCAGAGCCGTGTGTGGGTGTATGTGTGTGATCATGTTCACAAATGCATCGGTGCATGGTTGGGTCCGTCTGTCTGGCAGTATCGGCTCATATATTGCCCCTGGCCGAGTGAGTGTATCTGCCTGCATAGCGGGCTGACTGATGGTGAGTGGGTCTGGGTCACGGCACTCTGGCAGTCTGATGAATCTCCCTCTCTGTCGTACACTCTGCACAAGTACACTATAAATGATATAAATGTATGTACACTCTCCTGGACTTAACTGTTACATCTCAACCCACCATGTGCATCCATATTAGCTAATTCCTATAGAAACTGAGGGCTAACTATAGGCCTTCACCCATCTATCCATCCATTTATCAGTTGATTATTGCATCTACCATGAAAATGATCTCAGAAACCACTATTTAACTTTGATGAAATGTTAAGGATCGTCAAAACAATCAATCTTTTTTCACATACACACAGTCATTTTATCCAATATTAAAAAAAAGCTTGTAAACTTGCAAAAACAGCAGCAGTTTAAGTGTAAAAGCTCTTGATATCCACTGTACACTGCTCATTCAGTATGGAGGACTGACACTGCCAAAATCAAAAATAAATGTTATGTGAATAAATACATTAATGGCTCAATAAATTAATTAATTCGCCATTTAATGCACCAAAGATAATTGATAATAAATGTAGGCATTCAATTATAAAATGTGACATAAATGAATATTTTCCTTATATTCATTTACCTTTTTGTGTTATTTAATTTCCCATTTAATTTTTCCCAATTAAATAGGAAAGTACGGCCTTGAATGTTCGCCTACCTTCTCCAGGGTGCATAGATCGACTACATGTGATTTTGCTTCATTCTTCCATTGACTATATTCAAATGGCAGCCATAATCCTCAGGGTGGGAAGCTCAAATGTCATGTTGTTGTGTTCCAGGTTGCAAGTCGTGTAACTGTTATCATTTCAAAGCTTCTAGATCGATCAGAAATTCAAAAGACAATGGAAAGTTGAAATCTGGTGGGGCATCAGACCATATTTCAAAGCAAAACAACATATTTGATAACACGTTAGCTTAACGTTAACGTTATTGTTTGATAGTGTTACATGATACTATAGGAAAAACATAATTTAATTCTGAAATATCAACACACATCTTGGACACATTTATTTAAAGCTGGAAGTGAAATGCACTGGATGTAATCAAAGAGTACATTTTTGATATCAGGGGAAAATGGCTGCTGTGTGAATCTGGTCTATAGCTCAGCACCGACCAGCAGACAGACACAGTTAGCAGCTAGCTGGTGAACATAGTGGAGCGTTTAGCAGCTATGAATATAGCTGTGAGTATTGGATTTACATTTGTAAGGTTGACAAAAACTTGACTCCACATGAAAAATAGTGTTGCTCCATAACTGCTCAATGTTTGAATGGGGAACTGTTTGCTAACTGCCAACAATTTCACAAGGTGATGATATGTCAGTGTTGTGTTTACAGCTTGTTTCTGCTGCTGCCAAATGGCAAAAAAACAAAACAAAAAAAACATATAATATATACTCTCTGCAGCCATTGGTTTCCATTCATTTCCATGTATGAAAATCTATCAGATACTTGTTGGAGTCTTGTAATTCATCTTATATTTATTATTCCAAGTTTAATGCATTGAAATCTTGTTATAATAGTAATTTAACAAAAAAATGTTATGAATCAAAATTAATGGAAATCAATGGCTACCTGGAATAACTGGAAAACCATGCCTAAAATCTCAAACGCAGCATCAGCTGTGATGTTTATTTGCAGTAAATGGGCTAAAACACGTTAAATCACAGTTATGAGTCTTTTAAAGGAGGGATTTACTGCAAAAAATGACATTTTATGAGGTAAAATGTGTCATTTATTGAGCCCAAAAGTCTTGTTTTCTTATAAAGAAGAGACTAAATCTGCCAGTTCTTAACGATTATATCAACCTGTTTCAAACACAAATCAGTTTGTAAAAACAATTTTCCACAACAGGGCAGAAAAGGCTGCTTTAGACACAGATTTGTTCTAAAAAGCTGATTTGAACTGAAGACAGGTTGAAATTTGGCAAACTCATTGGGAGATTTTGAACATGTTTAAGAAAATGAGGCATTTGGGACCGAAGAAAAGAGTAAAAGCACTTGATAAGATGCAGTGTGGATCTCACTGCTCATTCACTAAATGGTCTGTTTGGTTTTTTCCTACGACTTGGGAGAATGATGTAACTGACTCCTGCATTGATCATCAGCTCACTCACACCATATGTTCATCATCAGTATCTCAGAAACGACTGATTTAATTTTGATTTTGACAAAACTTGAGGAAAATGATCTCGCTGCTTTATTCCAGCATTCAGAATTACCCTGATTGGCCCATTGGGGAACGACAATTACAGCTCAAAACAAGGTGCCATGTTTATTACTGATTGGCCCCGACAGGGTCTTCATCATTCGTGGGGGATGACACGCTCATTGCTGCTTTGTTGAAACCTTTTTTTGAAAGACAGCCCTCCCCAGGACTGCGAAGTCACTGTTTATTTGTTCTTCTAGCTGTCAAAAATGCTCCTCTGAGCCTTTTATAAAAGATTTGGGATTTTAGGCGTGTATCAAAGCAGAAATCACACTCATGTGTACTGACATGAGTGTGATTTCTTCTTTGATACCAAATATGCAGTTAAATACGCTGTTTTCCTGGTCACTGCTGGGAGTTCTTACAGAGTCTGCTAGGGTTGTTAGATTTTATTTCATGGCCAACCTCGGGGACCTCAGATATTTATTCTGCTTCAGGGAGAGAAGTCCATTGCTGACTCCTGACCAGACAGAGGAGGATATAGGCACAGGGAGTACAGGCAGGTTACTGTAGGTGTGAAGAAAACAAGGTGCTCCGCTGATGACTGTACCTTGGTCTTTGGCCAAATTCAAACTGAAAAGGAAAGAAGACTTCATGAAATTCGGCATCTGGTATTTTCCAGCTTCACTTCTCATTATTCAAACACATTTGAGGCTGAACATACCTTAAAGCACTAAGTTTGACATTTTTAGAAACGGAGAGATTTATACCAAATGTCATAACATCATTTTTCACATTCATTGGGTTTTATATTATGATTAAACTGTTTTTGTTTATTATTTTGTTGTAGTTATGCTTTCCTGCTTCTGATTTAATCTTGCCTTACCATATACATATGTCTGTTTTTGTTCAGTACTTTGTTTTTAAAGTGGTATATAAATGAAATAAACCTGAACTATCGAGTGAATATGAAGCTACAGAGAGCAGCTGGTTAGCGCAGCTTAGCATGAAGACAAGACTTCGTACCTAACATCTATATATGGAAGCAAATAAGCACCTTTCCCACATGTCAAACTATTCCTTTTATGTACACCTGCTCATTTTTCTCGTTCTCTGTTGTTTCTCTGCAGTGTGTTGGGTCCAGCGTTGACTTTCAGGCTCGGCCCCAACCCCAAAAATGTGTCCACGGCAGATCTGGTTCAAGTTGCGGGTAAGGCCAAGTTCATATTTTTTTTCTTCTATCGCCTCTATCACACAATAATCCTGTTGACAACCTTCATTGCGATTCATCTCATTTTCACTCGCCAGACCACTCCGTCACCGTCTGTGCTTCAGTAAATGAGAACACAGATTAGTCTCTCCAGATACAGTAGATAGACTGGTGTTCATCTTGTTCAGACAAACCCCTGTCCCAAAGAAGATTATCAACAGTGTGCAATGACAGATGACCATCAATTACTGAGATGATGAGTCTAGTGTGCACGCTCCTCCCGTTTACACACACACACACACTCACATGCAGTGTACAGGATACTTTATTTGGTCTTCTATTATGTCCAACAGCCTGACAGGTTGAAACAGGTCTGCACCAGCCAATCACTTAGAGTGTAACCTCCTCTGTGTGTGTGTATGTATGCACTTGTTTGATGTAGACTGATGGAGAGCTGTCACCAACAGAAAGGAGGGTTGTCAGTATGCACTGCCTCCGCTCCCCTGTTCATTGTCTGCACTCCGATCTGCCCGGCTGCTGGTGTGTGTGTGTGTGTGTGTGTGGGTGAGATGTGTGTTAGATGTGTGTGTCGATGTCCTTGCTTTGGTCGGAAATGACTTTGAGAAGCCCAGCAATACTCCCAACAGTCAATATCATCCAATATCACCCCACTGGAATCAACATGGTGGTGTTGTTATTGGCTGAAATGTGTTGCTGCTCCAGTTTTTCAGCGCGGCGACATTTTTTGGCACCAACTCGTTTCCTATCAGGGACGTGCTGGATGATGGCTGATGATACAGATTTACCGCAAGAAAGGCTGGGCCGCGGGTTGAGCTTTGGTTCAGTGGTTCAGAGTGTGAGGTTTTGTACGTGTGTGCTTGTTGGATTACAGTGTGTGTCTGTCGCCCCACTTTTGCAACGTTTGTTTAACAAAAATGATCAAATGAGCAAATATTACAGGCGCTGTAGGTTCACTTCTTCTCCTACTGTATCATATCATCCTGTATTTTCCATCCCTTTTCTACTCCTTCATCTCCTTTTTTTACCTCCTATCTTGTGTGACTGACTTTGATGAGGTGGCGTGTGGCGAGAGCTAATGACAGGCATGAGCACGGCTGAAATGTCAGACCAAATGTTAAGTCAACATGATCATCAGCCTGACCCATGTTGATGAATTATGAATACAGCCCACCTGAATAGTGATTTGTAGAAGGCGACCGAAGCCGATTATCAAACCACTTATGGTTCGGATGCATCGCCGTCGTCGTTCAATCCCAGCTGACTCTGAAATGTATTAAAAACGTAAAAAATGGCGCCTGGAGATAGCGGAGTGGTTAAATCCTCAGTCTTTGGAGCTACATGTGTGCCTCCACTGACCTTAGATCAAATCCCGCTTGGGCTTTATCTTCTGCACCCCCTCCTACCTTGCTCCAACCCTTTTATTTCCACCACAGTGTGAAGTGTAATTCCCACTGTCCTCCTGATATTAAAAACGCGTGTCAAATGTGATGTGAATGCAGAAACTCTCCTTTTCTAGCTATGTTACAACTCCAAATATGCATGCATGACATTGAATTCAGTACAACATGCATAGCAGTTTCAAAGTGGTTACCAGATTGTGCAGTAGCAGCATGGTTTAAGGAGTCTGAAAATCAAACTGACACCCACATGCAGTGGCCACCTGGGTAATCCTGGCTGACCATTGCCTCATGTGTGACTGTGCATAAATGACACGGCCTCTTAATGAACTCATCAAAACCCCTGCTGGATTCTGTGCTCAACCTGCTGCTGAGAGCCGGCACAGCAGGTTTTATAGCAGTCATTAAACTAGAAAACCTAAAAGTTTAGATTGCTGGAGAAGATTCATCATACATATGCTTCTTTATAGCTGATTAATAACCAAGTAAGTCGTAATTCAGCGAATGTATTTATAGCAGCTGTAGGAGTAGATGTCATGAAGCAACCCAGCATCTTAAAGATCAAATTTAGTCTGATTTGTTTTAAGATATAACCAAAATGACGACCTTTCGCTAACCTTAACCAAACTCCATCCAATTGATTAAATCAGAGACATTATAGAGGAGACAAACCACTCAAAGCATTTTGAATAGAAAAGCCCGTAACGCCAGAGATGGCGGTTGTGTGACACATATCCCACCCCTTCCCCCCAAAAACCAATCACGGACTTATTCGCAGCCGAACCGGAAAAGATATCAGCCAATCGCAGTGGCTTAAACCTAAAACAGACTGCACCAGCACGGTTTAAAAATGTTCAAGTGTTCAAATATCTTTTAGGGATGGGCATTTCAAGCCAAATTGTCCTGTTGACTGATTGTTTTAGCGCTGCTTAGGATGTTGTATATTTCTTGTTTGAGCTGCAACTAGCTATCCGTCACAAGTTCTGAGTTCAACTGTCTGTCTTGTTTTGTCCGACCAAGAGCCCAAAACCTGAAAAGATATCAGATTATTTGAAATCTGGAAAAGCAGCATATCTTCACATTTGAGAAGCTTGAGGCTGCAGATGTTTTTCATGTATGCTATCAAAAATGTACTGGATTTATTTCCCTGTTTGAAATCTACTTGTGATATTGTATTGCTGTAAATGTCTTTTGTCAGTTTTCAAATCTTATTGGACTGTATATGTACTTGCACATACTGTAGATTTTGATGCAACAGTATATATATTAAACCTTAACCGTTACCATGACTGTACTCTGCAGCGTCTGGAGGAGGTTAACATGCCTCTGCTACATTCTGCTGTCCATCTATCTGCCCATCACTTCTATTTGATGTGTTCAATAGACAAAGAATAGACAAAGAGACTCGGTTGAAAGGCATGGACAGTATAGAGGAGATTTGATAACTCATTGAAAAGCATCTTTTGGGCAGCAGGTTCTTAGCGGCTGTGTGGTGAAAGGCCTGCTGGGAGGTCTGACTGTATTAGTGGAGGTAGAGGCTCTTGTGTTCTGCTCAACTGGAAAACCGCAGGACAAAGACCCGCACTGCCTAATCCCTGCTCGGCTGCAAAACAAAAGAGAAAGCTGCTGCTTTATCAAAACTACAAGGCATTCTGTGTGTCCGTGTTTGTGTGCGCGTGTGCGGATGTGTGCATGTTTGTGTGTGTGATTTTTTTGTTTTTTTTCTCTCTCTCTCTCTCTCTTTTTTTTTGCAGCTGTGTTCATGCTGTGCCAAGAAAATGATTTATTCAATATTTGATGAAGTGGCAGCCAAGCTGTTAAAACCAATGTTGAAATGTGTTGTTTAGAACTCTCCTTTTTTGCCTTCTTGCTTGCGCTCAATCTCTCGACGTGATTTCTAAACATGTAAATCACCTTCAGTTGGGGGAAATTGGATCTGCCAGAGTTGCTTTTGCTCACTGTAAAGCAACATTTTGTAGCTGATGATGGATTTGATCCACTCCCTGTTTTGCCTCTTGCATGTTTGTGCACTTCACAGCGAGTAGGTGGATTCATGTGTAGGAAGGGTGTTTTTGCTTGTGAAGTGTCTATAATTATGTCCCGTCGGTATTTTTTTAATTGATGATATAGATACGTTTTAATCGATCATCCTCCAGATCGTGTTCCACCACTTTTATGATAATTACGCTTGATTTTCCAGCTTCCTAATGACACTTTTGGTTGTTATACCATGTAATTTAATTGCTCAGCAGGTTCTGTGAGTGTTTGATATGAAAATTGATACCTGGTGACTCGACTGTCTACCAACTGTGGTCAAGGATGACCAGGCCAAACGCCATGGTGAGCGAGTGTATATGTGTGTGTTAAGAGAGGGTAGTAGGTGGTGGGTGGGAGCTGGGTGAGGACACTCCTATTGTCTTGGCTGTCACGGCTGGGCGACCCCGGAGCCCCTCGGAGGCCCCAAAGGCCCCAGAGGCCAGGCTACAGCAATGAGTCCGCGGGCCCCCAGGCCGTGAGAACCCCGGCCCTGGTCAATGAGCGCTGGGAGCCTGGGGACCCTGGGAGCAACTGGCTGGGCCATCTGGACCAGAGAGCAGAGACCCTGACACACGGCTGTCACCCGAGGGAGACACGCAGAGATGTGGACGTAGACAATGTCTGCCCCCATGTTCCTGCCTCTGCTTCTGTCTATCTCCCTGTCTCACACGCACACGCACACACACACACACACACACACACACACACACACACACACGTAAGTGACAGCCGAAAAGAGATCTAAGGAGAGTGTGAAGGAAAAGGCTGGTGAGAAAATTCCTGTGTATTTTTTGGGGAAAGAAAGTAGGAAGGTTTCCATCTAAAGTTGCATGAAGTCGAACCAAATTTATAGAAAATCCTCAAAGCAAAATGTGAATTGATGTGCGTTTCCATCCACTACTGGAATATAAGGACTTGGGTGCATCAAGATTAACAGTCGGTGGCACAAATTTTCCAGTTGGGTTATGTTATCCAGCTAGCCATGGCCTCTCCTGTCTGCTTATACCACTTTGTGAGGCGATAGTCTGATACCGCCAGTAGTTTCAGCTGAGATGTAAAAGTGGCAAGTCCAATATTAAGTCCAAAAAGTCAGCTTAATTGCCTTATTATCATAAAAACACGCTTCATTCAAACTCGACAAACAAAAATAAAACTCACCAAAACAGTCTCGGTTTGTCTTTCCAAATCACTTCTGGTTCAGTCGAAATAAATACTCAAATCACAGAGTAAGAAGTCAAAATATTCCAGCTCTACACACCAGTTTTGTCCACATTTGATGCCTGATTCTCTCTCGCTTCTCTGCCCCTTCACGCCTCTCCTGTCCGGGCCTGCTGTATCATCTCGTCCCTGGAGTCATAGTCCTGATCGGAATAGGAACGCCGTAAATCGCCTCTGTACAATATCCCCTGTCTTCAAACAGGTATCTGTCAGTCTCAGAGACTGTGTTCAGTCCCAGTGTGATGTCCAGCAGTGTTCACTGGGAGGCTGGTTGACCGAGTCCTTATCCTAGATTGTAGTGCCAGCAGTGACTTGTCAGCTAATAGGGCCATTTAGCTTCACTAGCTACAACTATTTGCTATAGCCAAAGATGGCTACAGCAAAGGGGCTACCTTCAAATTCTGGCCATTTCTTACAAATTATACCTTTAAACCATTGCAGAAGAAAATGAAATGCATGATGGAAATATATATGTATTGTTTGAGGATGGTTCCCGTGATCTCCTCATAGCTCCACAAAAATCTGCTGCAATTTTTCATCTCCTCAGTGCAGCAGAAGCTTCAGCGGACATTTATGTCACATGCTTCATGTACATCATGACTTATTCACCAAGTCGGTTTCCGTTTCATCCATGCATAGACTTTTCAATGTCAGCCGAGCATAAAAACGTTTTCTTTTTAAAAATTTCCGGTGTTTCCACTCATGTTTTTTTCATCCTCAAATTGAGAATTTGCATAAAAACAGATGGCTGGAATCGCACTTAATGAGAAGTTTGCCTGAGAGCCAAGAGGAGAGACTTTTGTGGGCAGATGTGAAGAGTACTCCGCCCACACTGTGTCTATCGTTTTGTTCTAAAAACATAAGAGAGCCGGCCTAAATATAACTGGGTTCCTCTTCTATCTTACTCCATTTGTCTCTGTCTGTCTGCCTGAGTCTGTCTCTCTGTCTGTCTGCTCTCTCTTCTCTGTGGGAAGGCCTGGTACTCTCTCTGATCTGCTTGCAGCCACACACAAACACACACTCCCTCTCTCTCTCAGACACACACACCCATGCAGACAACTCTAAAGTGAAAACACGGTAGCTGTGGCTGCATAATGGTGCTAGCTACCATTTGAGTGGTGAGTGATAGTCTTTTCCAGCTGAGCAGATTAGCATAGATCTCCCACGCAGACAGAGTTGACCTTCACTCTGGCAAACACTTGTCAAAATGCCAACGATAATTACCTGCTCTCTTCGCAAACAGCACAATGGTTTATCCACCTGCATCTCAGGCGTGGAGGACGTATCTGTTGTGCTATGGCCGCCTGTTTTCGGACATATACTGTTTGTAAAGCTAATATAAGCCGCTGGGATTCCTATGTGACACAGGTTTTTCGTCTTGATATTGTAATATTTACCATTCGGAAGTCAGCAAGCCGCCAGAGGCTGAAGAAATAAGTGTGAATTAAATTTTCTGGATGTTGCCACCGCTTTCAATATGCTCATGTCCGGACACAGCGTTCACACGGCTGAAATGAAATTAGTTTTGTCAGCGTTGGTTGAGACGATCAGGAAACATGTCAAGAAAACCTGTTTTCGGAGCTCTGTGTCGGATGCCTGATCGTCTGTGTGTTCGTGCCTTAACATCTGTATCAATGAGCGTAGAGGTCAGAAAACAACCCGACTCCTCTCCCTCTCTTCTTTCCACCCTCTTCCTCCTTCTTTTTCCCCCCTTCTCTCTCCCTGGGCACTCTCCTCCTCATCACTGACTGCCCTCTCTGGTTGAGTGCTCGAATGTGCTCAGTTCGGTGATCAAAGTCTTCCCCAGTCTCTTCTCCTCCGTCGCCCCTGGCTCTGTGCGTGTGTGTGAGAAAGTGTGAGAAAGTGTGTGTGTGTCATCCAGCTACAAGCCCAGCTCTCAGTCGTCTAAACCGTCAGTCTCACTATCTTCTTTCAGTCTCTGTAGTACCCTGCCAGGCTCCCTTGCATCATCTTCCCGTCTGCTAGAGGGCACACACACACACACACACACACACACACACACACACTCACACACACACACACAAGCGATGATTCTTATTCGATATGACACATCTCACTTTTTTGTCTTCCTTAACATTTATGCATTGTTGATCTCAGAAACCTTCCGCTGTCTGTTGCAATAGGTAAACTGCAATTTATTCACTCCACACATGCATGCATTTGTGTGTGTGTGTGTGTGTGTGTGTGTTTGATTGCTGCAGGATGCTAGATAACCAGAGTTGTGTGACTCACAGTAAACCGCTAAACGTTTTGCCTTGTTTTGGTGGAAACTTTTTGTCTCCACCCGGGTGTCAGATGTCTTTTTAATTCCAAGGTCATCCAAATTCTTTATCCTGTGTTATTTTTGTTTTTTTTTCTCTTCTTGTGCCTCCAGGATGAGAAAATATCTCAAATTGTCAAAGGCAGCCATTAAAAATGTTCGAACAGGGCGTTCTGGCTCCTGGAAATCAGTCTGAAACATCCATTTTCTAGTGAGCTTTCATCAGCGACTGTGGAAACGTTTGCTATTGTGTTGAGGAGGCAAGAATGTTCCGCCCAATGAATTGGGCTGTGTCTTACACTCCCCTTTATCCTGTTTATCCTGTTTATCCTTCTCAGTCGTGCTCTTTTCCGTTCTCCATGCTCTCCTGCACTTAGTTATTCCTCTCTCCTTTCCTTCAGTATTATCCCTGCACCTCGGTGTAGGGTCAGGGCTGCACTGCTCCTGTAAACATATTTACTGTGTCAACACTGCTGTTGCGAAGCAGCTGAAGACAGTAACAGGTGCCTGTCAACAGCCGGCCAGATCTCTAGTGCATTAAAGGATCTTTGCTGTAGACGAGGATTAGTGTCGCCTGGCATTGTTTGTTTGCTAATTCCATCTCCAAGGTATTTGTGGAAAATAGGCATGAATAATTGAAAGCGATTTCTAGTGGACGAAACGAAGCTATCAGCGAATGGAGGGGAGATTAATGAGTAGGGGGTGAAACGCAACGCAAATTGGAACAACGGAGCAACCTTTCTCAGACACCCGGAGAGACCCCGAGTTCGTAAACAAAAATTGAATATGCATTGTTTCTTTGGAGGAAAGACAAAAAGCACTGAAATGAAAAAGACATGGATTAAGAAAGGAATGCGGCAATATGTTTAAATGTGAAGTGTGTCAAAGCATCATGTTGTGGTATTATGGTCCTTTCTCAATTTATCAATACTGAGCATTTTTCAGATTGAATCAACAGATTGTTTTGATAAAAATCCAACTTTCCGAAAATGTTATGAATACATTTGTACTGACGTCTAAACCCATAAGTAACACTTTGCATCTGTAAGTGTTTGTGCTTCTTCTTGAAGGGGAATGACTGAAGATTTTGATTTTACTTTGAGCTTTTCAACAACTGTGGCACCATCACAACATTATCAGTCCATATACACCTGTGCAGACCACACAATCACTGGATAAGGGCTATTTTTTCTGCCACCATAGTAATAAAAATGTAATTTTGTGCTTTTTCCTCTTATCCATTTGGGCAATTCTTTAAATCCAGACTGAAGACTATTTTTTTTTTTTATTATCTGCTATTAGTTTTCAATTCAGAAGCAAAATCTCCATCTCAACAGGCAACAGCAACAGCCTCGGAGCTAGCTGATGGCAAGTAACCTCAACCCGTAGCATGGTTGCTAACGAGCCTGAACAAGCTAGCAGCTGTTATCTTTTCTTTTTCAGGGAATTTAGCTATTTTAATGCCACGACTCGCCTCCCCATGTGCAAAACAAGTCCCCCCAAACAGCATTTGCAGGAGCACTGTTGCTGCAACCTTGATTTAGCACCGCCCAAGATGATTGGTTTAAAGAAATACAAACAAGCCAGATAATTTTTCCCCTATACCAGACATTGGTGCAGTCAGACTGTGGAGATGGGGCTGGCTATTTAGCCTTAAGCACCACTGTGGCTAAGTACAGCCACACAGAGCTGCCGGCATATGATTTTCTTTGATTGTTGCGTCAATACGATGAAGTCTCTTGATTTGTCAGGTATCAGGCATTTATATGACTGGAGTGGTCCTATTTCTCAGTTGATTTTCACAAAAATGTACGATGCCACACAAACTAAAAATTGCATTACATAAATTACATACACTGTGTTGTATTCATATGAAAACATTAACACAAGCATTATGTTTCTCCACTTTTTCTCTAGATATTGCCTTTTTTGGAAGACAATATTCGACCCAGGAGTTTCTCTGAAGATTTGCAGTCACACTGAGTGTACATAAAAACTAATGAATATGTTATCTGTTTATTTGTTCGGTACAAAAAGCTCCAGTTTCATTGTATGACTCCATATTTTGATAATTGATCATCTCTGGAATTGAGCCAGAGTGTTGATGGCGCGATTTTTATCTGACCGAGGACTTTTACCATGATCTAATTTCCAGCTGAGCTGCGCAGGGCGGCTGGCAACAACACATTTTCTCACACATGGTGGTGAACTTAATAACACGATGGCTCACTAGCTTTGTGTTTTATGAACTGACAAAACGGCACATTTTGCCACAACGTCGTAATGATGATTGGCTGCCTCTGAGACAGTCACACATCAGAGTCTATCTCTGTGTATCTAAACTGAACATGCTGAAATAAAATGACAGATTTATTCATATTTCTGTCAACAAAGACCAGGAAATTTAGAGTTTTTTACTTTCAAAATATTTCCCCGAGCCGAGTGTCTGCAGCCACCTTTGACATCTGTATGTTTTGGCACGAGCTGTGTGACCACAGAGAGGGTGAATACTTGTTTAAGTGCAGAGTTCAGCAGAAAATCCAACCTCCTGTTTGGTTCTGCCACCACCAGTACTCGCTTATCCCCCTCTCCCTCCACCCCTTATCTCTATATTCCCCCCATCCCTTCATCCTCTATGCCTGTACCCACAGTGAACGCTACTCCAAGCGAGAGGCCGTGTGCTGATGGCCCTCATGTCGAGAACAGCAGGTACTTGTGCATCATGTTTGTTGAATGCACAGTGGTTTGTGCACTCAATGGGTGCTACTTTATGAGGCAGCAGATACAAACAGCTATGTAAATGAGCTTCTTCCCATTTCCTGCTATGAGTCATAATTCAATAAAAGAAAACTTTCCCATTAAAATACTGAAAATCTGTGAGCGTTTCTGCCTGATAGAGAAGTTTAGTTGTCGGCTTTATGCTCCTGTTTATCTCAGAATTACATCTTTTTTTCCAAAGTAGTAACAAGCAACTAGAGCATATTACTTTTTGCTGCTCCACATTATTATTTCTTACCTCACAAACTTTTCAAAACTGAACGTCTGTTTCATGAAATAAGACAAAGTAAGTAGAATGAGGAGGTTTGTTCCTTGATTTAATGAATTTCTTGAAACTGATGCAGTTTTCTCGCCCCTGAAGCAGAAATTTGCTTTGCAATAATATCTTAGACAGGTGCGACATTATATCTTACTCTTAAAGATGTCTCCTCTATCTACTGTGGCATGGGTTATACCTTCTTTGTAACAAACGCGACTGCTAAATAAAAAAATATGTAAAAATATAAGCTTGTCTCACCATTAAAGGATAGATTAGTATTATTACTAGCATTATTAGTCGTTATCTACTCACCCCCATGTCGATGGAAAGTCAGGTGAAGTTTCATTGTCCACAAAAAAATTCTGGATCGTCACAGAAAAACAGTGTTGTAGCATCTACTAAAGAACTGAAGAAGACTTGTTTTAAATCGTAAAAACAACCTTGAAAAACATTAAATGGTTTGGCGTAATCCAAGTCTCCAGAAGCAACAAGATCCCAAATTGATTTCAAGATGTCATTTACACCCTCGACACGCGGTCGAACTCGTGCACCCACTTCAGACGAGGTGTGCGCTAACACTTTTAGCTGAGCAGCTACAGTAAAGATTTCAGCTAAAAAAGTGGTGTATCATTTTGAGATGTTAGGGCTTCCAGAGATTTTGTTTTCACCGGACAAGCTGTATGTAGCCAGAAACGCTGTTCTGCTGTGAAACTCCAGAAATGTTTTGTGGACTACGAAACTTCACCTGACTTTTCATCAGCATGAGGGTGAATTTTAATTTTTGGGTGAACATTAAGAACACTGGAGATGTACTGTAGTCATTTTGTTTGACCGGACAGAAACATTTTGCTGTCTTTATTATCAATTAATTGGCTGATTGTTCTCTCAACTAATCTATTCATTTCTTCTTAATTAGTAAAAAAAAATACAATCCTAATCTCCTAAAGATGAAGGTAATTTAATGTTTTAACTCTAGAACAAGAGATTTAACTTGTTATTAGATAATACAAAGAGAAGCAGCAAACCCTGAGAAGCTGGAGTAAGGAAATCTAACTTTTTGTTTTGCTTAAAAGAGAAACTCAGAAGATGAGTTGATTATCACAATACTTCAGATTATTTTCTAAAAATCTGTCTGACTTAAACTAGTTTGGACCCTCTCAGTCTTCTCTAAACCAGCTGTGAAACATTCAAAACTGAATCAAGAGTGACTCCACAGCTGCAAAAACTCTCTATATTAATGTTGGGGATATATACGGAGGAGATATATATTGTTTTTGTTGAATGTGGCTGTTAATGGACTAACAGAACTGCATCAAAGAGGTGGCAGATGACACTTAAAGTGCTTGAAGCCACAGAGGGTTGTTACAGTACAAAAAACAAAGAGATATAGCCATACATTTGTAGCCTCTCCAGGTGTGTGTGTGTGTGTGTGTGTGTTAATGTTTCTACAGTATCTCCCTGTCGGAGCTCATGAGCATGTGTTTGTATGTGTGTGTGTGTGTGTGTGTTTTTTCTCTTAATGGTACATCCGCACTAAATTGGCCCCTGAATGCGGCTCGCTCTGTCAGTGGTTTTGTGAGCTACAAGTGTAGAAAAACAAAGAGAGCCACGGAGCTTCAAAGCGAGTAGGTGACATTTCGGGCTTTCCATCTTCAAAGCACTATTTGCTTTTGTAGTTCCTCTTTGAGAATAATTATATTTTTTTTTTCTAAGGGATTACAGCTGTCTGAAAACATACTGTAGAGTCTGAGGGCCACTTCCTAACATTTGCACAATGAGGCGTCTGTTTTTTTATGAAACATATTTACTCCACTATTATTTACAATTATGTATCACTTAACGCAACTTTTTAACACAGCGTATTGTACGCTATATGACGGTGTTTCTCCTTATTGGCGGTGAATTGATCGTTGACCCGACGGAGCCACCCGGTGAGTGTCTCCAGATGGGGGAAGACGTGAAATTCACCCTGTCCCCTCATTTTCATTCACCTCTCTTCCTCTTGTCTCTTTCTTCCATCCTCCTCATCCAAGTGCCTCTCTATAATTCATGTCCAGGTGCAGCACCAGCTTTCTTTGGCGCGGGGCTTGAAAGGGAAAAAAAAAAAAGACAGATGTTCAATTTTCACTTCCTTTGTGCATCTCTCTATATCTGTTTGTGTGCTCGTGGACCACTCTTGCCCCCTTTTACCTGTAATACAGATTGCGGTGCCGCCGTAGTTCAGCACAAGTAGTAATTAAGCCGCGACTAACCGCTGTTTCCTCTTCATGTGGACTTAGATGTTATGGTTTGCTTGTTGTCGCCTCTAACTTAAACATGAAACGGTCCATAACTGACTTAAAAAAATAGTAAATACCGTCCAATCCTGCTGTCTTTTTTCTCATGAAGTTGGCTGAAATGAGCTCAAACGGCCGCCGTGCGAAGCGTGAACGTCGCCAAGACATGCCCCCGGCACAGCTGTATTTACACGCAGCTTCTGTGCATCTTGTCATACAAAACGCATGAACCCCCCACTGACTGCAAAGCTGCTGGAGTGCCTGAACTCTGCAGGTGGATATCTATAATGCAAAGTGACATGTACAGCATAATGCACAGCTGTGGCCTGGAGAGATCCTGGGCTGAGATGTATAAAGTGTTTCATAGCTGTCTTTACATTTTTGAGGTGAGATATGCTGAATGTTTGTTTATCATAAATAAGGGCTGGGTGATGTACTTATATTGTGTTGTTAACGTGACATGAGCCTAGAGATGTTGGATATCATTATATATTGTGATGTGTGATAAGTGTTGTCTTTTCCAGGTTTTAAAGGCTGCATTACTGTTTTTCTTTCTGAACCAGACCCACTTTATGAAAAAGTACCAATAGTCATCCCTACAATATTGTTGTAGAATAGATATCGAGGTATTTGGTAAAAAAATATCTTGATTTCATTTTGTTGCCGAGTCCTAACGTATATATTTATATTTTGAAATCTTGTATTGCGATAGATATCAAGGTATCATTTTAAAGCCATATCTCACAGTCCTATCATAAATGTATATTTTTTCTCCCCCAGTTGTTAAAGTTTAGTGAAACTGAAAAACTACTTGTGTGTGTGTCTTCAGAAAGATAGAGAGCAGACTGTACAGTATCAGTCTGCTCTCTATCTTTCTGAAGACACACACAACATACAAAAGATGCTGCTGTAGACTTCAGAGTAAATGTCGCTATGTGGCCAACTCAGCCACAAAATGAGCATGAGTTAACTGGAGTTGTGTAAATGGAGGCGATGGTTGTTGTATCAGCAAGTTCAGTTCTAAAAAACTTCTTATCGAGACATTAATGATGTCATTTAAATTCTTATTATTTGAAAATGTCAGCTAGTAATTCAGCTAATGACGCTGGTGTTCATTATCCCTTCATACAGAGGTTTTAAATGCTTCAGTCGCACCGCAGTTGTTCGCAAATATCTGCCCAATAAATTATTGGCCTGATATTAGGAAATGTATATTAACAGCTATATAAAGGTATCAGTAAAGTTCCTGCAGATAAATTAAGCTGATTAAAAGAAGCCAAATTGCTTTCATGGACTTCAGACAGATTTCTGGCTGTAAATGGTAACTTGTATAAAGTTGAGGTTAGGGAAAGATTGCAGTAATGGCAAGTAAACTCAGGGTTATCTTTCCGATTTGGCCTCACTACATAAAATAATTATATTTCAATGTGATCTTGTACAGGATTTTCCACTATAATTTTACTGTTCACATGTTTTTTTCCCATTGTACAAGTGAGATGAGTGAACACGCCTCGAGGAGTTCACAGCACCTTTAAAAAGAAATCATTAGCAGCGGCTGCGGTGTAGGTTTTCACACCTCTACACATTTTGTTTTGGGGGACCAGGCACAAATACCGTGTTTATATTTTGCTGCAAATGTTATGACAACTTTCACTGTGCTAAATGGATTGAACGTGTTATTTTTCAGGGGCACCATGTCCACAAAGACATGTTTTTTTTCTTTTTTTACATAATGAGGAAACCTTCAGCAAAACCTTGAATTTAAGATTCACCTCGTTGTCAATTCAAATCTTAAGAAACAGGGAAAAATCATTCAATCGCTCTGGATGTACGAGCCATGCTGCGATTTTGTCTATGTGCATGTATCTTTATGTTCGTACTGTACAAGCGTGTCTGTGTGTGTCTTTGAGTACCACGGGGATGCATTTCAAAATAGGTCGTCGCTAATCCCCCTTAAAAATGAACATTCCCCCTCCACGCACCCATCTGAAAGAGAGAGAAAGTGTAGATGGAAGAAGAAAAAGAAAAGACAATGAATTATGGATAAGTTTTAAGAAGGATATTGCTCCCTGGCCTCCTCACTGTTTTTCATTTCTTTCCTCCTCCCTGTCCTCCCCGTCTCTCTTTCTCTGTGTCCTCTGCCTCCTCTTAAATCGATATGGGCTGACTGTCATGGGTCAGTGGCCTGTATGCATCAGGCTGGACTGCAACAGAGGAGCGCTGTGTCTCCCAGGGCTCTCTGTAGAGGTGATAACTCCTTCTTATCTCAAACCTCTCTTTAAGGGACACCAGCTTTCAATTTAACTCCAATATCCACCTCAGATTGACTTGGGATGACACAAAGGAAAGGAATATATATATATATATATATATATGATCACCGTTTATCTTGGAAGAAAGTGAGCATTCCTAAATACCTGCAGCTATATCTTTGCATAGACTGAGAGGATGAAAGTACATTAGGCTTGAAGATACCGTGGATTATTTTGGATAAAGTCTTCAATAAAAAGATGTATTTTTAATGACCGTTTGCCAAACCCTGCCCCGCTTATGTTGCTGTTCATAGTGAATGCCTGTCAAGCTTTTTGTTCTTGCAGACAAGCGTTACATAATACAGTTTACAAAAATAATGGCGGTCATTTCAATGGTGTCCTTGGTATGAGACAGAGGTAGACAAAAGCAGGCTTCTCATTCTTGATTGCGTCAGTTGAAATAACTGTCACTAGCAGGTTTTGTCAGCTGTAGCTACCTAAGTAGTTGAGCTAATGTTGGTTGAAAACGCTGCCTACAGCTGACTTTTTAAGGACTGAGTTTGACAGGGGGATCTTGAGAGCATATGGACTGAAATGCTCCTTGGCCTTGGAAATAACGCTCAGTTACTAGCCTACTGTGGGTACTAAGCTAGTTAGCTGGACATTCAAACATTTGAGCTTATGTTGCAGACAAACAATTAATCCCTTCTTTACTCTTTTTACTCTTTTTGTTATTTGGAGAGGATTGAAAACATCATCCACTGCCAAAGCTAACTGTCGCAAGCAGAGTTTTTTTTAATATAGCTACTTAACTGATTAAACTGATGTTAGATCATAAGTCGGTTCAAAGTGCTGCCCCCAGTTCACTTGTTTTATAATGTGAATCCTAGACAAAGGTTCTCAAATATACACTGTTTTAGCTATAACAATCAAGTGTGACTTGCCTAAGAGGAGAAATAACATGAGCTTAAACTCCAATATAAGCATATGTACTGACTTCTAAGCAGTAAAGACATACTAGACATTAGATGTGCTAACTGTGAGAGGGCTTTTTTAGAATAATATGTAAGTGCACAAAATGTAAAATGAAATTGGCTTCAGAAGTAACGTTCAGTTACAACTGTAGGTACTAAGCTCGTTAACCAGACATGCTAACGTTCGCTGCCTTTGTTAGAACAAACAAACAAAAATGTTGAATCCATTCCTCACACTTTTGTTCTTGTATCTTTGCTTTTGAAGAGGATTTAAAAAAAGAATCCACCATCCAAGCTCATTATATACCGTGTATTGCTTTTACTTCAGCTCCATGCGCACGGCGTCAACATGCAGAAAAATCCTCAGCTTGACAAAAATATGAACAATTGTATTCTTATTTCAAATCAGACCACAGTTTGTGTGCATCACAGCGGTGTGTGTGTCTAGCCACAGGCATCCTCACACTCCAAGTCCAATTACCTGTGTTAAGGCCACATCTGAGACGGGGGATTACAGCATATTATTCTAGCACAAACAACAGTCTCTCTGCCCACCAACCTGCAGGCAGCCAGACACAGGCAGCCGAGAAAGGTGTGAGAGGTGTTACATTAGCACCTGGATGTGTGAACAGCAGACTAGTGACCTTTTACCGGTGACTGATACACTACCTGGAAAACTTGTTCGCCTTCAGTGGCTTCCTCCTCTGTCCTCAACTCTTTTCGATATCTTTCCGCCCATACCGCTCACTCTTTGTCTGATGTTCTGGCTTTTTTTCTTATTTATTTAAATCGAGCTTTTATTTCATCCTTCATTCTCACTGCTGTATCTATTGAAGCACTCTCCACAGAACCATAGCCTGTCTCAATTTTTCTCTCATTTTTTGACAGTTGATACTTTTTACCAGAGGATGTTAGTCAAGATGTCACCTCTTTCTCTTGACTTGTTGTCACCACTTGAAATCTTCTTTGAAAGTGACTGTGATGCAAAATACTCTATTAAACCTCCTCAAGGCGCCTCCTGTTCCCCAGAAAGGCCCTGAAAATACATCCCCCGCACAGAGGCAGCTTCACTAAGAGCAATCTGTCACAATTCGCAAGCCATAATTTCATATCCTTATTGGATTTTTGTCTTGCCTTCTTCCTTGTAACATGTAGCAGCCAGCATGCCTGTACAAATCGTTGTGCCTGAACATCCGTGAGACACACAACTCTCTTCAAGTCACCTGCCAGGGGCTCTAATTAGACTGATAAGCAGTGCAACTGGAATCAGCTCTTCCTGGTAATCAGCCCCACGGAGCCCAGACAGACGGCTAAATGAGGAGGAGATGAGCCATGCAGCCCAACAGGTGTCCTTAAAAAGACAGGGAGGTGTGCTTATCCAGTCTTGTCTTTCTCCTCTCTAACTACTTGACTTCAATCTCAGGAGAGTTTGAAACATATAGAGAGGGTTCTGCAGTTTTTTAGGAAATTAACGCTGAAGAAACCAGTACGTCGGCACTTCTGTGGTGTATAGATTTAATCATCACGCTGTGACTCTGAATCGCTGCCTCACTTTTAAAAGGAATTGTTTGAGAAACTCTGCAGCGAGATGATTGATTCAGAGTGGGTAGGCTCGTACAATGGCAAACACACAAGTCAAACTGTGTATTTTGATTTTTCCAACTGCATCCTGAATACATTTCTCGCTTTTCTCTTTGCAGTCGCAGCTGCTCGGCTTTAGACGTATAATAATGATTATCACATTTTGTCCTGAAGCGAAGTAGTAATAAAAAAAAAAAAGAGCACAGTGACACATCAGGCAGACTGAATACAAAATGATATCAGAACTAATAAAATCTCAGAAGGGAAATGTCATATTTGTCATTTTGACACCTGCGCAAGACTGTTGTGTTACACTTTCATTTTACACCCACCACTCCCAGCTGTACACAGCAAAGCAAAAATGGCGAGATTAACACTGCGATCTGAGGAGCAGCCAGGGCGGTTCACAGAGAAGGAGAGACAGGGAACGTAGCTCGAGGTTACTTTATCCACTCTCCGAGGAAAGATGTGCTCTGTGCTAACATCTGTAGACATGGTTAGAGGGATTGACTTAAAGGCCGCTGACAGAAAATGCATACACTCTGACATTAACCTCCTCCAGCTGAAAGTGTTTGAGTACCTCGGTGACAAAAAGATTCACGTAAATGTAATCTAGACGCTCGGATGGTGCATTAGCTGCAAGTTGGTGGTGGAAATTGTTTGAAAAGGGACAAAAGAGAAGCTTTGTTTTCAAAGCATCTTTCAGGTGTTTTTTTATACTGCTGTTTTGATTAATTTATACCACATTAGCCGCTCAGCACGCTGTAGGTCTGATTTAGGATCCATTTTGGATTGTGTTAGAAAATGGTGGCATCTTTTACTGTCTATCCAATTAGAGTACAGGCCTTTATCTTGAAACAAACGGAAACATATCCTTAAACCAGCTCGTCAGATGTGAAGATTTGCTGCTTATCTTTGTCTTACATGGTAGTAAACTGAATATCTTTTGGTTTTGGTATGAAAGTCGGACAAAACAGGCAGCTGAGAGACATCAACTTCAAATTTGTAATGGCATTTATCACTAGTTTTGTCATTTGAGAAAATGACTGGCAGATTAATAGACAATGAAAGCATTATTGTTATTATTATTACCCCTAAAGGAAAGAAAACAGAAGGGTTTTTTTAGACCCTGACTAGTTGGCGCAGATGTTGATATTGGGAGTAAAAAATTCCGATATGGATTGGCCAATAAACAAACATTTTCTGCAATGATCCCTCAAATCTGATTATCAAGCACATGTGACAAAGATATGTAACAAACGCAGGATATTTTAAGGTATAACAATACACTTTATTGTCTAAAATGACACCTGTGCACTGAAACGTCACTTGTATTTTGATAACTATACATTGCTACAAGCATATTTTTCTACATTAAAAAATAAGGTTTTATGTCGGCGCATATCAGATATATGATATAATCGTTGGTTGTGTTTGTGGTTCACAACTGAAAATGGTTGTTGAGCAGCTGTGAAGCCCATCGCAGTAACATCAGCTTTATTGAATAAAGCTAAAACCCTGTTTGGTTAAATAGCTGGAGATCGTGTTATGGTGGATTCACTACGGTAACCATTTAATGTGTCATGGTGGTACTGTAATTGTCTTCGGGCACAAGCTCAAATCTGTGTCCTTGCTTGGACAAACACACTGCATGTGTAGATATTCTCTGTTATCTATAGATTGTTTGATGATAGATCGTGTTTTCTGATCAAATCCACTTGATTACCGTCAGAGACCAGCCTACCACCCCCACCCCAGCTTACTCCTCCCCTGTCTCTCATCCTCTCCCTCATCTTCCCGACTTGAGTGATGGCGTTTGTGATTCCTAATGACAGTCGGAACAAATCTACGGTAATGAGGTCACATTGGGTTCGTTTTTTCCTTTCTCTCAAATCACCCTTCACAGCTCCGCACAGTCAACCTGTTCCTGAGACTCAGACGGGGTCCTGTATCCCAGCTCCAGTGAACCAGCAGGAAACAGATCAATTCCTTCCTCGAGAGGACCTCCTTGCAGCCAAAATGGACACCCTGTCCTTTTGAGCATGTGTGTTTTTTCCAATATCCAAGACTTTATTATCTTTTGACTCACTGGAGCTCATATCCTGGCCTCATGTTAATGCCACCTGCTATGTTTCCAAACTCAGCCTTATGACATCCTTAGCATATTTATTGATTTATTTAGCTTTTTCTTCTGTGTGTATTTGCAGACCTCTTTAGCAGTCTCATCTATGATAATGCATTTATCTATAACAGAAGAGGTATGTTGTGTGTGTGTGCATGCTTGCATGAGCACTCACATCCACATAATGATGTGTGTTTCTCCTGGCTTGAGCAGGATGTCTGCACCAACACATCATTACGATTCGTTCGAGCCATTAGCTTGTGGAGAGCGAATTGTGGATGAAAAGCACAACCAGGCGTATGCAGCCATATGTGTGTGTGTGTGTGTGTGTGTGTGTGTGTGTGTGTGTGTGTGTCTTTGAATATGTACAGTATGTGTACTTGTGGGTGTGCAGTGTGCCCCCCTGTGCGTCAGTGTGCATACTCGGTATGTGTGTGCTCAGTGATGTGGTTAGTAATGTGGAGACCTGCAGGAGACGGTCCGTGGAGAGAGCCTGCAGGATAATTGCTGCCACAGTGACAGGTAGGGCTGCCTCTGTCAGAGTTCCCTCAGTGGGGAAGCAGTGTGAGTGTGTGTGCAGCTCTGTGTGTCAGCTTCACCATTTCCTCCTCCTGTAAGCTTTTCCCCAGTAGGCTTCCTTCAGACGGTGGCAGACTTCCAGATGTTTTCATCTTGTATCACACACACACATATATCCAGGGACAGAAATGAAGCATCTTTTACAGACATTTTTAAATTGTTTGGATATACATTTTTACCTGAGGAAAGACCTCTGTGTAATGTTTTTCATCATATCTTCATGTATCATGTACTGTAGCATCCCTCACTGAGGACATTTCATTTACAAAGTGGACTCGGCTTGGAAGGCTTGTGTTATTGGAAAAGGTAATTTAAAGACCCAGCAGCTTGGGATGTAAATCACCAGTTTCAAGATTCGATATTATATTAATTCTGCAATATTTGATGATATCACTGCCTGTCTGCTACGATACTATTTTGATTCAGTTCGATCGTTAATCATTAAAAGAGACAAATAATGCTCATTTTCAGGTTCATAACTTTTTTGGGTTACTACTAGAATAGGTTTACATGTTTAAGTGCTCAAAATAAAAAACATCCGCTTTCTCATACTGTCCAGTGCTGCAGCTCTGTATACCCCCTCTGTCTTTGAGCTCCTGTCTCTTTAAGGCCCTTCCTCCCAAATACCCAGTCTGCTCTGATTGGTCAGCTCACACACGCCTGAGCCAGCACCACTAACAACAACAGAGCAGCTGTCCTATATAAATTCTTATGTGCCAAAAAAACCACTAGGCATAAATTATGCAAATGTGTGACATGATGACATAGTGTGATGTCACAGAATCAAAGGCGCGACTACTGACGAGGTGTTTCAGGAGCAGTTTTTTCTGTGGGAGAGAGGAGCTTCTGTTGGTGCTGACTTTGACCTTTTTAACTTTCAAGATCTTTTACATTCAAAAGAACCTATATAACACACTGAAGGGAAGGAAAAAACAAAAAAAGCATAATAGGTCTCTTTCAAATCGATCCGGATCCATGGATCATTTATAGACACCATACTAGCAGCATGGCTCTGCAGCATGCTGGACTGTTGATGACCATGATTTGTTTCAGATGTGCATACATCAATCTTCAAACCTATCCGCTCTTTTTGAGTGATTGTCACATGTAATTCACATCACACATGTCACACATCTGCAGATTGTCATCTCTGAAAGGGAGCGTAAGCGATGTAAACGTGTCCCGGTGAGAATGCGGAGCGACATCCGTGGGGTTTCTCCCACATCTGGAGATGCCTGCCATCCAAGTCATTTGCCGGTGCTGCTTCTGTTCCCCCGATCTCCTGCAGTCCGTGAAGAATTGGTGTCAGCACCTATCAAAGGCAAAATGCCTATTCTACACAGAGTGTCAGAGCAGCCACAATCTATTAATCAACCAGGCGGCAAAGAAACAGATATTATGTGTGTGTGTGTGTGTCTGTCTGTTCGTGTGTGTGAGCTTTTGTTTGTGTGTGTCTGCACATGTGCAGCACAGCCTCATCCAGGTGTATTGTTCAGCCATCTTTGAAAGGGGCCTCTAATAAGGGAGGATGCAATTATAAATGTGTCATGTGGGTTCTGTTTGAAAGAGGAAGGGGCCTGTAATGTGTTGGAAACCAAAGGCCGCGGCAGGGTCTGAAGCAGACACAAGGCGCGTGCTGATTGCACGACTACAGCCATTACAGGAGCTGAAACCAGGCAGCATCTCCTCTCCTCTACTTCTACTGTCTTGTCTTTTGATATCGTCTATAATGAGTCAACCAGAAAACAGGTTCTGGCATCTTAAAGGAAACATTCTGCTTTAGTGAAAAGAGAATTCAGAGTTCATTGTATTCAGTTAGAAATAGAAGGTTTTTTTTGGTGTGTTGATTTAGGCTGAATAACAGCAGTTGGTTTGTTTGGGAGCTCTGTTGGCTTATCCACAGGAAACGATCGATCAGGGTGAATAAACAGTGAGCCAGCCAGGACCCCCCTGCTGTTAACAGCATGGCCCGACCATGTGACAGACATGGTGGTATATGATTGGCACTGCTGATTGGACATTAATCCTGATGATGTCATCGTTATCATCATGTTGGGCACATGGAGAAGAAAAGATGTTTCTATTCAGCTGAATTATTTGGCTGATTGTAACTCCATATTCACTTTATTGGGATACATTTTAAAGGTTATTTAAATAATGTCTAGTTATATTAGATTTCTAGATTATGATATTGTAAGTGACCAGTATTAAAGGAGACATATTATGCTCATTGTCAGGTTCATATAAAACGTTCCTGTCTCTTTAAAGCCCCCCGTCTCCTCTGATTGGGCCACTCACACACGCCTGAGCCAGCCCCGCTAACAACAACAGAGAAGCTGTGCTAAATCAATTCTTATGTGCCAAACTAGCCGCTCGGCAGAAATTATACAAATGTGTGACATGGTGACTTAGTACGATGTCAGAAAGTCACAGAATTAAAGGCGGGTCTACTGACGAGGCGTTTCAGGAGCAGTGTTTTCTGTGGGAGAGAGGAGCTTCTGCTGGTGCGGACTTCGACCTTTTTAACTTTCAAGATCTTTTACATGCACAAGAACAAATATAAAACACCGAAAAAGCCAACCAAGGCTGAAATGATCACACGATCAATAGGAACATGTCATCTTTAAATGATTAAAAATGCTATATATAATCAGATCAATCAACAAAGTAAATAATTAGTTAATTGCAGATGTTTTTAATACACTTCCTTTGATTTGGTATTTAATTTTGCCACGATGTTAATGAGTTAATCATATCTTGATTAGATATCAACACATGGTGAATGTTATAATATCTTGTTTTTCTACCTTTGCACTCCTCCGGCTCATCCTCCACCCTGTCCCTCTGTTTCATTTGTAGTTGTTTTCTCAGAGGTGCAGCACTTTGATTTGGTGTCTTGATTTGTATAAGCCAGGAGGAGCTGAATAACAATTGATACGCATGAACTAGAAGAGAAAGAGGAAAGAAAGAGGTCCGTGGGATTTTCTGGCTGACAGTGTGGGCTCAGATAGTAGTATATATCGAGTTATTTCCTGTGTGTTTGTCCTCACGGTAAAACAGCCGTACTCATGTGAAAGCCATTTTATATTAGTGTGTTTGTGCCTCCTGCAGAATATCCTTTCTGGTTAGAAGATGAACAAATAAGCCTTATAAAAGCGACAACAATATCTGCCGACTGATTTACATTTTGATACGCATCAGTGTGCAGAAGTCAGATGTAAAGGGGTCACATACACGTTCTATATATCACACATGTAATGAATAGCAGCTCGGAAGTCAGCGCTGCGCTTCTTCATACTCCCGAGCTACGAAAGGAATATTGTTTTTGTTTCCCGCCTTGGATTTTGACTGAAAAATGGGTTGCCGTGCATCTTATCTGTCAAGGGGATCAGGTGCATCTCCCTCTCTTTTCCTCCCCTCCTCCTCCTCCTCCCCCTCTCTCCACTCTGATAGGTAGAGACAGCCATCATATGTGCAAGGGGAAAGTGATGGGCGGAATGGCAGCTTTAATATCGGAGCGATTGCCTGCTGATAAGGCTAACGGCTGTGGAGAGGCGTGAGCGTCAGCCCTCCTCCGCAATAAACACTTTCATTTTGTTTGGTCGGAGTGACGGATGGAGAGATGGAAGTGGTGAATAGACGACCTGAGGAGCAGGGGGAGGGAGGGGGGAGATAGATGGAATGGATGTGGATGTTATTCAATATTAACAGATCAATCAGAGGGTGGTGAAATATGCATTTTGTCAACTATATACCCCCATTTGGCCATAGAGGCAACATTACGATCATGTGACAGCGCTGGCTGCTGTGCCGTGTTGAAATACAAAATACTTACAGCCAACAGTCGGTGATTTGTCTCCCGATGCTGAATTTATATTGCTTCTAACAATAACAACCCTGTCGTATATCAGAAAAATGAATATATATATTCATGACTTTAAGCTCTGATGACTTCATGATAATCATTTCTGAATTGCTATTAGAATCTATGATGAGGAGTGCACAATTGCTTCAGTTTGCAGCATATGGCGGAGAAAAGCAACATTTTAATCAAATTATATCTCGCCACAAGATAATTTGTGTTGAGAGCATATGCTACAGAGCAATTTAAAGGTCACATAAAATCAAGCTTAAATGTGTGCTTTCGCTGAATTTTCATCCATTAGCGATCTCGTCTGAGATGTTTTGAGTCATTCTTTAGATTGATGATTGAAATGGCCTTTTCCTCTCCTTCAACAAGTCCTTGATGAGTTTTTGAAGTGTTCTTCCTGTTTACCTGTCTGAATATTTGGATGTCTGACAGAGACACATTCCTTAATGCATTTCTGATACTTGATAAGACAAGCGTTGTTTTAAAAGTGAAAAATGTCCTTTCATCACAGGCACAGTTCCAGCTCATTTAAGAGGTTTTTCTTTTTTTTCCTGGAATAAATGTTTGATGTATTAAGCAGCATTGCAGTGCAATGGACCGGCTTTACATTTCTAATTTAAGGTCATAACTTGTTAAATTTTAGTCCTGCTTGATTGGGAGATACCTGTGGTTACTGGTTGATTACAGCAACCTTACAAAAAAAACAACTGAAGAGCAACTGGTGTATCTGTTTACAGTGACAAACTTGCGTTGATTTAATGAAGAATAAAGAAAAATAAAGTACAACCACAATCTGATTTTAGGCTTTTTTTCCACCCAACAGCAGGACAAAGTAAAGTTCAAAGTCACTGTGGCTGCTTCGTCTCCTCCTTTGCAAAGAAACCTATTCTATATATGGGCAACTACGAAATGTAAAATCATTGAATGGCTATTGGTGAAAACATTATGACCATAAATGTGATCAAAAACTACAAAAAAAAAAATGTAATACTATATTATAGAGCTGAACAGCCACTGTCTCTTACAGGGTGATTGCTGGGATTTTACTGATATAAGACCTTTAATTATATTGTTTTTAATTGAAGATGGACCAGGTCCAATTGTCGTTGCATTGTACACAAGCGACGCTGCTGTCCAGCTTAAGGCATTTATTCAAAAAACTAGTAATCACCCACTTTCACTGAATTTATATTGAATAGTCCCAGGCAATTATCTATTTTATTCTCTCCAATAAAGCTGGTATGCGTGTATGTAATTTCAATTGAAAGCACATGAAAATGGAGCACATTTTAACACACATGAAAAAGCCCTTTCACTGTGCTTTTTTTTTTTGCCTGCCGAACATGAGATGATATGGCTCAATATGACTCGGAAACCGCAAAGATCAAATGAGCAGCAGGGATCAGATCTCAATATTAGAGATCAGACTAGATAGACTCAGACAATGCCTATTAAAATGGCTGGAGGAGGCTCTCTGAAATGAGACCTGACATCTCTTTTCCACAGTCTGTCAGGAGTATTTGGTGGCTAATTTGAAGCTTACAAAACCTGTGTGTGTCTGTGAGGAAAAGAGAAAGAGAGTGAGCTCCAAAGGGAGGTTAATATAAGGGGTGACCAGAGAGAGATGCTGTAGGCTGTTATCTGTACAGTCTGTGACAGAACAAGCAATCCATTGGCTGGATTCTCTCTTCAGCCCCAGATCCTTCCAGTTACCGGCTAATGAGCTCGGCAAGTACGTTGTATTTACATTTAAAGTGGCTGTTGTGGGACTGTCCTTTCCCTCCGGTTGATTGGAGAGTCCTCAGCTTTGATTCACGAGTAAATGCTGACCTTCAGGCTTCTTTGGTTTCACCATAAGACGGTTAATGTCAGCTTGTCAGTCAAACCCCGAGCTGCAGCCGCTGTGACGTGCGCGTGTGTTGATTCCAGGCTAATCTTTCGTAGTTTGACTCATGATGTGTTGCGACCCCAGAGGGTTCCTCATTAGGACCAAAATGTTGTGTGACCTTTTAGCAGCTTCGCCTCCGCCCACCACCTACGACCTCACCCAGCTGGGCCCAATTACCTCGCTCATTACCCCCCTCCTAAATAGCACCAAGACCATGCAGGTACTGTAGCTATCTATGGAGAGGCAATATGTCTGACTGAATACAGGGGTGGCGACATGAAATGAGAGTGAGTTGAGATGTTCCAGTTGAAGACTTTTCTCCTCTCACTAATAGCCGGAGATTTTCTTTTTTTCATCCCCTTGTCTTCGTCTTTTGTGTGGCACTCCAATTTAGAGACTTTGAATGTATATTTGACCTTTCCAGCCCTCTCGCCGCCTCCTTTATCCTCCTTTCAGCCATCCTTCAAAAAAAAAACCCTGGCTGACACCTAAAATATAAGATGTCCCCTTCGCTGCCATGTTGATGAGATGATAGGATGATCAATGTTTGCAGGATCCTTAATAACCAGAAAGAGAAAAGGGGAGAGAGGAAGAGCGAGGGAGATGGATGATTATCCTAAAAGTAGCGTGCTTAATTAGATGGAATGCTGCATACATTGTGGACTGAGTGGAATCATTGGGATAGATTAAAATACTAATTAAACAGGCCCTTGCCGAATTTGGAGTGTGAGGTGGGGTTCAGCTCTTCAGGGTCATTTGCATAGCCTTCATCTGGGGAAATGGGATTTAAAGGACCTGCTCTCTTTCTCTTTCTCTCTCTTCAACTCTCACTTTTTTCCTTTTCCCCATTACCAATCACATTCACATGCTAACAAACTCAATTAAAATTATGCTCCATTTTTTGTGCCACTCTATAATTTGGCATAATCTATTAAGGCCCCTTTGATTTTGTTTTTCAATATAAATGTCTCCATCAAAGTGAGGAAGGGGTGTTAAGCGCAGGAGGGGAAAAAAGTCGGCGAAATGTGTGATCTTGAACGATGGATATTTAACGTTGCCTCACTTTGGTTTGATTTGCATGAGAATATGTTTCGTGAACAAAGCTTTGGAAATAGCATGCCATATTTGATTAGATCAGTAGATCTGAGGATCAAACTCGTGTGGTGTATTAATTACTGCAAGAACAAAGGCAGGAGCTTATTTTGTGCTGTGAATCTACAAGCACTTCATCTGCTTTCTGGCAATCTTAAGTAGGTCTGACTCAATGTGTGTGGAGGATAATGGTCAAGTCTTCTGGGCATTTTATATTTTTAACCATGGCATTGTAATATGGATGGCAATAGCACAACTTTTCATCCAGACTGAAATATCTCAACAACTATTTAATTAACGTGACATTTTCTATAGGTGGTCCTCAGAGGCTGAAGCCGAATGAATTACCTGACTTTTGCACCATGAGGTTTTGCATCAAATATGTCAACATTTATTGGATGGATTGCTTTTAAACTTGGTACAGACGTTCATTTCCCATTGCAACTTTTCATTTAGCGCCATTATCAGGTAACAGGCACATGTACCTGCAAAAGCAATGACATTCCCATTTGTGTATAGCACTATTTAGCAAATGTCAGCATGCAAACACGGTGAACTAAGATGGTTGGTATTATAACTGCTAAAGCTTAATTTATATTTCTGCATACCAATGGCATTTGTAGGCCTACAGTTCGGCTGTAGGGTACACCACATGCCACGACAGTTAAATAAGAAGCCAATCAAGCTGCAGCACCGGATACTTTCTGAACAGTTGTGTGTACAACCAGGAAATATCAAATCAAGACGGATGATAATTATATCACAGTTTATAATGATGTATATACATGTAAACAGCATTTTTTTCAGCAAATATCTTAGTTACAATAATATTGTTATTATTTATTATTTTCTTCTGTTATACACATTTAGCGAAGCCATTTCGGCTACAAACCTTCTGGTCACTGCAACTGCCACTGGATTTGTTAAATTTGTATGTATCATGTCAACATTTCTACAAAAGATATCAGATTACGTGTATATGAGCTGCTCATCAGGAGAAGAAGGGGCCGCTGATGGCATGACAGCTAAGGGAGATGGCTTCCGAGCACGAAGCCACTTTGAGACCCCTGATGGCTTCCCGTTTCAGCTCACAAAAGTGTATTTCTAACGAGAGGTTTCCATCGTTTATGGCGACATGGTATTTTAGGTCTTGCAGCCCTACTGTAGACCCTCACCTACTGTATTTTAGGGTTAGGGTTATCTATCTATCTATCTATCTAGGCTTGCTATCTAACCCTGAATGCTTTTTTGCTTCTCATCTTGATGAAGATTTTTTCTATATGTGTTTGTGTTTGTGTGTGTGGGCTGGTTATTTTCTATGACCAGTCTGACATCTGACTCATGCTGTTACATCCATTGCATCATTCTCAGTCTCACTGACCACTTGTTCTGCAGCAGGAACTGAAAAATCTGCTACTTTGTCATCCGCTGCTCATACTCAACACCTCCTCTGCTTTTGTCTCCCGTGCAGTCCAAGAGAAGCAGCAGCTGGAAAAGGAGACAGGCCTGAAGATTGTGGAGGCCGGAGTCAGTGATGTAAGTTATACTCTCTAAAAATATCCGTTGTGTGTAAGAAAAAAAGAAAAAAAGAAAAAGAGCGTGAGTGCTTGTCTTCTTGGGCCTTGTGGGGAAGGAATAAGTGTGATTCCAACTTGTCTTGGCATTCGCATCACACCTGCAGCTTCAGTTGTGCAGCCAAACACTAATCTGCAGCAGCGATGAATTCCAAACACACATCCTTTTAAGTGCGCTGCTTTGATTACCGTCCCCCATACTCATTTCCTTTAGGTCTCTAAGAGCTGTTGTCACCATGGCGAATAAAACACAACACAAGACAAAAGCCATATGCATTTTATGAAACTTAAACTGAGTGTTGATCGTCACCGCGGGGCAACAATAACCAGATTATCTTGAGTGCTGTCACTTTGTCGGGGGGCCCTGATGCTCCTGTGACATATTCATTGGAAAAAATTAAGAGGAGAGCAGGAGGACACTCAGGATGATCCAGATGAAAGGAGAGTAAATGTGTATTCATTCAACACTGATAAATATTCATATGTATCAGCGGTGAGGATCTAATCAAGCACCCATTGATGCATCATAGCCCTCCATGCTTGCCTGGTAAATGAGTTTCTCTATGGAAATGAGACAGACAGCCTTAGACCCCTGAGCTGCCCTGATCATGAGGCATGCTGGGAGCTAAATGGATGTGGCCTGTGCATCGCAGGACAGTTGCCATTGGCAACAACCGTCACAGACTGTATAGACAAGATCATTTTCCCCTGTTCTCTACGCTGTCTCCCTTTTGGTGTCACTGCCTTTTCTTCGCCCATCTGCCTCCTACTTATATCTTTTTTAGCACCACATTTTCTCTCATCTTATTCCACATTGTGTCTTTATCACGTTCTTCTCAATTATCTCTGATTCACTTTTTTTCCTCTTCTTCTTCACTGTGACTTTTTGTCCTGTTCTTTGTCTGCCTCTCCTCGCCTCCTTTTCATTCTTTTATTCCCACTCAGTCTGATTCCTGCGCTTAGCCAGCACTGGTACAGGGCTGTGTTTGTCATATTGGGCCTATTTGTAGATAATTAGCTGCAATAATAGCCTCTCTGCAGGAGCCAGGGTGAGGGAGGGATGGATGGGAAGAGGGAGGGAGGAAAGGAAAAAATCTGTCTTCCACCTCATGGGGAGAAAATCTGCGCCAGACTGTGTTTGTAGAAATGCATGTTAAGGAAGCGCGGCATTTACTGTACTACAAATAAAGACCTGGCAAAGTATAAACACTGCAAACTCACTCAGAGGGCCTTTTATTAGCAACAGCTCTAACGTGGAAGTGTTGATCTCACCAATTTGTATCCAAGAAGTGGAGAGTTGAGGGTAAGTTGGGCAAAATAGTAGCTTTTGACAGGAGAGCCTGTGGAGTGGGCTCTTCAAATACATTAGTTTAAAAGGTGTTAAACCAAAAGCGTGCTTTCAGTAAATGTGCCGTAAATTGACCGCAGTTATGAGTGAATGCATGTTAGAGGTTGCAGAATGGGTCTCCTGTTGCCTGCTTCTCGGTGGCAAAAATAGAAATACGCTGGGTGAAATAGCTCAGTGGATCCATAAGAGGTAGAGAGCAGGAAAAATTAAGCACAGCACTAAATGTAGACGGTATTCTTTCCCGTGCAAGCTTGTATAAAACCATCAATGCGGTTGATATCATTAAGTCTTATCACTGACAACTTCCCCCCCTCCTCCGTTTTTATTTAAGAGGTGACAAATGACAAAACAGCTTAGGAAGATGTCCAGATAGAGCGAACGTCAATAGCAGTAGATGCGGACGAGGATAAGCAAATGTCAAAGTGGGGGGAAGGAGACATCAATCAATAGGCCGAGCAATATCTACTCCATTATAGATCGCAGGGAAGTCGGCTTCCTAAGGAGGAAAAAAACAACAGAAAAATGACTACTTTGTTTTTTTAATAACGTACGTATATGTGGGGGCATAAGCAATGTATTTTCAGAGTATCGTTCTTATTAACAGCTGTTTCCCAAGTGGGGAGCTGCACTCCCGAAAGGCAAATGGAGGTCCTCTCACAGCAATTCATGAGACCTGTAAACGTGTGAAAAACTGTGTGAGGATGGAAAAGAAGTGAAGTGAAAAGAAATTCGTGCTCGACGTGCAGCTTTAGCAGCAACTGGCTCCACTCTCTGTATTGAAACCATACATATAAATACATATATCCACGCTATTATCAGACACTTCTACACGACTCTACGTGTGGAAATAAGCCGTAAACCTAAAAGGCAAAACGCTCTGTGAGTGTGCATCCTTCCTCCTGCCTCCTCGTATCTTCTGCCGTGCAGGAGGGGGGGCGGTGAGTCAGCCCTGCCTCATCCAAGCTGGAGACAGCGACCAGGCACCGGGCAAAAGGGTTGCTTTTGCTGGCAGCCATAGACACAGCATGACTGGTACCAGTGGGGAGCGTGGAGAGGAGATGCGAGGGAATAAAAGGGAGGTTCAGAAAGATATTTTCTGCAAGGGAGGGGCGTGTTGGTCAGATGTTTTTTGCTTTGGTTAGACATAAAAAAAGACCCCCAACAGAATATTATACAATCCTCATACTGTAATCTAAAGCTTGAAAATAGTAGTTTCTAGTTAAAATGTGCATTAATGACCTTTAAATCCTCCTTAATGCTTGTGAGGTGATAATTCATCTCAAAAGTATTTTCTGAGGTTAAATATTTCCCTGCTCACAACGCCCAAATAGACGCCTTGATGACCAAAAGCTTGGTTTGCCAATGAGGATTCATACTGATACGAGTGTGCAGAAGCTTTCCTCTAGATTAAAAATTAAATATGAAAAAAAAAAAATCATTTCTGACAGCTGAGACGACAAAACTCCACCAAGACAGAAACTGAGAAAACATAAATTACTGCTTCATGTAACAGTGGCTCCAAATCAGGGCTGGGTGATATGACCTTAAAAGATTATCGCAAGACATGGTATAAATCTTGATAGTTTTAAATTCCTCAAAAGCACTCCATAAATGCTAGGACTGGGCGACAGGATCAAATATCATACAACTTTTGACCAAATACTTCGAAGTCGATCTTGCCAAAATATTACAATACACAGAAAAAGTGTTGATGATGAGGAAGCTACTCCGTAGTCTGGTGGTACGTCAGTGGATACTTCAGTATCTTCTTCCAGATGGCAGCAGGGGGTGGGTGTCGTCTTTTAGTATCCTTTGGGCTCTGTGCAGACATCTCACTTCACGGATGTCACTGATGCTCTGTAGATGTTACCAATGATGCTTTGGGTGGTTTTAATCACCCGCTGTAGAGCCTTCTGCTTCTGGGCCGTGTACAAACCATGCCAGTTTGTGATGTACGTCAGGATGCTTTCTACTGCTCCTCTGTAAAAAAAGTTTACCAGAATTTGGCTCTGGAATTTAGCCTTCCTGAGTATCCTCAGGAAGTAGAGCCTTTTCTGTGCTTTTTTAAACCAGGGTGGTGATTTGTGATGATGAGGAAGATAGATTCTTCCTGTGAGGAAGTCCAATATCCAATTGCAGAGTGTGGTACTCAGGCCGAGAGTGTTTAGTTTCCAATCAGCTTTCTGGGTGAGCTTGTATTGAATGCTGAGCTGAAATCAACAAACATCATTCTGATGTAGCTGCTTATTCTCCAGGTGTGTGAAGACTGAGTGGACGGCAGTGGATATAACATCCTCAGATATATCATTTCAGTTATACTTATATTAAAGTCCTTGTAGCTGATAGGTTAAGATTATATACATTTTATAATAGCATTTACATGTTTATTCTTAGATATAGGACATTTATTAGCACTTATAACTTGACCTAATAAGTCATTGTTCTTGGTTTAGATCCTGTAGCTGCAAAAAGGATAGTGAGCTGATAATACGTGCATAGTTTACTGCTAATAAATGCATTATAAGTGCGTATTAATCAACAATAAATCTGAGTGGTTTGACATTGATATAATAGATAAGTTAGTTAAACTGTTTGCTATAAACAATTACAAGAAGCTCATAAGGTTTTTATTTCTGTTCTTAAGCAGTCTCTAAACAGGTTTCTTTTGGGTGCTTGTAAATGTCTTATAATCTAATATAAACACAGTGCCGGCCCTGACCAGTTTGGTGCCCTAGGCAAGATTTTGGCTGGCGCCCCCTTGCATCGCAGTCAATTTTATAATTAATTTTCATACACTCACACAGAAACTACATGTATGTATTCTATTCGATTTTATTTCTTTTAAGTCAAAAATATCACACCAAATAAAAACTGAAAAAAGAAACAAGTGATAAATTAAAAATACAATATAAATAAGGTATTGCACAAACATATTAAAGAATATTCTATTTACATACAAAATAAAAACAGTCTGTATTCTTTGGGAGGAAACCTTTTTGCAGCAGAAGCAGTGCAAGCTATCATTCTTTTTTGAGTACATCAGCCAGCTTCTTTTGATTTTTCCCCACTGACTCTAGTAAAAAAAGTCATGTGGACATTCTCCCAACTTTGTTTTTGGTAAATTAACTGTTTTTTTATTTGAAACTGTCCTCTGTGAACTAACTCCTTTCTTACTTTGTCAGTTAGAAGAGATGGCCAGTCAGCAGGTCTACTGGTGCAGCCTTTAGTCCTGATGCTGTGTCACTCTGGTGTGCTGAGGTAGAGGACAGGAGCACCTGATGCTCACTGGGGGTGGTGGTGAAATATTTTAAAAGTGCATCTGAAGAGAGAAGAGAAGTATATGTGAGCACTGGATGTTACAGTTTAATAAAAAACAGATGCTTGGTGTGTGCTATACATAAGACTAATATAGACTAATAATGAAAATAAGATGAGATTCATTCAACTTTATCATCATTGCAATGCAAGTCAGTCTAACCAGAGTGCAAAAAGCAGTAAAGTGCAGTGAAATGTATGTGTGTGTGTGTGTGTGTGTGTGTGTGTGTGTGTAGCCTATGAATGATATGGGAAAGTAGTATTAGCATTAATACACTTTAACAAACATAAACTGTGAGACAATAAACCAAAGTCTTACAACTACCCTATTACTTATAAAGTGGGTGGAAAGCTAATAGCATTTTAACTGACATACAAGCAGGAAAACGCAGCCAACAGGTTAAAATAACACCTGAACAGACCTGATGTTAACTTTCCAAATGTCCCTCATGACTTTAAGGTGGAGTAACATTAACTTACATCGACTCAGCTATTTACTGATTATTAAACAATGCTACTATCGTCCGCAGTAAGCTAGCAAGCTAACACTCTGCTCCAACAACGGTAACTACGATGCATATTAGTTTCATTCACTTCATCACATTGACGTTACTGTACCTCTTTCTTTTTCACGTTTTGCTTCCTCTGCTTTCCTTCTTCTCCTTCCCTGGGCGCCGGATGGTTTCAGCCTTTTGGACATAGTGGTTCCGCAGCGGAACTTCCGCTACGGTACTGATAAACCTCTCTTGGTCTTGGGTCAGATTCAGGCAGCTCGCCTCTCGACCCCGCCCCCTCACAGAGGGCAGGTACAGTGCAACGAGCCAGGAACCCAGAAGAAAGGCCTCTCCAGTATTTATTAGGCTTTGCAATAAGGTTATGTTGCTGTGGGCTTATATAATATTTCGAAATAATATTAGTAATAGCGCTGGTAAAAAATTGTTTGTTTGTTTTTTTTCTTCCTTCTTTGCGGCGCCCCCCGTGGATGACGGCGCCCTTAGCATTCGCCTATACTGCCTATGCCCAGGGCCGGCCCTGTATAAACATGTTATAATTAACATTTATATAGTCTTATTAATGTTATTAAGCAACTTGGACTGTATAAGGGCTTTATCACCCATAAACTTATAAAACTTATTACAAGGACCTTAATATGAAGTGTAACCTCTAGAAAACATTTAAAGAACCGACAGTTTTCCCAAATTTCTTTTTTCTTCATGCCAATATCTCCAAACACGCCGCGTTATGGATCTCCACATTCTGTGTAAGATGGTCCCCATGTGATTAAGTTGGTAGTTAAATTGAGATTCACCGACATTTTGACAGCGGTCTCATGTTGGAGATAACTCCGGCATACTGCTTATGTGAAGAGGCACTTATTAA
The DNA here is from genome assembly GCF_040436345.1 of Pagrus major. Classification (NCBI taxonomy): domain Eukaryota; kingdom Metazoa; phylum Chordata; class Actinopteri; order Spariformes; family Sparidae; genus Pagrus; species Pagrus major. Next base: position 19,859,207 of record NC_133233.1, read on the forward strand.
GCACAGTATTCCCTGAGCTGGGTGTCAACTGATTATTCAACCACTAAATGTAAATCATATATGGCAGGCAGGGAGTCTCTGCTCTGTGCACGTGTGTATTGTTTGTGTGTACGCCTGCACACATGTACAGTAAACATGTGCAGTATCACTCCCTGTGAGTCTGTCCATAATATTTCTGTAATTGGTATTTATAGGGCTTACTGTATGTGTGCATTTGACTTGTTTTTGCATGTGTCTACGTGTCTCTAAGCCACTGGTCCTCCATTTGATTTCTACTCTAGCTACATAATGGAAGTGGAGGCAGGTGAAATGATCCTGTCATGTGTCAATCTAGAGGAGCTGCCGGAGGATGTGACCGTCTTATGATGGTCGAAGGCTCACATTATATTTCTAATCAAAGGACGAAGTGCAGAGGCACAGACGCAAAACTCATCTCAGAGAAAGGTCACATGTAATGATGACCCCTCCCGATGGATTTGATGGCTTTCTTTCCAATATCCTCTGCCATAATTAATGCAAGGGCACATCTATTTCAAAATGTTGAGGCTTCCTTAAAAAAATATCAAGGTGCATTAGGTTTTAAGTATTAATATATATATTACATACGTGCGTATATTCCTAGTTTGAACAAATGAATGTCTAATATCAAGTTCAAATTAGGTCAGCACGTAACATGTTTTATGCTGAATTTCAACTTGCCAACAGAAAACGACTGTACTGTGAGTAGTATTTATGAACTACTGACTTATTATCTTCCTATCAGCCATCTAATTGATGAGTTTGTGTATACCAGTTTGTTAAGACCAGGGGTTGTGTTGCTTCTTTCAGTTATTTTTAGCATTTATTTTTATTAGCCAAGCCAGCTGCATGTTTCTGGTAATGTCAGTCGGTCTGTTGGTTCGCAGTCCATGAAGTCTTTATTTTAATTAGTCCAGATCTTTGGTTAGTGACTAAATACCTGCAAAAAAATCACATTCCCAACATACTTAGCTGTACATTGTGCTAATAAATATATATAAACCATATGCATGTGTGTAATAATCATAAATTAACTTTTAGGCAACATAGGGGCATATATTGTATATTACATTTCTGTAAGGGGCTTCCATCCCCATCAGGCATTTTTGAACACTTATGCATTACGAATGTGTTACTGCTTGTCAAGACAATACAACACTAGATACAGTATAGATCGCTCCAGATCTATAGATGTAGCCAGAGACAGGTCTCGAACAAAGTTAATTTTGTCCTTCTTCAAAATTTAGGACATTCAGGACAGGATTCAGAACCTGCCGCTAGTCTCCTAAAAGTGCCGGCCAGTGGCGAAACGAGGAGACCAGATACAGGGAATGACTCTTCAGTGCACCATCTTGTTTCTAAACTGTCTCTGTATATATAATGTACCTTCAATTGACTGTTCCTTCACTTTACCATCACGTAAAAACACAATGAAAACTTGAGCAACAAAAACTACATTAGTACAGCCACCCTTAATGCACTCAGTGGGATCCAATAACTTCTTCTTCGGGGATGCAGATCACTTAAAATTAGCATTTTGTTTTGCTTGAACACTTTTTCACATGAATATTTATTTCCACTTTTTTCTTTTTTTAATATTATGCGCATGGTTATTAGGCAATATCAGTGCATTTTGCTTTCCTTTAATCTAACAAAGCCTGAATATTGTAGCATATACCACTTAACAACAAATACCATGTGCAACCATCAGTGAAGGCAATTCCTCCGAGCGAATGGGACAAATTATTTCAGAGGGGACTTCAAAGGAAAAACTACACTGACCGTTTCCTCCCAGAGAGAAAAGAGACAGACACACAGGCTGAAATAAATAAATAACTGTGATAAGAGTTGTACAAATTGATCTTGTAGCGGCATGGGCCTATGCTTTACTTCAAAACACTTTTTCCCCATGTTGGTTTTTTCAAGCTGTGTGTTTTTTTTTTTTTTAAAGAATCACAAGATGAGAAAAATATATTTTTATGTTAATTTCCAGATCTCTTATTCTCATTTAAGTGTGGATGCAGCTCCTCAGAGGAAATTAGAGTGGCTTGGTTGCACTGCAGGGTATATTCTCTCCCTATCCGTGTGATGTATAGTGCGTATAGGCGTACTGTATGTGTGTATTTGTATCAGCCAATCAATTCCACATTCGCCCTCAATTGCCTTTTTCCACGTTGACAACTCATCCAATCTCCTTCAGACGCTGTAATAAACCCAAACAATGAAAAAAAACTGCCGCCCATAAAAATTTCAGCAGTGCAGGAAGGCCAATCTGGCTGTTTTAAAAGTGGCTAAAATGCCATTACTGTGGCAGATCTGGATGTGAAATGTCATATTGGAGCAGCCCCACTGTGCCTGCAGCCCTGAGTAACACTGCCTCTGTGGAGACTCCAGCTGCCTCCCACTGATGAAAGACCGTCCAGCAGCTCCGTTTCTCAGCAACCTTTTACCATCACCTGACCTTTGGACTGCAGAAATGCCTTTGATACCATGCCATGCAGTTTGGTATTTGCCTCTCTCTATACCATGACGTGTGCATTCCCCCGGGTAAGGGTGGACTTGTCTGTTTTTAATGAGTGTCAGAATGTAAAGTGTTTACTCTCCTACCTTTTGCTTCTTTTATGTTCCGCCGCCTTTGTTAAAGAGAGGCACGGTTACCGTGTATAGTTGACAGTGGTATTTTTACTCGGCTGGTTGAAGGGCAATTCCTCCACCTTTTGCGAGGAATTAAATAACATACTTTTTTTTTTCCTGGTGTATTCATCTCTTCCTGGAAATAAAAGCTCAAGGCCAAGGTGGCCTTGGGGTGTTATGGAGATTTAGATAAAAATTAAAGCAAAATCCACAGATGAAAACTCTTATAGTGTTATAAATCAAAGAACTGTGATGTTCGGTGCTTTACTACATTCCTCACAATAACTCAGGTCAGTGGAGTAGTCCAGTGGTTAAAGCTCTTTTTTCAAAGTAGAAGGTCTTCTGAGCCGGTATTTCTTTCTCTATAGTGTTGAGCTGCCACTAACAATTATTTTCATTGCATTAAATCGTTATTTTTTGCAATGAATTGAGCATTTACCTGTGGCATTACTGGTGGCGCTGCTGTCACAAAGACAGCATTAGCAACATGGCTAGCATCATGGCTACTATCCAAATAAAAACCAACAACCGTAAGAATCCCAGTAGACAGAATGTCTGTTTGAACCATCTCGAGCCTCAGTTTCTATGACTCTCCCTCTTCACCTTCTCTGCCTCCTCCATCAGCGAGGTTGTCTTTATTTTGCATTGTAGACTTTCTGCAGTTAATCCAGTTGTTCCACCGTTACCTGGACATAGCAAGCTGGGAAAACAATAGTTTAATTGTTTTGTCTTCAATGTTTTAATTCCCCAAACTTCAGGACAAAAACCTCTGCAAACTGTTCACCTCATTTGCAATCAAAAATGGAGTTAAATAACAACGTTTCGGGACAAAGACCTACTGAATGACCTGATGAAGGTCTTTGTACCAAAACGTTATTATAATTAATTCTTGATTACAAGTGAGGTGAACAGTATTAGAGAGCTTTTGTCCTGATTTTGTCTGACCTTGGTCTACCTGTCCATCCACAGGTGTGCAAAAGTTTTACTGTGTAAAAATTCCCCCAAACCTCAAAATGATATCTGAGTAGCTTGTTTTACTCAACCAACAGTTCAAAACTGAAACATATTCAGCTTACTAGCATATATGACAAAAAAAAAATGAAATCCTCACATTATAGAGGCTGGTACCAGAGGATATTTGGCATTTTTGCTTGAAAAATGACATTTTGACTAATTGGTAAACCTGTTCTTGCATGTGAAACAAGTTGCTCATTAACCAAAACTAAAGACTAAATTGTACAAATGAGGGCCTCAAATAAAGACTGATAAGGTAGTTTATATCTGCTACTGTTGTTTTGTAATTAATAAGATTATCTTGTCATTCCCCTTCTATGTTTTTATTACAAAGTTTAAACGAACTGCATTTAAATTTATAAAGAGCAAATTAAAAATAAGTCTTTAAAAACAGGCGGTAACGGGACCAAAGCTCCACTGCACAAAGAGGTTTATCGACTAACTGTTGTTTTACACGATTGCTCTCATTAGTCTGCTTAAGGAATAAGTTGTGTGTGAGTTTTTGACTGCATATCGCAATTATTGTAATTTGTTACCGGGATGCTCTCCATTAACCTCACAAAGCAATAACTCAGAATAGTGAATTAATAGACCTTTAGTGACTCTATATGTAGTCGGTGTACATCGAGACAGCAGAACTTTCAGTAAAAGCACAGTAGCAGCGAGAGATGAGAGGGTTTTTTTTTTTCAGCTGGAGTTTTGATCTGTTCTCAACCCGAAACATGTCCTGTTCTGCAGCTGCTTTGCATTTTGGACAGTCGAGGCTACTGTCAGTGGGGGAATTTTAAATTCGGCCTCTTCTACAGTGAAATTTCTCCCTTCATGTTTGTTAAATGTCAGTAGAAAATGGTGAGTCTAGAGAGAGAGAGGCCCTTGAGGTTTGACTCTGACATGCTGACACCAAAACTTGATGTGCACTGTTGATGGTATGAGAAAGAAAAGAAAATGTTGTTTCTGTTTTATTCATAGTAGCTGAGATTTAAAGAGTAACAACAGTGATTAATCCTGACATCAGGAGTAGCATTTGTTTCTGTGGTTTATTATATACGCATATACAGTGTTTGATTGGAGTGACATGAAAGTATTAACTAACTTTTCCTTCAGATTAAAACTGCACATACGGCTCTGGATCCGTTCAAAATGACTGCTTTAGCTCAGACGTTTTGATTATTCAACGGTTCAACCATTGGATACTTCCATGACTCGAAGCAGACTTAATAACTCCAATGACATCCTTGTGGGTGCAGGTTGACCTGCTTGGCATATTTTAAGAAGAAATAATGACACTCTCCACTGCAGCCAGAGACTGACTGGACGCCCCGCTGCTTTCCCTCCGTCCTCGCCACAGTAAATTCCCTATGTGGTGATCACTGAACTCAACTGCCCTCGGTGTAGGACAGCTCATGATTTCTATGCTGCTTTTAAATTCGTATAGAACCTGGAAGACTGCAGCTTCAGAAATAATACTAATGATGGAACGGTGAAAAGTAAAGCCTATAGAGAGCGTGAATATATGTCGGTGAGGTCCCTAACTAAAATAATGGTGTGGTCCAAACATGCACACATTATTGCTGAAAATGGATTATTTGGTTAATTCCCAATTTACCTCTTCAGTACTTTTTTACCAGTGATGCTGACCTGTCTAGACAAACTCATTCAGCACATTCCCACATTATGTATGCTATTGTTGAACATACTTTTGTGTGAATAAACAGTGTTATATATTCATTTCCCCTGCGGCTCAAAAGGCATTCTCCCCATAGACCGCCATTATAAAAGAGACGTCTGTAAAACTGTTGACAGGACACCAAGAACTGCCAACAAGGTCGATTATGACTCTTTTCTATTATGAGTTTTTTTATCCATGGAGGTTTTATATTTGTGAAACTTCCAGTAAGCTGATAAGATGCTTTGGGGTTGGTGGTGTGTATACTTCCACAGATCCAATAAAGAGCAGGACAGAGCTGCTAGTGTTAAGCTAACGGTTAACTGATTTGCTGATATGACCCCATGCGTGGTTTTTTGTTTTTGACTTTGGAGAAGTCATACAGTACACTTGCTTTGCCCACATTAGTCTGCCTCATTTTTAGAGCATTACGTCTCTTCTCTACAGGTACGACATTGTCCTGTACTTTAATTGTTTGAACAAAAGCTCTGGCTGTTCGTAATTTGTCGACTGGTGTCTGGCACCAGCATCAGTGGGGCTGAGGAAGCTGGATGCCTGGGGGAGGCTGAGGGTAGGAGGGGGGGCGGACCTGCGGTGTCCACAGCTGGATACCATGGCAGAGGTTTTAAATGTCAGTGTTGAAGGGGGATGTGGATGCCATTTGGCCTGACATGCTGCATGCCAAGGGACTGGCAGCGGGATCCAGGGGCAGGGTGCTCCCGGTTCCCGGCCACAGAGCTCTCACCTTCTGCCATTTATCATGCGGCTACTTGCCTAGCGCATCTGGCACCTTAGCATCGACAGCAGCAGGAAAAGCCGTTGCTGCAGGCTAAGCAGTGGCCCATGGTAATCTTTTTAACATCACAACAAAATAAGGGCAGTAGTATCGCAGTAGTAAGTACAGAATATCGTAAGCTTTAGTTGTTGGAAATGCATCAATATTTTGAGGGAAGTTTTTAGTTGTTCACAGTTGAGATGGAGTGTATGGCAGTAATCCTAGCACTTAAAATCGTTGTTGATGGCTGTGATATTCAATAAAAATTGCACTTTTCAGAATACACTGTCGTCAAATATTCATCCTGATGTATAAATTAGTCATAGCTGTCTTTTTAGCAAACACAATGATTTGAGTTTGTGGTTGATGGGAGGCAGTAGATTAATTATTGCTCAGTGAGTGCACAATATGGAAACCACTTTGCTCTGAGTAAATTAAATGTAATCAACTGTCATATCATCTTTTTATTGACTTTAATTGACTGTAATTGTGAATCCTGCTGTAACTGCTAGTTACTTTCTGCATGGCAAGGTCAACTAAATTGCCTGATGAGCTGTTATGGTCTTTTATATGATGACCTTGACTCTGGGAGGGAGGGTGTATGAATATCTTCCATCTGTGGTGTTAAAGCATGAAATGAAACTAGACCACTCTGCCTCTAAGTGGTAAGTTAACTGCTTGAACATACTACACTGCCGGGCTGTATTTAGACATGTGAATAATTATTTTAATGACAAATATTTTATACAAAATTCCCTTTTAATGCAACACATAGCTATAAAATAAGAAATTATATATAAATGAGTATATATTGATCTAAAACTCTAACGTTTTGTGAGCTAAGAAAAACTGCCTTATTTTCAGCTGTCTGACATTGCATTTTTAGATAATTTAATGGGTTTTAAATGGTTTATTTAACTTAAAAAAGGAGGCTCATTTTATCTTTAACCCTACAGTTTTTCTGAAAAATTAAAAATGGAGATGCATGGTTTTCTCTGGAGCAACAATGTATTGAATTTAAATCAAAACTACGGCAGAAACTTGGAGAAATTCAAACTTTTCCCTTTACCTGGATGTGCACCTGCTCTTTAATTAAGTCTAATAACCGTTAATCTGACAGCATTTCAATAACTGAGACTAATTAGGCCCTTTAGCCGTGAACTGAAGACATTTCTTCAATGTGTTTGCTGTAATATATGTTGTCTTTCATCCTAATATGTGATGCAATCGTTGCAAACGTGGCGAATGTACGAAGGTAAAAAGCAGTGGCAAAGATCAGACGCTGATAGTGTGCTGTGAACTGGAGAAGCGTCCTGCTGTGATTGGATTTTTGCTTTACATATCACAGTCATGTCCATGTGTACATGGTTGCCAACATGTCTATTGACATTCAAAAACATGCTCATCATGTTGGGTGTTAGCAGCAAAACGCTCAGATGCAGCTAACACCCAGCGCGGTGCAGGTGAATATCTGAAGAAAAATAGGATTTTCTTCACACCGAGCCCGAATCATACATATTTTACGCCCAGACAGACTTGAAAACCAGCACACAGTTCCATTTATGCAGCTTAAAAAACATACCCAACAACAATATGGCAAATAATGATGCAGTCAGTGACAAATGGTGTCTTGAAGTTTCATCCAAAACCTCCGCATCTATGTACACTTTATCTCGAACATGAACAAATGAATCGACAAACTAAACTTCTCCCCCGCCGTATAATTTTGAGGAAAATAAAATGTGTCATCTTTCAAAGCTTCATCAACATCAAGACCTAATAGAAGGAATTACATTTCATTGTCGGAAACAACAAAAGGCGAAAGGATCTTGGCAATCCAGGTCCATGAACACATGCAATCAGATGTCAGTCATTATTCATTACATTATTCACTTTGAAGAGGGAGGGAAAAAAGACGTCCTCACGACTTCACAAAAAGCCATACAGTGTAATTATGTTTGTGGGTGAAAATAGGCTCGATTGATTATATGCATTTACAATAATGAGCTTTCAATGTATTATTATGTTACAGAGCCATCAAAATCCTGACATAAAGCATAATTAATTTTGCTTTCAGAATTTCAGATCAGCCATACTTTGTATTGTAGTCAGAGGTTGTGGTGTGAAGCGATGGGAGATGTGCGCGGCTGATACCGTACTACAGCTGTGGCAGCGCTCTCATTAGGGATTCACATGGGTTTCTTTCGACGAGCGGCGCTGCTTGGTTTGGCTCGGGGGCAGACTACTCTTATAAATCTGCTGGAGCTGTGAGACAGACGGACCGACAGCGAGACACTGTGGCGCTGGGCAGGCAGGAGTGTCAGCTCCGTTCGTGCAGAGGATTGTTTTGCAGCGCCAGGCCCCTGACTCTCTCCCCCAGCTGATTGGTGTGGCTTCATTAGCATGGGCTGCGGCTCCTCCGATTTGCAGTAATTAAAGAGAGAAATCAGAGCGCTTGCCTCCAGTCCAGACACAGCCAGTGCCTGTCAAGTGAGATCGCTGTGGAACAGAGCTAGCGTTCCTGGCCGCCTGCCACTCCACAACCCCCCGTCCTCATCCCTATAGTAAGAGTCTGGAGGAGAGGTATGGGGTGTTGGCGCCTGTGCCAAGTTACCCCCTAAGTTACCCCCGGGGTTACACAGGCACACACGCCTCTCCCCGTGGGCGCACGCTGGGCCAGCGTTGTCATGGCGATAACAGGGGAAAATGTTTAATGAAGACACTGATGGGAATTTATGAGGCTGTGACTGTGTGCATTTACAGGGATACGACCCTTAGCCTATCACGCGCTGCCTCCTGTGGTTCTACATCTATATCTTCACTTACAAAAGCTGTGGTTGATCATCGGGGCGTATGCTCGGGCAGGCGGCCTCAATATGCTGCAAGTCCAGCAACACCCAGGTACAGTTGGAGACACGTGGCGTAGGTTGTCGAGTGTGATCAGAAATATATATTGTTTTCATTTAGTCTAAACTGGAAAAATCAGTAAATAGCAACCCCTTTGAGAGACATTCTTATGGAGGTATTAAAATACAAATTGTGTTAGGCTGGCTGTATACTCGACAAAATTAAATTTGGTTTTTTTCATACGAGCAAAGTGGAGGAAATTTGGCCATAAAAAAGCGTTGATTGCCAAACCTGGATCGCACCCATCAATACACCCTCTAGTGTAACTGACCAATGGAGCCATTTCATCGGTTTTTCCATACACAAACAGGTCACGGGTCTCATTGAGAGTTTGCTGGCATTTGCTGGAATAGCCACATTCAACAGCAGTTCAACAGCTCTTGACAACACGTCAAATTTGATCCACTTAAAGTAAACTGCTGACCTTATCGTGGCCACAAATGGAAGGCCATCTGGAGTGTGGAGTGCTTCGGACGGTACCATATTAGACACAATATCTAGGGCCACAGATGTATACCTTTTCACCTAGTCTGATGGTACCAAGTAGTTCTTGATAGTTGGAACTAATTACCTTCGCCAAGGATGTTATTTTTTCCCCCGTGTCCGTTTTTTGCTTGGTTTGTTGGTTGTCTGGTTTGTTTGTTGGTTGGTTGGTTTGTCAGCAGGATTACACAAAAACTACTGTACAGATTTCCACAAAACTTGGATGGAGAATGGGTCTCAGCCAAGAATAGACCCCATTAACAAGGGATAGATCCAGGAATCTTCCTCACTTTCTGTCACATTGTGAGACATTTTTCTTTAATATCTCAAAAAATGCATGGATCTTGATGAAACGAATCAGGTGTATTAGGCTGGCTGGTATCTATGAGTGAGTACAGTTTGATGTGGATCCATCAGCCATTCTAGTTTGTAGCTGTAAGTCAGCCTGAACCAAAGGTACACTTATTCAGGGATCAGCCCAAGACATTAATGTCTTTCGAGATTGGTCATTATGTTTATTGATTAGGTTATCATGGTTCCTCAAACTTTTGCTATGACTTGGCCCAGACACATGCCAGACTCCATATAATTTGCAGTTTTTCCATGACCTCAATGGCATGAAAAAAGTGAATGGGCAGAATGTGATATGGACAATAAACAACCACGGTGTCTTTAATCTTGGAGCATCTTGTAGATGTTGACGAACTGGGCAAGAGATAACAAGAGAGATAACTATTAACATGCTACATGTGATAAAATGACAAATGAGCTTGTGAAATTGTCATTTTAGTTCCTGACACCCCATGTCTCTTGAACCAAGCTATTATCAGGCAGTCTAATCCCAGTATTACTATCAGTTAAGGTAGCATGCTGAGCGTGCACTGGAAAAAGCACTCATCCAACACAATAAAGACCTGAGTTCAATCCCCAGCGGCAGCAATCCTACATTTCCCAGAGATTGTGGTGAAACTCTTTGGACAATCGAATTCAACACCGCTGAGAAATACTGTGTTTCAGAGGCTTTGAGATGGTATGTGGACCCAGGTGTGGAGAGGACACATCCTACTGAACCCATGAAGTTATTCTGCGCTTCCTCTGAACACTTCTTTGTCCCTTTACTGTCAGTCTCAGTATCAGAGTCTCCCAGCCCACTAAGTCTCTTGTGACTGGGGTTTCAATTATGAATGCTACCTTTGACTACCTCTGTTATTCTGCAGCAGCCCACATATCCCTGCCTGCCACCATTCATGTGTGACTTGATGTATTGTCTCACTGTTTTCCCCCCTTTCAAAATTAATTGCAGTTTTATCTCTCCCCAAGATAAAAAAAAAAGCCTGCCGAGAACATAATAGTCTAAAAGTAGTGTGGATTCTATTCTAACAAAACAATTAAAACCTGTGTGTTTTCTTTGCTGTTTTTTGAATGTGGAAGTGTAGGATGAGATTTTTTAGTGGCCGTTTTTCTTTTATCTTTTCATTCAATAGAATGAAGTATTACCTTCAATTACCGTTCGTGATTGGTTTGTGTTTTAGCAAACTCAGATCACATTCTAGACCAGACCAAATGTATTTGTTGTCTAATGAATTTTTCACCTCCAGGATCGTAATATCCCTCATCAAAAACTAATTACATCTTGAAAAATAATTGTTGTCATTGTGATTAATTCATATCTGAGTGTAATTTGCTGTCCCGGACCACAGTGCAAACATCTTCATTGATACTGAGTTGATTTTATTTTAATTTTTAAGGTGTGAGCACCTTCGCTAGCTTAGTTTAATTAATTTCGGCGGGAACATTATTCTCGTCAGACATGTTACTATTGTCAACACAGCTGCAGGTAGAGAGGATCATTACTGCCAACTAAAACCAGTTGGGAATTATGGCTGCACCTTAAACAAATTAAGTAAAAAAAAAGGGTCAAGTAAATCAACTTTCACAAACAACGTTGACAGCTTTGTCTTGTCTGGGAGTAACTAATCTCTCTTTTAAAATCTTGACCAAAAACTTTGATACTGATATTGTAGCAATATTGTAGGAATAACAATTGGTTGGCCTACTTTCACAAAATATCAACACAGTGAGAATTTTGATTAATAATCATCAGTAGTGGATATAATGACTATGTGGTTACTGTAACGCAGCCTTTAAATCCAGGAAAAGACAACACTTACGCCATATCACGATATAACGACGTATAGTCTCATATCGCAATAGTGATATAATATTGACATATGGCCCCAGCCCTACACCAGTCCATAATTTTGATCTGTATATGATAGATAATCAGTAAAACCATAGTAAAGTGATTAAAATGAGCACTTAATGTGTATCACTTTGTTGTCCTCCTCATGGATTACAACACTTTCTCTCATTTTACAGATATGGTGTGACTCTCTACTCCAGGCTATGACGCCACAACGCTGTTTCTTTTTGAAGTGCACATTGTTGTGCCGTGTGTGTGTGGGTTTGCCTCTCTGCTTTAAATATAGTCAAGATGACAGGCATAGCATTTACCTTGATGTTTACTGCTTTGAACTACTTGGCATGGGCAATGCCTGGGCTGGGATTCACATGAGAAAGAGGTCTATTTGAACAAGCTCATCTGGGGAAAATACCAGAATGACATGGCTGACACACACAGGGGCTTTGAATGGTTCCTCTCTAAACAAGTGATGAGCATGAGACGCAGCAATTCAAATGTTTCAAGTAAAACCCAGAAATGGGACCTTTTTGTGTCTTTGAACATCATCCATTAGGAAACACGGTGTTTCTCTCGCTCTCTCTCACACACACTCACCGAGACACAATGCATTTAAGACACCTCACTGTCAAGCGTCTGCACCTTAAGTGATCCTGAAAAGGGAGTTTAGATGGGAGAGCAAAGTGTCACCTTTTCTGTTTGATCTCGATATAAGTGCAAAATCAAACTGCAGTGTACCAACTAGCAATACAACAACATGACATCACTGTACCGTGAATACAAATAGTCAGACTTTCAAACCAAACTTCGCCTTCTGCCTATATGAGAGCTTTGTTTCATTATAAATGTTAAATCATGGAAATAGAACATTTAAAGCGAAAAGAGTAAAACCCCAGATTAGTCTAGATCTTTTCCTCTCACACACATCTTGTAATATCATAACAATAACAGCTGGTGGATCTGATATAAAAAAAAATAAAAGAAATCTCCCCAGAACACCCAAATGTGTTTTGTTTTGCATACATTTCTCTCTGCATTACAGTTCGGAGCTAATCCTCCAACACCTTCCCAAATGGAGCTGCCGCAACAGTCTTGCTCAGATATTATTATGAATAATTTATTACACCCTGTTTCAAAGAGCCGAGCAGAAATCCCAACTATTTTTGGTGTTAACGGTATCACGCGTTAGTTAAGCCTGCAGGTACACGTTGCAGCTGCTGGTTTCTTGTGGCGTGCAGCGGTGTAAACGGCATTAGCCTCTCGCTGATGTCATTATGGTGTGATTGGTATGTGGACCACCGGCTCAGTGTGCTACCGGGCTGGTGTTCTCTACTGTTTTCTCAAATATATCACAATCTCTGTCTTCTCTGAGTCCGGGCTAAGGTGTCCTTGGAGGTTTACAGATACATGTGCAGTACGTGCACATGCATTTTGGATGTGTATTTTGCACCTGTGCATGTATATTCAGATTGCGCAGGCAGGGACAGGCATGTAAATATGTTCAAAATTGTGCAGCCCGCAGGTGCAAACAAACATCTAAGCGAGTTATTGTCTCTTCATCCCTTTACTAGACTCACACGCACGAGCATCACTGGCTGTTTCTGCTCTGCCATCTCAGGTAGTGCACTTGATCATGACATTTGTTTAACATTCCTCATCCCACTCTCTCTCAGCGACGCGCCGAAGTGCCGCATACCTCTTTCTCCCGTTGTTTAAACACGCTCGCCGCCTTTCAATCTTTTTTATTAGAAATGTGAAGTGTGTCATGGAGGCAAACACCGGAGCAGCTCAGGAGAGGAGGACAGATAAGCCTTGCAGGACTCACGGTGACTGTTCGAACATGTGTTACCCCGAGGAAGTACTTACCGGAGGCGGGCGTGACAGCATCCACGTGTATTTATATATATATATAAATATATTGCTAGTGACCATAAGAGAGACGTCTTCCTGTATTTGACTGCTTGTAGGGTTTTTTTTTGTGGGAGCGAATCGATGCACGTCAAACCTCCCTGGTGTGATAACCATTAGCACCGGCCTCGCTGGAAGATGTGACGTGAGTTGTGAAATCGCACCGTGCCGTGAGTAGTAGTGGTGGCTGAAATGTGTGAAGATGTGTCCATTTACGCCGAGTTCAAGTGACGGAAAACAACAGGTGCCAAAGTCAGGTTTTCCTTCAAAGAGCAGGTGAAGATCTGCTCCTTGGTAGACATTTTCTTTTTTTCTTCCCATCCACTGCGGTGACAGGGGGAATACTCTCGTTTGGATGAGTGTGGATTTAGATATGGCTGACAGGTGGGTGACCAGGGTATCTCGTATGAAAAAGAGTGAACAAGGCTCTCTCTTCCAGTTCGCCAGACAACAGGATAGATATGATCGTACGGTTGACTTAATGTAGGGACTGATTTTCTGGGGATTAACTTCCGGGGGCCACTATTTCTTTCTTTCTTTCCAGTAATAAAACCACTCACTGGCAGTCATGATAAAAGTCTCCCACCATGCATTACCCCTGCATCCGTCTTGCTTTTCGTGCAACAGCGAGCACTGCAGCCGATTCCCTTCTTGTATTCAAACTGAACGCCGCGAGATAAAAATTTGCCTCTCAGACGACGGGTGGTCGGACCATTTTTGTGCCCTCTAGCAGGCGAGAAACTGAATTTGGATTCTGAATAATTCCTGATAAATTAGGATGCCAGCGTGTGGAGAGCATGACGTGAAAAGTGTCACTCTACGGCGTGCAGGGATGGAACAAATCTTTGCTCCTTAAAAAAACAGTATAGAATAACAAAATGCGTGGATAATTTCAGTTTTGCAGCCGCATCACACACAAGGTCTATCATTTAAGAGTTTTGGGGATGCTTTAAAAAAAAAAAAAAAATGTTGAGTCAGTTTGAGTGTGTTCTGCTTCAGATTCTGTCCCCACGGGCCGCCTGGTTGGCTCTGCTTTTTTTTTTTGAAGGTGGGGTGGCGTCCGATGCGGACCCGGGCTGGACAGCGAGCTCGTTTTTGTTCTCCCCTTCACATTGCCAACTCCAGCTGTCACACAGAGGGACAATAGAGAAGAGGAGGGGGTGCTCTCTGAATGGAAAAAATAAACTGGAGAGCCCCCCAACACCCTCCCCACCCCTCCCCGTCACACAGCTACCTCACCACCCCCCCCCTCCTTCCCCAAGACTCGTCATCTGCATTTGACAGGACCCCCGTTCTCCTCTCTTCACCGCCCCTTTTCTTTTTCTTTCTCCTTTTCTCTCCCTGTGCTCTCCATAATCCCCCTTTCTCTCTCTCTCCCTGCTAAGTGCAGCTGTTGCTCTCCATTGGATCATTTTTTTTTTCAGGCTGATTGCTAATTAGGATAGCTTTTTTTTTTTGGTGAGTTTTATCTTTTAAAACTTGTTAAACTTGCAATTTTCCTCCATTTTTTTTCTCTTCTCTTTATTCCGGCAACATCCTGGAGGGAAGCAGAGAAAAGACTTAGCCAATTATACACAATTTACTTTAGGCAGAGCATTTTTCAGACTGCACCCAGTGTCCCATGCAGCATTCATATAGTTTACAACTACTGTACTGTGTGGTAGCCTCTTATTATAGTGCTCACTTCAGCTTTGAATGCAAAAGCCTACTTTGAAGAATAGACTGCCCCATCTCCCTTATTCTGCTCACATAACTGAATCCCTGGGAGAGGGAGCGGAGGAAAAGGAGAGCCTGAGAAAACAGCAATTCACACACCGAACACAGAGACCCCTAGTAGCTCAACAAATGAGTGTCTAGCCCTATGTCCATTCATATCGCCCCTCGGTCCGCAAGCCTATTAGCCAGGCATCGCTCCTTGAACATTCACTGTCGACAACATGTGGAGGCATCGCTATAGCAACCAGTGGATATGACATGTGCAATGGACGGGGACTCCTGAGCTGCTGAATATAAGGAGGGGCTCAGCCTTAACTAAATGATCGCAAAAAACCCAACCCCACCACCTCCCCATCTCTTTTCATTGGCACAGAGACGCTGAAAGGACTCACTAGTGGGGCTTCTGCACATTCTTCCGAGGCTCGGAAAATCAGGCGGGCATATCCCACATTCTTCTCTCCCCTTTTCTTATTCTCTCCGACTCTCCCTTTTTTTTCCACCCCCTTCGTCTTCTTCTTTTTCTTCATCTTCGTGTTGAAGCCGCGCTCTTTTGTTGGCGCTGGGGGACGCATGGGACCCGCGCAAGGGGAACTTTTGGGAGAAGCGGACTGAGTGGGCGGCCGGGACGCACCGACAGACGCCTCTTGGAGCTGCGGCGGGCGTCAGTGGTTAACCATGCTCTCTGGAATACAAGACACAGCAGCAGCAGCAGCAGCAGCAGCAGCGTCCATTTACTGCGAAATGTGCGCTCAGCCCCGCGACATGGATTTAGGTAATTATCTCCTGGCTTTAAACGTGTCTCTCTCCTGTTTTTCTTTCCTTTTTTCTGTGCAAGTTCTAATGCGTCAAATGCGTAAAATGCGCCGGAGAGGACCGGCTTAGAAAACTTCAAACATCTCGTCGCAAGCTGGTTTTTGCCTCCGATGTGAATGAAAGTGATTTTAGGATATTTTAGGAGCTCATGGTTTCATTTGGTTTCATCCCTTCTGCTGCGATAGCCTGATGGAGATCGAGTCTCCAAAGGCTTGTGGGATAAAATCGGAAAATTACGCATGCAAAATATAGTCAATCTCATCGACACGTTCGCGTTAAAACTGCGCCCTGAGGCCGGTGGTTTGCTGTGAGCACATCTGGCTGCAGGGGACAAAGTTTCAGTGCAGGTGCTGCCCGGCAGCAGCTCCAACTCACAAACCCTGAAAACAACTGAAAGCTGCTAAATCCGCTCTGTGTCTGCATAAATTATTCTCTTTAATCATGTTGAGCTAAAAAAAAAAAAAAGAAGAAGAGGAAAAGAAAAAAATAGCAATTGATCTTGTTTAAATCGTATGCAGCTGAGCTCTTATAGATTTATTTCCAGAAATCTAGACTAGGATTTTCTGATTAGAAATTTAAATAAAAAATAAAAGCATGTTGCAGCTTTCTGTGGTAATCTGTGTTTGTCCATGAAATTGCTTTTTTTTCTCAAAATGTAATGATTATTTTTAAAGGTTTTTAGAGTTTACATATTTGCTTGAAAAATATGCCAATGTCCACTTGCAACAATTTTATTGATTACTTGGTGAAAAATAGCCTTATTTTTAAATTAATCACAGAGCTGTAAATCACATTTTATTGCATTGCACTAATTTAAATGTAGCTGATTTGAAATCAACTAAATCTTCAATTGTAGCTGCAACTTTTTCCTTTTTTTTTTATTGTGGTTGAGGTTTGGCAGCTGTGTGTTTGGAAAAGGATATTTCGTCTTGTACTCCTTCAAGGTATTGTGATGTTGAGTGAAAGGATTGCCAGCCGCCCTTACAACACCTCTCAGCCTGACCTTTCCTCTATCATTTGAATAATCCAGAGCTACCGAAATCCATCTGGCCCTCGTCTCCTCTCAGATTGGCTAATTCACCAGACTGAGCCAATGTGAATAGAAGAGAGAGGCAGAAGAGGGTAAAGTCTGTTAAACTGTGATCATTTCTCTCGGTCTGGATCCTGCAAAAAATACAAGTGTTGGAGATGATTTTAAAGGAATCGAGAAAATGAATTTATTGATTGGAAATAAAATCTTGGTAGTATTTCAAATGCAAAATCCTGCTGTAACATCCAGATATAAATGTTTTTGGATTGTGGTTATAATTAGCCTGATTTTATTAATTGAAAAATAATTTCCACAACTTGATGTTTTCATATTTTTTAAGTGATTTTGAAAATTGTATATATATAAACATATTTTTTAGATGCATCCGGGTTTTTTTTTACCAATTGTAGTAAATATGACAAAATAAATTTAAAAGAAGCAAAGGGACAGAAGTCTAAAGGCCCATGAAGGTAATTCTTATCCTCACATCTCCTCCCTTTTCCTCCTCCTCCTCCTCCTTTTCTCTCTCTTCCTCTATCTCCTCTGGTTTCTTTCTAACACGATTACCGCCTTCAAACACTCTTTTATGCTTGCAGTGCATTTCAAGCCTGTTTGCTCCCCACTGTGGAAATGCTTTTTTTTTCAAATTCATTTTCGAGGTGTTTACCTGAATATATTTTCAAGAGCGTTCACAGATTGTAGAGGGCCACGTGTTTGATTAAAATCGATAAGACTTGTTTTTTAAATTTCTTTTGCAGAATATAGAAAATATTTTAGTCAAATGAGATCGCTTGGAGTTGAAGCAGTAGGTCTATAGGGGGCACTTTGGTTTCAGAGGCAGCCAGCACACCGATATGACATGCTGTGTGTTAGACCTACTGAGGGTTTTCAGGTGCTATATTCGGTCTTGATTGCTCAGTGTGATTATGTCAAAGAGGATACCGGCTGAAAAAGATTCTCAACAAGTGCTCTCGCGAAGAAAATTGTGTTAATTTCTAAACGTCGCTCCTGCTGTCGTTGTACGTTGGGAGTCGCTGGATCCAGGCCATTCCTCCCCTCTCCGTTATCCGAACACGAGCCTCTCCAAACCTCTCAGTTGTGTTGTCTAACCTCTTAATGCTTGATTGAAACTACATGCTCGAGCCACAGCAATCGCAATCAGCAGCAACCGTCGCCAGGCCCAACACAGTAATCGAAAAGACCTGGGCAGCCGCACGGCCCGCTAAAACATTGGCAATTACACAGCCACAAGGTCAAACCGTACTGTTACTGGTCTGAGGTGAAGTGTCTTGTTTTGAAAATGGTGTAACAAGATGTAGCCATCCTTCAGCCGGCCCATTAGACCCCTCAGGCTAAATGTCAGAGCTCTGCCATTTTTTTTTTTTTCTCCACGTTGTAGATTTGATTCCCTTCACCCATCCGTCTTTCAATATTGCATGCAGACAATTAGGAGCCTGCTGATGTATTTGTGCGCAGTTATTGATATTGCCCTTTACAGATGTATAGCTATTGGCACGCATGCAGCTGATAAAATTAGACTGTGGAGAAGTGGCTTTTAACTGAAACCCCATGTTTCTGTGTCAGTCAGAGAGGACAGCGAGGATGATTTATGTGAAAGGAAAATGGTATCTGAGAGTTAAAATGAAAACTGACTTTGGCAGTGCTGTCTATATTTCATGCAACCAAGCACAGAAAAATCTTTTAACCGTAGCTACATTTTTGGTATCATTAATTATCCTTCCTCCTAATTATCGCTGTTATGCTCTCAAAATACTCGGTATCAGTTGGGCCCACAGGGAATTTATCATTACAGTAAATGGCCATGAGTGGACCAATTATCAACACAGAGGCCCGATTCTTTAACCTAAGCTGATAAAAATCTCTCAGATGATATTAAACCGCATTAAAAACAAGTCCGCCACGGTGAGACGAACCCAATACTTTCCTGTTTGAATTAACATGCATGCGTGGGTGTGAATATTTGAAAAGGCTTTTCTATTCAACTGGTGGTGGATGCGTGAAGGTCCAGTCTGGGCTGCCTGTGTCTCTGCCTGTAGCTGTGCGGCTTGGGCTCAGGGCCTAATCCAGCCAAACTCAGGACCAGAGGAGCTAATTAAGCACAAGCTTTTAGTATCCCAACCTCCTGTAGCTGCACAGTGCCAGCCCGCCCCATGCCAGCACTAAATGGGGTTGTAAATATCTATAGTGGGGCACAGTGTGAAGACAGCACTGGACAGAGGCTGGTAATAGGGGTTGACTGAGCCTGAATGCATATTATAAGGCCAGAATTAGAGCTGGCTAATGAGCGGGGGGTGGGTCAGACGGTGGTGGGAGAGGAAGTGGAGGTAGTACTCGCAGCGCCGTTGAGACTTCAGGTGAAAATTGATGCACTGCAGTCTCGATACGGAGTTTGCTGTAAATCAAAAAACAGCACATCCATCAGTGAAGTGACACATCCTTTTACCCGTCTGACAGTGTGTTCTCTCTCTGTTTGTGTGCATCCTCCAGAGGGGCAGCCTGACCCAGATCCCCGTGGTGAAGGAGACCAGGGTGGAGTCGGGCCAGTTCCTGCTGCTCTCCGTCCTCTGCATGCTCTTCATCCTGGTGGCGCTGGCAGTGTCCGCCACTTTCTTCTGCGTGCGCCAGCGCTCCCACCTCCGCATGAAGGAGAAGCTGGCCAGCCTGGGGACTGACACCAGTACTGATGCCACCGCAACCTATCAGGTTAGACCAGCCCCCCCTTTCGCTATGAGCCAATCAGGGGCCGGGACACTTGGCATGAGCTCTGCTATTGGAGGAACACACATTGTGTTCAGATATGGGAGATTTTCTGATTGGTTTGTGAGAGTGTTTGTTAATGTTTGAGTTTTCTCTTCTTCCTGCTCTTGTGATCGTTTCTGACTGTTGTGATAAAACCGATTAGCTTTATTTTATTAATTGATTAATTATTCAGTCCACTAATTGAACATCAGAAATCACCTCTTTGAGTTTATTTACCTCACTTTTACGCTCTTTATTTATTGCATTTTTTGCTCCAATAGATATTCGCTCCGTCCATTATTCAGTGCTCGGCCATGCCTGATAAGTGTGTGTGTGTGTTGGTGTGTGTGTGTGTGTGTGTGTGAGACAGGGGAACAGGCCGCCACTGTGACCTATTCCCTCTGTTCCTCCAGGGCCATGGGCAGCCAGGGCGGTATTGATTTTCAGCGCTGGGGCTCAGCTGTGCCCAGCATGGCACTCAGAACATATTTATCTGCATGTCGCGTTAACATTTTCAATATTTAATCAGGTTTTCACAGGGCTGCTCTGTCTGTCAAAGACTGATGTTGTAACAGAGGCCACAGAGACGCAAAAAGAAGCAAAAATAAAAGAGTTAAGGATGCATTTTTGTACATTTTTGTTTATTTTAAATATCTTTTGTTATCATGATTCCCTTCTGTGCAAATTCCAGGTTATATATGGCACCTGTTTATTATTTAGGGATGGGATAACTGCTTTGTCAGGCGTTCATGTGGGTGTGCTCTCTATATTTGACGGATGCAGTTGTTCGTGTGCTTTGGGAGAGACATATCGTCAGATGGAAGCACACTTGTTTCCTCTCGACCTGTTTCATTCTTGTTAGTCGTCTGAAAAAAGGAGAGGAGACTAGTGTGACTGTAATCCCGCAACCAGTGCTCCTCTCTGGGCTCGATGTGTCTCTCCTCTGACCCTCTGTGGTGCTAACTGCATCCCACTGCCCTCGCTCCTGGGAAGATTTCTCAGATCCGCTACAGCACCAGAAGTAGGATGAGTTATGAGGTGGACCTGGATATTGCCCCAAGGCCAAGGCCCAGGGCACCGCTTCATGGCTCTAATCATTAAAGTCTTGACGGCGGGAAAGCTGATCCAAGACCAGGGCTTAGAGGGGGCCTGTGCTCCAGAGGGAAATATCACTATGATAGATCATGAGATAGCATGTGCTTTCACAAGGCATTTTGTCTGGCCTGCCCTGCCCTCGCTGTTATTAATCGAGTATGGAAATGAATTCTGTGGAGATGACTGGCTTCGCCCCCCGAAACCAAACAAATGGGGTTTTACAGATCATGAATTTCACTCAGAAATGTTATGAAGGAAATCTGTTACTGTGTTTTTTTGTTTGTTTGTTTGTTTGTTTACATGCATAAGGTTGCACAAATCTCGCAAACGGGGCTTTTTTTCTTTGTTTTTTCATTTTGTGTATATTAGAGCAGATTATGCCTAGTCCTCAGATTTTTGATGCCCTGTCTCTGCACTGAGGCATGATGGGAGAAAAGCTGAGTCATTGGGAGAAGTGTAATCTTCGGCACAGTGGGTCTTTTAGCAAGTCTCAGAAACCTGGAGATATCAATCAAAATAGAAAATTATACTTTACAATGGTGCCAATGCATTTTTATCTCCTTTGGCTCTCTGTGGTTATACAATTCTCTGTGGTTGTGAATTTACAAGTCCTGTTTGATTGATGGATGGTTACATATTTACAAATTCAGATTTTTAAAGAGTACAATGAATACAGTTGCTGTGTTGCCACCAGGTGTAGCACGCTGA
The DNA here is from genome assembly GCF_040436345.1 of Pagrus major. Lineage (NCBI taxonomy): Eukaryota > Metazoa > Chordata > Actinopteri > Spariformes > Sparidae > Pagrus > Pagrus major. The sequence goes on from NC_133233.1 coordinate 19,880,934, forward strand.
ATTTATTCTGTGACTCGTGTAGGGTTCCTCAACCATGTATTTTTGACATAATTAGTATAAGCTCCATAATCCATGAGGATAAGCCATTAATCTACAGGCGAGTGAGGACAGATCTAGTCAGCCGAGATACAGGATTTCACAAGGTGCATTTACAGAACTGAACCCCTAACAGCGAGGATAAGCACATAACCTACATAAAACTATTGTTATGTGCATGAAAAGACCATAAATACATGAAACCTTGCAGAGTTTTGGAAAAAAAAAAAAGCATTTTTGATTCATAATTATCTCCTGTAATCCCCCAGGAGCTTTGTCGCCAGCGTATGGCGATCCGGACGTCAGAGCGTGTCGAGCGTCCGGAGACCCTGCGCCACTCTCGACTCAACAGCGTCTCGTCCCAGTTCAGCGATGGCCCGGCAGCCAGCCCGTCCACACGCAGCAGCACCTCCTCCTGGTGCGAAGAGCCAGTGCCGTCCAACATGGACATCTCCACCGGTCACATGATACTGGTAAGGAACTTACTTTGACTCCAGAAACGCTGTGAGTAATGACTCCTGTGGTGGGAAAAGTGGTTAGGGAGGAAAATAGATGGAAGTAGGCTGACGTATGGTTTGATGTCAGGTCCTCTGAGACTTTTTGTGGTTCTTAGCATCTGATTGCTACAACTAAACAACCACAGCATGTCATGTCTCACTGACTGTGCACTTAACCTGTCAGGGTGGGTTTAGTGTAGCCTTGTTTGAGAAACTCCAGTGCTTTTTGTGAGAAAACATTAGGTCATAGATCGACATCAGTGATTAACAACTAGGGACACTTGAAATTAATTGATGTAAATATCCAAAATGTTCACTGAGAAACAGCTGGCTAAATCATTAATCATATGAACAGAATAGTTGGTTTAAAGTAATGAATAAACTATTGAAATAGCTTAGTTAGCTAAAAGGTATGGTTAAGTACTTGAAATAGTTAGCTTAAAGTAATCAAACGGTTGGCTAAAAGTTGCTAAGTTGATGAAATAGCCAAATGTAATACATATAGAGTGGAAATAGCTTAAGTAATATTATTAAGGAATCAAAGGTTGAAATAGTTAGCCAAAAGTCATGGCTAAGCTTTTGAAAAAGCTAAATGAATAGATAAACATTTGAAACGGTTAGCTTAAAGTAATGAATAGATGGTTGAAACAGTTAACTAAAAGTCATGGCTAAACATTTAGCTACATAGCTAAATGTCATGGCTAAAGAGGTAGCTAAATGTTATGGTTATACTTTTAAAACAAATTAGCCAAATGTAATCGATAAAGGGTTAAAATAGTTCAACAACGCGAAAAATGCTACACAATTCAAATAGTTAGCTGAATTTAATGAACAAAGAGTTGAAATAGTACGCTAAAAGTCATGGCTATATAGTTGAAATAATTAACCCAATGTAAAAGATAAACACTTGAAACAGTTAGCTTAAAGTAATGAATAGATGGTTGGAACAGTTAGCTAAAAGTCATGGCTAAACATTTAGCTACATAGCTAAATGTCATGGCTAAAGAGGTAGCTAAATGTTATGGTTATATAGTTGAAATAATTAACTCAATGTAAAAGATAAACACTTGAAACAGTTAGCTTAAATTAATTAATAGATGGTTGTATCAGTTAGCTAGGAGTTAGCTAAATAGTACTTTAAATAGCTAGCCTAAATATAATGGATATAGGCTACAGCTGAAATAGTAAGCTAAATGTAGTGGTTATAAAGTTTAAACAGTAAGCTAACTTTAATGTATAAATGGTTGAAAAGCTAGCTAAAAATTATGGCTAAACAGTTAGCTAAATGTAACGAATAGGCTAACATTTGGAATAGAAGGCTAAAATAGGCTAATGTGTAAATGGTGTAAATGTCTTCTGCTCTCCTAAGTGGTGTAACCTAGCACAAATGCAAATAACATAACCTAAACATGGACAAAAAAGATGTTTTGGGGTGTTTTTTGGGGATACATCTGACAGAGATATACAGGAACAGGCTATTCATGTGAGCATACATCACAGTGTATGCTTTTAAACCTCCCTGTGTCTATGAATATGCGAGGCCCTGTGCTGAAAACCAACAGCTTGATTTCTCTCTGTTTATCTGTTGGGATGTGTCTCTTTTTCATCCCTCTCTCACCTCACCCCCTCAGAACGCTGTTATCTTTGTTTTTGTTTTTTTCATCACTCTTCCCGCTGTTTTCTCCCTCTTACTTTATCTTGGCTCTGATGTCTTAGTTTTTTCTCTCTTCCAACTTTTTTCCTTCCCTTCACTGTGTCATTTTCTCTCTTTATCATGCCGTCCTGCTTCTCTCCCCACTGTCATTTTCCATCTTTTACCCCCTCCATCTCTTCTCGCTGCTGCAGCAAAATAAGGCAGACATTGTTTTGCGTGATGGGAGCTGCTCAAAACTGAAATATCATTACTCGTTTGATTGCCATTTGGATGTTTTAGAAATTTTCGCTAGGTTTTTATTTTGCTCGAAAAAAAAAAAAAAGCTTTTGCTTGCCAACGCCTCTACAAACACACAATGGATTGTTTTAATTTTGCACAACTTTCGCTTCATTCATTTGAGACAAGCTTGATAAAAGAGATGGATAGATGCCTTGCAGTGTTTCCATTAATGGAGAGAGCATTCATCACACTGCATGTCTAGCTTTTATATTGGGAGGCTATAATGAATGAGAGTGAATCTGAGTAATGCCTCGTATTGGTGGTAATAGATGGGTTTTGTTGCACTCGTCAAGGCTTGTTTGTGAAGCCCCTTTTGAAAACATTGACAATAGAAAAGCATTTAGCCCTGCGATAACAAAAGAGGCAGTGTGAATCATTTCTAGGAGCTGTTATTATTAGGCCCAGTTTCTTCACAACAGCAGCGCAGGCTTTGCAAAGTAGAAAGGTAAAACACTCGGGGACCTTTACCTCTTTTTTCATGCCATGATTGACATGGAGATGTCCTATAGGGGTTCTTCTTTAAAATTCCACCGCCATCTCACATGAAACCATGTGTGAGATTGCCTTGTTATCACTGATCTCAGACCTATATTTTCCCATCTCTGCACTCCTCTCCTCTCATCTCCCCTCTCTCGCTCTTTGGAGCTCACACCGTGTGGAGAAGGATGATGAATACCCGGCTTTCCAAAGCACATTTTGCTGGGCGTCCTTTTTTTTTTTTTTTTTTTTTGTGGAGGCCCGATCACCTCACACACACACATGCAGTACAAACACACACACACACATGCAATTACTATGCTACTGATGCCAGTCAGGATAAATGAACTACGATGTTGCGCCCCACTGTTCTGCCCACCTCGAGACTTAAAAAGTCTTGCATAACGACTTCCAACTCCAAAACTGAAATTGGATGCCTCTGTGTGCTGAGTCATCTGCTGTGTTTTTTTTCTCACAGCTACAACACACCTCTGCTATCATTTGCCTTTTTCAGCTGCGGTATTGTGCTACAACCATGCAAACATTACCTGCTGGATGATTAAAGGGGCACTAAGTAGTTTTTTGGAGAAGAAATTAAAACTCGTGATTTTTATATTTACAATATTAATGAGAACAAGCTGTTCCCAGAGGAAGATAAAGTCCCCAGAACACTGTTTGAAGCTAAAAAGGTGGCAGGGTCTGCCTAATATAAACATTGTGTTGTCCTTTAAGGTCAGTTTGTTTTATTCAGTAATAAAAGAAAAAGAAGGAAGTTTATTTATTTTCTTTAGACATAAGAAGATCTTTCTCTTCTGATTGACATTTCTTTCCAGATGTTGCCTGGGAGATGACCAGATGTGCTTATTGTTGCAGTGCTCGGTCCGTTCAGCACCATGGACAGCACTAAACTTTTTACCTCACGAGCATGTTAAACACAAAGAAAAGCATCCACTGTCCAGAAACAGGGTGAACATGTTGATACAGTTGCTGTTGCTGCAGTGTTGGCTTAATCACCTCTCTACTGAAAAAGAAAAAAAAAAAAAAAATCAATAATTATGTAGCTTGGGGCTCTTTTTCATCATATTGAGTAGTTATTTTTCTTTTTTTTTAATGAAATTATGAATTATTTCCTCAAAAAGGAACTCAGGCAAAGGAAAATTGCCACTGATTCATACAACACGTCCTGCCCTCAGTGGCTTTTAATCACCATTTTAAATTTAGTTTATGAGCAATTCAGATCCCATTTGTTATTTTCATTTTTTAGCTATTATTAGTCACACAAAAAACATACATATTAATACCTTTATTTTCCACCTCTCACCGCTGTTTATCATATCATAAAGCTCCCCGTACAAACTGTTACCGGTATTGTTCGTTTTAATTTGACAGCGGAGCCTGACAGTAATGTGTTACCTGTTGTGTCTGGCTCCCCTGGTCGTCCCTTCATCCTGATTTCACCCGGCACCCTCTGCTGCCGAGGAGACTGCTTAGGAAGGATTAGACATTGTTTCCCTGACACCCAGGCCTCCCATCCCAACCCTCTGATTGGCAGACATAATCCCCCCATTCACTAAACCTTCGTTACCCTGTCTCTGGAATATGCCATGGTCCACTGCCTCCCCCTAGGAGCAGGAGGGCTTGATAAGGGCCTGCTGGCTGCATTGCATTAAGCAGCGAAAATATGAATTTGGAAATGCAATCGATTCAGGGCATCGTTTGAATAGAATGGGATGCAATTCAGAGTGGATTTATCAAGTACATGGAGATGTAATATTGGTAGGGGAGGTGGGATGCTGTCAGGCTGGCAAGCAGAGAGTACTTGTACAGGGTGACAAGAGCATAGTGGTGACAGGCTCTGTCAAGTGGCCATAATGGCATGCTGTCATTTTCCTGGGAAGACAGCACTGTGTGTGTTTGCGTGGGCGCTGCACAACAGCACACATGCAAATATACGTGTGTTGCCTGCTATTAGAATTGACATTAACTGAATCCCTCTTTTTTTGTGTGTAATTGCATTTTATGTATGCATAAAATTAAAAGCTCAAACAGGGATGGTTCAAAGTCTAACAGCAGAAATCTACAGTAACGTTTCAGAAATATCACTTTATGTCATTAATGGGTTCAGGCAGAACACTTTGTGCTGTTGTGTTCTCTCATTATGCAGCTGCATTAATCACAAGAGTTGCCTCTTTTTTTTTGTTCTCAGTGTGGCTTTTAAGACCTGAGTGGCACCTTTGGCACCTCATCTACAATAAACTTTGATTTTCCATTGTCTGCAGGATTTGTAATGTTCTCATAAGTCACCTAATATCTTCTGCATGCATGCAGGAGATGTCTGAATTCATGAGCCATCAAAGGGTAATTGCCTATTATGTGCCGGACAAGCTTATTTGTGATTATCATCGAGGTAGGAATTGTATATATTCTGCAAAGGTTTGGATTTCTCTTTTGACGGACAGGATTGAACGAGTCGGATGTAACAATGGAGTGTCACCTCTCTCTCTCTCCGCTCAGCCTACCTATACTGCCTTTAATATGGGATAAAAACCCAGCACATCTGGGTATCAGTTTCATTGTATTAGCCAGCTGATCCCTGACATCAGTTTATGAGTCTGTAATCTTCCGCCTCACACAATAGCGGACTAAACCATTTAACCCCACTGGGAGGGGAGCCATGATACAGGAACGAAACACAACGCTATACGCTAAAAAAGGCCATCTTGCCAGCTACAGCCTCTAAGCTCCTAAGACTTGCCCTGGTTTGGGAGAATACACACTCACACATACACACATAGGCCTCTTCCCCTCCCCCTTCCCTTTTTCCATCTTTGTCTCTCTAGCGAATTCAATTTTGTCTTCTCCAAGCGACGGCTTAAATGCAGACAATCTTATCAGTGGCTGTGCAAGCAGTGAGGGACGTGATTGAAACACCCCTGAAGTATTTCCAATGCAGACAAACCTTTCAGGAGTCTTAATTGTGTGTGTGATTTTTTTTATTTATTTATTTTTTTCTTCTTCCTCTCTCAGTCAAACACACATGCACAAACACACAAAGACGCAAACATAAGGACACCTTCCCCACCTAGATCTTCAGCAGCCTCCTCCTCCTCCTCCTCCTCACCCTGTTGTTACGCTTTACAGCAGCTTGGGATAATAATGCTCCGTGACACCTGATCGTGGCTTTAATGGAGCGATGCTGTTGTCAAGGGTTTAGTGTTTTGCTCCAGTTTGTTCATTGGTTAGCTCATGGTGAAGAAAATACAATGACAAAATAACAATTGGTTCAAATTTCTTGTTGAATTAATCCAAAGGTGCTGCAGAAAATGTCCTTTTTACAGCCAAATTATGAGATAAATTCAACTGGATTTTGCCTGGGGTCTGGCTTATTGTGTGAAAATGGATGGTGTCTGTTTTCCTCTAGTCATACATGGAGGACCACTTGAAGAACAAGAACCGTCTGGAGCGTGAGTGGGAGGCCCTGTGCTCCTACCAGGCAGAGCCCAGCGCCAGCGGTGTGGGACGGGGCGAGCAGAACTCCAAGAGGAACCGCTCAGATGCCGTGGTCGTATGTGAGTGCATTCAAAAGTCCATTGGATTTTTAATTGTTTTTAGCCGTGAGAGTCTTCTTACCATTTACAAGGTTGGAGCAGTGCACCAATGCAAATCAACTTTCTTAGAAACTTCTCATGGATGAAATCGACCAAAGACAAAGGGCCTGTTATTAGCTAATGATATAATTATGTGGGGTTACAAATTACCTCAGAAAAGTACCTGTTTTGGACCAGAATGTCCACTGCATTGGAGCCAAGATGCTGGTATGTCAGAGTTTAGAGCGATATTGGCTCCATTCTGCTCTTTATTTGATTTAGATTAGTTTACATTTCAATGAACTCCAGCCAAATCTGCATTAGATAGTGTTACGTTTGCCAATATTGCCATATTTCTTACCTTCAAATGCTTTTCTCTTGTAAAGCTGAAGCATCCAAACATTAAAGCATATATTTGACCATCTTGTTTTTCTATAGTAAGCGTTCAAGGGTTAGGTTGGACTGAACAAACAGCAGCTGGAGATAGAGTATTTATTCAAACATGGAATTTAGCTTTAGCATTAGCTAACACTAGCTAGCTACAGCTAAAATCTGAGGATGTTGGCTAGAAATGAGTGGTGGTCCTTTTCACTCCTGTTTGAAATGCAGACCCATAGTTTTAAAGATAGCAACAGTAACGTAAAGGGGCGGGGCTTAGCAATTCAAGTCAGTGATGTCACGTAGTCTCAGGCACCAATCAGGATGTAGCAACATTTGAATCAGAATGTGATGACAGTTCAAGGGTTGATGAAGTCCTGATGAAGACGAGTTTTTAACTCTTAAACTCACATTTAGTATCATAAATGATCAATGAAGATTTTTTTTATCTCTTGATTTTTGCTTTTTTTTAGTCATGAATATAAGAAAAAGATTTCAGAGGCTTTAACTTAAAGCAAATGCGTTTAAGGAGACTACTTGAGTGGGTGGAAGTTCATAGGAAACGGCTTATATGAATCTTGCAACAGTTTCACTCGTTAAAGAAAAGGAGGATTTTAAGACTTCTTAAGATGAAATGTTTTATTATTATTTCACTTGGAACATTCCTTATTGAAGGTGGAGCAATTCAAGACTTCAGAATAGTTTGAGTGTGTCTGCGAGTGTGAGGGTGTATGATGAAAGTCTGGTGAAATTGCCCTGCAGCCTTTTTCACTTTCATATTCCTGCTTTGCTGCTGAAAAAATTCTGTTGTTATTGTGTGGGGAAGGAAAAAAAAAACATTGGGAAAACAATGTTGATGAATTATGCATCTCCGTTACAGACGATCATTCCAGGATCACCTTGAAAGCGGAGAATAACCACTGCAATTCAGATTACATCAATGCAAGTCCAATAGTGAGTATTGTTTATTCATTATAGCTCTACGTTGTGGCTAATATCTGTCGTCGCTGAAGCCTTTTTCTTCACCGGGAGCACCTGTTGGGGTTTTTACTTTGAGATAAAAAAGAAGTTTCAAAGGGCTTGTCATTGATTCAAGTGCACTGATCTTTATTTTAAACTTTGTTCTCCATGCTGGGGAGCCTCAGTGGACTTGTGCGTCTTGCTGATTCACACTGCAACTTTCACTGCTTTTCAAAATGGCCGCTCCCTGGAGAAACCCCCCTTTTTTTCATCAGCACTAAAAAGAATTATACATTATTTTTGACTAAACAAACGTATCCCGCCATAAATCCAGACAGACCTCAGTGTCGGAGAGGGCTAAGGCTTTTTCTTTTTTTTGTCTTTTTTTAGTATTTTTCCCCAAAAAAACATTGCCAGTCATGATTTCCCCCGAGGCTGCCTGAAAAGGGATTCCATCAAAGGGAACAGGAAACTATGCATTTCAAATACAGTGCCAAAATTTCTGAGGAGATAGATGAGGGGGGTACACACAGCTGCACTAAAAGCCTATTACTCTTCAGAAACAAACAATGGAGACTTTTAGATGCTCTATTTATTCCTCCATTTTCTCTAATGGCATATTCATAGCGTTTTTTTTTTTGGGGCTTATTTAAACAGTGCTGTAGTGCGACATTTGCCATCGTATAGAATAATATTATAATAAACATAATCAATCAGGGGGAGATGTTAGCGGAAAAGCAGAATGGTGCATTAGAAAAAGGGGATAAATAAAGTTACCCAATACTGTTTTGGTGCAAAAGCATCCAGAAACACAAACGGATGTTGAAGATGGGTGAAGTAATGGCAGATGCAGTGGCGTGTGAATGAAAGGACAGTAATTACACCACAAAAGGGACCCCTGGCTGAGCCCAGCAAAACTGTGATAATTATGTCTGTCAATGCGGCTTCTTCCTCCTCATTAGCTTCAGGGGCAGTGGCCTACGAGTAAATAATCTGTCGCTTCTTTCTGGGAATCAGGGGGTCACAGAGGCAAAGGGAAGGAGCTCCCTGCAAAGCAGTTGGTGACATGCACACAGGGGAGAAGCTTGGGATAATGGTTAATGCTTGACCACAGATGATGCAAGCGCTCCCAGATGTGCGGCATCATTAGCGTGAGGAGGAATGTGGCACAAAATGTGGTCAAAGCCTGGCTGTCTTTGTCTTGCCTGGCCCTTTTTTTTCGCAAAGTCAAACGCTGCATGTCTTTTTTCTATTTCCCACCTGTTCTACACGCTTTTGTCTTCAAACTATCTGGGATGAGCTCAAGCCGGCGTTCAGCTTCCAAGCTCCCCTATCTTTCATAAACACAGGATCAAGGCGCTACAGCGAGGTGTTGAAAGTTGAGACGCTTCTCTAGGAGCAGATATTTGTGCGAGCTATTTTAGCACGAGCTATTTTACTTCAAACCAAAGAGCACTTCCTTGCCTTTTTTGTTGTAGTCTATCTTCTTTCCACAATGGTGAGGGGAGGACAGCTGAAATGCAGGACTGCTCTTTCATGTTTGCGCTTTAGTATTCAGGCAGGGTTGTCAACACACAGCTACAGCATGTCTGTGTCCTTGAGATTGGCTAAACGGAGTGGCAGGACCAGCATTCGGCACCACCCTTTCATTTCTGTGGGGGAGATTTTTTTTTCTTTTTTACAAACCCACGAGAGGAATTTCAACCAGGACGGATGAAGAGAAAATTGAACAACACGGTTATACCTAATTGAAGTAGAACAGCGGGTAATGAACATAACGTTTCCTGCGTGTCCTTTTGGGAAAAAGTCTTCATTTTCACATTTCAGCCAGCCTTTGTGTAGGTGTATTTAAAGAACATTTTCAGTCACTCAGGCTTCCCTTTCTGCCCTCCAATGAACATTTAGTCCCAACTACAATAACCACAATGAATTTTGACATCCTGCCTGACATCTCAAAGACAGATAAAATGACTATAAATCATGAATTACCATAGATATGATCAAATCTGATCCTGGGGGGAATCTGCAGCAACAGAAACGCTGAAAAGATTCTCCAAAGTACGAAAAATGACAGTATTAAGGGTGTGCCCCATTAAAATGAACACAATAGTCTGTTTCTGCTGAGCCGAGTTTGGAAGTAGATTTAAAAGAGAAAACAATTTAACATTTTTAATCCCTTATAATGAAAAAAAAAAAAATTACAAAGAGGCGACGAGAGAAATAATAAAGAAACTGATTTTTATTTTTCAAATTTTGGACTAAAGTTGTATGTCCGGGTTTATCAGCCGTTCAGAGCATTAAGAATTAATCCTGTTGTTGAGGTTATTAAACATGAGGAGAGAAAAGCATTATGCTAATATTGAAGCCATGGAGAAATGCTCCATAATTAAGGTCTATGAGCTTGAGTCAAAGGAACGCACAAAGAAATGAAAAACTAGATGTACTTCTCAGCTCATGTTCGGGGTCCCTGACAAGTTGTTCTTCAGCGTAAAGAGAAACAAGTTCATAAAGAATGAAAAAGCCATTGAGTGCAACCCTGTGGCTTACATTGTGGTGTTTCTTCATGTAAAGCTGGGTAGATGTCTCTTTTACAATTAGTGGTTCTGCTGCAAAGAAAAGCCTCCATTTCCATTGGTGGATGTCACTCAATGTCGCCTAAATATGCAAAGAAATACACTACTGCACTTTCTTTGGTAGTCGTACCATAAATAACAGAGTTACAGCCCTGTTTGGCTGCGTCGTCTATCACTATAACGGCAAACATACATCAGGAATGCACTGATATGTACCCAGCCGTTTCTTTTCCCGCAAAACACGTCAACATCGCTCCACTGATGCATCTCGCACTCGAGGGCGTGCATAAAGATTCCATTAAATAAAATGTGATCATTGATTTTCAGAGGGGGGGGGGGCGACCAGCCAACACCTACTCAATCAAGTCTCAATCACATCCCTCAAATCAAGTCCCACATGTCATTATGTCCCGCCTCGACATTTCAGCTCCCTCACAGCAGCCGCCCGCAGGCTTTAAAGTCCCACCACAATGTCATGTTTCATGTGGAAACACGTCAAAGCATGACAGGAATTGAGATTTAAACGCCATTTCATGAGGTCTTTGAGAGTGTTGTGCAGAAGTGTGGACACAACTTAAAAATATGTGACATTTTCATATTAATATACAAACATAAGAAACAACTAGACCTACAGTAAGTTATATATTTTTTTGGTTGTGTACTTAGATTATCCTGAATGTTTCCAGCAGTGCTCAAACAAAAAAAATCAAGATATCCATGATTGTATTAGGTAATCCTTTCTTTTACAGTATTTAGTCGGTAAATATGATAAATATACTGTATTAGAAAATATATATAATCACAAATGATATGTTAAGAGCCTGGTAATGCCATGGAAACAAACAATGCTTCCTTTTAATCCATTTCCAGCTTACTTACTGAGTAAATTGGAAAACATTTCCAACAACGTACCCACTATTTAAGATGACAATTCCATAGTTTCTCAGGGTAAATCTAATAAACGCTTATATAAATGGGTGTAGCCATGAATAATACTTATATAACACAAAGTAATTTATTGGAAAGTACTGTTGTAATTTCTAGCTGCTCAATAAATAAACTCAGGAAAACTACAACTTTAATTGTTGTGTAATAGAGGAGGTATTTCTAAGATAGGAGTTGGTACTTTCCTCAAGTTATTACCAACCTAAACCGGTCACATCTAGTTGGTTCTAAGTTGCATTGATGGGTAACAGAGAAGGTTTTTCTCACTGTAGTTTCTCTGTTCACCGGTTACCAATGGTAATTACCCAATGATATACTATCATCAACCATATATTTACAGGGTTGCTTTAAATTCATGAAAAATACCAGATGATACATCAGAGAGTGAGGAAGGAAGACGGCGAACGTGACTAAATGTAATGTTAACAAAACTTGAATACACAATCGAGTCACATCAGATAGATTTTCATCCAGTGATTTCACACTACTTCAAGTCGTCATCAGAGTCCATCTTTTGTTATCGTTTTTATTACAAGAATTCTTGTGACAACTAAAGCAGAAGTGAAAACCTTGAATGATGATACAATGAATGAGAAACTAAACTTATTGAGGTTTATAAAGTGTTTATTTTGAATATTCAAAGTTCAAAGTTGAAGTTACAATGTTCAAAGTTTGGTTTTATTGTCATTCAACTGCACAAATCAGTTGTCGACCCCTTCACCCTACACACACAGAAAATGTATAAAGAAATATTCAAATATCTGAAATTAAAATAGAAAAAAACACTAAGATAAAACATGTAATAAAGGCATGTGAGAGCTGACCAATCAGAGCAGACTTGGCTTTTCAGGGGCGTGGGGCCTTAAAGAGACAGGCACTAAAACAGAGCATTCAGACAAAGGGCGAGTAGAGGTGCTGCAGTAATGGACAGTATGAGAAAGAAGTGTTTTGTGAACATTAAAATCATGTTGACACCCAAAATTACAATTATGAGCCTGAAAATGAGCATAATATGCTACCCTTTTAGCAGTAGTGGGAATGAGGGTAGTGCAAGGGTAATTAAGGGTAGAAAAATAGTTCAATATAAATTCAGAAATGTTTCAGTTTTCGCTATCAATTTGCTGCAGTATCTTAGAGGAGATATTCATCTTTCTTTTTGCATAGACAATTTATGAATGTGAGTTTGCTTAGGCATTCTTCTGATAAACACTAGAAGTGTCTGTTTGCTTAATTTTCTGCTAAATAGACCGTACAGTCCAAGGTCTCCTTCAATCGTTTTATGCAAACATGATGTTTAAAAATGTTCTTTAACATTTTGTCACAAAGACAAGTTCAGCTGACAGGCATACAAACCACGTCCTTCAAATATGTGTTCAAAGTGATGTTTTCACAGTTTAATTATAATAGCATGCAGTTTGGTTTATATTCCAATTTAGTGTCATCAGACCCATTAAAGAGTAGTCAGATATCGAGGACAGAAGGGAAGAGACGAGGAGGAAAGAGAGACTGAATCAATGAATCAAACAGAGAGAAAACATACAGCAGAGGCAAATGTTTTATGCTCTCAGTCCTCCATCCAGATGGAGGCTTTAATGGAAGTCTTTTACCCAGACTGTGTGTTTCCATCCACCAGTCGCCGCCCAAACACTGTGTCACACTCTGCTCCCTCTCTCCCAGATGGACCATGACCCACGCAACCCTACTTACATCTCCTCGCAGGGCCCACTTCCTTCCACTGTCGCGGACTTCTGGCAGGTAATGCTCATCTTCATTCACTGCAGTCTTTCATCTTTCTACAGAGATAAGGGTTTGGAAGAACCACAGCAGAGCTGCAATATCTCTAGTTTTGTGTGAGTTACCAGTTCCAGTGAGATTTTGATGTCTTCTTCTTGGCCCAGGAATGTCTAGATGACTATTTCTCCGATGCTAAACAGTAGAATTTGAAGTGGGATCAATTAATTAATGTTGCACCAGTTTGTGCTTGTCATGTACTGTCGTTACATGGGAAAATTCTATGCTTGGTTCATATGTAATGGGTACACATGAGCAGCATAAACTGGGGCTATAAGTAAAGGTGCTTCTTCTGTTCTACTCATCGATAAAATAGCCTCACTAGCTGATTTTGTACTGCAAACCTGCAGCTTTTAGTTGCATTCAGTAGTCTAGAAATAAACACCCCCAGGATGTCTAATATTATTTGTAATAACGCTGATGTTTGCTGATATTTGCATTTTCCTCTGTGCTATTTGCATTCATTCCCTTGTCCATAAATGTCAGACGAACCTGCTGTTAATCACCGGATATAGGCTATTGTAAAACATGTCGTCTTGGGTGGAGGTATGCCTTAAACGATGCATGGTTGCCAAATGGCGTTCTTATGTGTTAATAGGACAGCACTGTAGTAATTAGTGGGCCCATCGGCTCCATATGGTGAAGTAACTCTGCTAGCCGTGACCAGGATGTAGAAGTCTGAGGCATAAATCTTGGCAGACCAGCTGGCCCTGCACTCTGCACTCTGCATCGTGCACTGAACGGATACTCATTTTGAATCATTATAATAGTGCTGACTTTGTGTAAGCGTGGGCGTTGGCACCTGTTTGTGACCAGGGAAGGGGATTGGTTAAAAGAAAAAAGAATTTACCCCTTGTTTGTTCGTTGTAAATCACTTTTTAAACCCTAAAAAACAACAAACAAGATTTGTCCTCTAATGATGTTTGAATTATTAAAAAAAGAAAAGAAAAATTCAGTACCTATTATCTCAAAAGTGCACCTTAATTGACCACATTAGTTCATAAAGGAATGAAAGGAGCCCTGTTTCCCCTTTTTAATTTGTATATTTGAAAAAGCCTCAAATGAAACAGTTGATAATTATCTCATAGTCAGTTTGGTTATTTGTTTGTTTGTCTGCCAATGTTTTTTTTCCGTGCCAGGTGAATAAATGCATGTCCATTATCTAATGAAATGAGCTATTTAGCCATGAAGTCAACACTAAATCTTTCCCAATTAAACAGAAAATAATGGAAAATTAGACACAGATTGACTGACACAATGAACACCGGGTTCTGTGTCTGCGCATAAGAGGTAGCCATTCATTATTCAATATGGTAAACCTTGGATTGTGGCAGGACAGGAGAAAAAAAACACACACACACTCTTTCTCCCCATTAAAAGTAAACAAACAGGGGAAACACGGCCACTCTCATGCAAATGGACCGTGCAGGAGGCAAATCTTTTTGCTCTGTCCTATCTAATCCACAGCTGCCCCAGGCAGCGCTCTGAAAGGCAGCTCTGCTCTAATCCTCCACTCCTCATTCCTCCATCCCTTCATCCTTCACCACTCCATCCCTCTCTCCATCCCCGGCTATTACCTTAGCTCTGCTGGGCCTTGCTCTCCTGCTCACTTCTCCTCAGTATTTAAAAAAAAAAAGGCAATCAGAGTTCACAGAGCAGCAACTTTGGTCTTTTTTCTACACAAATGATGTATAGTAGGTTTGGTTTTGGAGCCTAGAAAAACACTGACAAGCCTTTCCCAAGCTAAAGATGTAAAATAAGACTGCACTTGTTCCTCACTACCTACAAATCTTTGCCACATCCTACGAGACTAAATGGATAATACTCCCTCAAATTATCACCATCTGGTTTCAAGAAAAGCCACTCAGAGTTCACAGAGCAGCAACTTAGGTTGTTTTTTTGTATATCCTGCCCTCTTCTTCTACACAAATGATGTGTATTAGGTGGACTATGTAGTTTTGGGGATGAATTTTTATTTATAAGACAAAAATCTTCATTGACTGAATTTCATGCTTGAACAAACTGAATAAACAAACTGACCTTAAAGGACAACACAATTTCATACTGTTTTTACTTTGTTTATATTTGGCGGACCCTGCCACCTTTCTAGCTTCAAACAGTGTTCTGGGGACCTTATTTTCCTCTGAGAACAGCTTGTTTATTCAGTTACGGAAAAAATGTATAAATACCTCATTAGTAGTGTAAATATAAAAATTCTGAGTTTGAATATGTTCTCCAAAGCTCCATAGTGCCCCTTTTAAAAACCACTGATGAGCTCTTTACGAGATGTAAAAGAGGAATGCACTCGTTCCTCACTACCTACAAATATTTGCCAAATCTTACAAGACTAAATGGATAATGTTCTCTCACATTATCACCTTGCCTAATCTCATCACATCTTGGCGCAGTTGGCACAGTTGGCGTGTAATGTGTCCACTGGGCTGGATCACAGAAGCTTGTGATTAGTGTATAGTCAAGGCCATTGTGTTTTATAGCAATCATAAAAGCCGCATTTCCTCCTCATTTTCCTAATGGCTGCCATGGGCCTATATTTTTTTTTATTTTTTATTTTTTTTACCAAGGACACATTAGATTGTGATAAGATGAAATGGAGCAGCAGCTCAGTAGATGTTACGAGCCCCACTCAGACTACTGAGAGGAGGCGACATGTGACGTAGCCTCCCGCTGCTCCACCCAACATTTATCATTTGTCACACGCCAAGAGGTGACATTTATTCATACTTCCTGGACCAAGAAAAACAAATCAATTCCCCCCTAATACAAAGCTGCCATGTGATGCCAATGTGCAATTTGCTGCTCCTAGTGGAACAGTTCAGCTACATGTTAGCGCTGTTGTAAAAGCACACAGATGAGTGTTAAAGGGTTGTTGTCTGAGGGATGTCTGACGTCGTCCCTGTGGTGTGTAGATGGTGTGGGAGAGCGGCTGCGTCGTCATCGTCATGCTGACCCCCCTCTCTGAAAACGGGGTGAAGCAGTGTCATCACTACTGGCCTGACGAAGGATCTGATGTCTACCACATCTACGAGGTATGTTAGCTAAAACAAGTCGCAAAGTAAAATTCATTTCCTTCCTCCAGTAGGTCTAGACATGCAGATAGTTTAGGTTTTATGCACTGTAGTTATGAGATTTCTGTCTTCACTATGAATTTTGTTTGTGGTGCTCACAGCGTCTGCAAAATGACGTTTAAAAAATTCAACAGCGACATGTCTCTCCAGAAAACACTGTCTATAATTTACAGACTTCTCTGTAAGCAGTTTTCAATGCAAGTAAAATATTCCCTGTGAAAGATGTCGAGTAGGAAGGACGCTGATTTTTACAAATGTAGCTCATATTTTGAGCAGCACAAACAGAATTCATTCACTGCTAATTTGAGCGGGGTGTTGGCAGAAATCTCAGAGACTAATATCTCTGAACCTTTAGTTTGACTCTTAAAAAGGAAATCTTTAACTGAGGAACATCTTAATACTTTATTGATGCTTCTAACCAGAGTCGATTCTCAAAAGTATCGATACTGTGATACTTTTTTGATACCACTTGTTTAAACGATACGTTCGAGCGTTTTCAAGGATTTCCAGCACCAGTAAGAACCCTGCAGTTTAAAATGGCCAATCAGGTTGAGGAGTCTGAATAGTAGACCCTAAAAAGTTTGTATAAAAGCCTACACACTTTATTAGGTACAGTTATACCATTTAATGCGACCCAGAACGACAGATCTGCCGCAGATAGCTCTCTCACAGCGTCGATCAAGACTGAACTTTATTATCTTTGTCGACTAATGGATTAGCATTATATTGTACAGTTGTACCCTATAGTCCCAGCTGAGTGTATCATTATCATCTATTTAACTGCTCATAACAACAATGCCTCAGTCCTTTGTGTAGCTGTAGCATGAAGACTCATAATGAACACATTGTTCTTCACATTCTTTGGTATCTAAAGTAATTACACCTCATTTCACCACACAGAGGTTACCTGTGATAAAAAAAAAAGAATCTTTGATTACTGTGTCATTTCTAAACAAATGAACTAATTGTAATGACTATTTGTTTTAAAGACTCCATAGCTTGCATGTCAACTAAAAAACTAAAACTTAAAACTGCAAGAGAAAATGTTCACATTGATCCTCAAAGTTTCTTTCTGAACAAAAAGACTTGTTTGTTTGTGAACTGAAAGAAACTGAAATATATATTTAGCTACGGGAACTCAAACTAACTAAAATATGTTATTTAGTAATGTTGGTGAACTGGCCGTTTAAAACATTTGGTGCTAAAGCTTCCTCAGGATTGCAGATTGTTGGATGGTTTTCAACAGTGTTGTGTAGTGTGACTTTTGAAAGTAACTTGCTGTATTACAAGATTACTGCCATTAAAAAGCAACTTATGTTCAACTGTTGCCTACTTAGAAAAGGAACTTGTTCTTGAGTACTTTGCGATTTAGTCTCAGCTAAAGATAATATAAAGAAAAATAAAATATAAAGAAGACAAATATAGTCTCACATCTACTTTCCTTATTAAACTGAAAAATGCAACCGTACATCTTCTGAATTCAAGTTTCTTTCAAGTTTCACCAAACAAAGACTGGCCAAATTGCCTTGTTAGCTCATAAAAGACTTTTTACAGAATCACAAAAACTGTGGTTGGTTTGTTATTTCACCGTTCCAACAATCACCGGCTGGTTCAGTCGAAATAAACCCGTAATTAACTCACTGCCTGTCTCTGCCTCTCAGCTTCGCACTGAGCAGCGACTGTTGAATTAGCAAAATAAAATGAGTCAGTTTAAGTAGCGGCTTGTTTAAAACGTAAATAACTGATTAGTTATATTGCAAAACTAATGAGTTACGATACTCAGTAATCTGAGTACTCTTACAACATACTTTGTAACATAGTTACGATTGTTGCCATTAATGAAGCGAATGCCATCTTCTTCTATATGTAGGTCAACTTGGTGTCGGAGCACATCTGGTGCGAGGACTTCCTGGTGCGCAGCTTCTACCTGAAGAACCTGCAGACCAACGAGACCCGCACCGTCACCCAGTTCCACTTCCTGTCCTGGATGGACCGCGGCATCCCCAACTCGGCGAGGACCCTGTTAGACTTCCGCAGGTAGAGTGACGGATCCTGCAGGTTGGCCTCAGACGCTGGAGCTCAGGCACCTTTACAACCAGCCTTTATCCTGAGCTTGTTCTTAATCATCTTCCCTTATACTCTGTATTCTGTCAGCGCCTCTCTGGTCCATCTCCCTTTTGCCCCTCCGTCTTTTGGTGTCCTAGAGAACGGTTGTTCTAATAAGGACTGTGTTTCTCTACTATCCCTTTCATCCTGGGCCTGTTTCCCTCACCTCCCTCCAGCACATGTGATGCAGCAAATTAACAGCCCCGCACTGCCTGGCTTGGCTTGGGAAGAAAAGAAAAGGAAAAAAAAAAAAAAACTACCTAATTCAAACACCCAATTAAATGAGAGCTGTCTCACTAAAAACACGGGAGAGGGGGAAAGCTAGTGACTGAATAACCTCACTCTGTTCTCCATATAATGTGTTCTGGCAGAAGAGCAGCAATAGCTCCTCTGGGAGAACCCAGAGGGATAGGAAAAGCCCTCCAAATGAGAATAGATGCATCTGATTTGTGGATGGAAGTCTGTCCATCTGGTTTGTAATGCAGATGAGAGAGAGAGAAAAAAAAGGAGGATGTGCAGTGTTATCATGTCATCCTTTCCTGACAGAGTCGCTGCTGTTTTTTCTTTTTTCAAATTAAACTGGGTGCAGCTTGCACACAGTCCTATTTATTTATGATGTCAGTGTGCAGGTTTGAGCTGTGTTTTTTGCTGTTAAGAACAACTAGATTGCCTTGAAGTGACCCCATTATTGCTGCTGTAGGTTATAGGGAATCTAAAGCTCTCTGATTGTTCAGAGGTCTCAGATCCACACGATGTACTGCACACTCACGGTTTTCACGGTTTCGGCCAACTCGGTATTTTGCGGTTGCCAGTGTCATTTTTGTGATGTTGCAGCTAGTAATATGAGCCCAGTTGCATAGTCACAAAAGTGATCATTGGAAACTGTGTCTCCTCAGCCAGGCCTGTGCACAAACTGTCTTTCTCTCACTCCTGACTCTGTCTCCCCTCTCCTCCTCTCACTGCTCCTTCCTCTGGCTTGCATGGGAACTCCAAACACCTCTGTATGCTCTTTAACCAAGGACATATGCTGGTTTTATGACATCAGTGTCTCCTCTACATTCGTTCAGGAGTGGTGGACCACCACAGTGAGAACATGACCACCACAGCTAGATAAAATGGGAAATTAAATATTATGATTTAGATAATTAAACAAAAGAAAAACACAAACAAGCATTAGGCTTAGTGCCCTTTAACCATGATCAAATAACTAAATATAAACGATTGTGCTAAAATCACACGTACAGGGAACAAATACCAAAATGTGCCCCCGCCACCACTGCTACAAAACAGTTACAGAGGAAACGCTGCATATATTTACATAAAATGTAAATTTAATTTCATGTAAGTTAATGTAAAAACAGAAAATGACAGCAAAATACACAGAAAATATCAAAAAGGAAACATTCCTCCTGCAAATTAAGCAATAGTAGACTTAAAACATCAGTAGTTTCATCATGTTTTTAAATTTGGTTATCTTCACTGCATGTATTTAGATGATGAAGCCAAGCTTCAGCCACTGTAGACCTTTATTGTGGCAAAAAGAAACCTCATAACTCAAACTGACATCAAATAGAGCATATCTTTTCATTTCAGTTATTGTTCTGAAGGTCCAAGTACATAAAAATGGAAATGCATATCAGAAATAATACGTAGAGTCAATATAAAACATTTGGTCACACTTTCTATGAAGCCCATGTCTATAATGCACTATAACGTGGGAGTTAAATGGATTCCTCTGATTTTTGTCTTTTTTTACTTTACTTGCAGCAAACAGTGACCACTCACAGTGACTTATAACCCACTTGTGATGTATTACATCTGCCTATAACAGGGATTTCAATACTTAAAGCACCAAATGGCCACTTACAGTAACTCATGATCACATTGTAATGCATTATCATACTGATTATAATGCATTGTGAAATGATTATAATGTATTACAACTATAAGGATCACTGTGATCCCTGCAATACTGGTGAGTGACCTCAGAAGTCATTAGAAAATGCTTTATAGTGTGATATTGTTATAAGCAATGAATTAACTATACGCACACTATAACACATTAAAAGTATGCATGTTTTTAATGCATCATAGAAATCGGCATCATAATAAGTGATGATTATTGTTGTAAATGATTGTGAGGCCTCATAACTGTGACTTTAAATGATGCAATGATAATAATGATGTTATAATGCATTTTAAGTATGTTAATAAGCTCTTAAAATGCATTGTAAGTATATTCATAATTGTTATAAATCATTTTAAGTATGTAAATAATCTGTTACTGTATAATGCATTGTAAATGTGTTGCTAATCTGTTATAAATGATTATACGTATGTTTATAATCTGTTATAAATCATTATAAGTATATTCATAATCGTTATAATGCATTGTAAGTATGTTCATTATCTGTTTTAGTGCATTATAGAAAGGGCTTCATAGAAAGTGTTATAAATATGATGGATTCAGTATATTTAGTAATATTATAAGCTACAACTCATTATTGTTACTGTCAGTATAGTAGTAGTAGAAGTACTATGGTACAAATGACACATCCATTTATATCATAGAATGTCCTTGCAGTGTGCTTTATGTCATATTTATTGTTGTATTTACACTTCATTAATTGATAATAATCAGTGATTTTGATCAGTAACAAAGAACACTAAATAGACGAGACAAACGATGAGATATTTAATACAAGACATTTAATTTCCACGTTGAAAGGTGAAAAACGAGGGTGAAAATGGAAAAAAGACACTCTCGGTGTAGTCAGTTTCCATGGCAACGGCGAGGTGTGAAAAGGCTTGTTGGCCTTCACCGTGCCTGTGGTGTGTAACATTCATAATTGGCCGAGGTTAATGCGTTGGCGGGTCGGCAATCACAGCATCACACCACCACATCCATCAGCCCCACATGTCACAATAATGCTGTTTGGTTTATTTAGGTGGTGCTTCCTCAATTTAACGTGATTGATTGACAGGAGGGTGCGTCTCCTAATATCATCCTGACCACAGCGAAGAAGTCTTTCATTATCACCGTTATTATTCAGCAGAAATGCATCAAGACAACTGCAGTCAAGCTCGCAATAACATCCTATTTTCTCTTTTTTTTTATTGCAGAAAGGTTAACAAGTGCTACCGGGGTCGATCTTGCCCGATAATCGTTCACTGCAGGCAAGTATAACAGTTTGAACCTTGTGACAGTGGCTGACCCTGCTGAATAGGGATAGTGATTGTTTATGGTGGCCTGTGTGTTGGAGGGGAGAGGCTGTTTATTTTAAACCCTGCTCAGTCCATTTACTCAACCCGGGTCCAGTGGAGCTGCTGTTTATTCCACTGGCTGTGCCTGTATGGAAATGCCAGAGACTCTTCCATTTCCCATTTTGTCGAGTTAGTTAACTGGCCTTGATTGGTTTGTATTAAACACACAGGTATCTGTCTGGCCACTTTTAATAGTCACATCCTGTTAAGTCATGCGTGGGGCCAGGCAGCCTCGCTCTCCCTCTGAGGGAGCTGTACGGACTGAGTGTCTAGCAGTGGATTAATGAAGCAGTGGTGCTCAGGCCTGCACTCCTGTTTTATTGGCCTTGCCTTTATTAGAGAGATGTGCACGCCTTGTTTGCAATTAACATGCAGAGCCGTTGAATGGCCGGCGGGCACAAAGGGAGGCTTTTCATAAGACTATCTCTGGAGTAATGGAAAAGCAAGGCTCTCCAAAAGCTGTTCTCGAACCGCCCCTGGCCTCTCAACCTCTCCTCTGCTCCTGAGGTGCATTCATTTAAAAGCCTTTGTCCCCAGTGTGCCTCAGAAACCATTCCCCTCTCCCCAATAGCCGAGCAAGTCTCCAGACCACACATGCACTCGTGTGCAAAGGTTTAACATAGTCACATTTATTGGAACATCAAATTTTCAAAACCTATCAGGTATTTTTTATAAGATTATTATTGATTTTTCCAATTTAAGTATTCTGTTTTATCTTTATTTTAAGCAGGTGTGTATCTGTATGCATAGACTGATCTGTGTTTACTGCACATTCTTTCAGCAGATGCAGATGTAAATGAGCAATTTGTTTCCTTATAAGAGAAACACTCTTGAGATTAAAGCATCACTCTGCCACCTTAATGATCTCCATCTCTCTCTCTTTCTCTCTCTCTCCATGACTCTCTGCAGTGATGGAGCTGGCAGGAGTGGGACTTACATTCTGATTGACATGGTCCTCAATAGGATGGCTAAAGGTAACGATCAATGGCTTCCCTGGCAACGCTAAAGCCTCTCATTCTCCTCAGAGGGTCTTGGGGATGCATTAGAGGGTGACTTTTCTGAGGCCTGGAGAGGCAGACACGGAGGGAGCTGGAAGGAGTGGAGGGAGTGGAACAAAGAGAAAACAGAGAGAGGGAAAATGAAAAAAAGAAACCTGCGCCCACATTAGTAATTATCTATTTAAGCTGCCGTCACGCCATATTGACCCGCAGCACAACTGCGACATGAATTTAGATGGCACATGCATGGAAATGAAATGTTTAAAGGTGAAATATGTTGAAAATCAGAATTTGGAAATGTTGCTCCAATGGTTTGAATCAATATTTAATATTTAATGGGAACAATTGCTTTTATTATTTTATTATAGGACAATGTTTACCCTTTATACCGTATCCTGTTTTTTCCACATATGATCGGTGATTCACACATGTCAACTAAACTGCCTGAAAGCGCCAGGATGTTTTAAATCTGTTGCCCAGTTGCTTTATTTTCACTGATTTTGATCTGTTGAGTTTGCATTGTATAATGAAAAAACAGTCTGGAGAATGTATTATCCAAATAGATATAAAACACCTGGGCAAGAAAAGCTACCTGAACAGGATCTTTGTGGGTGTTTTCATTCAATGCAAAACCGAAATAGTTTGAAGGTGGATTTGTTTCTAAATTGTAGGGCAAACTCTTAGTTGAAGAGTTGTAAGCAGGATTAAAGAATAACTAGCATAAAATTTAAACTCCCCCTCTGGTAAAAAATCTGTTTTTCTTCTTGTTCCTACAGTTGAATGTGTGTAGAAATGATGTATGAGCACAGTTTGACACTAGAAGGCTGTTTTCACATTCATCTGCTAAAAGTGTAAAGATTTTAGGAGGCGGAGCTACAAGAATGATTTGTGACATCACAAATTGTTTGGCAAGCCGAACCTGGTGTGATGTGAAAACCTGAGAATAGACTTTACAGAAGATATATTGCGATATGACAAAATATAGTAATTTCCTCCAGATAACCCGAATAGCTCCATTTGGAAGTAATTAATCATTAGAGAATGCTTTGGTTGATTTTTTTTTTTTTTTTTTTGAGAGATTGATTGGTGGTTCACTGTTTGTGGCAACAAACTCCAAAGTATTAGATTAACCTTTAATTGGTCTAAATTATGACTTATCAGACAGATTTCTCTTGTGGATCAGTGATGGAGACTTTTGTATCAAGCAGCAAAAAAAGAGTTAATTTCCCTGACATGACATCGCACATCCTGCAACGTGACTTTTGCACATGCGCACATTCCCAAGTCGACACTGAAACGATGTATTGTGCATGTATGTATGTATGTATGTAATTTTTAATTAGGGAGGTGCCATTTAAAGGATTTTAAAGTGGTAATTATACTTTAAACTGTGTCAGACACTAGTCTTGGAGCGGATCTTTAACTTTTCCCAGTTTTACATGCGAGCACATTTGGATGCAGCCATCTATTGTTGCATTCTTCCAAAGGCTGCCTTTAAAGCACCCCATAGCTCGGCCTGCCCTCCGCCCTCCGCCCTTTGACCCTCTACCCTTTACTCTCACTCCCTGCATGCCCTCCTCCTGTGATCCTGTCCCGTCAGACCACGTTAGAGCAGACCTTCCCTTCACTGTCTGTAAAACAGTAATAAGGCTGACCCGTCCTGATGGAGTTCATGTGGTTCAGCTCAGTGACGAATGCGCCGTTGTCCGCGGTGATGAAAGGTGCCACCCGGTCTCTTTTTAACCTTTTGTTTCCTGCTCCAGAATCGAACTTATAAAATGAACATAATCTCACTCTCCAAAGCTTTTTTTCTTCTTCTTCTTTTGGTAGAAGAGCCTCTCTTCAGCTTTACTTTGGAATCCAGCCCTTCTGAGACATGAAAGTCTTGTCGGAGCACTAGAGTACTTTGAGTACTAAGTCCAGCTGCATTAAATCCCCCTTTTTCACTCTCTCTCACCCACACACTTACATACATTTTCGCTCTCGCTCCATCTCTTTTTTTGCTTCCTTTCTCTGCCTCACTTTTTAAAAAAAAAACATCTTGAGGTTCAGGGGCTCCCTGGTTTTCTCCTCCCTCCATCTCAAATGAGCTGCTTGAAATCCATAAATCTGAAAGTAGAATAAGATTTCCAGATTAACATCACACACTCTCGAAGCCAAAACAGATTTAACTCAACGGCAGCTGATCACTGTTGAAGGCGAGCAACTGTTGCATAGGTTAATCATCAGTATGGCTGCTGCAACGGCTATAAATCATTTTAATTAGAGTTTGTTGGTTCACACACACACATGCACGCACACTTGGATATTGTTGTATCAAAAAGCTCTCCGCAGACTTTATAGTTGACTTTATAGTTGGACATAATCTAAACCAATTTTTGAACAAGATTCTCAGAGAGAAGCCAGCGCTTAGCGTTTTTGAATGCATTATTGCACATTTCCCAGACCCCCGAAAATATCCTCTTGCATATTTTATCGAGAAACAGTCTGTGGCTCTCGTCCAAGTCTTTCGAGGGATGAATGTAATAATTTTCAATCGCTGCGCTGTTCCAAAGGGAGCCCAGTATAAAGAGAGATTGACAGATGTGAGCTGGATTACTCCGCTGCTTTGAACTCAGTCCAATTTTCGGTCTGTTGCAGGTGCTAAAGAGATTGATATTGCCGCTACCCTGGAGCACTTGAGAGACCAGAGAGCTGGCATGGTCCAGACAAAGGTAAGGTTCCCCCGGCTTTGAGTTAGAGAGGTGGGGGGGAGGGGGAGGCAAGGGGAGCAGGGAGGGAGGGAGGGAGGAGGGGTTGCAGTCATTCAAATAGACGATTGTCTTCTTCATGTGCATAGGATCGGGGGAAATGATGTGGTAATTGATAACTGCTTCAGGATTAGAAAAACATTGTCTTGGAAGATAATAACTCACTGTTCCACATTTATCACAAGACACAGAGAGGCTGACCAAGATCTTCTGTTACAGGAATAATTTGTGACACTAAGGCATTTTAAGATCCTGTCACTGAAACAAACATTATAAACATACTTTTTTAAATCCTGGACTGTTAAACTCATACTTTTAATGTTTACAATAGTAATAAGGTAAAAATACAAACTCAGAAATATTTATCTTTTCCATAACTGAATAAACGAGCTGTTCTCAGAGGAAAATAAGGTCCCCAGAACACTGTTTGAAGCTAGAGTAAAATAGTATGAAATTGTGTTGTCCTTTAAGGTCAGTTTGTTTATTCAGTCATGAAAAGGAAGAGAGTTTGATTATTTAGTTTGTTTAGGCATAAATAAATAAAAAAATATTTTTAAAAATGAATAATAATGACATTTAACCCATAAAAGCTGCAAATCCTCACATTTGAAAAGCTAGGACAAGCTAATATTTGGTTTATTTGCTCAAAAAATGACTGAAAAAGTACATCAAATACCACATACCATGTTGAAAATTGTCTTTGCCTTTTTATTTCTTGTTCATCTTTATACACTTTACCTGACCTGAACTGTAGATTTTATACAATTCTTTATTCTCACAAGTTAATATCACAACAGGACATTTTTGGAAATAGTTCAGTGTGTGTCATTCACTAAGGCAAATAAAAGGTAGGATGTCTCTTTTTCCTCTCCATTGTAATTGGAAGGAATAATAATAACAATAACAATAACAATAACAATAATAAACCTCATGCAGCAGTGGGTGATAATATTTATGGACGCTGCATGCTAACAGACTCCAGTGTTCCTCGATGCTTCATTAATGCTGCTCTGTTCAGCACTGAAAAGCTTTCCAAACACTCTCTCTTCTTCTTTTTCTGACAAGTCTAAGTGAAATTATATTGGGAGTATTGTTGATTCCACTTGGTGGATCCATGCTGGGTCTGCACAGAAATTAGATCGTAATGAGGTATGAAATTTAGAGTTAGGGTTTCAATGATTGGACAACCAATTATCTTTTTTTCTTCCTGATGTTGCCACTTTATTTTTTTGGAGAGAACGTTTATTTCTCTTCTTTTTCTAGTTACTCCTTTTGACAGACATCAACATGCAGTAATTACAGCATGTGTGACCAGTTTTTATTTCTCACTCGAGCGTCCATCTCTCGTCTGTCGAGCAGAGATTGATCTCCCCCCAGTGGTGTAAACGTGAACAACACTGCTCATTCAATACCTGCTTTGAAAAGTATCTTTTTTAACACAGAACTTTGGGATTAGATACACTGCGATGAGGACACAGATGGCTGTGCTTACATATTTTCGACCCGATCACAACACCAGAACAAATAAAAATAGAAACCTAATCACTCCACATAATCTCCACTGCAAAGGGAGCGGCACAGCCACCAGTGACTCCTCTGTATTGATTTAGCCTATCCTCGGGCCAGACTATGGCAGCCTATGTGTTGACACATCTAAAGGCTGCTCCCTCCAAACTCCTACGTACTTTTTCTCTGTGAGAGGACCCCGTGGCCTGCAGCCTGGGGAGAGGAGAGGAATATAAAAATCACCAGGTCCATGGGGCAAACATCAATCACCCCCTTTTGTGCTCCTCTGGGAAAACTATGAGTCGGATTCACAAACATACGCACACACACAGAGCTGAGAGACAGCTTGACTCAAAAGCTTTATTTTAAGACACACCTGGCCGGATCGATGGCGGTGCCGGGTGCTCGTGCACTCAGAGAGTGGTTCACCTTCACCTCCAGTCTGTGGTCAGGCACATCCAGCGTAGGGTCAGCTGCCAATCATTCTGAAATGCTTTTCCTGAGCTGTTACACACTAAAACTTCCCTTCCCTTCCTTCTCTCCCTGCATCTGTGCCTCCTCCACCACCTCCTCCTCCTCCTCAGGAGCAGTTTGAGTTTGCGCTGACAGCCGTGGCAGAGGAGGTGAACGCCATCCTGAAAGCGCTTCCTCAGTGAAGGCACCGCATCCCCCACCTTCTTCTTCTCCTCGCTCGCTGAGCACCGGTTTCCTCTGCCCACTCAAGACTGACATCTCTCTCTGCCCTTCCCTCTCCTCGCTCTGTTTCTCTTCTTCTGTCTCTGCCTCCTCTTCACCTCTATATATACTGTATACTTATGAATGTCGTGCCAGATATCTGACCTGGATCCATATTCACAAAGAGCTCGCCTCAGAGTACGACTGTTGATCTGGGATCTGTGTCGTTTTTTGTTTTTTTTAAGCGATTCGGGAGAGAGAGCGGACCAGCGGGATCTGATCTGATCTGTTGTGAGACCTCAGATCAGCCCTCCTACTGTGAGACTTTTTTGTCGATATGAACCCTGGTCCTCTATAACTGTGATGTTGTTCCTGAACATACCGTTTTAGTGCCACTGAAGAGCTGTTTACGTGATGTCAAGTGAAGGTTTTTGTTCCAAAATTAGCTATCTGCCGTTGAAAAAACTGATACAGATGCTTTAAATAACAAGTTTAAAACAAACTATAGTAGGGCTGCAACTAAGGATTATTTTCATTATTGATTAATACGCTGAAATGCCAAAAAATAGTACAAAATTAAATGCTTAGAGGCCATAATCTGCCTTTTTTCTGATTAACAGTATAACATCTTAAAAATTCTATTTTAAGGCATGTATGACAAAGAAAAACATCAAATTTTCATATTTGAGAGGCTTGAACCAGAAAATATTTGCCATTATTAGCAAAAGTTTAATTCTTAGTGGCCACGGAAATTTCTTCAGTGTGCTT
Source organism: Pagrus major (assembly GCF_040436345.1). Lineage (NCBI taxonomy): Eukaryota > Metazoa > Chordata > Actinopteri > Spariformes > Sparidae > Pagrus > Pagrus major. Next base: position 19,909,264 of record NC_133233.1, read on the forward strand.
TCGCAGTCTAAATCCTAAAAATATTCAATTTTCTGTCATATATCAGCAAAAAAACATGAAACTGTCATATTTGAGTGGCTAGAATCAGTAAATATTTAAGGTTTTTGTTTGAAAAATTGCAAACGGTTAATTGAATATCAAAATTGTTGCCAGTTGATTGTCTTCAGTCTCCCTAATTTTTATGATTACAGCCTAGAATCATTGAAAAAAGAATCTATTTCATGGCGTCTGTGGGAAAGAAAAAACTAATTGTCATATTTGAGAGGCTGGAACCAAAGTTTTTTTGTCATTTTTCCTTAAAAAATGGCAAACGATTGATCGAATAACAAACTGGTTGCCAATTAAATACTAATAATGTCCTCAGTCTGCTTATTCTTCTGATTAACAGTCTAAAATCTTTAAAAAAAAAACTAAAAAGAAACTAGAATCTGTGAATATTTCTGGTTTTTGCTTGAAAATGACACAAACGATGAATTGAATATCAAAATGGTTGCCAGTTAATTGTCTTTAATCTGCTTATTTATCTGATTAACAGTCTCAAATCTGTAAAAAAAAAATTCCATATCTGACAAGGAAAAACAGCATTTTATCACATTTTAGAGGCTGGAACCAGACAATATTTGACGTTTTCGCTCGCAAACGTCACAAACGATTAATTAATTTCTTTGCCGATCGATTAACCGACTAATTGTTGCAGCTCTCAACTATAGCACTTTTATAGATAATAAACAAGAGATAATATGTAAGTAAAGTAAGTCCTTGCCTGTAAAAAAATCACAATATTGTACAGATTATAGCGTTTTGGAAATAAAAACCCCCTCACATGTTTCCTTCTCCTCTGTGATCTGAATCAAACACTATATACTCAGCAGCATCACATGTTCAAGTGTGTATGTTTGTGTGTGTATTGTTGTATTTTGGGTCCGGACATCTCACTCCTGTATTAAACCCGCAGATGTTCTGGTACTTAAAAAAGCCTCACAGGTCATGATTTTTGCAACATATCAGGTGTTTTTTAATTCCTCATTGCATCGATCTGTTTTGTTACATGAACAACTCTGTTAATATTAAATGTAATAGAAATAAACCCACTGAGATAGTTCCTATGTATCGATAGTGACAATATATTTAAGCAGAACTTATATCGGGATTGTTGCTTAATTTGTTCGTCCCTCCATCTCTGGTATATTGTGATATTTTGTGCAACATGACAGATTATTCCCTCTATAGAGACGATGAATGACTTTATGAATCCCTACATAGTGCTATATGAAATGTATACTGAGAGCCTCAATGAGAACTATATATTTTGTGTGAAAAGTAACATTCAGGTTGATAATAAATCCGAACAGATTATACTGCTTTGCTGTCTGGTGTTTAATGTTGTTTCTGACACACACACACACACACACGCGTGCGCGCACAAACAGGCCGAATGGCATTTGATTGAATGGTAGCCTTAGTAAAGTCACAAAGAAAAGATGTATCACGCTCCCTGAGGGTTTGTGTCTGGGAGAGACTTGCAGGTTTGCACAGATGAAATGTTTGGTTCAGCGGCTCTGTCAGAGGAGAAAGTGGCTGGGATTTAAAATGAAATCAGTCATGTATTACAGCCACCGAGGTCCTCTCGCAATATTACAGCAGCAGCGGGGGAGGCTCAGTCGCTCCAAAAGTCCAATTTTATCAATATTTACTGAAGGATGTAACTTTTAACTTACTGTTGTTGGAGAGTTATTGCTTATTTTAGTTTTGTTTTTCTTTGTTTTATTATTGTTTCAGCTTACAGCTCGATTTATTGTTTTGCCGGTGACTTTTTATGCAGAGGTTTGTGACCTATTTTTAAAAATGGCTTAAAAACAGGTCACTTTCTCTTGATAATTAAACCTGCCTTAGTGTGCATGTGCATTTATTCCAATCATTTTGTGTTGTTTTGTGATGATTAAAGGGATTTTTCCAGTTAATAAATGACCAAAAATAGGTTTTAATCCTGCAAAATACCATCGTGACAGTCGTCGTCTTAAAGTAAGGAAGTTCAGCGATGATTGGAAATGTTAACGCTCGACCACTTGTCAGGATCTTCCTCAGCGAGTTGGGCTGCTCGCTCATCTTTTTGGTTAAATGTACTTAATTTCACCTGGGTAATCAGCAGAGTGTACCTGGGTACGTGTTAGTGATTGAGTGTAACTAAGTACATTTACTCAAGTACAATTTTCTCACACCAACACACATGTAAAGTAGAGTAGTATGTCTGTCTTAACTTTTTTACGGCATGGGTAATAAGAAATTCACTGGTTAAACTAGAATGGCACTCAATCAAGCATAATCCACTATCAAACTCGATAGCCCTGTATCACTCTCAGTACATTTTAAACCAAAAATGCTGAAAAATGCTCTATCTCGCAATGTTAAAGAAAGTGAGAAAAAAATCCTGGCTCCTTCTCTTTATCTAGATCCACACCAAAAGTTAATGGGGTCTTCTCTGGGCTGAGACACATCCTCCATCCAAGTCTCATGGAAATTCATTGAGTAGTTTTTGTGTAATCCTCATGACAAACTAACCAACCAACAAACAAACATGGGTGAAAACATAACTTTCTTCTTTATAAAGTATAAAATCCTTTATTAATTGTTAATAATCTATATATAAATGTTTTGCAGATGAGTTACAAGCCATTAAAATGTGATAATGTGTTTATCCTCCAGCATGTCACTTGCTTTTACAAACGTGAAGTCAATATTAGTATTAGTAAATAAGGAGGAATGGGCCTCACTAATGATAAATATTGATATGTCAAGTAGAGCGTGTTTTATTGATATGTCAAAGGCGTGTTTCACAACCTGGCAACCCAAATGTTGTTCTCATAAATGGTTTATAACTGATCTATAAAGCCTTATTAGCCACTGATAAAGCCGTTACTCCCAGCTTATAAACCGTGTTTAAAGGGTGCCTAACCCTAACCCTAACACTAAAAGTATCCTCATTGGTATCTTTACATATCAGCTGATACAACCACATATTATTGATCAGCAGTAAAACTTTCACTACCTGAAGGTAAATCCGTTTTCACACGACACACAAAAAGGATCCTGCATGTATAGCATGTATAGACACTATATAATCTCCTACCTTTCACTGCTGTGTGTGTGCTTCACGTGTGGACTCGCATTAATGTGTGCGCTGCCCGTTGACATGTCCCTCCCTCCCCTGACAGTTCTAATAGCCGGGAATGAGGCTTCATGCACTTCCTGAGGCCTCATTTGCATATGATTTTGCTGATGAGCTGCCACCGCTAACCAGCAACACCAAACCAAAGCCCTATTAATATTCTCCCATTCAGGTTGTAAAGCACACAAACCTAATCAGCTTAGAAATTACTGTATGGAAACCATAATTACGCATGTTTAATTGCTTATCATCTGATGGGTACAAGTTTATTAGAAAATGTATTCATGGTAATTGCTTCCTGAGGTATCTGGTGTGCTACAATACCATGTGATATCCTGTCAGCTCCCATTTGGGAGGATTAATGCGCGCCGCAAAAGTCACAAAATTAGATACTGTGTATTGACTCTTTGGATGCTTGGTTTAACTCAAAGTGATTTTTAATTTAGGGATTTCTAAATTACTGCTTAAGCTCGGATAAGTCTTTGGAGTGAGATCCGTCAAAATTCAGCATATCTAACTGCTGGTGAGGAGTGCTGGTGTATCACAGGGATATAAATGAATGTAAAGTAGGAAAATGCCTGTGAAATCTTGGTGCCACCAGAAAATACTCTCAAACTCTGCCTGGCAATCGTGGAGACTGGATTTCTACAACCAAAAAAAGAAAAGCGGTAAAATCAGCAGGAACACAAAAGTGAAAAGTCACATGCATGAAATGAGGAAACACATCTTTTTGAAGTAAAGCCATCTCAAAGCCGATGAATCATTCAGTCCTGAAACAAGCAGATTAAAAGACACACAGTGAAGGTTCCTCAGAGGGGCCTCCACACACCGCCAAGAACGTCGAGTGGGCCTTTTCAGCCATGGACCTCAGCGAGTCTTACAGCTCCTGCCCACTCTTTGATGATCTCTCTATGGTTTATTGTAATCACTGTTGGCTCTCAGTTCTTCTGACACACTTGTAAATTCATGCAGTCTAAAAAGGAAATGCAATCGACCAGCCAGGAGTTTCTCTGCGGATAACTCTGTCTTTCATTAGAGCAGCGATTCAAGTGAAGCAGCTCAGCTAATTAAAGAAAAATAGAAATTATGATTTGATAAGAAAACACATTCACATATTTGAAGATGAGATAATAAATATGCAAAAAAGGATTACAAAATGGTACAAGGCTAGTTTTTAGGGAATTTATAATCACCGACTGGATTCAGTTCTGTTTCTTCTGGTTCAGTTTTCAATTTTATTTTGTACGATCCCTGTGCTTATTCTCCGGTTAGGTTTAGGCATAAAAAACATTTGGTTAGTGTTGGAAAAACATCATGTTCTTGGCTTAAAATACCTGTTTTTGTCGCCACAAACACGGCGTGAAATTGTCCTTCAGTCCTTCCTCAAATAAAATCCAGTGGTTTCAAGCTTACAGTTGTTGAAATGGACTCGAACTGTGGTCACTGGCTCGGCAGTACTCTCTCCTCTCCACTTCCCAATATGAAAGTCAGGTCATAAACGTCTAATGTGAACACATCAGTGGTTTGCAGAAGCATTAAACCTCTGGACCAACTTAACAATACTTGATGTTTATTTAAAATCCACTTTCAGAAGAAGCTTTAATCAATATTGTATATTAGCAACAGGTCACGTAACTTCTCGTATGATAAATTGGTTGCTTGGACTGATGACTTCACAGGGAATTATTACCTGGCTCTGCAGTTCCCATCAGCACGATGGGTTAGAGCTTTTATTTTTTAGCATCTTTCAGGTCATTGATTTAGTTTCATAACCATATGCTGCGTTCACGTGTTCCTCGGGTGGTCCCACTTCCCCAGTTTGGAAGTCGTTCTTCTGATGTCGGAGTGTCGGAGGCAACATGGACGCCAGAAAGAAGTTGTTCAGAAGTTGGCTCAGAACAGCTACAACCTAAAAATACATGTCAGCCAAAACTTGATGTGCAGTACTTGACTTTGATGAAAGTTTCTTACCATCAAGTTTACTCTCGTCCAGCATGTTTCAGCGTCATGTGAAATCAACTCGGCGACTGTCAGAGTTGTTTTCCCAACTTGAGCTTTTTCTCTATTTTTCCGACACAACATGAACGAACAGATAGTTTCCAGGTGGAGCTGCCAGCTGTTTTCTGCAAAAAAAGCTCTAAAAACAGAAAAGAAAAAGGAGTGTTGGACTTACGTTTGTTAGGTCGGCATAAACACAGTTTCCATTGACTGCTTATGTTGCTCCGTGACTGCTGGATGTGTAAATGGCCAACTGTAAGCTAACAAGCTCACCATAAAAGGTGATAATATGTAAATACCATTGATAATGAGGGGAAAAAAAGGGAAAAGAGGGTAAACAACTACAATAGATGTGTTCATAATGGGCCTGGCTTCGCAGGTGCATGGATCCACCACGGCCGCTGAGTTTTCTTGAACAATTTCATGAAGTCATGGAGGGAGTCGTCTCCTCGAGCCCGTCTCACGGGGCTGTGGAGGTACAGGGCGCTGGGAATAAAAGGTTTGGTAACCACTGCATTAGATATACTTCAGTTGACTTGCGGTCAATTGCTGTTATTAGCATTTGGTCTAATAGTCTCATGGGTGAAATATCCACTTAAAATATTGTGGACAAGTCAACAAAAATAATTGATTTTGCTATTAAACCATGTCCCGTTGAATTATGGGGGGAAACTTGACTGCGGCTTTAATCAGATCTACTTGGTTGCTTAAAAAGTAATTGCTGAGTACATTAAAAACGCAGCTACTTAACTTTAGGATGTGGAGCCAAGTCCAAGAGGCGCTTTAGCTTTTTTTTAAGTCCAAAAAAAAAAAAACCCACCTGTGGATCATTCAACTTTTGAATGTTAATACACAACATGCTGACAAACATGTCATTTCCCCACGGAGAGGCCTGGGAGATCCCAGAGTGTTTGCTTGTTGGAAAAACTGTCTGGGACGCTTTCCAGGATTTCCCAAAGAGAAAAGCCGTGTTTTTCTTTGCTGATGTTGTTGAGAGTGAATGGAGAGCAGATTGTAGAGGCTGTGCCTCTCATGTCTGTCCAAGGCCTTGATACCTTTGATCTTCTTAAGAAACAAACAAGCTTTTAAACTTGGCACTCCTGGCTAGTATCTCCCTTCTTCTGTCTCTGTTCATCAAAACGCTGATCCTGAGAAAATTGATCTTGCCTGAATAGTTATGCATACACATGCTTATGCAATGATTTGTGATTTAAAATGTGGAGCAAGCATAGCTAAGATAAAAAACTGATGTGATTTTACCAGATCTTAACGCAGCACAACAGCATGTAGCTCTGGGATAAATATTTGCAAAAGCCTTTTTTTTCTCCCCCCCTTATCTTTGAACAAACTACTGAGCACACAAACAAAACAGTTTTAATCAGCTACAAACAATGTTTCAAGCATCAGAATTTGCATCTCCAAGTAACATTTGTTTTGTTTTTTACAAAGGAAGATTAAAACGACGCTGAAACAGTTTTAAGTAAAGAGAGGTTGCTGCTCTGGTTCATCACATTGGATCCTCCTCAGTAACCCGCTGCACCAACTGTTCATGAACTTCAAACTTGGCCTAGTTTTAACATAAATGTTTACCAAGTGGAGATTACTGAATTAAATAGGGGGTCTCACTACATACAGTAACTAGTTTGCACCTAGAGATAAGTTGTTTCTAGCTAACTGAACTAGCTTCACTGTCAGAACTAACATTAGCTTGCACCTTTAGAGGAAGGCTGACATGAAATAGTTAACCTGACCTGTTCAATAAAGATTTAAACCAAGAAAACTCCAAATTACATTATAACATTAAATTATCTAAACATTCAGTGAACCTAACTTACATTATCTTAATCCCTCTCACTCATAACTACATGAAAAGTCTGCTGCTAACTCTGAAACACGCATTTCATATACAGTATGAATACAGCAGATCAAAACTACATTTACAAATGAGTGGCAGTTTACTTGAATATTTAATTTGGCTTCCTGAAAGTTATATTTCTAGAATAAGTACTGCATCCATGACGTGACTTCCTGTTCACGTAATTGATTACTTTTGATTGAACACTGCTACAGATGTTTCCAGCAACCAATTTACTAACGTTGCAACCCTATTTAGTTAGCCACTAGTTTGAAACAAGCTACTAAAAATGACCACACAGACTAAGTGAAAGATTTAGCGGATGCAGCCCAGCGTTGACAGATCTCCCGGGAGAAACACGCAACCTAGTCAATGGAAACAAGCTGAAAAGGCGAGACTTCAATCTGAAAATGTATAAATGTTGTCGTATATGTGTGAACTTATTTGACATTTCAAAACCATTTCATAAAAACTGTACCTTGTCATTTTTAACTCTTCATGAATTTCAACAAAACCAGCTGATGAGGAATGAATAAACTAATCAGTGAAAATGAAAGTAAAGTTACTGCATGTAACGAGTATATGAGACACAAGCCCAAAAAACTGCAACCTGCAAATATCGATATCTGTAACTTGTCACAACTTTTCAGAAAATCAAGCCCAAAGTCGCTTATAATAAGCGAACTTTGCAACCCTGATGCAGCCCACCTCGGGTGTAGAACTACAGGGTCAGATGTAAAATTGAGTGTTGCATCCTTCATGGGATTTATGGTCCAGTCATGATAGTTGACAAGGTTCTGTAAAAGGTTCTGGATAGTTAGCGGCTGAAGGTGAAAAGTCGCAGCGAGGGCCAACATCTGGCTGAGCATAAAAAGGCTAAGCCTTCAATCAGGAAGCAAATCTCCTCTCATTACCCCCCACCCCCCTGGCTTCCTCCTCTCTGGTTATTAATGGGCGCACAGCAGCCACAATGACATTTTATACTGTTTCATCCCTGTCCCATCATGCATCTGGGGATACCCTGGCATTTGGCGGCGGTGTTTTCATCAGTGTCTACGGCGCGCGCTGACCAGCGCGACTTCAATCCTGCTCACTGTCACTCATCATAAGTGAGTTTATCAACACACATCTAATCGCCACACACCGCAGGGACCTTAACCATTTGCATACTAAGATTGCTTTCTTTTGCTCGGCTAAGAACGCACCTCCTTTGCATAATTATTAATGATAAAGAGACGGTGAACAAATGTGTCAGAAGGTATTAGCATCACGTATACAACTAGATTCTAAAGGATACGTTTAGTGACGTGCCTGGAGGAACGATGAGGGCAAAGGGTAGGGGAAGGAGAGCAACACTGTCAAGGGATGCACTTTTGCTTGAAGGGAAGGGGTTAATTAAAGGGTCGTGGATGGGAAATACAGAGAAGTTTGATATTTTTTGGAGTTTCAAATCCTTGTTTAAACAGGAAGCCCGTTTGAGATCACGGGTGTCCGTCAAAAAGAAACCAAAACTGGAAAAAAAAGACGTAACAGCTGCAGACAAAAATGCGAAACAGTAACCAAAAAAAGGCACAAAAGCACTCAAACGACTTAAGTGTGGCGGCGGAGCAGCAGGATGCAGGATGAGGAGCCGAGCCTGAAATATAACATATAATTAAATCAAAGAAAATATTGCTCCAGTAGAAGGAGAAGCCACAGTGGTGAACAACACAAGATGTTTACATACAGCAGAGCCGCTGTAGCTGCTCGTTTCAGTATTTCTGCTGTGTACCATTAAAGCAGCAGGCCCATATTGTCTGTCATCTGTTGTCAGTAATTACCACTTTTTACACTGTCTTACCCTCTGTGGATAATGTTCAGCGTCTATACGAGAAGTGTTTCGTGTGAATAGTTTAACTGTTTGCCGCTTTATATGAAACAGCTGCACTGTTTTTACAGGACAGGAATAAATAAGTCATACACACTACGGTTCAATTGGGGGTTGAAATGCCCTCCCTGTGTTCTCCGTTAAACACAGGCCTGTGTACCCTCTGCGCGGTATAATAGCACGATATTAAAAATGCCCACAGCGATTGTTAAGTCACGCCGGCACATTTGCACCACGATGGATGACCTTTTGTGAATCCTAATGAGGCTTTTTCATGACTTTCAAAAGCAAAACATACTGTAGCATGTAGAATAATAGCCGCCGTGTGAGGAGTCGCCGCAGTTAAATGCTTTTGTGTGCGGCAGAAAATTAAATCACGGTTTTCTGTGTCGCATATAGTCGCACGGACAGCTATTAGCTTCATTTTTCTTCCTTTCTGACTGCAAAATAAATGGTTTATCTCAAACCCATAGTACGTCATGTCTGCCATTGGAGCTGGACAGTGGGGTCGTTGGAGTTATTGTCATATTTGTACAGATGAAAATGAATCATCATGCTCCATCGTGACTGAGAAATAAAAACAGCAGTAAACAAGAGAGTAGTTATTTAGTTTGTAGACTTCCTTCCTCACTCTTTGACGTATATCATCTGGTGTTTATAACAACTAGAGGGAGTAAATACGGTGGCCGCCAGGGTCAAAACACAAAGACATTTCACAAAACACAACAATATTTCACAAAACATTTTGGGAACAACGTGAAGCAACACGACGGTAAAATGTTTCCTTGAATAAAACAACATGTTTTTCCAGGTTTAAACATTGTTTGTCGTTTGGGATGATGTCAGCACACAACGCAACAAAATCTATAACGTGTGTCCGGCTGTTTTTACACATTTTAAGTGGTGAGAATGGTCGTTTGATTATCAGCTGCTGTGCGTTCCCTCTCAGGAGGTGTGAGGCTGTCCGAACTCCACAAGTCACAGCATTAACAATAATCTCAGGGGTCAGGAGGGGTCGCGGCCGGTCTCCCTCTGGCTCTCCTTCAACAAATAACTTATAATGACCTTTGACCTCTCTGTTTTTGCATGAGAATTGAAATCAGTATTCCAACAACCCCCCCTCTATAGCAACCTCAGGACCAAATGAAATGTCAGCCCTCGAAATCCAAACTTGAATTTTTTTTTTTCTAATAAACCCATCCAGAGTTGGGGGGGTGTGGAGGGGGTTGCCTTTAGGGGAAGGAGGAGGAGGGTGGTGACGGGGGAGGCGAGCTTTTGGGCTCATCTGCATCACAGATTAGGGTGCTTAGAGAAAAATCAACCATCCATGATTCATTACATGTTTCCTGCTGAGCCTCCGAGATGGCAACTGTCCTAGCAACAGGATCCTAGCAACAGCAACAACTCTCTGCCGCCGCTGCAGCCAATCAGAAACTTTGATGCCTGATCAAAATTTAGCCAATGAAGAGGGGAGGGCATGTGGAAAGCGTGATGATGCGTTTCCTCATGCTGTCGGCCAGACTGGGGTGTGTTGAGGGCTCTGAACTCTGCTGTATCCTTCTGTACAGAGAGTGTGTGTGTGTGTGTGTGCCTGTTTGTGTGTGTGTGTGCCTGTGTGTGTGTGTGTTTTTCTGAATTTAATGATTGCTTGATTGTCTTTTATTAAGATTTTTGCTGTGTAGCAGAGAGATCAATTTGACATGCTTCATTAATTTTTGCATTGAAGTCCAGGTTGATTTTTGTCAACTTTCCATGCATTCATTTTGTCTTATTTCAGGTTCTATATGCGAGACTTTGAACTTTAAGATAGCAGCAAACAACTATTTGGCTTTCTAAAAATATAGTGAAAATGGGGGACAATATTATTCTGCCTCTGTGCCGGCAGCGGAGGTAGTAACGGCACCGAGGCGGCGGAGTGGGACAGAGGTGTGACATTTTGAAGACGTGTTATGTGTGCGACCCACAATCGGGGGATGTATAAAGCAGCTGAAAGCGGTTAGCAGCTAACTCAAAGAAGAACAGCAACCTCAATATATGTTTGAAATTTGGGGAGATGACGAGGTCCGGGGTGCTCCTTACCATCCGAGCAGAGGACGAGATTGACTGCGGTACATCAAGAATAGTTGTTTTTGCCATTTTTACTGTTAGCGCTGTCTGACGTGTATGACGCTGATGTGGTCGAAGGACGTAGAGACAGATTATTTTCACATCTAACTTTATTAAGACCACGCCATGAACCAAAACGACGGAAAGACTAACCGACACTGTTATGGTGACTTTTGCTTTGTTTATGACGAGTTTGAATGAAATGTGTTTTACGATGATCTGTGAGGGAAAATCGCTGCTTTTGTCAATGGAGTCTGGTGGCTTTGAGGACAGCAATGTAACAGCTGTTTCATATTATGGGGAAGGTGTTTTGGCCTGAGATGCTGGTCCTCTAGTGTGACTCTTCATACATGGTATCTCATTTAGTCTCACAGCCAGGAACCCAAAAAACATGTAATGACACAGGAGCCTATAAAGTCGACATATCTTTAGTCATAATCACTCAAAATATTATCAGAGAGCAGTTCACGGGTGTAAAAAATACAGTTTGATTCTACATTGTGAACATAAAGTGGGCACAGTAACGCTGCTGCCTCGCTGTTTATGCTCTTTACAAACGCTGATTCTGAGGAAAAAGTCATTAGATTAAGTCGTTGTTTTAATTGGATTTGTTTTTAAATTAGATTATGAAGTAATGAGGACAAATGTCGTCCAACAATGTAGCTCCACAAAGAAAATCACTTTTATTTCCTACATGTATGCACATTTTTTTAAACTCACTTTTTCTCAGGACAGACTTTCTGTACTTTTTCTGTACCTCATTGTAAACGTCTCCTCGGCAGCCCCTTCACACTACATAATGGTGTTTGTGTTGATTTACAGCATATACCCCTTTCAGCATGTAAATGATCCAAAAGTGTGGGATGTTTGTTCACCTGCTTCTCTGTAATCATACATCATTATTCAAAGAGTGCTTTGACCGTCATCTGATGTCAGAAAGGCCTGATCTTTACTTCAAAGGGATGTGCTCTGTGCTGGTCCAAATGGTCTGATAATGTTCAGTGTGATAATACATCACACTGATGTCTCCCTCTCCACTTCAGAGTCATCTTGCTCTTTCCACTGTGCAGTGCAGAGGCAGGGATCCCATCTCCCCGCGGAAAATGAAGAAAACTACACACAAAATGTTTGAAATTTCCATACAGTGTACATTTTTACACATCATTTGGGGCCTGGGAAGGATGACTAAATAGTTATACAAACTTCAAGATGAATACCAACAAACCACAACTTTATTTACATGGACAGCTCCTAATCTCCTTATTTTATTTTGTCCAACAGCCCTAAAATCCAGATATCAACCACTACATACCATAGATTTCTTCTCTTTTTGCAACCAGAAGCTTCCTGGAAACATTTTCAGAAGCGCCTACTCTATATTTGTCCTGACATGAAATTTGGAGAATATTAAAAGTGTAATCTCTAAAAGATGACCTATATATCACGCAAGCAATCGCAGAACCCATCAACTATCACCTGTGGGGGCAACGGCCAATAGAGTAGGTATGAGTCCTAAAACCTGGAAATCAGTTTGCATCGCTGCACTTCTGGTTCCCTCGTCTTAAATTCAATGGGTTTTGAATGGCACTTGCCTGAAATAAGGTGCTTAACACAAGCTTTCAAGTTTTGTCCTACGACATAAAATAAGTCCGTCCCCACTTTTGAATTTTAAAGCCTTTACTTGTCTCAAAAAAGGCAGTGTCTTAATGAGACTACAGAGGTTTTTGTGGACATTAAGCTTCTTTTTGGGGAACACAGAGACTCATCTACTTTCTTGTCCGTCTTTACTTTAGTTGCAAACTATTCTCAAACTTTCTAACTTGCAGATTGTCAAAATTGGAGTAAAGTGTGTAGAGTCTGGTGTGGCGTGAATTGCGTACATTTGTATGATTATGTTGCAAAATCGAATCAAAAAATCCCACAGGCATCACAGGATGATGCTAACTTCTGGGTGAGCCTCCAAAAACACGCCATCCTGCACTCTATAGGGTACTTTTTTGTAATCTATAGACTACTGACACACTTAGGTTACTATAGGTTGATCAGTCTACAAGTTGTAAAGTTAGAGTTTGCAACTAACGTCCGTCTAGAGACGAGTCTGTGTCCGACATAAGACCGTTTAAAGACCCAGACAACTTGGACGGTGTCAAGAGTATTTGTAATTTCCTTGATCATGATGCTACTGGAAGGTCTCATGTGAATCGTGGTGACTGATTATTTTCTTGCGTGCAAAGTTTAATATGTGAGCTACAAACGGACCCAAAAACCAGAAATACTTCCTGAAAAAGTTTAAATTTTACAGCACAGTAACTCCAACAAGAGCTCCCACATATGGTTTGCAAATGTGCTGCTTATTTTAAAGGTAACTGAAATGATTCACACATTCCTTTCTCCTAATTTCCTCATCTCGCTGCAAGTGAGTGCTGATTGCACACAGCAGGAGAGGGGCGGTTTCTGTCATTAAAATAGTCTGTAGATTATTCCTCTTTGTCTCACAGTTTGAAACTGCACTTTTTTTGGCAGAGGGCTTGGCTCAATCAGCAGACTGTTGTTTTACTTGTAGATTGTCCTGCATGAAACACTTCCCAGATCATTTCTTTCCAAAATAGCATCCAACATTTGAGGAAAAGTGGCTCTTTGCTGGCATGAAAGTAAAAGCAACACAAGATTATGACTACCTTCAGCTTTAGGATTTCACTTTAAGCTGCTGCTACACCTCTCCTCTTGCGATGGCCTTGAGTGAAACGTTTGTGGAAATCCATCAAACGAGAAGTGATAGACGTGGAGCTGAAGGAGACGGGGAGGTGGAGATGGCCCGGGGGTCACATGCGAGGAAAAGACCGAACAATGTCATCACCAAGCAGATCCTATCATGAAGCCCGCTTGGGAAACAGAAAAGGTAGATACAGCCAAGATAAGCTGGAGAAGAAACGCAGAAAATAAAAAAACTAACTGAAAGCTGAAGGAGACAGTCTAAGACAAGGATTATTAAAGGTATAAATGAGCAATAATTGGATTAACTGGTCATAATTATTATCCGCACTAGCCAAACTAAATTTCCAAACAATTTATGGTTGGTTTAGCGCCACAATGAGGTCGACATTCAGCAAAACTGACGACGTTCCTATCTTCAGTACATTTTGTGTTTGAGGCTAATCAGCAAATCTTAGCATGCTAGCTGGCTAAACTAAGATAAGACACATTTCTGTTAGTCCCCAGAGGGAAATTCAGGTGTCATGGCAGCAACAGCAATGAGAGTGAAACCAACACATCCTCACACCTACACGACTGAACAGGTTGATTGCCCGTGATCGAGTTGTGGAGCCTGATGGCCACTGGCACAAAGGAGTCGCTTTGTGGTGCGCCACGGAGGGATGAATCTGTGGCTGAATGTGCTCCTTGTCATTGTTAGCTCATCATAGAGGGGATGGAGAGGGTTTTTGTTCAACTAAAACCTCAACAGATAATATGCTTTAACGGGTCAAATCTGTTTAAATAAATAAAGCAGTACTTATCACTATCTTATGAATGCAGTGTGGTTAAAAAATATAATACATCCCTTTTAAATGTAGTAAAGTAGAAGTATGAAGTAGCATACAAAAGAAAAACTCGAAACTGATGTTAGCATTTGGCTCTGAAGGCTGCTCTAAGAGCGTCTGAGTGCATCTTCACTCTCTATTCTCTGTGTCCTTCAGGCTTTGACCCACCTGCAGGACGTACAGTGCATCCTCCTCACACTGAGCCCCTCTATCCTGGGATTAAGTGACACTCAGACTGTCCAGACAGATTTGTTGTCGACGAGAACTTTACTTACTCGACTGTCACAGAGTCAGAGTTCCCGCAGGCTGTCGTTTGGATCCGTTGTTGTCGTGTTTACGATCCAACTGGTACACAAACACAAAACTTGAGGCTTTTTGTTCAGACTCGCATAAATCCATTCTTCATTCCCAAGATAAAGCAGCATTAATACCACTAATGCAATAATAAGCAGCACAAGCAGATACACAAACACTGAAGCATTTGGAGATTTATTATATTTCAGCTGGATGAGAGTCAAGAACAAGCTGCTTACCAAACTGTACTCCAGAAAAGAAACAAAAATCTGCCCATATCTCGACAAATTGATGTTAAATTCTGTTTCATTTGACATTCAGAGAAACTGTTTTGTGCCATTTTTGTTGAAAGCCATTATTGTAGTTCACTTGCTGTGATGTTTCCCCTCTCCTAATCTGCTGAGAGCACCCTCACTCCAATTTAGCTCCACCTAAATCCCAGTCCGACAGCTGTTCCAAAATAAAGCACACCCAGGTGGCTTTTTGTTTCACTTTGTATGTCTTGTTCCTACCTCCTTTTCAGTGCCGTAAGGGAGACAAATCATTCTGTAAAATAGTTTTAAAAAATCTTCTTGCTTCAAGCTTCTTTGACCCCTGCTTTTTTTTTTTTGTTTGTTTTTATTCACTGAAAGTCTTAAGTCCTTGAGCAGAACAAAAGCCCTCTGACGAGCGGATGAGTAACAAATTCTCTCTCCGAGCTTGTTTGATATACGACGGATTTATGAGCAATTTCTGCACCAAACCAATTAGGTGCTGCTGGAGGAAAAAAAAAAAAAACATCTGTGTTTCGGGGCTTGTTTGGTTTCATGTTGATTTAATCCAATCACGGGCAGTTATGAATGCAATTAATTTTAACACCGCTATACATTTGTTGCGGTCGTGACCTCCTGTTTGAACGGCTGCGGCACGTTTTAGTATAACAACAATAAAGCGTTGATCTGGCTGAACTATGCCCACTTCTCAGCTTTTTGCACAACATGAATAAAACATGTATGATGCAATTTTGTGACACTGCAGATGACAAACTTTGTGCTTTAATCAAACAGTCGCCTCAGAACGGCTCATATTGTTTATTTGGTGCATCTTATGTTGTTGTTTTTTCGGGTATTTTTCATCATGTTCTGGGACACTGGGTTTGATTGCTGTTTGTTTGCACATTGCTCATTGTGGTGAATTTTAATTGTGTATCAGTGGAGTTACCTGATTTCACAGGTCCTATTTTTAGAACTGATGAATACTTTCATTTAGTGCAATTCTGACTATTGTTACACTTGTTTTTCTGCTTCCCTTTCTGCTTTCAAAGTCTTTTTTCTTCTTTGAAGCAATCGTTTCTAACAGTATTTTCTACTGTTTATGTATTTATCTATTTATCTGACAAGCTATCTATTGATAGCTCACTGGCTGTCTATAACACCTGTGGAAATAAGTTGTATTAAGGGACTGTATGGAAGTTATTGGGATGGGGAAAGAGGCTGAACACCAGGCTTTAGTGCTAACACTTCAAAAATATGGAGGATCAGGGCAAACAGCTTTTTGTTTTGTCTCCATTGTTTTGGTTGGTGTGTGCACGTCATGTGACGTCAGCCGTTTGTTTGTAAGCTACCGTTTCGAAGCCTTAACTTTGGCATTACGGCCGCCACCATCTTGGTTTTATAGAGCCAGAAGTGAACACACCCGGGTGAGAGGGTGAAACTGAGGAAGGAAGACGTCCATATTGTATCTGACTGAGAGGCCGAGGACACGTCATGGTAGCGAACTGTCAATCAAACTGTCAAACAGAAACTATTCATTATTGCTTTTAGCACAAGTTCGGAAAATAGACTCCTTCAATTCAATACTCTCAAGAACCTCTTGGGTCCCTCCAGCGTTAACCTTTAGTGTTAAAAAAGGTTTTTTTTCCTTTGTCTGTTCTTTCTTATGTGTTCCCTTTTGTACATGTTAAAAGATGTCTTTAGAGAATCAAGGGTCGTTCTCTTGTACTTGGTTTACTGTTAAACGCCCTTGTAAATGCGATGGATCTTTATTCTGAGAAAAAGGTCAAATGGCCACCAAATTGCACAGATTTGATCAATTGGATTATGGCAAACAATACAAAATGATGCATCTACTTGCCACATTTCCAACAAAGAACTGCCACTGTCTCTTTATTTAACATATTTACATACAGTATGTATCTCTACATCGTGGGTCATGCTAAAATTGCATACATTAAACCTGTTTTATACATACATCTATCCATCAATCTATCCATCTGTCTGTCTGTCTGTCTGTCTGTCTGTCTGTATTGAGTGTACATACTTACATTTAACATCATTTCTCTCCCTGTGGTGATGGGTGTCAATAGGTGCTCTGCCTCACTCCGGTGAAAGTGGGTGATTTTTCTTCTGAAAGGAGGCAGACAGTGGCTGACAGGGAGCTTGACAGTGAGCTGTCGCTCTGCTCTTCGCTCCTCAGGAGGTAGATGTCCTCAGAGTGGAAGTCAATAGGAGGATTTCACTTTTTTTTTTTTTTTAACCTAGTCAGAAACCGTTGTGTAATGGCGTTGGGAGGAGGACGGCTGTAAAAAAGTAAGGCAATGGAGGGAGATGGGGCCACTGCCTCGAAACTGTTTAATTAAACCCTCAGAGACTACTGGCTGCATGGGAACAAGGGCCAAATGAGTTGCTGGGTCATGTGCATGCGTTCTGCCGCATGAATAATACAAAACACTGCAGGCTCATTCAAAATAATGTGAGAATACTGCTCCTTCAGGGTCTGCCCATGTGACAGGAAAATCCAGGGTGTTTTGTGTCTGCGTCTGTTTGGTTACTGTGCTCAGCAAAACATATACAGTAGGAGGGAGACAGTGCTGCTCAGGTGACAACGAAGAAATACAAGTCGATTAGGAGCATGTAGTGATGATGCCTACGTGTTTTCTGCACTTGATTAAAGTATCGTTGATGCTAGGGAGCAGTTAAACGCCGCTCTAATCAATATATTTATGTTAACAATGGATCAAATTACCATGTGTAATGTGAAAGGGGTTGCCCATAGTGACGAATCCACAAAGAATTACCACAAGACTCTGTCGTACCCACAACTAGACAGAACATTTTATTGTCTTTCATCTGATTGTTTTGGGTACATTTGCATGAGTTAAAATAAAAGCTAATATTTTTCTTAATGTCATCTGGTTGTGTTAACACGTTAGCCAAATCAGCTTTATATGGAGATGTCGGCAGAAAGCAAGTTTGATGTACACAATACTTTTGTTCTACTGTTTTACTTGTTTTACTTCTGTTCTCAGAGGAAAATAACTGTTTGAAGCTAGAAAGGTGGCAGGGTTAGGTATAAAAAAACAGTCAGTGAAGATCTTTCTCTTCTGATTACAATTTATTTCCCAAAACTACATAGTGCTCCTTTAAATGCGCTGTCACTCATATATGATA
The DNA here is from genome assembly GCF_040436345.1 of Pagrus major. Lineage (NCBI taxonomy): Eukaryota > Metazoa > Chordata > Actinopteri > Spariformes > Sparidae > Pagrus > Pagrus major. The sequence continues at coordinate 19,927,517 of NC_133233.1, forward strand.
TCAGCAGTGGTGTATATTCACCTCCCTTTCACTTCCATTCTATGCCAGTGAAGTGGCAAATAAAACATCATCTCCGTTAGCGAAACAAATTCACATCTTGGCTTTGCGTGGAGTTCAACTTTGGTGAACTTCGAGCGCCGAGGCAGCAGCCTCAACGTGTGTGACGTTGACCCCACCAACAGACAACAAACCAGAAAACTGAGTTTAGTGTGCACAGCCCACGTTCAGCACCGACGGGCGATATGTGTGAGTGTGGCTTTATGATGAAGCTGAAATATATGCCGCTTTTCAAAAATGCACATTACAGGTTATTGCTCCTAAGGCAAAAAGTCCTTCAAGGTTAGTCGACAGCTTTTAAATATTTTCTGTCTGAGTTTTGTGGTCTGCCTTCTTCTTTATGCCCTTGTACTGTGCGTTAGACAGATTTATAGTCAATGATAGAATAGGTTGAACTACTGATTCTTTAGAAAAGGTTTTGGAGAAAAGAACCAGAAGGAGAGTTTGTATCTTTGTGGTGTAAACGTAACCTAAAAAATGTGTTGAGTGACAGTATGGATGCAAGTGAATGACATGATATAACATATTGATTGGACGATTTTGTTTATTTGAGGTGCATCACTGATGATCACCCTTTTCTTTATTAGTTCATCAATTCATATTTACACAGCTGACATTTTCCTCTGACAAGGGCGCACTGCTGCTCCAGGTTGCAAGTCCTACTAATGAATGGAATCTGACAAATTGTTTTCATTTCACCGCTTCCTGATTGATCAGCAGATGAAAAGAGAATCAACAGTGAAAATCTGGAGTGACATCTGGGCATATTTCGAGGTAAAACAAGGTATTTGATAACCTGTTAGCTGACAGCTAAGGTTAGCACTCAAAGGAGAGAGCGGAAATCCAAGACGCAGGACTGACATGGGGAAACAAACAAAGACAGGAAGTGGGAAGTAAAACATGACACACGAGGATAAACTTTCAACATAAAACAGGAAATCACAAGACTAAAATCCCAACAATGACAATCCCATTCCCAATCGCATTCAAGCTTCCCATCCTGAGTGAGACGTCGGAGGAAAATGGCCGCCGTGTGACTATGGTGTATCGCATTAACATTGTCCACTACTCACAGGGTTGGCGGTTCAATCCTCACCACTCCTGTCGACGTGTCAAAGTGTCCTTGAGCAAAATACTGAACCCAAAAATGCTCCCGGTGGTCAGGCCATCACCCTGCGTGCTAGCTGGGTATTTATATTTGTCAGTGCACAGGGGTGATGAAAGTTACTAAAGTTACCCTTATATACCATTCAATAAAAAGTGACTGCAAAAAACTGGATTTTCTTAAAGCATTTATTGGTAGGAGTCCATAAAAAATGAACATTTCTGAGAGATTTCTACAACAATCATGAGAACCATGTTTCAAGGACAAATCAGACATGGGAAAACCATATTATATTTTAAGAAATCTTTTACAAAAGCACCTAGGGAAGGTCAACATCTCGCTGAATGCACTCGGTACAAAGAATCCTACAAAAAAAGAAAAAAAAAAGAAAGGAAATAAAGACTTTGAGAAAGTGAGAGCGAAAAGTCTTAAAAGAGTGGGTGATGTTACTGCCGGTGTGTTTTCATGTATGATGGAGTAGTGAGGAGAACATGTTCATCTCTTTCAGTCTTAAAACTCACTCTTCAAGGCTTTCATTCTGTTACTCTCACATTGCCTCGATAGCTCTTTCTCTCCACGTCTCTATTGAAAAAAAAAATAGATCCACTGAACAGCTTGACCTTCATTCTAATTCTCACATGCTAAACAATATTACTGCAAGAATCTTCACGCTTTTCACAAACAAGGCTGCTACCTTTATTCTCCGTCCACCTGAACTCTTTCAAAACACACGTGCGCTGTAAAAACTCCAATCACAGGAGATTAATTAAGGTTTCTGAACTCTGTACATCCACAGGGCCCACCCACAATAAATACAGCAAAAGCTTAACTTCTAAAAATGTATCTCGGACAAAACAAAACGCTGAAGTAAGGCCTCTGCAGACTGATGAGAGCAGGCAGCTGATAGACGAGAGGAGATACGGTGCAGCAGTGGGGATGTCGGGCGTCCGATACATAGCAACGATGAACTAATGCCTCGTATGATTGATGGCGTCTCTGCCAACACATATATACGTGTGTGTGTCTGAGTGTTTGGGTTAGGGGGGTTTAAAAAAAGGTGCCAAATCCACCAAAGCGAGGGAAGAGTCGAGGAGCCCTTTTCTTTTTGGACTCCGCCTCCTTTAGCCACAGTTTCTTCCTCTTGGTGTCCGTGTGTCCTACAAAATAAAAGATAAGACATTGGGTTGAATATGAAGGTTTTTCAGTTTCACTTTCTAATAAGACACTTTTTATTTAGAGTTTATAAGCAGTACCAAATGACCTTATTAATCAGAATAAATCTACTGATGCTAACGCTTTAAGATCTGTTATAAGACATTAATTCAATTCAATACAATCTTATTAATAAATGAAGGCAATTTGATTTGGGGCTTGAGTAAAAACAGACAGGAAGCAGACATGTGCACAGAAAGATAATTACAAGTAAAAGACCTGACTGGGGACTATGTTGAGCCAATACTGCAACTGCATTAAAATAATAATAAAAGTTATAATTAAAAGAAAAATCAAGAAAAAAGGGGTTAAAGGTTGAAAAATCTCGCTGGCTCTCTGTTATTTCATCGCACAAATTTCACTGACTCGTCTATCTTTAAAATAATTGTTAAATATTTTTAAAAAAAAACAATACTTGACCCTAAATTCTCTCTTTAAACACGCTGTATAATCAGAAATATTAAATGCAATTACTCACGCTGCTGTTGTAGTATTGTTCCTATAAACGATGAGTTATTTATCCAGAAAGCATAAGCAGATTTTATTGTAACTATTAATAAAGCCATTAGTTACAGCGTGTTAAGAGAGAATTATTAGAAGGCGGTGCAGATGTTTCTCACATTTAAAACTCTTAGTTCAGCTGGCAGCGGTATTTAAAAACACTCTCTGAGGGCCCATATTTGAGTAGTTTGTGTCATTATCTCAGAAAGAGAATTGGGGCCTTTATTTGCATCCCAGCAGGAAATATGCACGCCTAAATTAAAGGTCCTTCCTTAACTAGCCAAACTGCTCCTATAAAACATTCAGCCACTGTGTGTTGCAGATAATTGCTCGGCTTTTGTGTGTGACTTCCTGACCCCGTGAGGGAAAACAGAGGGCGACCTCTGACCTCTGGTCGTTACTGCAGCGTAGAACAGAGCTGCCTAATGAACACCTCTGTCCTTGGTGTTTACATCTGCCAATCAAGCATGCCACTCTTCGTCATCGCCCTTTGTGCGGCCATCAGACACAAAGGCAGACAATTAGCTGCGCTTATTAAGACTCTACTCTTTAAAAGAGAGCTCTGTGCGCTGGTAATTAATCAGCCCTGCAGTGGCGGGTGGGCGGACCTCTCGTTAGTCCAAGACTCTGCAGGCCGTGCTCCTCCTCTTCCTCTGAGGGGTTTTGGGCGGAGTTCCTCAGGTAGCGCTGGTGCAAGCCGTGGCCAGGTAGTGCGTTCTGTCTGCGGCGACGACGCTCGTCCTCCGAGGGGTCTTCGGCGATGTCTGTGGGCAGAACAGAGCGGAGTGGGGAATGAATCACACCTAAACCGTCTCTTCTCGCTGTCTGGATGGATGGCCTGAGGTGTTCAAAGCAACATTAAACCTGTTTATATATATATATATATCTTTGAATTTCAGCCTTCTGACATGAGATGTGTGGAGCAAAAAAAAAGAAGGCAGCTAAAAGGAAAACATATTACCTCGTAATGCCCTTGGCAGTGTGAGTACAATCAGACAGGGTGAAAAAAAAACACATACACACATCTATTACAGCAAGTTGAGCACAAGTGCAAAAAGGCATATTGATGTAACCAACACGAAACAACAAAGATGATATAAAACAAGAAGTTCAAAGAGCCCCTGAGGACATATAGACCCCTCCTTCCTTTCAAACGACAACCATATATTTCATTCATATTTCATCTGCTTGACTTTATTGTGATTAGTCATGTAAATAAAATGAGATTTGGTTATTCTTTTCTCTAGGTAATTTACATTTATATTGAATTAGTGGCAGGCAGGGTATAGAGGAGAAGGAGGAGGGGGGGGCTTATTATGCTGCGAGATTACAGGCAGATCTCATCGCCATTGTGTTGTGTAATTAAGGCAGTGGAGAGGAGAAGAAAGGGGGCCAGATGCTCGCCGTGCTGAACCTGGTCCCATTTAGAGGAGGATCTGCAGCAGTGTTTTCAAAATCCCCGGTAACAGCGCAGCCTTTAAAGACATCAGAAGTCATTGGAGACATGGCAGCTTTGTTTGACATATTGCTGTTTACCTGTGGGAGCACCTTGACATAAACACATTGTCATTTTAATCATTAATGGGGAAAGTAACAGAAGACTGAGGCTATATATGCTTTATGTGAGAGATTTGAGAGGGGGATGGCTCTCTTTGGATGCTTTCAGGTGGAGTTAAGGGGTTTTGAGGCTGCAGGTCAGAGACAAAGACATCACTAGATTTCAATTCTCTCTGAATAGGCATCCTATTACCGCAGGACCTCCATCTTGACCCAAGACTATTTCTTTGTAACGAACCCCTTTCGAGCGTGTTAAGGTTGAAATTGGTGGAGTATTTTCTCGCAGAAAACACCTCAACTTTAAGGTGATTTATGTTGCTTTAGCCCCACACTTGGATTGCAAAGCGGTGTTTGCAAATCAACTTCTTCTATCAAACACACTTTTATAATAAAGAGTTGACCTCTGCAAGGAGAGACCAGCGCCCGGTGGACCAACAGAAACAGGACAATTGGTGGCTTTACTTTTCCGGCTGCTGCTGCTGCTGCTGCTCGTTCTCTATCCGGCTAATCCCAACCTGCATTTGTCTGCTGATCCTATCAAGTGAAGTTAGACAGCTGGATTAAGCCAACATGTATGTGACTCCGAGCTTTGTTCCAGCCCTCCTTCTCTCCAGAGGATCAATATTTGCGTCTATTATGTGTGATAAGATTCCTTCCGCTATCAGGTCGCATAATCCATCATCAGTTAATTAATTTCAACAAAAACAATATCAAAGAGCAGCCATGATAATGAGATCTTTTAGTGCTCACAAAGGCGGCCTTTTATTTTCTGGACTTAATTTGAAAAGCAGAGTGAGCACAGCTCCTGGATGCTTTCATTTGTAGCTATTGTCTTGGGAGTGCCTGTCATTTGTCTCCAGGCTACACAATGCTGTGTGTATCTGTAAAAGCTGCTTGATACACACTGTCCAGACTGCAATACACGAGCACAAACACCCGGGTTAACACCTGAACACACATGGACACAAAATCCATGTGTGACAGACAAAAGCGGCGTTACTTGCTGCAGGCTGGAGCCCAAAGCCCAAAATAAATCACTGTTCAGGAGGAGGCTAACCCTACATGACAACTACAACTGTGGACCAGATTATTTTCAACAGTCCACCTTCCTCCGGTTCAAGACATGCGATGTTGTGCTGATGTGACTCCACTGCTGAGCACCCAGAGATACAGTCTGTGTCCTCGTTCAGACACGGCCAAAAGAAGCTGGCAGCTTATCTTCGCCATCGTTCATAAAGTGGCCAGCAGCTCCGGGCCGATTCGATGTTTCATGCTAAGCTGTCAAGCAGACGAGGTGGTGATGTTGGTGGTGTGTGTGTGTGTGTGTGTGTGAGGGCGGTTAAACCGGATGCTGCTTTCTGCCAACAGGAAGCCATCTTTCATAACGTTGGGAAACTCTAGGACAGGAAATCACAGTATTGTATGTCATATTGGAGAGGATGGATGCAGGAGGAGAGGCTGCAAGACGTAGAGATATTTTTTTTATCAAATGATCTAATAAACTTCTAATAATAGGTATACTGACACTTTAATATGATTATTAATGATTAAATCGAGGAAATTAAAATGTTGACGGGAAAATCACTTATTATGTCACGTGTTGCTCCAGTTGTCCTTCCAATCAGTCTGATTTGTTCAAAATGTGATTCCAGCTCTGGAAATGATCATTCAGTCATAAAATGTCATGCTGCCTTTTGTATACAAACACTGACATCTAGTGGCCACATGAGGGTCCACCTTCAAATTCAAAAGTCTGGCAGCAATTCTTCCTTTTTAAAAGGGACGTATCATAAATAAATAATAATGATTTAACTTTTCTTCGGCTTCTTATTTTACATGTTGAAACAGTGGTCTTAGAGGTGAGGGCCTCTACATGGGCTCAGGAAATTAATATAGTAGAATGATTAGCCAGAAAATCCACAAAATATGTTGATTTTTCATACTTTAAGAAGTTAATTAATCTACTTTACTTTTGCCCCAAACATCACAGAAATCATAACTTTAATCTGACCACACATACGGTATACACATATTTTCAGAATCAGGGTGACTTACACTTTCCGAGGATATCATTATCTTCAATGTCCATCGTGAATAAATGTCCATAAATCCTCTTAGAAGTCACAAATTCAGAATATTGTCCTTTTACCTTCAGAACTCGCCTGAGAATCATCACGTTTATAAGTTGTCTTATGTGTTAAAAGTAATTTAGTGATAGTTACCTGTACATATATGGGTACAGTACAAACATAAACTGCTAATAGGTAATTCGGCATTCTTTTAATGGTGCCAATTTGCCAAAATGCAAAGAAATAGAGGCAAAAAACAGAAAAACGGGACTCCGGTTGTAGACCTAAACCAGCTAACTCGCTGACTTCCGGTTTACACCCGTCAAATTAAGAGTAAACTAGAGCTCGGTCTGCTCAGATAAAAATAAGACAAATAATAATAATATGTGTGACAAAGTTAATGTTATAACTTCTAGCTCTAGCACAAAAATATATGTATATTAAAAAAACGTGTTGATCCAGGAGAGGGAGCTATTGCACCACTAATACAATTCCTGCTCCTTCAACACCTATTCATCTAATAACACTCTTCACGAAGCACTTTTTATAATAATTAAATCATGTGGCGTTAAATCTTCTAATTTTTTTTCCCCAGATTCCTGAGGGTTAAATATAGATTTAAAAAATGTATAGAAATGTGACTCACAAATTTGTGTTCCTAAGATTTAGATATGATTTATGAAAACATGTTACTGCTCACTTTTTCTTTCTTGTTCGTGTAGTGAACCCCATCTACGACATTTATCCATAATTTACGCATCAAATACACAAATACGCTCACACACAAACTCACACCGACAAAGAGAGGAAGGGATTGGCGCAGGGTTGCAGTTGTCACCTAGCAACAGGACTGCGCAGGCGCAAACGCCTCAGAGGAAATTGAAAGAACACAACAAATCCAAGCCCAACAGTGGAGACATGGCCTTCACACCACCACCAACACACACACACAGGCAACACATGTACATTCATAGATGTTACATTAAGTGTCATAACCTATTTCAGCCAAGACTGAATAGCTTAATGCCTCACCCTGCTCCATTCTTTCTCTTTAGTTTCCCCACTCCTGACTTGTCTGTCTGAAAAATATGCAAGAGGCTTGTGTAAATAAACTAGCCCCGAGCACATTCCTCATGAAACACACTGTCTTCTCAGTACACAGTGACCTCTGAGCCAACCGCAATCATCCACACTACTGCTCAATTTAACTTGAATCAGAGCCTATCATTCCTGATGTTTCACAAGAGTGAGCACATGAAGGCTGACCGAAAAGTTTTACTACCGACTGGATTTTCCCAGCTAGAGGATTCTGTTTAGTAGGTATGTTTTGAGCCCTTATTTTGGCTCGGTGTCTACAGAGAGCTCAGGTTTTGTTTGAGGGCGTATTAAAACAAGGTGCACTATCAGCACTTTTACAAGCACATTAAAATGTCCACATGGGAGGGGTGAAGAGGAATGAAGAAAAATGAGGAAGGGCACGCGTCCGGGAAAGTGGGCGTTGTTTCCTTCCTCACCTGGTTCGTACAAGGTAAAATACCTACCTCAGGTATCTGAAAACCTCACGATCACTAAATAATTAAAATGATTATTTCAGTGAAAGCACACACAGCAAACCTACCAGTTTCCTGTTGACAGCGACCAAGCCCTAATGTGAGTCACCTACACTGAATCAAGGGCATTAGTAGGTTAAAATGATGCACACACAGTGAGCTGTCTGATGAGGTGAGTGTACAAAAGAAGCAGCTGCTGTGGTTTCCTTTATTGCGGGTTTTGTGAAGCAGTTTTAAAATGTAATCAGGCACAAGCACACACCTCATACCACACATTCAAGGAGGAGTGAGACGCTTAAAAAGCCACTCAAGCCATAAGAAACATCACACAGGAGACACCAGGTGACTGCAGCAGCCTTTCCGAGCCGTTCCACACAGGGAAGTTTATTGAAACTGAACTCTTTATTTTGTTTTGTTTTTTTTTGTTTTTACAAAGAATGAAAATACCCCTGTCTGTCCGGTAAAGAGTGTAAGGTGTTGTGTGGTTTGATGGTTTGAGTTGCTGACAGAGTTACTGTGAAACTACAAAGCAGCCTCCTGGAATCAGCAATCATGCAGAAAAAAATGAAACATACGGTGGGTTTTATCAAATACATGAACAAATGTAAAAGTCAGAGGAAAACAAATGCACATTATATTAATTAATTAATTATTAATAATCAACGTCATTCATATTACACACGTGTGAACATGGTAACAGCTAACAGGTTAGTTCAAGTCAAAGACATTAGAGCAAAGCTTTTATCATTCACTTGTTAAATTGGTCAAATGAAAAGAGCAAAAAAAAAAAAAATGACATGCGTAAGTCTAAATGTACAGCATCATGTTTTCCTGCTACAATAAGACAATATCCACCCCAAAGGAAAAAATATGTAATATTTATAGCACGTACCCAGCACTGTCATATGGCAAAAATAAAAAGCACAATTCAATTACTCTAGTAAACAAAAACACAAGTTCCAGCAAGATGCCCCTCCCCCCCATAATAATGGAATAAATACAAATATACAAATACTGTGAACATCTCTCTCGCCTCCATCGCAGCTAAGCTAAAATGAGAAAAATTCTTCTTTGGGAATGAGATGCAGGAGGAGAGAGACGAGAGACCAACTGCCAGTAGCAAACAGTCACTGGGCGAGTTTTTTTTCCAGGTGGTGAAAACTGTATGTTGGTCAAATGTTGTGGCGAGATTACTACTTGTTATCCAGTCTTAGGAGCTGCTCCTTACCATTAACTGTAAGAGATTTTATCTGACCGTCCTCCTCCACTTCCACCCGCTCCTGGCCGTTCTCCACGATCCTGTAACAAACACAAGAGCAGACAAGGTAGTCAGGCTGGTATAGCTGAGAAGTATGCCTTTTTCCCTTTCTTGCTAAAAGTGGGATTAATGTGAAGGACTGAAACTGCCGAAATCAAAAATAGATTAAAAAAATTGAATAAATGGTTGAAAAAATAAATGAATATGCCATTAAATGTGCCAAAAATAATATTAAAAATAAATGTATTGAGCCATTTATTTATTTATTTATGTTTGATTTCAGCACTTTTCGTCGATCAAACGTTCTTTAAGACCAATAAGCATGCTCAAGAAACAGCTAAGCTAATTAACTGCCGGCTGTAGCTTCCTCTTTATCCTACAAACATGAGTGGCATGAATTCATTTAAATAATGAATTGTTAAATATTGTCCCTGCTTGGGAGTTTGACATCTTAGTACCGTTTTGTAGTAATTTTTCTGCCGTTGACGAACTTGGTGGAGGTTGAAACGGATCTGAAGTTACCCATTCCTCCTCCCCCACCACCAAATGATGAAGTCGAGAAGGATGTGATTCCTCCTCCACCCATGTCTCCGAATGAGTTAAAACCTACAAAAGAGCACACATTGAAAACCTCAGTCAAACTGGAAAAGCATCCAAAATTAATAATGAATCAAGTTATTTGTTGGAATGGCCGACCTGAATCGAACGATGAGAAGCCATGCCCGAACGCTGGGAAGCTCCCAAAACCAAACAGCGATCCTCCCATCCTGTTTCGGCTTGGGCCTCTCTGGCGACTGCGGCTGCCAGCAAAGAAATCGTCAAAGGGGTCGTCAGCTGGGGAGGGAAACATGGTACAAATTAGGAGGAACACTTCAAGATTTCATTGCAAAACCATGTGAGGTTTTTAATTTTTTCAGTCCTTTTTTGAATCAGCATTTATCTACAAGACCAAAACAATGCGCTGAAAGACACATTAACACTTCTGAGGGGAAATGCAGATTTAAGGTAGATTTGTTGCTAAGAGTGACCCCTTACATATCACAAATATTTGACCCATTGTTAATAAAACAATAAAACAATATTGATTAGAACAACTTTAAGACTGATTCTAGGTTCCAAAAGATTTAAGTACCTGAGACTCAAAAAGCTGTTTGATGTCAGAGCATCGGTTTGTAATTTCTGGAACAATCTTAACCCTAAACTGTCAAAGTGCCCACCATTTAATTCTCATCCTAAAGCCCCCGTGGACATGCGACTAATTGCGCTCCGCCAATCTGGGTCACCCCAGCAGGATAAGGCTGGATCACTGGCACCGTTTGCTGAAAGAAGACTCCTCCTTCAACCTTGAATGTACCAAGGCAGCGAAGAGAAAGCTTCATTTGTTCCCACTGACAGAAAGCTTAAAATAAAAGTGTCCCCTGACCGCTGTTGTAACTGCATTACTGTCCGTTTACTTAGAAGAAGACATTAGAGGAGACAGCTCGGCTCTTACAAAGCTGTCAGTAAGACAGCCAACATGAGTGGAAGAAAGAGAGGGAGATGTAAAGCCTGAGAAAGGCTGCTAAACACTGGATCCGGGTTTAATTCTCCTGTACATGATCAGCGTACACAAAGAGATAGCTGGGAGAAGAGCTAAGGCAAAGCGCTCTCACACGTCTGTGTGCTGACAGAACTTTAAAAGACCTGTCAAGCACAAAGACTGAGATTAAATCAGCGGAGAATGTGCCACACCTACACTACAGTACACTGCACAGGGCGTAATAGCATAGAGAAGATTATAAACGACAGGAAAATGGGTTTTCAAAATGTGCATGTACACCATAAACAGGGTTCCTAGATCTTTTCCATGGTCAAGTTTTCAAGCTGCATTTTCAACCTTTTCCATCACCTTAACACTGTGGTAAATGACATATTTATATATATGTATAAACTCAAAGTGATGGGATGGTTTATGAGAACTCTCTGTTGTTTCAATGTATTATGGTGCTTTTCTTCATAACAAACATTAAACGATCAAACTACTTTGCTGATGTCTTGGTAGCTAACTAGCTGTCAAGAACATCCGTTAACATAAACGCCATTGACGACAACTGTTGACGTCCAAGGGTCTTGAAGGGTTGTCCCATTTCATAAAGGGGGATTTTAACCACGACAACTCGTAACTCTGTTCTGAAGGGCGCACTCAGAAACGGGTTAGGGGTCAAAATATGAAACGGCCTTGACTTTGGCATCCTATTTAACCTGGCTGAGCCAATACATACAGTTTATAATGAAAGTATTGCAGTTACAATTACAAACAAAAACTTTATTTAAAAAATCCTTGAAAACACATGTATAAAATAATGTCTAACAGCTGAGAGCTACACAATTAAACAGGAACAGAACATATAATCTCTGTGAGTCAAATTGCTACAAGTCTAATTATAGGAGGTCCTCAGGGAGATACGGTGCACATATCTCTTGGCATATTTCTTGATTATGTCCAACAAAAAAAGTGTTAAACCAGTCCTTTTTTGTCCACTTCTTCATGTGTCCATTTGAGAATTGAGTGTGTGCTGTTCTTGGCAGACGACTAAGCCTTCGTCATCGTGTGAATCTCTATTTGCCTCAACAGCACACACACCCCCTCTCCACCCCTCAGTCTGAGGTGGGTGAGTGACAGATCTACAGGACCAGCTGCTGCTTTCTGAGACAAGCTCCTGGACAATGCAGGAGTGGGGGGCCGGATGGGATTTTAAAAACTATCTGGACCCTCTTTCTACTGCTGCCATCTTAAGGACAGTCAAGAGACCCAAAATAGTTCTTTATATAAATCTATTCAAGGAAAAACCCTTCATATAGGGTTGGAATAAACTTGAGAAGACGGATGTTTTGGTATATCCTGTTTAAGCATAATAAAGGTTGTCCCCAGTCAAAATAGTACTTGAACAGTGCAGACAGCTTTATGGTTAGGCTTTTTTTAAAACAGTCAACAACAACAACAACAACAACAGCTGTGCTCCATTACTTTATCTTAAAAATAAAATCTACAGTAACACATGTCAGTTTCATAAAAACTGTTCAATAATCTGATATAAAAGAGTATGACTTGACTTTTCCTATGGTTTCTAATCCGAGTATCATTCCTAAAAACTTGTATATTAGATTACAATTTTTCCAGTACGTTTATGTTGTACACCCACACGTAGCACGTTTTACATGTGCTCTGACACATGGAGACACACAGCGCGCACACACTTATTACATCTGCTTTTGTTTTAATACGGAAGCTATTTTTGAAAGCATTCCAGTAGAGTGATGTAGACGCTCAAATCCATCCTCTGCCTGCGTCTGAACTCCATATTTAGAGCTACACGGGGTGAACTGCACATGCCTTCCAATCAGCCTTTTGCTGAACCCAGACAACCCAGTACAGGCTTAGCTCCTACAACTACAGACAGTCCTGATATAATCAATTATCAGGCTGTCATTATCACAAATTAACAGTCGCTGGTCAACCGTATATTACATCATCATTTTTTCACAAATTCAGAGAGAAGTGGTGGGCAAAAGAGAAGATTGTCTGTTAGGAATATTGGGAGTAACTGCTTTGAAAGTAATCACTGAAGTTGTTGAAAACTTACATCTTTTAGAGCAGATGATTTAATCCATAGCATTTTCAAAAGAAGTGGGTGAGAAGCAGAGTGTTTATTGAGCCAATCAGACAAATCCCTCATGAATACTGTACTATGTGTAACTTTGTATTTTAAAGTAGGCAAATTTGCCTTGATTTACCGATTGTCCCATGACCTCGTGTGTACTGTTTTTTTGGGGGTTTTTTTGCCTTTCTGTCCACAGTTCTTATTATTTGGATAATGTGAAAAATGTTCATAAATAAAGATGAACAAAAAATAATGTAATCACTAAAGAAATTAAACATGTACACATCTGTAAAAACAGACAGAAATTAAAGTAATTTCAACTTATAGCAATAAAACACAGGATAAGTGGACACCACTGATGATTAAATTAGTTAAAATATTTTCTTGATTTATCTATGATATGTCAGAAAAAAGTGGAAAAATAGCCCACCACAATTTCCCAAAGTAAACCAAATCATATTTAGCACACTATCATATGAAAAAAAGCACTAAATCCTCACAATTGAGATTCTATTTTTAGAAAATTTGCTACAAAAACACCCAACTAAGACCATTTATTGATTATGGAAATAGTTACTAAGTAGTTCCTATTAATTGGCCGATTAGTAACATTTCTTTGTAAGAAAAAAATACTGATAAAATGGTAAAAACTATGTCAATTCAATTTGTAATGTTCTACTAGGTAAACTAGCTTATTTTCCCATCTGTATGCAGAGATGTACTTAATTTGCATTACATTTTTTTCTATTGTCGTCTTAAAAAATATTCAGTTCATCCGATCGTTATCCGACTGATGATCAGGTTATTCTGACTAAAATACTCTTTATTCATAGTTTAACAGTATGATTTTAAAAAGAAGCTGGAGTGAATTAAGAGGTCTAACCCGTCGTTAATGGATGAAGGCTACATATTGATGCAGGTCAACATCCAGCAGAGACGCTCAGTGTTTTCCAACATGTGACATTTACTGACAGATGACCTCCCGAGGTGAACAGTGCTTGGTGTATTGGAGATTAACATTAGAATGCTGTGGGGGGATTAGCACCGGGCTTTACTGAAGGTTTCCTGGGTCTAATGCTCCATCTTTCAAATTTCTACACAGCAGGAGCTGCTAGCTAAAAGCTCACAGGCAAACTAATGAGGAAATATCAATGTTTTATCTGGTATAAAACAGTATGTCCTCCTTTTCGCTCCTATTTTTGACCAGATAGAATCATGCAGTTAATAATAGCCACTGCGTGCTCCCCACTCTTCTGACTCTCTTCAGTTCCTCTTTCCTCCTACTCTCTTAAAAACAAGAATTCCCATCGGTGCCTCTGAGGGAAGCAAATGGACTTACCAAAAAAATCTCCAAATGGATCTCTGCCGCCAAAGAATTCCCTGAAAACGTCCTCGGGATTACGGAATGTGAAACCGCTGCCACCGAAGTGATCATAATGGCCTCCTGTAAAACAAAAAACAACAATGAAGATCATAAACTGCACAATTATTCATCAAAAGCAGTTTGATTTTATTATAAGTCATAAAAAATACCAATGCATTACCAAGCCGTTTGTACTTTGGACCATGCCACTAAAACATCATGACGCAAAATCATAGCTAATTAAATCTTATCAATCATTTCCATGGCAATGGCTTCAAATACTTTGACATATTGAAAGTCATCCTCTTACCTCCTCCTCCTCCTCCACCACCTCCTGAAAGGCCTTCTTTGCCGTATCGGTCATAAATATTCCTCTTGTTTTCTGTTGTGGGAAGAGTAGTACTTTAGATAAGATAGAGGGACAAATAAAGCAGACAAACAGAAAGAGAAAATGCCCACCCAGTCTAATTTTAAATCTCACTTAGGGTCACAAAAGTCTTCAAACTGCATATTGTGTTAGCATTAGCATCAAACTGGCTGCCTCTTTCAATTTTTTTCTCTTCACTGTGACTAAATGCGTAACATTTTCCAAAGCACATCCAACTAATTTTAAGCTTCCCGTTCCCGTTTTAAGCATGTAATTCATCAACTTGACCATCTGCAAACTGAAACTGGTCTAACTACAAAGCTGCTGGTCAATTGTTTAAAAAAAAAAAGAGCAGGAACTACTATCACAACACATTTATTGTATGGGCCAACCTGATAAGAATTTATTACATGAAATGACAAGCAGAAAGTAAAACTAAACCTGCAGCACAAGATCTCTGCGCGAGACCTCCACTCTGCAGCATAAACTATCCTGACATTGTGCTCTGCAAATGCTAACAATAATGGTTTCTTGTGACTGGGTGTATGGCACTAAACTGTGACTAATCCAATGAAAATGTTACAGACTTCTGCTGTGTTCTCAAGCCCACATATGAATTCGAGACTTAAAGCATTATTCTGGTAGTTACTTCCACTTAAGAACCATGACTGATGAACTGGCTGACCTACTTGGCACATGTGATGTATCAGCAGGGCATGTATCAAATCTCAATTCTTATTTACTTAATACGTTCATTACCGACCGAAATTTGTCTGTAGCACAAACTATCTGCTGAAATCAAATGCCAGGTCAAACTGATGACTTGATAGGATTGTTCGGGTACCAGTATCGGAGATGCCTCTGATAGTGCCTAAAATGCTGGATCGGGTGACAATGAGTACACATATCTATGCTCTATGCTCCAATACCACATAATTTATTTATTAGAAAAGAATCCTGATACTTCCCAGCAGCGTCCTGGTACACTTGTATACAACTTAACTTAACTTTTTGCTTTTTTTGTTAAGTAATGCTTTATGTGTGTTGGTAGTGTCAATTTAAAGTAAACTTTACTCCACTTAACGGCTTACAATTATTTACAATTGTTTAAAAGAGAAAAAAAAGGGATCGCAGCTTCTTCTGTAGATAATGAAATGTGTTTCATTGCAGATAATATCACTTCCAATCGATCACAGGCTACTGGATTGAATCGAATCGAAATCGTATTGTGACAGACTTTGTGATATCGGCAAATATCGCATCGTCCAAAGACTGGATAAAAAAATCATATCTGATGAAACTGGTACAGTTACACAATACACAATTATCTTGACGTTTATGGATAACGTCACCATAACATCCACACAGGATTAGTACTATGCAGCTGTTTGAAAATAACCAGGAAGGAAAAATAGTATTGGAAAGTTCTTGTTTTAAATCATAATTTGCCAATTTAAGACATATTTTCAGGAAAAGTTCTCTTAAGGTTGACCGATATTTAACATTTTTAAAAACTTTGTTGGAAAACATGATTGACGATTTTGGTATCACTTCCAAAACCTTCAGATATCATACTGGTGATAGCAACAAAACATTAAAATGACACCCAGCCCTAGTAATCCAACATGAAAGTGCAGTTAAGATGACAACAAATGTCAACTTTTAAATTTGATGACAAGATATATATGTTATAAGAAACATTAATTTAAAACAGTGCACTTTAGAGAAACACCCATCATCATGTTCAGATATTCAGCACTTAACATGGCAACTGTATAATAGCTTTTATCCCTCTGCAGAAAGCCTTACCATCGGAGAGCACTTCATATGCCTCTGACAGCTCTTTGAACTTTTTCTCTGCTTCGTCCTTGTTGTCTGGGTTCTTGTCTGGATGCCACTTCAGTGCCAATTTTCTGTAACTGAGACACAAATACCATACTGTTAAATAAAGACACAGAGATTAAAGATGAGACAAACACATAATGTATGTAATATACTGTAGATGAACCATGGGCAATCAATCAGTTCTTATTATAGAAATGGGAAAATGGAAATGTGTATATATGTATGCCCCTAATAGAAACACACATACACATGCTAGTCTGTTTTTAGGGTGGAAACCATGCCTACACCAAACACACAGACACAGATACACACACACACTGACACACGCTGTCCTTCTCCCCAACGAAGCAGAAATAACAAAGACTGCCTTAACTCCACTGATGTGCAGCGCAGGCTCACACAGCAGCTTACGCTGCATCAGCTGTTTGTTTCTAAGCCCAGCAGCAGCACCGGCAGCGGACACACACATGCTGTAGACGAGACTAGTGACTGAGAGTCAGCCAGCAAAAAAGGCTGCATTCAATCCAGGGATTGACTCCCTTATGGATCAATAGTAAAGAGTCTTTGTAGTCTATGTCTTTGTTGTAATCTGTGACATTATCTGTTGGTCTAAAGCCTGGTCAATGGTTGACAGTCGAGGCTACGTTGAACAATGTAGTGTCAGTGTTCGTAGTCAGTAGCCTTCATGTTCACTTGTAAAGGCAACAGCAGCCATTATCTTGCTCTGAATACTTATAAGACTCTGAGGACAGTATAAACTCTCTTGCTCTTCAGGCTATGATTTCATACACATCACATTTCATCAACAAACAAGACAAAAAGTCGATATCCAAGCTAGCAGCTCTGAGGAGCTGTACTTATGCTGAGTTCACGAATGTCGGCACCAAATTCCATGGCAATCCATCCAATAGCTGTGGATGTATTCAGTCTGAACCAAAGTGATGGACTGACTGACCGTCATTGCCATCCCAAGAGCCAATCATTAGCAAATAATTCAATCAGATCAGATCAAAAGTCAGAGCTGGGGTCATAAGCTAAAGATAAGACTTATTGATTGGTGTCAGTCGAGATACCGTTTGACTTTGGCGGCCAACAACTGAGTGCACAGAGACAGTACGCTCTCAGCATT
The DNA here is from genome assembly GCF_040436345.1 of Pagrus major. NCBI lineage: Eukaryota > Metazoa > Chordata > Actinopteri > Spariformes > Sparidae > Pagrus > Pagrus major. The sequence continues at coordinate 19,945,171 of NC_133233.1, forward strand.
CATCATCTTTTTAAGCTGGCTTCTTGGCAAATCATATAGTCTTAAATTGGTTGACATGATCTTCAATAGTTTGCTCCTCTCTAAAAAGATTTGACCTGCATTTCCTGCATTACCATCAATGACTTTTAATTTCCTCTGGAGACCTAATTTCTGTCCTTAACATTTAAATATACACTTCAATTCATAGGAAATTCTTCACTTGTCAAAACAATGCGTGTTAGTGAGAAACCTGAGCAAGTGTCATGAACAGGAACTGGTCCGTTCAGTGGGCGACCGCAAGTGGTGGATGAACGTAGAGGGAAGGTATTTGACAGCAGCAAGGTTACAGGAAGAAGAGTGGAAACTTTCTGCATTGCAGTCTCTCTGTTCTCTCTCTCCTTGTGTCACTGTATACAGCTTGAGGGGGATATAATTAACCTATTACACCCCTCTGAGTGGCGGCGATTCAACAACAACCCCGGGGGAAAACCAGAGCAGAAAACACTCAGGAGAACTTACGCTTTTTTGATGTCCTCTTGCGTTGCATGTTTCTGAACTCCTAATATCTGGTAGTATTCCACCATGGCTCTGTCTGTGTTGGTTTGTAGTTGCCGTCCTATATGAGGGTCCTCTGCGTGGCCTCTGTGGAAAAAAAAGTTAAGTTTTGTTAGGACATGTTAGCTTGAAGAGATAAAGCCCAACAATCTGCGAGTGAGCGTAGCCATGTGTGACGGGCTCTCTTCCAGACCTGAGGGGTAAATTTTGTAAAAGGGAAGGAGGGGGTAACAGCATTAAGCAGGGTGGCAATACCCAACGATGCAATCAAAAGCACTGAAATAGAGATGCAGGGAGGAGGACAGCTAAGCTAATACAAGCCCAGCAAAATTACATAATAAGCGGGTGATCATCCCTCACCCCGAGGTTATGTCAGAGAAAAGTGAATCACGTTTTACTTTTGAAAATTGGAAATAAAGACCACAAAGCACATTTTTATAAACACGACCTAACTCCTGAAGTTATGAAACTTTGGCTCTCAAAAACAAGACAGAACAGGTCAGATGAAAAAGTATCAGAAGATATTCAAGTCATCTAGATTTAGCCCTAGATTTCCACTTTGTTTTTGCAATACTACAAAACAGAGAAGGCAACCTGCACCAACAAACATCTAATAACAATTGCTGGCAACATACTGAATCTTGCCCTAGAGGTAGATACAAGGACCTATTAAACTACTTTTTTACTTTTAACCATTTCTGCACAACAAGAGAGAAATATGATAAGTATCACACATTACTGATACAATGCCAGTGGCTATTCATTTTACAGATTGATATTTTACTTAACCCTTACCCATAAAGTAAACTGCAATCACTAGCAGGTCCAGCTAACTAGCAACTACCTACAGAAGTAACCTAGCATTACTTCCAAGACCAGGGAGCGTACTACTAAAAATTACTAAATGTAAAGACCTTCCCCGCTGGCAAATTTTGCTGTGGGTGGGACTTGCACACACTATGTCACAAGTCTTCTTTCAACATGATACAAAAAAAGCAGGCTCTGGTTTTCAGGCTCTGTGGTCTGTATACAGAGAAGAGGTGGGGGGGGGGGGGGGGGGGATCTGTTTCTTCTCTCAGATTAAAGCTACAAAATTTAAAGAGTTAATCTCCATATGTTTTGGCTCAGAAAATCTTCTTTCACTTAAAAAAAAGGGAAAACTCAACCTCCCAGGACCTCACTTTCTTTAATAAGAAATTACACTGCATCATACTTAAGAGGACAATTACAACACTCCACACAAAAACAATCTTACTTTGTTTAAACAAAACTATAAAATAAAACATATCATGGGGGACAACAAAATAATAGATGTTAGGACACACCCACACAAATCCTGTTAACTGTGACCTCTATAACATAAAATATCGTCCAAACCTGATAAATCACGCTCAATGTTTTGACACTTAAACAGACCTTCTGTATTCCCTCTAACACCTTGACCTAACAAATAATCCAACAACTCGACAAGTCGCTTTGTGTGTGTTTTTCTTTGCGACAGGCAAAATCATTTATCCTGCGGCAACAGGCCAACTAAAACAACAAGGAAAATGCCAAGCAAACCCACAGTCGACCATTAATCATCAAGAGATATATCTTAGCTATCGCACTAAAAATGATAAACAAACCAATGAGGACTACTTACACAGAGAGTCCACTGTGTCCTGTTTGTTTGCTATTTATAACCTGTGGCCTTTGCCGTTAGATTGTGTTTGTGTGTGTTATGAGCGTGTGGGGGGTTGGGGGTGTTTGGCACACAGCAGTGCCAGCAAGTGAGTCCTGGTTGGGACATGGCACAGGCAATAAACTCCTCTCTTTCAGATGCCTGAGTCAGTCCAAATGTCCCTCTAATGCTTCAACATCTACCTCCTCCTTTACTGTTGAATTTAGTGATTTAAAGGGGCACTATGTAGTTCCCGCTAAGTTTTAATATTTACAATATTGAGGTAATAACACAAACTCAGAAATATTTATTTTTTCCATAACTGAATAAACGAGCTGTTCTCAGAGGAAAATAATTTCCCCAGAACACTGTTTGAAGCTAGAAAGGTGGCAGGGTCCGCCACATATATATAAAAAAAAGTAAAACCGTATGAAATTGTGTTGTCCTTTAAGGTCATTTTGTTTATTCAGTTTATTCAGTCATAAAAAACAAAGAGTTTGTTTAGGCATAAAAAAGTCAGTCAATGAAGATCTTTCTCTTCTGATTAAAATTTCTTCCCAAAAACTACAGAATGCGCCTTTAAAATCAATTCAATTATAACAGTTATGATGTACTTCTTTCTCCACATCCCAGTAGACTGCAGTATATCAAAAAATATGACCCACAAAGTCATTATTTTCCTCTGGGTTTTTTCTAAAAAACAAACCTAATGCCCTGACATAATCATATTAAATGTATCCCGTTTTATCCCCCTCACTTCAGCCATTACGGACCCACTCACCTGTCACCAGTCCCCCCCCAGCAGTTGGGAGTTAATGGACACTAGTGCCTGCTAGAGATGTGTTTACTCGTGGTTCTGTGCAATTTGTGTATCCATGCATGTATGTGTGTATTGATGCCCCATGGAGGCATTACACAGCTAACCCAGATCTGATGGATTCCTGCTCCACTCAGCGTGAACCGAGCAAACAGATGTGGGTCACACAATCACATGATGACTCAGTGAACCAGAGGTGGGGGTTATAAACTTTAACAGTTCACAGACAGAAGAAAGACGGTCTGTCTTTTAAATTTCCTGTAATAAGCACTAGTAGGAGTTAAATTAATAATAAAGCTAACAAACACAAAGGTGATCTAAATACTTAATAGAGCAGAGTCGAAGAAAAACAGATGGAAAAGCAGCATTTGCCTTATCTTACCACAATTCGTGTTGTGCAGGAATCCCTGAACAATCCATTACAAAGTGACTTCATACAATTTTCCACAAACTGAATGTGGGAACAGCTGTTCCTATAAACATTTGGTGATTTTTCCATTCAAGCATATTGTAGAAAGTGAGATTCCCTGTATGTTTTGGGTTATAAAGTAGGTCTAGGAGCTCTATAAATACTGTGAAAGTATCACAACGCTTAAACCTCGGACAAAATGCACATGGCTCGTATTCAGAAACTGTCTTCAAATGAGCTGTCAGGACTTCCGTAAGGCTGTGATGTTATAACACATTCACCGCCCACAGGTATGGTCATGTAAGCACTGGCCTGCTCAGGCCTCAAGAACTGACCAATCAGAGCAGACTTGGCTTTTAAAGATACAGTTTGTGGATTGGGACGGAAATAACTCAGGATAATCATGAATCTCCTCACATGAATGACATAAAAGACAGACTATCTCGCTGACGTACAGTGCAATAATTTCAAAATACTAAGCCTGTCACCAATTTGCACTCCAATCTCTGTTACCACCATCCATGTTGTCTACAAGTATCTCATTCTGTTTTCCATTGTGGTTTACTGTAAGAGCAGGGCTAAGTGCAAGGTATCTGTTAGATTTTGAAGTCAAGGTAAGAAAAATCAAAATGAAACTGACAGCTGGCAGTATGTGAGCAGTGTATCGCTGTTGATGTAGAGCAAGAGATGATTCACAAAGCAAATTGCTGAATTTATCTTTAATCTCACCTTAACCACAAACTCAACTGAACACATAATCAGTCAAAATGAAACCTCTATACGGGGCAGAGTGTGTGCTACAGACATTGATCAGGTGAAGACCTCAGTGATGAGCTGCTTCACTCGTATTTAGTCAGCTCTGGTGGTTTGGTAACTTGTGAAGACCTCAGCCCCACCATCTACCCTTTCAAAGATGTACTGATGAGGACTGATTGAGAGAGTACCTCAGGGCACGACTCTCTGGAGGGACTACATCACCCAGCTGGCTTTGAAATGGGGGGATTCCCAGGAGAAACGGGTGGAGGATCCAAGGGCAAAGCGACTCCAAAATCAATACAGATGAAGAAAGGATTATACACTGAATTATAAAGAAGGCTGCCAGAAGAAGACCTTATGAATCATTATTAGACTAGTGTTCACGGGGCAGAGCTAGTTAGCAGAAGTCAACAGCAATGGTTTGATCTCAGTATTAAACACTGACTCTGTAGGAATCTACACAGGATTTTGAAGTAAACAATTCTCGACAAGTTGAGCAGCAAGAGATTACAACAACATCTGTTCAAGTTTTTTTTTTTCCAGCCGTGCAGTACTAGAGTGCCAAATGAGATTTCCCTTGAAGGGGCAATATTGTGTAACAGTAAATGAGACTGAAAGTCAAATTCTTGCAACGTTAAATCAAAAGACACAAGAATAAAGCCAGGAATGCAAAGATGTTAATCTACATTTTACACACTTTACACACAGCATTTAGTTTTGTCATCTTGTCTTGTGATCAATCAATAATCACAGGGTAAATTCCATTACGATGTATCAATACGTGTCCTGACTCCAGGGTGGAAGAGCAGGTTAGAACAAGTTTTCAGCCACATTCAAAACACACTAGACCATTTCATCTTACAGAAAAACCCCCACACCATTTGGATTAAAGTTTTACTGAGGCAGTTTATTTTACAGTTTGACAAGAAACTATGCCAAATACACAAACCTTTACTTCTTGAAGGGAGACCATACACTTCAAAGATTCCCTGGGTGTGCAGAGGACAAAGATGTTCACCAGAAGTGGGTCAAGAATATCATAATTATTATGATAATGATTATTGATTAATTAATGTCATTATTAAAGTAATATGACCTTCTATGAGCCATCGTCAGGAAATTAATGAAACAATCTTGAGTACCTATGAAAAGCACAAATTTGCATTTCTAAAATGTTACAAATGTAACTGGCCTGCAATGATTAGATACAGCTTTTGATTGGTTAAACAAGCTAGCTAGCTAGATATATCTGAGATAAGTCAGTATTGGCAGAATAATATTGACTTGCTGATGTATTGTAGGTCCAAACCTTCCTGTCACAACAATCCATACTGACACATATATACCCTTTGGAAAATAGAGACGTGACACATGTTAGGTTCTCTAAAGCCGAGCTATTCAGCAGCTATTAAGCATATTTCCACTGCTTTATTAATTTTTAATGTGGGTCTATTGTAGGCTAAGCGTGCACAGATTGGCTATTATTTAGAAGATAATAAATACATAATAAAAAAATAAAATCAGATTGGACTAACTGGAAACTCCATATAATAGGATACAGATCAGGACTGGACGGCAACAACATGACTGGAATTTTCCCAAACAATGAGGGCCGACCCAGGTTATCAGCACTGAAGTTTTGCCCTGCAACTTACTGTAAGCAACATCGTGTTAATCAGGGTGTGGGCTCATAAAATCGTTGTTGTAAAAGCTTTCACGATTTCCGTCTGCACATCAACTCCCCAGTTAATTACCTGTGAAGCAACTTTAGGTTTGATCTCTTGATTAAGATCTCTGATTAGACTTCCCTAGTTTCCATTAGTTTTAGGCCCAATTTGTCCCTAGAGACTTCATTTTTTAGAATAATTACCTGCAAACCCAGCCTCACTCTGTTACAAGCTGAACACTACAGTACGAGTACATAGAGACTGTGATTGCAATCAACAAAATGCAGCTGGAGTAGTGTCCAAGAACACTCAAACACCACTACAAATCTGACACTGACGAGACGAGAGCACCGGACAAAACCAACACCTAACACAAATCACAGCTGACAGAAGAGAGCCACAGATGACAGCTGAACACAACACAAAGATAAGCTTGTGCCCCACCTGAAATGATTCATAGCAACGAGTGCTTGTGATTCAAACACTACAGAGAGGGCACATAATCAGCAGCTCAAGAGAGTTTTCACTGGATTTTTCTCTATATTTTCCATTAGTGGAAACATTTTCAAAGAGGTCACTTACTGTCGACAGCAGTGAGCATTGTCTTCTTGGACAGAGAAACCATTCACAAATTTGCATGTGTGATTCGGGGGGGTAGTGGGTATATTTAAAAAACATACAATACATTTAAACTTTTCTGAGTTTTCTTTAGAAGGCAACAACCCTGCACCTTTTAAGACTTAACTCCTCCAAATTGTTAACACTGTAATGTAATCTGACTTGCACATGCCATACTATAGCAGATACCTCTTAATGGTAGTGCCAACACAAATTAAACAGGATTACCTTGTTTTACATTAGTGGTCAAACTGGTCAGGTGGTAATTAAAGACAGATGATAAGATAAATGCATTTCCAACTTCTTGTAGTGCTGCCAACCTTTAAACAGTAGTATTTACATCGTACACAGTATATTTCCAGTCAAACTCTGGGATAAAAGCCAACACAACATACTGTTTAACTGTGCAACTTAGTAACTTTCCATCACATCGTGGTGTAATCTAATATAGTTTCGGTATATTTAATAAAGATAAAATCCAAAGTAATAGATTTAAAGTCACATTTTAAAAAATACCAAATTTAGCTTGATACTGCCTCATTGGGTTGCAACCAACAATCATTTTCATTATCAATTCATGTTGTGATCAATCAAATAATAATTTAGTCTAATGAAATGTAAATAGTAGAAACAAATCTCCATTATAAGTTATTTATCATATCCAAATCAATTAATCCATTAGTTGTCAACTATTAAATTGATCGACAACTATTTTGATGATTGATTAATTGGTTTGACAGAATATCTTTGGGTTGAGGACAAAACAAGACATTTGAGGATGTCATCGTCGATATTTTCACCATTTTCTGACATTTAATGGGCCAAGCAGCTAATCGATTAATTGAGAAAATAGTACAAAATCAGAATTTAATATTCTATATTTACAATATTACAAACTCAGACATGATTATCTTTTCAATGACTGAATAAATAAGCTGTTATCGGAGAAAAGTAAGGTCTCGAGAACACTGTTTGAAGCTAGAAAGGTGGCAGGGTCCGCCAAATATGAACAAAGTAAAACAGTATGAAATTATGTTGTCCTTTAAAAAGGTCAGTCATGCAAAGGAAGAGGGTTTATTAAATTTGTCTGGGCATAATCAGTCAATGAAGATCTTTCTCTTCTGACTAAGATTTCTTCCCCAAAACTACATAGTGCACCTAATTGACTTATCGATTAATTGATTTGCTCTGTTCAATCACATTTCATATCATGAAATGGAGACTTTGTTGTTGTCGTTCATCTGCAGATGCAGAAATATTTGAAAACAAATTTGATTTTCGGTCGATACTGTAATTTTTGTATTTTATTACACTTGCAAATATAATGGCAGGAAGCAGTAAAGGGGATTTAACTACTTCCTCTCGCCTCTCGTTTGTAACCAATAGCAACCACTAGTAAAAAACAAACAAACTGCAACATAAATTAAGGAAAAATGTAAACTAATGAAGTGTTTTCTTCTCCTGTCGCTCGTGTTTGTCCCCTTTTTTTGGGGGTGGGTGGGTGAGGCCAACATCAACAAAGCAGCCAGACAACACAAGTGTGGCTGCGTTTATCTTGTAGAAACAGACCGGACTTATCAGAAAGTTCGGGAAAGTTCGAGAAAGTGCTGAAAGCCGAATGAACGGTTATAGAGATATATTGACACACAGCATGAGGATATTAATAAAATCTCAAAAACGTTACATAACGAGTGAAAACATCTCTAAAAATAGTGGTGTCGTAACTTTAATATTTGACTGGTAGGTCTCGTATTGCCCAGACCTTCACTAGCAACCAAACAAACATAAGCTGCGCTAGCTACAACGCAACTTTAGCATTAAATATCACCCCACGTAATTACAATTAATCCACCTTTTGTCTTGCTAACATCGTAGCTAGCTTTAGCCAAGTTATTATATGTGAGTGAGGACAGCTACAGCCACACGAGCCCCACTCATTTGTTGTGTTTTATGCTAACTTAGCTGAGCGTTCGCGGGCATTTTTAGTGCGAGAAGTACATTAAGTGGTTAAGTAATAGTAATATATTATTTATGATAATAGCCGGAGGGGGGGGCATCGGATTGCGACACCACAGCATCCCCACATGTAGCTGAAGGGTTACTCGAGTCTATGCGACAGCCGGGGGGGACGGTAAACACAAGTACAGCCGCGCCGACACATGTAGCATTTAACATTTTCTGCTGATAAAAATGAAACAGGGCTCACCTACGTGAAGGAAAATGTCCGCTCCAGCCGGCCTCTCTCTGTTGTTGCTTTTTTCCTCTGTGCTCGCCTGAGTGAGGGTGACTGCAGCCGCTGGTGGTGGCTGGTTGCTGGTGATGTGGCTACTGATACGACTAGCCCACAGTGCTGCTGCTGCTGCTGCGTTCAACGACTGTCGGATATCAGACAAAGCTCTTCACACTGAATTGAATGGATGTATGGAAGCCCACGTCAGTCAGTTAAAGGTGCAGTATGTAGTTTTGGAGAAGACATTTTAATCAGAAGAGAAAGATCTAAAAATTTCATACTGTTTTACTTTGTTTATATTTGGCGGACCCTGCCACCTTTCTAGCTTCGAACAGTGTTCAGGGGACCTTATTTTCCTCTGAGAACAGCTTTTTTTTTTTAACAATTTATGGAAAAAATAAATATTTCTGAGTTTGTATTATTAACTTTTCTTAAATAATAAATATCGGGATGCCCCGGTAGCTCAGTCGGGAGTGCGCGCATCCCATGCACAGAGGCCCAAATATTAAACTTCTTCTCCAAAACAAACAAAAAAAAGTTAAAAGAAAAAAATGTCTCCAAATTAAGGCTTAGTGATGCAGTAAAAAGTCGAAATTATGAGAAAAAAGTAATAATTATGAGAGAAAAAGTTATTATTTTGGGATAGAAAGTCGACATTCTGAGATAAAAAAAAAGTCATAAGTAAGAGTAACAAAGAGTACCCGTGGACCTGCCTGGTGTGTAGTCTGAATGGTAATAAAGGTTATCCTTGATCCTTAAAGTTGAAAAATTGAGATAAAAAGTCAAAATACTGAGATAAAAAGTCATAATTAAAAGGTCATAATTGTGAGATACATTACATCAGATGCAGGGTTGGTGGTTCATATCCAGCATCTCATTACACCCTGGTGCCTTAAAGTGCCCCCTAGGATGGTCCTTTCATTACCCGACCCATGCCAGCTGCTAATGCCTGACTGATGAGTTATTCTAACCCTAACACCGTGTCCAATCCCCAGCCTATCGCACATGCGTAAAACAGATCAGGTCTCTAATACAGATCTGGCAGCCACCCTTTCTAAGACAGATAAAATATAATAAAATATTCTTCCACTGCTTGCATCTATGTGTGGATGGGTGAGAGTCCAAGAACTTAAGATAGCTCCTTTATTTTTACCCAACCTTGAGGTCATGTCATGTTGAGGGGCCCTGTGTCAAACTCTGTTTTTAATATCTTTAATATTTTTGGTTGATGTTATAACAAATCTATGTTGAAGAAGTTAACAAAAACCAACATACTGTACAGAAAATCTGGAGTAAGGTCATTCAATTCACCGTGTTACAACTGAATCATCAACACATTGATAACACTGTTTTCCCAAATGAACATAAACTCAACATGTTTAAAAAAAATCTATTGCTTTTGCTGGAACCGTATTATTAGTTCTGGCTTCAGTTAACGAGGCTCATGGGAACATTCTTTTGTGAATACTTGTACGATGAGATAGCTGCAAATAATACTTCGTTAAATCTGTTTATATTATACTGAGTTAGAATTTATTTGTATAAACAATGGATACAATCTACTTTCAGATATGATGTTTTCTCTATTTTGTTGATATTGTGCTTTGGCACTGGAGAGCAACACGTGACGCTGGTTTATTTTGTCATTGCAGAAGTGTTTCACAACCCAACAGATTTTCAAATACACATATTCAAGTGGACTGAAAGCACAAAACCTTAAAAGTTCATTTTAAGGTGGAACTTGAAGCGTGTGTTGTCACATCTTGGCCTTTGAGAAGATAATGCTTGTCAAGTTGCATATATGACCCATGAGAGATTTTTTTGTACGAGGGGTACTTGAACGCAGCATGCCTTTGAGTGTCGACAGCAGCGCTGTTCACTGACCTGCTCACACATCCATGATGACACAGAGCAGAGCCTGTGAGGACACAGGACAGAGGGCTGTCTCTACTGTGAGACATGTGCATAATGCATGAAGAGAGACACGAGTCAGGTAGTCAAGAAACTGGGTTAATTATGTGTCAGGCGACGAACAGGCACCAAGAAGACCTGACAAACCGCTTTCTGCGCCATCTGTCGTGTAGTGTGGGAAACAGGTGACCTATGACTGTAATGATCAGCTTCTGCCTGGAAATACTGTTGGGCAGGACCAACCCTGCAACTGAAAGAGGGGGGAAAGCTACACAGAAGATCTTTTGGCAATTATTAGTTGGAAAAGCACAAGTATTAATAGTCTCAAGTATTAATAACAGCCCCAGCGCCCCGGCCCTAATCTTATATGCTCACTGGCAGAGCTTACTGGGACACTTAAATGGGGAAGAGCCAGAATTAATGTTATGTAACACCTGAGCTTTTTATACAATGACAAGACAAAATGTCTGTTGTGACCTTTTATCTCATAATTTTCACTTGTAGTCCTTGCAGAGGGTGTGCAACTTATAAATGCTGATATAATTAGAAGGAACAGGAATCTGGTGGTAAGCACCAAGCAACATATTGGAAATGTATTTGAAATAACCCCCAAATTACCACAATAACTAGAATTACACCAATATTATTTAATAATATTCTGCTATTTTTCTAACAAGCAGTTAATAAATAGCTGCTCATTTCTTTAACACATTTCCAGGAAACTTTCAACTTGTTTCTGCTTAACTTCTGCTGATCATGCCATTTTAATTAAATTAAAGCGAGTTGTTGCAATTTAATTTGCAACTAGTTTCTCTCCAACTTCTACAGGTCAGTACACTGAAGTACATTTTTTAATCATTGACGTTTTCACCAATTTCATTTCATTTTTAGGTAATTAGCAATTTATGGTAGCCAACTATAAAAAACTGGCATTTCGGAAAGTTGTTCAAAAGTTGGACTAATCTCCCAAAACGATAAGAATTGGTGAAAATGTTGATGTTTAAGAAAATATACATCAACTTACTGAAGTAAAGCTGGAACACAGAACCTCCATTTAGTGTCCTGCTGAGCAGAAACCTGTTGGAAGTTTCCTGGAAATGTATTAAAGAAATTCGCTGCTTATTGGAAATTAGCAGAATATCATTATCAAATCATGTTGGGGTGGTTTTGAGGTGGTTTTGAGGTAGTTATTGTGGTTATTTGGGGGTTATTCCAAAGAAATTTCAAACATGTTACTTGGTTATTACCTCCTACTATGAAATTTGTGGACCTGTGAAAATAAAGTGTGACCCTTTCTGGTGAAAAAGGCAATATCTAGGAAAAGTAACCAGACTTTTATATGCTTTTATAAAATAATTGAACTTGCCATCACATGAACTCATATGTATATCTTGTATTTTATTAGTTTTTATATATCAAATTAAGTATTTTATAGGTAATTTCTCATTTTCGTCGTGCTTTTTCGTCTCAGTTTTCAATGTTCACTTCATTGTTTGCACAGAAGGCTTCTCTGATCCTTTTTTTATGTTTGGCTTTTGAAAGTGCAGATTTTGCAGTGTTATATAAATGCATTTTATTATTGTTATATATTACTAATACATCAGGACAGTCAGGGTGACATCATGATGTACCTGCCCACACAGAAGAGGCCTAATGGCCAGTTTGTATTTATAAATACACCAATAATATACCACTTGATCAAGAGTTGGCTTTTCTTGGCATGACTGGGCTTCCATAGACTATTTTCAGGCCACAACTAAAAAAAACTGGGCAAGACACAGAAACTCTGATTAAAAAAAGAAAGAAAGAAAATCAGTGGGCTGAACTCATCGTAACCCAAAGGAACAGAATGAAGCAGTGCAGGTTATTGCCGTTTTGAACCGAATTGAGGCTGAAATTACAGACTCGCATTGATTTTAAATGGAAAATGAAGGTCGTTCTTGCAGTTAAAGCCGGCTGGAGCTCTTGCCAGCTAAGGAAGACCCAATGAAAATGACAGATGGCTATTAATTACACTGGACATTATGGGCAGTCAGTATCTAATTAGACTCATTGAGCAGGAGGAATCACAGCAATAGATATGGTGCACGGGTCATTTTTAATCATACAGTCGATAGCTTTCTATAAACGTATTCGCATAGCTTTTTATATGCTTTTCTTTGATTGTTATGACTGCAGGCGGCAATGTACTTCAGGAAGCAACAGATGTAGAAGGTTAGAAGACAGAGAATGATAATTCTTCACTGAGAAGTTGCACAAAGCTGCTGCTCACATGCAGACTTTTGAAACCGAGAAATAAGGTTGGGCTACTCCCTTTTCAAGTCTGAACAGGCAGAAAGTACACCCATAAGGCTGCACTCTCACACATTATACTGGCGTAATTTGCTGTTATGCCAAATTAATGCCTGAATAGTAAACTTTAACCATATTTATGAAGCTTAAGCTGACAGAAAAGGCAGCTTTTTTTGACTTTACTGCTGCAACCAGGCGGCCAAAGTGTAATAATTAATCTTTGAAATGTCTCGAGTGAGCTGTAGTTCAGCCCATTTCATTTATTCAAAGCTGTATCTGGCAGAAGAAGGTCTCATTTCACCCGAGATATATAAAATAAAGGCCTATAAATGTTCAAAATGTTCCCTGTGCAGTGCCACAGTTTGACCACCAGATGGCACTCTGTTATAACAAAACATACCTGAGAGCCATGAAAGACATTTTCTCTTTGATGCAATACCTGCAGCTATGAATGTCATTCTGTCTCATGATTAACTTGTCAGATACACCTCCATGTTGGGCACTCACATCCAGTTTAATGCTCACTTTTTACAGGCGTGCACAGTTGATGGCACTTTTGGAATAATCTTCTGCAAAGTAGGCTCCGATCCACAATCCCGGTAAAGTGATTTTTTGATGTTTCCTTCCACTGCAGCAAGATAAACAAGCCTAAAAGCTTCAATTAGCCCTTAAAAGGCCTATGAGCAAGCTAAAGTATATTACGCAGTGAGGATGATTCATAACATCCTGCATTAACTTTGTCAGTTATAATCCATCACGAGGTAATAGTCTAAAATAAATCTCATAGTAATTGAGATGAATCCCTCATTTCAATGACAAGTCTGGTTTTTAAGACCCAATTATCACTTTGAGTTCCCTGGCCCAGCAGATGTGTGGGGTTCGGGCTCTGAGAGGAGGAGAAGAGAGGGCAGAAAGTTGGCTGTTTCAGCAGCACGGAGGAGAGGATGGGGAGATGGACTCGGTCCAAAGGGGGATGGATCTCTTCCTGGGGCTGTGCTGCATCGGAGAGCAGGTAGATTTATGACGAACGCACACAATCTTAATTTGTGCTCAGCCCGATAATGCATCTCAAGGCCAGAATAGTTCTGCTCAGTGTTTCTTAACTGGATGTTTCTTTAATTATATGTCAGAGGCCATAAAACTCAGGAGGAGATTTTCCCACAAAGCACTGTTTTATGTCTCGGTCATTACTGTAAATTACAAGCAACAAGAAAAGAGACTTATGGAAGGAAAATGCAAAAAGAAAAGTGGGTTTATTCATTTCCATACTGTCTTGTTTTTGTTTTAATCACCCTGTTGTTACACTGATCATTTGAAGCCTTATGACACGCTCCCAGAGAGCAAAACTTCAGGGCGCTGACCAGGGAAGAAGATTGTTCACCTTAGCGAGCATGTGTGAATACATGAGGCCTCCACTCATCACACAAAAGGAAAGAAAAACAAACCTGTACAAATACTGAGTAAATGAATAATACAAGAGTAAACATATACATATTCACAAATCCATTATCATATAATACTCTCCCCCAAATCTAGCAAATATAAGCTGTTTACACACTTCGGATGGCGTGTGCACACTTACGGTATGGTTGTCAGACATGACGGTTATTACTATTGATAATCATTGGAGAAATCACAAAAAAGTTTCGATGACCTTGATGTGAAAATACACGATGGCTGTACAGAAAAGCTCCCCTTCCTCTGCAGCCCTTGGCACACCACGAAGCGGCTTTTGAGTCCTACAGTCCGTCCCTGTCTGTCTGTCTGTTATATTGCCTTTTTCTATATGATGCCACTTTATCTTTGGTGAAAAATAACTGCGTGTTCATGTTAGATTACACAAGAGAGCAGCAGCACCTCTTGTTTATTTTTACTCTTGCATGAAATTCAACTGTATCTCAGCTTTCTTCTGAAGTTCTGACACAAGATTTAACAATTAAATTACTTAAAAGCAACAAGGCTTTAAAAAAAAGAGGCTTCCTACCCCGCTTCATCCTTGCACCCTTTATTCCTCAGTCTGTGGACAAACCCACGGCTTGGCACGCACACACTCATACACACACACAAACACAGTAAATCAAGACAGGTCAGTGCATCGTTTGTGTTCCCCAAGTCTTTTTTCTCCCACGGACGCAGGGACAGAGAAGCCTTCGCCCTCCTCAGCTCAGCTCGAACCCGGCGGATGACTCGATGGCGTACAGCAGCTTGTTCCTCATCAGGTGCTGGTCGCAGAACTCCGGCAGCTTGAGCAGATTCATGCAGGTGCTGGCGGTGGGCAGGCGCTCCAGGTCGGTGCCGCCGTTGTGGATGCAGAAGACCGGGTAAAGCTCCTGTGTGCATACATAAAGTGTTAAAGGAGCAGTGCACCCAAAAATGAAAATTCAGCTTCCCTCTCAGCACCTTTCAAACACTAAGTCGATTTCCTAAATGTATACTTCCACGGTATTATCTTACGGAAGCCCTAAAGGGCCATGCATTCATACATTTTATTTCCTCCGTTTTCCCGTGATAACGAGTTAATTTCATTTGTTTTCTCGAGATCTCGAGTTATTATCTCGAAATAACAACTGACATTTCCCAGAGATAACGGGATAATTTTTCACAAGATCTCGAGATAACGATATAATTAATTCGAGATCTCGAGATAACGATATAATTCATTCGAGATCTCGAGATAATGACTGTGATATGATAGGCCTGAGATTATGGAGACGCCCGGGACCTCGTAACTGGTCAGCTATGTAGTTAATGACGACATCAGGCTCACTTAAAATTATGCGCCGATATAGCTGAAGCCTTGCGAACCGTCTTTTTAGATTATGCACACTAATGTGTATATTATCTGTAATAGCAAGGCATAATGCTATTTCAGCCTGTGTCAGGCCTTGATTGAAAAGATATGTGACGCGGTGATCGATATGCTCCTGCTCCTCTGACATTGCTACACTGAATGATGTTTCCTGCAATGATTTAATATACTACACTATTGTTTTGTTTTCTCAAGATCTCGAATTAATTATATCGTTATCTCGGGAAAACAAAGTTTCGTTATCTCGAGATCTCTAGAAAATTATCCCGTTATCTCGGGAAAACGGCAGTTGTTATTTCGAGATAATAACTCGAGATCTCGAGAAAACAAATGAAATTAACTCGTTATCACGGGAAAACTGAGAAAATAAAATGTATGAATGCATGGCCCTTTAGGGCTTCCGTATTATCTTAATGTTAATGTCCCTCTTAATATTTATCTCCTTGTGAAATTTGACATTTATCTGGATTGCTCTGGACATTGCGATCATCATCATCATCCAACATGGAGGCGCAGCAAAAAAGCGCTGTAGCATTCTCCGATGTAGATGGGGACTTTAAAATGTAAAAAAACAACCAAAAAATAAAAATAAATTTTTTTAAGCGGCAATCTTTTCAAATTGAGTCAAATTGATTAAATGAGGAGGGAAGGAAGGACTCAAACCCCGAGAGGAGGCACTGAGAAGGATTTTAAGGAGAGTTTTGTTCCCTCACTCTACTGCAGTGCAATTAGGTTTTCTTATCGTTTTGGGATCTCAGGGCTACTGGAGACTTGGATAACGCTGGACGAGCTATATGGAGCCATTTCCTGTTTGTTTTTTTTGGGTTATTTTTTTACGTTTTAAAACAAGTCCCCATCTACTTCAGATGTGTAGGAGAGTTTTGCTGTGAAGCTCTAGAAATGTTTTGTTGACTTCGTAACTTCACCTGACTTTCCATCAGCATGGGGGTGAGTAGATAATGAGCGAATATTCATTTTTGGGTGAACTATTCCTTTAATGATCGCCTGACACGTTAGCTGCAGTTGCAGAGATATATGAAACATATTGAGGCATTTAAAGACTTATGGTGTTGATGATCGCAATGTCCAAAGCAATCATGATTAAGCAATAAATGTCAAATTCCACAAGGGGATAAATGTTAAAAGAGAGACATTAAGCGTTAAGCTAATACCGCGGAAGTATAAATTTAGGAAATCAGGTTAATGCTTGAAAGGTACTGAGAGGGAAACTGGCCCACAGTTTGACCCTTGGATGAGACACGGGAGGAATGGTCATTTCATGTTGTCTATCTGGCATTTTTTAAATCAAGCCTCCCTGCGATGAGGCCACCTCATCTGCAGACTGTGACACTGACCGTGTCCATCACAAGCCCAGCCGGTCGAATACGTTCCTCCGGCCTGATTTCATCCTGCTATTTAAAGTTAGCGTATACGGTTCAGCGGCCATACTCGCCCGATTAAATGGCTCTTCGGGGGCTTAGCCGTAATGACCCCATTTTTCTGACAATTACCGTATTAAACTATCGTTGCTTATTGAGAAAGTGCCATTACCAAGGCTATCATTTTGGAAAAAAAGAGAGTTTCCATCATCTTTTTTAAATGGCTTCTCCTGACAGAGCTATTTCTCCTCTAATGAATCCTGGGCCGTTTCACGACAGCTAATTAAGGCTTAGCTGGCTCAGGCTGAGGGCCGGGTCAGGGGCCGCTCCCCCCACGAATTACCGCCCTGTTCCGGCCTGGAGAAGAGACGAGGAGGGTGGGGTGGATCCACACACTGGCCAAAGTCAAATTGATTGAATGAGGAGGGAATGCAAGACTCAAACCCCGAGAGGAGGCACTGAGAAGGATTTTAAGGAGAGTTTTGTTCCCTCACTCTACTGCAGTGCAATTAGGTTTTCTTAACTAATGACAGCCATAAAGAGTACTAAAACCAATCATATGATGATTACAGCTTCTGGTTAGACGAAGTAAGACACATAAAAACTCTTTAATGGCCCCGAGCAACACTTTCTGCTTTTTCCTCCTATCTCAAGCTACCCAAGTGTCCCACAAATCAAGTCAGCGAGAAAATGAAACGACTTCCAATTAGGAAATCATTTCAGAAATAGGTTACTAATAATGATTAAGCACTGCTGAAATAATGTTTAGAATTACAGGGGGATATAGTTTCCTTGTATGTTCATTAACAGGAAATTGCTGCGTTGTGCCATGTCACACAGAAGGCAAACGTTCAAAAGTTCAACCTGCTACGAGCTGTGAATGACAATATTTGTCCAGCCAGGATCTCCGACCAAGCCCACACATACAGGGCTGCAGACAGAGTTCTTCAACAGAGGAAGGTCATGAACTATAAAACAACAGCGGACGTGGAGATAAGACCTCACCACGCCGGCCTTATCGCCGTCTAATTTGAAAATGATCATTTTGAGGGCTGTTATCAGTCTCTGTATTTTCATTACAAGTCCATTAAGAGGGAACACGCCCTTCTGTCGAGCTTGGAAAACCTGCCAATAATGGAGAATAGAGGTAGTACGCAGTCTGATGGAGCAAAGGAGGAAAGTCTGGTTAACTCTCACCTTGAAGCCCAGCAGTGGAGGTCTGGAGCAGCTGGTGACAAACTTCAGCAGCTTGCGCTTTTCATCGTCTGTGAAGCCTTCGACCACCTCCCAAAAGATCATAATGACTGGGTGAGTGGCCGAGTACCCGCCTGAAAGAGAAAATTATATTACATAACCTACAATCACACATACATTACCCTCACCATTTAAATATGTATGTATACTGTTATTAAAATCCTAAATGACAAATTCTCAATCAGATAAAATGGAGATTCCACCAATTTTACATCTATAGGAATAATGAGTATTACCCAGTCTGTGAAAGGTATTTACTAAGCGTGGCAGTTCAAACAAAGAGACAATATCGAACAGCATCATGGGAATTGTAGGATTTATTGTATTTTGGAGTTTGAGTCACGATAGGGACTAAATGTCAGGATGTCTCAGCTTCTGCTGTTTCGCTTTTGCCTGTTTTTTTCAAATCTGTCTCTTGCTAGTACCACAACTTTCTGGAAGCACGATATTAAATCACTAAAGTAAAGTTAAATTTAAGATTCAAGACCTTTTCATGACCATTATGAATGCAATTTAAAACCCATTTTATGTCCATATGGGCAAGTGTAAAAAAAAAAATCAAATAACTAAAAAAAAACACAAACAAAACCCCTAATGCGCCTTCTGGAGGTCACTTGGCTGAGTTGCAGGAGTTACAGTACAGTACATTGTAGGTGCTGAGTAGATTGAGTTGGGTGCAGGACTTTGGGGATTTGTGGCGGCTTTATGTATTTCTGACTTCCCATGCGACTCTCATGCCTTTATAGCCTAACTTGAACATTTTCTTACACAGTGTGCAGTGGCTTCAAATTCGACCCTTTTCAACAGGCTTCAAGCAAGCAAGAAATGCATTGTTCTAAAGCCAGATCCATCGCAACACACTAGCTGGGCGTGCTCCAGTGGACTTGTGGGTAATGGGTAACTTGTGGGTAACTTGTGGGTATTGTGTAGTATTGCTGCACATCCCAACATTTAAGTGTTGTTAATGTCATAATCCAATCCTTTTTAAGACTTGTCAAAATCATATTTCAGATATTTAAGACAGAAGGCCTAAAGTTCAGATTATCTAAGACATTTTAAGGACCCACAGGCACCCTGTATAAGGGTCTCCACAGAAAGTTGGACCTGCAACATCAGCACCTACCTGAGTAGTTTGTGAACTTCTTCAGGTCATCAAGACAAATTGGCACATGAGCCCCAGATATCAGCACCTATTAAAAGACATGCATTTGAAGTGTCTGTGAGTTATAAATATGTTGCAGTTTGATGGACAGTTTTGCTTGTCGTGCACCGCGTACCTGGATCTCCTGCTGATCAAACATGCGCAGCCACTCCAGGTTGACCACGTTGGCCAGGCCCTGTCTGAAGGCCAGGCAGTGAGGCCTGATCTGTTTGTTCAATCTGTAGTCAGCCACCAGGTGGATGTAGGCTATCCGGTTGGCCGTGGTCACAGGAATGTCTTTTCCTCCAAGCTTCAGCTCGACCACCTTGTTCAAAAAGACATTTGTATTTATACAATTTCTACTGTTTTATTTAAGGAATTTCTTCGCATGTCTTGGTCCTGACAGTAGCTGAGTAATATTACAGTTAAGCAGCCATACTGTTATGTTTAATTATGCATACCGCCGAGGCAGCCTTGGGTGCCAGATGACCAACAAACAATGTAAGTGCCAGGTGCATTTAATTCAATCACAGCGAGGTAATTAAGATATTTTCCAACAGCACTCTGATTAAAGGTATGGCTCAATGTGAGTGTATGTGTGTGTGTGTGTGTGTGTGTGGTTAAAGTGCATTTCTAAATATAGCACATCCAATGAACATCTGGTCCAATGCAATTTGGCCTCAAGTTCTCTTTTCATTAGCTATAGAGCAGTTAGCACTTGATAGGATGTGCTCATCTCTGTTCATAAAGCTTGGCATATGACGACATCACAGTGGTTACAGGGGGACGAAATGTAATGTTCATCCTTTTCCAGTGCGGTTTTCCTGCATTTGGTATATGTGTTTTCAGAAAGTAATGACTTCCACAACTGATAGAGTAACTTCACACTCAAATTCACTCTCACGTCCCGTTTCTTTTATTTGCTGGGGAAATATTGGGATACTGGCATTAGTTTAACATGTTGCAGGCATCAACTTCGTAATGATGGCTTATTTACAAAAACAAATAAGGATTATCATTATGAACAATAAACATCTTGACTTTGTACTCTATTCAATTCAATACAGGTGGAAAAAGGATTTGCAAATCACTGCATTCTGTTTTTATGCACATCTTACGCAGCATCCCAACTCTTTTGGAATCCGAGTTCTGTTTCACGCCTGACGAAACGTTGTCTTTTTTCAGTCCCGTAAAGCTTGGGAGGTTTTAATCCAGTATGCGGATGCTTATTACCACAACTACCTTTGTGTAATTTTGATCAGCAATGACTTAGAGTTGCCACACGCAGGCTGTCACAAAAACTGACTGAGAGACACTTAACAGGATATTTGTTTAACAATAGAAATGAATCAGCAGCTCTCTGACGCAGTCTTAACAAAAACTAATTGATAAGCTTCACAATGGTATACAGTGCAGCGATACGGAGCTATTGCATTATAAGTACGTAAGTGTGTTCCTCTTTTTTTGTCCATCCCCTGAATGCTGCCTACAGCATGTGGTTCACTGACAGGTAATAATTTTCTGCCTTTTTTTTCTCTCCCCCCACAGTGGATTGTGATTATGTGCTAATGTAAGAGAATTACTGTCCTTATCTTGCTTGCTTTGGCTATCTCACGAGGGCAAATGCAGGGCAGACTGCTCCCGGGTGTGTGCCTAATCTTTCACAAATTGTTTTCCCTATCGTGTTTGCGATTGCCCTATTTGTGACCAGGAGGGCTACATTGTAACTCGACCATTTCAGGTGTTGTTTGAGAAGAGCTAATAAGACGCGTTAAGGCCCTGAGCAAACAGGGGCTCCGGGTAAGAGTGCAGGTCTGGGTACAGGTGACTCAGAGTGCTGGTTGGCGACTCGTCTTCGCAGCCTTGAGCATTGGGGGGGACGTGCTTAAGAGCAGCGAGTTGCTTCTGTCAGGCGTGTTCTGAGATAATTTCTGAAGGAAGGGCAGGTGGAACGGTCAACAGAGCCGCTGTGTTCCCTGTGCCGCGGCAGAGCTTAGGGCGACAGCGGCGACGTGCTTTATCTCACTCAGAGCTGAAAAGTGGTACATCATGAGGGAAATGAATTATTAACGCCACAAAGAGGGACCAAACAGGAGGAAGGAAGGACGGCTGAATGAGAGGGAGATGGAAAGAAAAAGTGAATCATTTATCAGACTCCAGTCACCTGAGCTTCTCCTAGATCATTGTTGACCACCGTGAAGTTGAGACCAAGCTCCTCCACGTCACCCTCGTAGCTCTTGAGAAAGAGGAGGTTGCGGTACATCTCTGGGTCCAGCGACGCCAGATGGTGGATGTCCACGTCTGCGCTGGTTCCCAGAAGTTTGGACAGGAAGAAGCTGGCGAAAGGCAGCTCCACCAGCATGTTCTCATACAGCGCCTGGAGGAAAATGTAGCTGTTTAGTTGGAGGACAACTGCAGGACAAAGATACAGGCTGTTTCTTGTAAATCCCCCCACAAACATCAGTCAATCAGTACAAATGAGAAAATGCTCGTAGCGTTAAACACAGCGATTGTTTATTGCTTGGGTGTCACTGAATAAAACATGATGATTAGATAACCAAGATAAACTAAATGGACTGGAGCCTGCATCAAGTACCAAGCATAATACTACTGAGTGCATATCCAAAAATCTAAATACAACAAACATTACACAACATTGCCTACTTCTTTTATATCAAAGAATCAAGTGATAAGATCTGGTCACATTTGACAGAACACAATCTATCTAAAACACACAGGCTTCTGTTTCGCCCGCCTCAAACTTTATAAATGCCAATTCTCACCTTGACCTTAAATGCCATTAAGAACCACAGCCGGGCAGGTGACTCATAAAACCCAAAGCTAATGTACTGGAATAGTCCGAAAAAGAGCCCGTTGGAGGCATTAAAATATACAGGTCTTTATAAATGATAGCGCTAAAAACCCTGACCGCATCAGCTAAATGGATTATAAATCTAGTGGATTTCCATAATGCATGCATCTTAAACACACAGGCACGCATAAATCACGGCTATTTTCTAAACACAGGTTAATTGCGCAACTTCAAACATTGTCTATTTTTTATGCAAAATAATCCACTTAGTATTTCTCTCGTGGCCGGTGCTCGTTTCAGACCATATGCGCCGCGTGGCCCCTTGAAACCTATCAATAACACTTATGCCGGGAAGAGGCAGCAGTAAGTATATGGAAAAAAACCTGTGGCCTTATTTTTTCAATGCCACTTCCTTTATTTATGAGTGTTTATTGCCAGAAATTGTGCCAAAATGACTTGGGCTGGAAAGAATTAATTATTATGGCCCAGGCCTTTTAATATAAGTGAGTGCAGTGGCAACGCAATTAAAGCAGATCGCGGCACCATCAGGTGGAATAAATGCCAGCAACGTTGCAGGTGCATTCTGTTAGCTGCCAAATACAATCCTTAATTTACAACATTAAGAATCAATAAAATTATAATGCCTTTCAAACGCATCTCTATCAATCAGGGGCGCCAACCTCACACACCTCTAAAGGGAAGTATCAGTCGCTGGAGATCAGTGAGAGGAGAGTGTAAAGGAGTCTGGTGGGTGCAGGAGGAGGAGGGTGAAACTTTCCTCGCCCTTTACGGAGTGGAGAGGCTCTAAAGCTGATGAGGTTGGAGGTTTTGTACTAATGAGAGACGAACGAGGCACAAAGAGAACCTCCTGCAGGTCGTACTACATAATGAGAAATTAGTTTTTGACAAAACCACGTCTGTAAACGATCCCATCAAGATGAACTTTTTACTCCGAAGTCTGGAAGGATGGAACCACAAAAGCAAACGTTTTCACCATTTGTGGCCTAAATCTCTCATCCTGTCAGCTGGGTGGACAAGTGAGGAAGAGCGATGATGACTGGCCTCTATTCTGATGTTCAATCCCATTTCAGTGAGTACCCCAGACAAGCCACTCCTGCCTGTAATACATCACCTCCACAACAATGGCACGCCTCGGACATTAATTAACAATATTAATCTCCCGTGTCCTTTGAGCCGCACTGTGCACTGTGCACTGTGCACGTTGCAGGCAGCGGTGATGCAATCCCAATCTTCATAAACGGTTGCCTTTTATCCAGGCAATAACGGCACTAAACAAATATCAATACACCTCTCAAATAGCCACTCAAACGTCCATTTTTATGGAGAAAGAGGAACTTAAGGAAGGGTTAATTGAAAGTCAAATTCAAATTAATTTCCCCTCGCCTAATTGCCTGAACCATTAGCTATTGAGAGCACAATATCGAGGGAGTAAGGGGGGCGGAGAGCTCGTAGCTGCTGATTGATCACTTCCAAGGAATACAGAAGAAGAAGAAGAGGAAGAGCAGGAGGAGGAGTTACGATGCTCTGATAAGTGGACTGGACCATCTCGGGCCGAGCAAGAGAGAAGAGACCTGGATGTTCCTGACTGTAAAACAGATCAAAATGCTATTACCACATGCTTTGAACGCTTATTTATGTCCTGTCTGTGTGGGCTCGCTGATTTAGTGCCAGCCAAATGCAATCACTACACAAACAAGAGGTAGGAATCATCGGCTAATGGAAGCCCTAATTGAGAGGCGACCGCTTGTCATGAGGTAATTCTTCTCCGGGTTGAGATGATAGCCCCCCCACACCCCCCAGGAGGAAGGCATCTTGATAAACAATCACTAGCACATGCATTAGGGATGATTTAGCAACATTAGGCTCTAATAAATAGTGCCATCAGAGGAAGGAAGGGACAGAAAAACAATGCCGTCAACAGATTATGCACAGGGCTAATTAACAAAGCTGAAGCTTGCACGAGTGCCAGGTTCGAGTTCTAACCCCGACCCTGAAATCTGTTTTGGAAAGAAACCACGGCAATTTCTCTGAACATTGTCAGCTTCCAGAACAAAACACCAAAACAACATCTAAATCTAAATATGGAAGGACTGCAGCCTTGACACTGACTGCAATTGATCTTAATTGACGTATTGACCATCAAATCAAAGCAGTCTGTGACTAAATCTTTCACTTAACTTAAATATTCCACATTCCTCTTTGCTTTAGGGATTTTAAGGTTACTAGAAAGGACGAAAGAATATCTAACGTCACCTTTCCGAGGATCCTGCCTAGAAAGTAGTAATGCCTCGTGAAAGAGTCTCCGACCAGCATCTCGGCGGCGGGGTTGGGATACAGCAGGCCCTCGTTGGTCGTCTTGAAGAAGCCCTGGTTGGGATTGAAGCCCGACTTGAGAAGCTCGTTGAGGAACTCACGAAAGATGCCGCCACCGTCAATGCCGGCCTCGTCCAGACCGTGAGCGTTCAACAGATGGACTCGAATCCGTTTCTTCAGGTCCGGTTCTAAGGTAAGGACGAAGAGCATGAGGAGGAATTTATAAAGATACAAAATCGAGTCAAACAGTTGAAGTTGATGGTGTCTTCAATTTCTAATAGTGGCTTTTACATTCCCAGTCTGTAATGGTTCTAATCGCATCTTCATCTGGAGATTTTACAGGATTTGGACAAAATGTCAGGTTTATATTGCTAACAATAAACTCAACAACTCATACAAACTGTTAGTCCCACAGTATCCCCATATATGCAATCATACAACTGATCTCATCACATATAAAATTATTATTACATTTTTCAAGTTAATTGAATTAGTGGGATTTTTTTCCTTCTTACCTTTTCCTTAACATTTTATATCAACACCTTCCTTTTGCATATACAAGTGTTTTAATGTAGTAACAAAAGAAAGCTGACAAATTGTCATGAATGAGTTGTTTTATCTGCCATTTTTCTTCCTTTACTTTTCCTGGAAAGCACTTTGTAACCTTTTTAAGAAAAATACTATATAAATAAAGTTAATTATAACAAATACACTACTGATAGTACAATAGACTATGCTACTTATCCACTACTATGGAAAGTAGTGAATAAGTGTTTTAACAGAATTACAGCCTTTTTAATACTCTATACTATATTCTATTTAAACAGGACACTGGTCCTCACACTTGAGTTGGAGAATCTATCTTGAGAGTGAGATTTGGCCCAGATGGCAGCTCATAAACAGTATTACATAAACCAACAATTAAATGCAAGAAAACACAATTGAAACATACAATAAAACAATGAGTTAAAGCGCTTGGCGTATTCAAGATGACACAAACAATTGTAAGGCAAGAGAAGCAGTGAGACCCGTCAAATAACATGCTGCTATATGTTTTACAAAAGCTTCAAACTCTTCAATAAGGGGAGTTGGTTACAACTGGTCCAATACTCTGACTTCTAACCTTCACGTTGCCCTTTCTAAATCAGTCAAGGTTAAGGTCAACATTTTACTTTGTCTCCATGCATGTAGAATATCTACATCATTTAGTATTATGTGCAAATATGTATTTTCCTGTTTTGTCACCCTTTATTTTTTATTAGCAATGCCTCAAGGTTATCCAGTTGATTGATTGTATTATAATGCATTTGACTTTTTTACTCTATTGTATTAACGTCTTCGGGGAGGGTTCAATTCCAAGGTCTCCCCATATGATTTACGAGCTGTATTTGCCGCAAAATGCAACATAAAAACAAGCAAACCTTTCAACTAATGACCTAAATACTCCTGTAAACTGAGAAAATGGAGGAAAAATGTAAATATATAATTCCAATACTATTAACATCTAGTGTCTCCTGTTGTTTTCCTCAACAAACACATTTTGCAAGAAAGCAATTTCTTGACCTGCCGAATATTCAAATCAAATTCTATAAAAAGGTCATCTTTCAGAATAATTAATGTACAGTGATAAATCAGGGCAGCTATAAGTTATAGACACATAAATGATATAGATCATGTCTTCAGCCCAGGTCGCCTACTACTCTTTTTAATCAGATTGCCCCCACCGAAGTGCCCTTTCAAATTCAAACACAAAAGAGGTGACTTAAAATAATTGATTCTGCTTTTATGTGATCCATTATAATAATCGGAACCACAATTATGCTTTACCGAAATTCAATATTCTGCACAAGGAGAGCGCTAACCTTCATCTTTAAAGCTAACCTGAGCCTTGATCCTCAAAATTAAGATTTTATAGAGCACAACAGGAGTTTCAGGTACAGTGTCAACATTCACTACAGCGTGCTTCCTCTCCCTCTTGTACTTGTCATCTTGAAAATAAACGCACATATTTAACACAACCTATAATGCATGTGTAAAAATCCCTCTTTTATTGAAACTGCCATGCCAAGCCGTACCGTTTTCTGGAGAGAGTTTATCGTAGGCGTCCTCATAGATGTAGTTGCGTCTGATGGTGACATTGATGCCATCGGGGAATGGCCCGTCCCCCTGCACGTCCCGTTTGTCAGCATAGATTAACCTCTGGAAGATCTACAGGACAGGTGTAAGCCCAGTGGCAGGGTCAGTGACAAATCCTCTCAGTTGTCAAATGTTTTTTTCCCCCCCGAGTAAAGATTCTGCTACGTATTATTCAAACTTTATCTTTGATCAGTTGTTTTCTGGCAGATTATACTCCCCCTTTATGGGTAGATCAGTGCAATAAGAGATGGAAAGAAAGAGAGGATAGGGTATAAAAAGCAACAGAAGTAATATCAAGTACAATTACGGCAGCTGTCTGAGATATAATTCAGACTGAAAAGGATATTCTACTATCTGTTAGCTTGACCAGTAGTATTAAAATACTACTGTAATATGACAGATGTACTTACAAAACCGACTAGACAAAAGTTGGATGTTTGCCAACATCCTGTGGTTAATCCTGAACTGATAATTGTTGCCCCAGTGGCCTGCCTGATCTATAAATAGCACCCATGATACTTCATAATACTTCAAAATAAAATACTTCATATTGAGACTATAGTTTCTGCTGTGCTTATTTCATATACTGTGTTGCTTTGCTAGCTTCTTGGGTGAAACAAATAGGATAAATGAGATGTATTGACACTTTTTTTGTTGTTGTGGTTGTGTGTCGGACAACAGTGCAATACCTTGACTCGCTCTTCGAAGGGAACCACAAAAGGGAGCTCTGTGAGGATGGCCAGATGTCTCTCTTCGGACACAGAGAGCTGTGGAGGCTCTAAACCAACTGCAGAGACACAGACAAAATTCAACATGTTAGAGTATTTCCTGATTTTAGACCATCAGTCGTCCTTGTCTCTTTGTGTTTACTACCTAAATATTTTGTGTTCGCAAGAATAAACAATTATTTTTTTCTAGATATAGAAACCCTAAATATAACTGGTATTTTATGTTAACCTTAAATTATTATCTGAGGATTAAGTACTTCACAAAATATGAAAAATATCATAATGTATTTAATATGCAATTTACTTTCTCTAGACAAAACATTTGGTCCTCATACAGATCCTAAAAGCCTTGCAGATCATCTTTCTGTAAATTCAAGTTCAAGCTGATCAATAATAACACAGAAAATGTAGACATTCCTATCTTTCTATCACTCATAAACAAAATGTTTATTTGATAGAAATATATGTTTTTCTTGGCAACTGGGACTTCATCATGATTTAATTACATTTTTAGCATCGTAGGAAGATTATTTTGTCTCCTCCACTGGGCTTCAAAGGTCAGAGTCAACTACAGGTGGAGAGGACAGAATCTGACAGGGTTTAACAGCCTTGTTCAGGGAAACTTTATCTGGAGAAATACTTCCTGACATCAGGTGTCGTCTGTGTGTAACACTACTCTAACAGTATCATTACCTCCCTCACTGCAGCGCTCTCTAAGTAAGACCTAGTCCACCATTTACAGGCGAGCCATTAAAGACATTTCCACCCTACACCCTTTTAATTACACCCTTTTAATTAACCCAACTGTGAGCTGCCCATCCACCTGCCGGCCTTTATCCATTAAGCTGATGTTTGTTTTGTATTAAACTCGGGGTTTAGACTGTTTAGCCCACAAAAAAAATTGCCACAATAGCTAAACCGCTCTTCACCCTCCTCGCTTTGCGTCCACCGCAGCTCAATTATTCTGCTCAATTAGTCAATCTGATCTGCATTTTCCCATCAGGTTTCCATCTTTGAGGAGAAATATGGCCTCCGAGTGGTCAATACATTGCTCATTCATCAGCCGCGGGCCCGTCCATTTAAGGAAATGAGAAAAGGCCAGACAAACACACCGACCAGATGTGGCTGAGTTCATCAGGTACTTTCACACTAATTGAATTTATCCCATACAGCCTCTGAGTGGGATTAGGTAGATCATACACACATAGTTATCAGCTTGTTTTCACACCAAAGAAACCTGAGATGGCTTGGAGTGAGCCAGATGAAGCTCAGCCTGTGTCAGTGTATTTTCCTCTGAGCGCCTAATTGAGCCAACGAAGAGAAAATGTGGTAATGTATTGCAGAAGGTTAATGAGTTTTTGCCACGAGGAGTGCTGTGAAAGACATCTTTAAAATATGAAGCATTTTCCCAGCTACAAAAGTATTAATGATAGCTTGTTTAGGAAGAATCATTTTCTAGTTCTACACCGGAGGACAGAGCAATTTGCACCCTAGAGACAGAAACCAGAAAGATGACTCCAGGCTCTTCTTAAGGGAAATAATCTCAATGCACAGCTCCATAGAATATGAAGAGCAAACGCAGAGAAGGTGACTTTGGGCAGCAATTAGGGTGATTTCCTGGGCTATGTATCAAGCTGACGCAAACATTACTATAAAGCATTCTACATTTTCATTCATTGCCAATAGAGTAGGTCTGTGTGGCATTTCGGATGACAGTCTGGGAGTCCAGTCGTTCTAGCTCCCAAATATTTCATAGACTATTCTTTGGCATACATAATTGCAGGATAACTGTCAAAATGATTTCAATGTTTTTCAGGCAAACATATGTTAAAAATGTTTCTTTTCAAAAGGGCCATTCTCATGAAGTGAATACAGTTTTTTCGTACCATCAAGTGTGGACTGAAGTGGCCCAATGCGGCCCATCCTTCTTGTTCGCCATACATGTCTCGCGGACGGGACGTACAACTGGGTGACCTGGAGAGAAAAGAGGTGGGTCATGAAAAAGACTTTTTACAATTTAGTTTTGTTTGTATATTTTGCTTATTTTTAACTGGTAATTTGTTTATAGCTTAGCTTACACTTATACTCACTATGCACACTCTAAATGTGACAAATAAAATCTCTTGAATCTCAAAAAAGATGAAGCTCCTGCCAGTGCCTACCAAAACTTAAAAATAACCCCTAAAAATGTATTTTCATAAAATTTTCCCCGTCTCAGTTGTTGCTTTAGGATATGTGGTTACTTGTACTGTTGTATTATTTATTGTTTCTGTTTATTTAAGGTTATCTTGTTTTTAGTTTTAAAGGTGCTATAAAGATTGAAAATTATTATTACTACGTTATTCTTATAGCTGAACCCCATGAGCCTTCATAAAGTGGTTGCTAGTCTCTTTGGGGTTCTCATGTCACAATTCAACGACAAAAGAAATTCAAATAAAATTAAAACAAATTAAATAACACATCAAACAACAAAGAACAACCCATCGCAGATTCAAAACAACACTTTCAACAGCAGCCCTGAAATAAATAAATAAATAAATAAATAAGTAAATTTTTAAAAAAGGCACCAAAATAGTTCAGAGTATAATTGCATCTTTGAAAAGCCATTCAATATATCTTTGATTGACTTTAACAAAAAGTGTTATCGATCACTTTATTAAATGGGAGAGCGGGTCAACCAACCAACACACATACATAATGGTGTGTAGCTGTCTATCATGCATAAAAAACCTCCTCCCTGCTGGTTCATCCATCTTTGTTTCCTCTTGTTTGTAAGGGAAAATAAATAGAAAAAGGCAGAATTCTATATACAATCACCTACTTTATTCACTGCAATCAATGTATAACAGAAAGCTTTGTGGATACTGCTGAATACAGAAGTGTTTTATTCACAAGCAAACACAGACATTTTATTTCACAATGAAGCTTAAATCTGGCATAATATCACATCCAGCAATTAACAAATACAAAATTTAAACAGCTGTGGTGACAGCCAAGTACCTTATCTGCTCGGATGTTGACCTCCTCAGAGAGCCAGTGACCTCCTGGACAGAAGGGTCGTCTAATGTCGCGAGCTTTCACCATCTTCACCAAGTTAGTGATGACCTGGGTAGTAGATCAAACACACAGACAGGCACACACCCGCACATTAACATCTCTAATCCACTTCATTGTAAGATAAAGAAACACACTGATAAACACTGATAAAAAGAGGTTTTCTGTGTATACACTGTTCAATAAGATGAGGTGCTTTCACTTAGAAAGAAAAAAAAGCAATTTGAGAATTTAGCCATTAGTGCGCCATTTATGGGGAGTATAAAAGAAAAACGACCTGTGCTGTCGCTCAATGTCCAGCCTTGTTAATTACCGGCGAGGTCTGCTGACATCAGCCATCGGACGGAGAATGCAAAAAGAAAGAAACGGCAAGTACCAGTGAGGCTCTCGACCGGCCCGCAGAAGGCTCAAAGATATTTCACTTTGATGTAATGTTGTGACTTTGTAACGTGCACGGAGAGCATCGACATTAGCCACAATTACAATCAGTACTCTGAAGTGGTCAGTGGGCTTTTCTTTTAACTTCTTTTCACTTTATAACCAAAATTAAAACAAAAATACGAGAAAAGAAAGAGTATTTTGTATTCATAAACAATGTCAACCTGCTCAGTTAAAGGTCAATATCAAATTTTCATATCTCGATTTTCATCAAAGGTCCAGAATCAGGACTGAAAGATGTTATAGTAGCTCATTTTACAGGTAACTTTTGGGTTTCAGTCTCCTTCGACTGGACATAACAGGCTGCTGTTGCCATGGCGAGTCGCAGTCAGACATCCGCTGTATAACCTCATGCATGTCATTGCATGGAGATTCGTTAAGGGAGCTGTTATGTCTTCCAATAACAGTTACAGCCAGTCCATTTCCATATAATACCCAGCCTAGATTATTTCAATCGAAATGTTCTTTTCTAAAGCACGTCATTTTCATAGAGCGACAATCAATCTCGGCCAATCACCGAGAGGCAACCAGAGTCCGCAATAATGGCAAGTGCAAAATGCTGTAAAAGGCGCGTGGCGATGGGTTTGGAGCAGGCCTACCCCCTGACTCTGGGAATGAATAAGCATTCCTTAATTAGCCCATCGGGTTAAGTGCAAGCCTTAATGGGCCTTTCCCAAACTCCAGCGTGACATCGTTCTCCAAACATGGCCAAGAAGAAAGTTCCATTAGCAATATTAATACAAGCTTAGTTGATCATTTTCATTCAATTAACTTCTTTCAATTAAATAGATAGCTCGACAATGGAGGTGATAAAAGATGGGGAGGGACGGCTGATGACACGAACCAAACATTAGCGTGTTAGGGGTCAGCGGCGTTAAACCGACTGTAAATCCCACCGTTCAATTTGGAAAATGCATTTCCCCTGCTCCCCACTTCTTTAATGGGTCGTTTTAGCTGACAAGAGGCCTTTGAGCAGATCTTTTATGAAAATTCCTGATGTGCTCTTCGCGTATTTGCCACCTTTCACAGAACTCCAGTGTTTCTTCTGTCAAAGACTAACAGCCAAGAACAAAGTCGCTTAATTACCGTTTCCTTGATGGAGAGCTGAGGGAAAGGAAGAGGCTGAATGAAAGGAGAGACGCGGAATGAGAAAAAGAGCCGAGGAGAATGAAGTTAATGCTGTTTTCTGCCTCATTTCCTCTTGGTAAATAACCAATGGATGACCTCCAGGGCAGCGCTCCACCTTGTCTTTGCCTGCTCATGCATACACGCTTGATTTCCACAAACACAGACAAGCATTAGGCCACTATGCTTCGATGCACGAAGAGGCTACATAAAAAGCAACCCTTATGTGAATGTGCCACATATCATGGTTTCCGCGCCGAGGTTTGAACAGAAAAAACAGAAACAAATCTTAAATTACCGTCATGAAAAATATTTAGAATGGACACAAAAATTGTCCAGAAGATGTGGTAAAAACATTAAAAATGGATTTAGGTTGAATAAACTCCTCTTAACAAATATTATTTTTTGTAGTGTTTCAACCAGACTGACAACTGAGAGGTCAGAAAGAGAAAAAGATACATCTGAGCAAAAGTTAGATAGGGAATAGAAGAAATCCCCAGTCAAACAATGCCCAGTGCACAATAATGCACAATAATGCAAGAAGGCTGTTGCTTCAGCCAAGCTATTCTTTAAGTTTATAAAATAGATACAGAAAGTTATTCAAGGTATTTAATTTTTGGAATTGGATCACAGAACATCAGCTGAACATACGGTGGACTGACAGTTCAATAATAATGATCTTGGGTCACTGACGCTTCTCTGGACTGGAAAATAAATGTATAATCAAAGAGTATTCCAGGATATTCTAGCTTTTTGCCGGTATCGCATGTAATTGTCAGGCAGATGAAAATATGAACGGCCAAAACGTCCGGTGGGAAATATGCCTAATTAATTAATTAATTAATTAATTAATGGCATATTAAATACACTAACATTGTGTGACCTATACGGTACTTGTATTGTTTAAATATTTGTGTTTTAATTGTTTTTTTTTGTTTTTTTTTAAAAGTCTTTCGTGATCTCTGCTGCCGTCTCACCACACTAAACTTTAAACTTCAGTTATCAAGTCATCTACTACGCAGGTCTGTGTGTGTGTTTGAGTTAACAAAGCTCGTGAGTATGTGCGTGCACACAGTGGCAGTGCAGCCTCCCGACCCCTCCCACTTTATTTCCCACGCTGAGTTTTAGGACAGTGGGAAAGTGAGAGACACGGCAAAGGGAACAACAAACAGAGACTGCATCAAGTTTCAAATCAAATTCAGCTGCCTGTCAGACGAGAATACAAGGCATCAGTTATTTGACAAATATGAATGAGAAAGTTGTACTTTCAGCTGTTATGTGCAGGTAGTTGTTTTTGGCTTACCTTGAAGAGTTGTACCCAGCGTTTCTGCTCGGCCTGGATGCGCTGCTGCACCTCAGTGTTCGTCTTAACACCCACACTGCGGAAGGCAGCCATATACTCCTCGCGGTGCTCCGTTTTGGTCTCGGGGTAGGCCAGCTTGATGATTCCCAGGCACGCGTCCCTCAGACAGCGAGACAGAGTCACCAGCTCTGCCAGGGTGAAGGGCATCATGGAGGACTGCGTCTGACCTGGTGAGAGGCAGAGTGGATTCTCTTTCTTTTACAGATATTGATTTTTACATTTATATGGCGGCAGGACGAAGAGCAGCTGCTGAAAACAACAGACGATAGATTATTTTTCCACCAAAGTCAAAAAGTAGTTAAGGTGAGGGGTCCATCAGGATCGGTACAGTTTTTCCAAAGTAAAATGTATGCACTTTTCAAGCACTTTCAAGGTACCTAAACCAAAGTCATTCTCAAAGCTTCTATCATTGCATCTAAATTGTTACTATAAACACAGATGTGAAGAATAAATTGTACAGAATTCCTTTATACCTGCAGCAATCAATGTATATTACCACTTAGCTAATTAAGTACCTGTTCACATTAACTTTGATTGTATATTTAATTCATGATTATTTAATTCTAGCTAATTTCGACACCTGGAGACAATAAACAGATATGATGACAAGATTGTTTCACTCTAAATATTAAAAGATTTTTGGTTTTACATGAGTGATGGTGTAAATAAAACACCAGATTATATTGAAAATTAATCATTTTTCAAAAATCCTATTCAAATTCATTCATATTCCTAACCTAACAGTTAAAATTAAAATTAAGCTTTCTTCAGCTGAGGACCATTTAAATAATTAAGCCATTTTTATCTCCTGGCCTTAAAAAATTATCACTGCTATGCACTTTATTCTTAATCACAAAGCCACCTCCTGCCACCAGCTTTCCATTATGCAGCTGCTAGACTGTTAGTTGATTTCTAAAAACAAGTTCACATTACCCCCATCCTCAACTCTCTTCATAGTTTGCATATCATTTTTAGGAATTGATTTTAAAATGTTACTGTTTTTAAGCTCTGTAGGGTTTGGGCCAAGATGGTCCCTACATCTGGTACACAACCTCAGATCCTCAGCGGCATTCCTCCTGATGATTCCAAAATCCCGCCTTGTCACATATGGTGATTGGGCTCGCAACTTCAGTGTCCTCTTTTAAATCTCATCTTAAAACGTATTTTTATAGTTTAAATCCATTTCTTTGTTTATATTACTAATGTGCTTTTATACAAATGTTCCTTGTTTGCCTTTTACCTATCTCTTTCTACTCGTTTATATAAAAGTACTCTGTTACTCTGCCTTCTTATGTTATTTTAACTTTGTAACAATGCTTTCAAAGGTGCTATATAAATAAAGATGAGTTTAAGTCGAGTATAAATCCAATAAAAAAGGATGGGTAGCCTATTACCTTCCATTTCGTGACCAAAAAACTCGCTGTCATGCACAGAGATAAGTGAGTGGCTGAAGAGAGAGCTGAAGAGATAGAAGAGGGGAATGATGCGGTTGGAGTCCTCAAACGACATCGGAGACCCTCGAGAGATCAGCTGTAGGAGCGGCACCATGGAGCTGAGGGGACAGACAGACAGGCCGAAATATGAATATAAGACTGTACGCACACAAAGATACGTTTCCAAGTAATCAGACATCAGTCAGCTCACCCAGTGATCATTTTTGTCGTCATGGAAGTTATCAGGTGCCAGAGATGCCTCAGGAAACGTGCATTGAAAGCTAAACTGTACAGAAGTCTGCAGAGAACAGAGAAGCAGAGAGACACGTTCAGTTTAAACACTTATTTTGATGAAGAGTACAGCTCTCATCAACAAGACGACATGAGTTAGAGAGCTATTTCAATCAGATGACACAATCAGTGCGAAGAACTGTAAAATGACTTTCCGACAATCTGTCTGCTGTGTTGAGATTGTTAACTTTGCCCTGTTAACCAGAGGACACAAGTAAAAGGGGGGGGGCAAATAAATGACACTGTTAACCAACATTTTCACTCATAGAATTTTCTTGGCCTTTCTCTCCCCTTTTATACCCTGTGAGGGCCGAAAAGAGATTAAATGAGCCATTAAGCTTTATTTAGGCGAGGCACCTTCCATTAGTAAACTAGTTGCTGGCGAGGGTGCCCAGCTCGGGTCATAAACAGCCCCTCTGGCTTCCTGCTGGAGCCCCATTTAACTTAATGGCCAGGGGGAGCAAGACAATGGAGGACAGAGGAGGAGGGGAAGCCTGGTCCTCGCTGTGACCCCGCAGCGCCAGCATGCTTCCACACTCACGCCGAATTACATGATAACACCGCAGAGGGCCCACATACCTTGCTATAGTCGCCCTGCACTCAACGGGCTGTGGCACCGAGGTGTGAAGCTGCTCTTTGTTCGAGTGTTTGTGTGTGCTCCTAAATTGCATGGCTTTTCACACAGAGGGTAAGTACAGGTGACAATAATGTTCTAAGTAAGCTAAAAGGTAAAATAAAGGGCCCCTGCATATAATAGGCCCTTGTTTAAGAGTGACAGTGCTGACACCTATAAGGATGCTTGCATTTAATAGGGCAGCATCATGTATTCTCAGCAGAGGAGAGGAGCAAAGGTCAAGAAAGTAGAGCAAGAAAAAAAGAATCCAACATTGGCTGAATATTCTCATCTCAATGTCAATGCTCAAATTCCCATTCCACCATTCAATCTTCCAAAACCCATTCAAAACTCCCAAAATGGAAATGAGCATTAGGAGCAGGGTGTCACACGATCCTCGGTACGGCTTGAAAAATGGTTTGTGCCGAGCGCACACCATCTGTCAGTGGTACAAGGCTCAGGAGAGAAGCAGGGAGTGGTGCTGTGGGCTCATAACAAGTGATGCAAGTGTTTGATTGAAATGGGAAACAAAGCACTAAATGCCAGCTGACATGCTGATTTACGGCCCGAGAGAACCCAAACCCCCATTTCAATCATGGAATGAACCGCTAATAAACAAAGTCAAGACATCAAAAGGGGTGTGTGTGTGTGTGTGTGTGTGTGTAAAGCAGCTTGATGAATAACGCCGGGATCATTTCATTTTGTGGTGATGGAAGAATCTCTGTTCAGCAAAAAAATAGAAACAGCAGGACCAGGTCAGATTAGATACCATAAAGATCAAACGAGCAAATTTCAACCTAAGTACAAATTTGTTTAAACGTGATTGTTATCTCATGACAACACGAAAATCACAGCTACCATTCAAAAGTAAATGAAGGACCAAAGTTCATCAGAGCGAGCCCCGTTAGCGACGGAGTGTTACGTTGGGTTAAACCAAACTATCAAAGTGAAATTACACCAAATATCCGACGGTAAACAATTAAAGTGAAATTACACCAAACACTCTAGAACAAACCTGGGCTGAACACAATTAGAAAACCAATCAAAAACTAATTCTGGTCTCAACTCCTCTGGAAAAAAAAGGCCTTTCATGAGACATTTTACATATTTATTAAAAAGGCAGCGTGCCGGGCCGGCTGGACCACCGGCCAGCCTCTCTCTCTTCTTTTTGCTGTAAGAGCAGTAAATCAAGGCCGGGATGCAATTTGCTCCCCTTAGCCTCTTGTAAAGCTATCCCGTCCACTCCTGCAGTGATTAATCTTTCTCAGTGAGCTAATTATTTTGTACAGATATCCAATAATGATGGAAGACGAAGGGCAGGATTTATGGTAAAAGCGAAGAGTAGGAGGAAGCTGTAAAAATTAAGGGGAACAGGGGACAGGCAGCGAAATTATTCTAAACTCTGGTCAATCACTTGTAAGCAATCCTGCAAAATTGCTAATTGACCATCAGAACCGAGATGCATGTGTCGATGAGGGAGCTAATTTTTGGTAACAGATGCACAGTAAGATACAGTTGCAAATGTGATAGGACTCCTGATACATCAACATCTCATCTCCACCCACACATTTAAATCAACTGGCAGCAAGTGGCTCCACTAATAATTAACTAGAGCAGGTTGACCATCCATGAAGCTCAGTCTGGATCACCTCCCGTCAGTCAATGCACCATCCACCCCCTCCACCACCACCTCTGACATCCTGGCCCTAATGTAATCAACCTGAGAAGAGGTAATTGCCCTCGTCCAGAACTGACAGCTTCCCTGACATCCCTGCTTCCTTTGCCGGTTGTAAATGCCAGTGGGTGCAGACCACTGATAACTGCCTACCTCGCTTCACCGTTATTTACATTACTGCTTACAGCGCGGAAACACATAAAGACACAGTTTTCCTCTCAATCAGGTAGGTGTGTAAACAGGCTCTCTGAATGCAAGGGCTGATGTTGACAAGGCGTGTAAAATGTTATGATATCAAATAAAAATGTGTTTTTATGTTTTGTTTTGATCCATAAACACCTGCTTCACTGTAAAGTAA
Organism: Pagrus major; assembly: GCF_040436345.1. Lineage (NCBI taxonomy): Eukaryota > Metazoa > Chordata > Actinopteri > Spariformes > Sparidae > Pagrus > Pagrus major. Next base: position 19,983,011 of record NC_133233.1, read on the forward strand.
ATATATTCAAAGTACCAAAAGTATTTTTATTAAGATGAAAGAAGGATACCTACAATCTCTGCTAGTTCTGATCGATATATATATAGCAATACAGTTATACAAATAAAAAACCTCATGCATTGTTTTTCAAAGTCTTACAGGTTATCCCGAAACAAAAAAATTCTGTGTATTCGTACCTGACTTTTGGCACCATGAGGCGATGCTGGACCATGAGTGTGTGACAGATGGATGCCATCATGGTGAAGACCTCCTCGCTGGCCGAATCCCTCCAGACCAGGTTCAGTAGGGCGTTAGTCTGATGCTTCGTGTCCAGCTTGTGGACACACTCCTCTGTGATCAGCTGCACTGAGATTCTGCTGTCATCCTGATAAGAGAAGGAAACACACACTGGTTGGAAGACTCAGAAATAGGATATCTATCTTTTTGTTTTTTTGAGTAGAACTGACAGAAAATGAGGGGAGTGAGGTTAATTGCTCTGTATTTAGCCAACACTGAGATCACTTTTAGGCTGCTATTGATCTGTCTGAATTGCACTGTTGAATACTGCAATAAATAGTTTTATTTACAGTAAGACACACAGACTATACTTTGTAGACACACACTGGTAACAGTACTCAAATATGTGTGACACAACTGTAATATCTGTATATCAAAACTAGCATGAACATGACATGCCGTACAACTGACCAATGTTTATGAAGCCTGTTTTGGTTTTGAGGACAGAAATGTGACAATGTGAAAATTACTAATTGTGGTGTAATCCCATTACCATTTTATGAGTACATATATGTGTCTGTGTATGTATCCTACCTGCATGGGAGGGTGATGGATGCCAGTGTTATCGTCGTCGTCCTCCGAGTCGCTGCTGACTTCAGGCCTGGTGCTGCTCTCCGACACTGGCAGCAGCGGCAGCAGCGTCTGCAGAGCCCGGAGGTACAGCAGGAGACCCTCCTCTGATAGTGAGCCTGCCAACACACACCCATCACCATCACGGTGAACACCATCATAACTTCATCTCTTTAAATTAGTCATAAAGAGTTTATGCTTCAGTGTGCGCTGTAAACTGTTCCACCCACCTAAGCAGTTCTCCCCTGCAGAGAGGACAAAGTAAAAGACCCACGGCGCCTTGCTCTGCGGTGACGAAGAGGAGCCGATGGTGCCCTGCAGGGAGCTCAGGAAGGCCTCGAACGGGAATGAGAGACGGACGTCGGACAATGCCGGGATAAAGAAGTGAAAGATCTGCTCGGTGAAGGGTGCAGAGATAAACTCCTCGGTAAAGGCGGCAAATACAAACTGCCTGTGAGATGACAGAGAAACAAACATAAGACAAGTTAATGCACTGCATGAGAAGGGTAACGTTATGTAAATAAAATGACTGTGATTCAGCTATAGAATTCAGCTAAAAGGGCGTCTTGTTCCAACACCACTCTGCTCATTCTGTTGCTCTAATATTGAATCTCCAAACAGAGCTGCTTTGTGTGACCCAGTCACACACATCTGGTGGGCCAAGTCAGATAATTAGCTGTCACAGTCCGCGTGTACACAAGTTTCTCTCACTCCCGCCTTGCTTTTCTTCAAAGAAGAAAAGAAGTGCCCTGTCGTTTGTTATTAAGAATGTCTGAAACTGAGGGCAAACAGCCTGATATTCTGCACTCTGGCGAGCGAGCGAGTCTGGGGGCCTTTTATGGCTTGTTGTAAATTGGTCTCAGAAGCAATTACTGCTTCACTACTGACTAGAGGGGACAAAAAACTGCTGCAGTTTGTCTGATCAGTTTAATGGATGATTTTTAGAGAATTCCCTCGGGACAAAGACTTTCCCTTCCAGCTATAATGCAGTCGTCTTCTCTCTGTACTCAGAAAACGACATTTTGGGAGGTCTACAGACATCAAACACTTTATCAGTAAATCCTTTGGATCTTATTATGTGCAGATTTTTATTGTGATACTCTATTAAGTGTGGATAGGGTTTTTCAGCACTGTATAAGGATCTAACCTAAAGTCTGTGAAGTCAGTCTATGCTGATGATCGCAGAATACAATTTGCAATCCATGATCAATGATGACATTATTTATACGGTGCAATTTTACTATCAGACACCTGTCACCATTGGAGTTTGTTGTGTCTGATATACTGTAAATGCTTATTTCCTTCAGCTCCTTTAGCCAGTAACCATTTTGAGACCCAACTCCATCAAAAAATGTTAATATCACATAAATATCATGTAAATATCATACACACTGATAACATACTGAAAGAGGACACATGTGAGGATATTGCAGGTTACAGTACGTGCAACGTCTTCAAGCCTGGATGCTTATGATAATACGATAAAACGTAGTTAAACTTTGGAGCAGAATTTTCCACCCTGCAATGCAGCAAAGTCCTGCCACCATCTGTGTGAAGGCCCTGATCTAATTGTGGCTTCAGTCTCAAGTTGTACCTTGCGCCTGTTGTGCAGGAGGAGTAAGTAAAGTGCAGAGGTTTGAGAATGTGCTCCAACAGTGTGCTTGCTAGAGGGACAGAAGGAGCATCACTGTACTCCAGACTGGAAGGGAGCCTGTGATTCACAAGAATATACAGCGACCTGTAGTATCCTGAAGAGGAGACATAGAGAGAAATTAAGATTAAAAAAGGACATTAAGACACCAATTCATTACAAAAAAAAAACATATAAAGAATCTATTTGCAAACATTACATAACTATAATAAACTTTAACAATAAGAATGTAAAAGGAGAAGCAAGGATAACCTGCAACATCAGCTGAAGATGAGAGCTCTCCTCTGTGTAATATTTTTAGCTATAAAAGTAAGGCTTGCCAGCTTGCCTGCTTAATTGGGCTTCAGGACATCTGACTGCAGTTGACATAGTGCCGAAAATTAAACAAGCTGCTTTGTGTTGACGGGAAAAATTATTTTAAACAGTGCTGCTGAAGTGACTCATACCACTTGGAAAATGTAAATACTATGAGATGCACTTGACCTGTGCACAGTACTGTATACACTCAGGTGCCAGTCAGAGCAGGAACTGCCCTTGTTCAGATTAAAGTAGTCAAACACACTTGAGACCAATTGGTATTGACATACATTAACAATCTCTATATAAGCCTTAATGTTTGACGATTAGGCCTTTAAAGGTTTATTTGCGTCTGTGCTACAGTACATGCTGGAATAAGAGCCCTGTGAGCTTACCTTTCTGTACCATATAGTGCAAAATCTGCTCGAGTAATGAAGCTACATAGTTAGCATCTGGAATAACAGGAAGATAGGTTTTCTCTGATGAAAAGATTTCTAGCATCCGCATGGGAACAGCCACATTTAAACCATCATCCGTGCAGTTCTGTAGGAGCCTGTGGAGACAAAAAGAGGAACAAGAGAGATGGTGACAACCACTGCATTTTCCCTAACTATCACCCTACCACGTGTTTAAGCATCCAGTAGCTAAAAATAGGAATCTATTTAGTTCGTTTTTTTTTTAAGTACTGTACCTGCAGCAGAAGCCTAAGATCCTCTTGATCTGAAACATACATGTTTGTCTCTGTGGGCCCACCAACAGCTTCACAAACTGACTGTTGAGTTTCACCAGGTTCTGGCACAACCATATCTTTAAGAAAACACAAACAGACACAATTTTTACAATGTATATGAGACCTCTGGCTGTAACAGCTTCTGTGGAACAATCAGCATAATTGTAAATGAAGAGCATTAAAGATATTTAAACATCTCACCAATCTCTGTGCATCCACACCCTGTCTGTAGAAAAATATGAGTTGTCTTGATAAGAGGCAGAGACGAGGACCATCCAAGACATGCTGAGCTCCCCCTGCCAGCGTCTGGCTGACAGACTCGTCAAAACTGGCCCTCTGGGTGGCATACTGAAGAAAAGGTTCAAGGTCACATATTGAAAATACTTTGTTCGTGCAGACTTTGAAGGCTCTATCTGTGATTATGAAAATGACAAATGTGTGAAATGACAAATTGACAAGCTGAGACATTAATCAGTCATAATGACATATTGTCACTTATCTGCTTTCTCAACATACAGCCTATGTTTAGGGTCCTGTCATATGCACTGTATGTGTGCCTAAGATAACTATCAGTGCTCTAAACCCTTTGCTGACAAAGTGAAAAAGATTCATTCATCTTTTTTCTTTTACCAAACTGTCACTTTCACAATTAACACAAATCCTTTCATTTCTTGAAAGATATCTCAAGCAGTCTTCACCATGTTCATTAGTCATCACTAAATGACTAATAACAAAAAAGCACAACAGACAAAAATAAATGTCACCAATTAAAAAAAGATTATACACACAACTTTTTGGGAAACTGATGAATTAACTACAAACCACCCCCTTACTGTGCAAATCCTTACCGTCAATCAAACTTTAAGACACATAGCAAAACTAAGACAAAGAAAATCAACCACACAGGAAGTAATTGTTCATCAACAGATATTCTCATTTGACACTTGAGAGACCTGTGCCAAAAACCACAGCCACATTCAAACACGGACCCGATTGAGATTTCTGAAGGTTGATGCACTAACCCACTGACTGTAACTGCAGACTCACCAAACCATATCCACAAGACCATAAGACAGGCAACGCCATTCATGAGCCACCTGCATGTTACAGGGTTTTATGTGTGAGTGCTGACACACACCATCATTGAAATCTCAACATGGTACCTTAAAGCAGGCTCACCTTGATCCTACTTTTCTTTTAGGGTTTTTGACTCAAAAGTAAGAGTCTAATGACACAGCTCACATTTCTGATGGAGAACCGAACATCTGATTCTGAATGTAACATATAAAATAATAAAAACAGGGATTTATGGTGCTTGCAGCCTTACCTGTCGTTTCAAGTCCTGGTAGCCACGTATGTAGGACTGAATGATAATGGCATTCTTCAGTCGTTTCCTTTCATCCTGAGTAATAAAAGAGCACAGTTTAGAAGTGATGAAACCAAAGCATCAATGACCACTGAAACAAAGGAGGGCAATACTATTTTATCCTGAAAACGTAATGTTTGGTAGGTGAAGATTCTCAGTCATACGGGTCATGGTATTCTAAACGCTATATCGTAACTATATTGTACCAAGATGGTACCAGGATGAATGGTGAAACGTCTTCAAGAAACTGAAACAAGTCCAGTTGCCTACTATGTAGCACTTGTAAACAAAGCATTGCACAAACATAGTTACCTCTCTTTTTCTTCTTTCCTCTTGAGTGCGGTGCAGCAGAGATGCCTTCTCCTCCTGGAAAACAACACAAGATCACCTCTAGATTACTTGCTTAAAAACTAATATGCTTTCTGAGTTTTGCCATCCACAGATGGGTAAGAAAACTGACCATTTGTTTGATAAGATTCATTCAACTCTACCTTCCCAAATGACACTTACCTTTTTACTCGCTCCTCCAAGTGATACCTTGGGTCTTGTCTTGAAATCTCCCTCAAAGCTAAACATTGTTAGATTTTTCCCATTGACTGATTCAGAAGTTGCCACTGATTCCTGAAACAGAAAGTGAAAGGAGAACGAATTCAGGGTCTTTATCTAACACGTAATGGTAGAGCCAAAACTAAAACAAGTGATGAAATGAAACCAAAACGACCTGACGACTCGTGACTTGGCAACAACTTACAAACAATTAACTCAGGCTAATCGATTCTTCAGCCGAAACAGCAGGCTCTTGCGTTTGCTGACTGTAACATATATGACCAAATAAAACAGGCATTAACGTCAGTATGGACAAGACCGAAGGTTAACTTAAGCTAATTGTCCGGCTGACAGCTTCAGTTTGGTTTGCAACAATAGTTAGCTAGCCGGTTACTTAGCTAGCTAATGACTCAGCAGCTGTCAGACACTATTCACTGCCGCTTACGTTATGTGACTCCAAGTAGCAACGAAGACACCAAATCACAAAATATTTATTGTTGACATGTCGCAGTACTGATTCGTACGTTTGTGAGTAACTTGATATTGTTGACGTTAGCACTGCAGCTAGCTAGCAGAGGAGCTAAGCACTCAGGCAGGCTAACTTTACGGGGGGTGTCTTCCTATCCGCATGTCCTTTTTTGACATCGCTCATATTTGCAGGATACTCGTCTGAGAAATAGAACCGTTTACCTTTGACTTTTGATTTAAGGAATGAAACAGACACAATTAACACTGTGTAGGCAGTTAAGGTTAATCCAAACGTCAAGTCTTCTTTTCCTTCTCTCTCTAGAAATCAACACAACACAGGGAAAAGCTAACTTAACTGCATCCGGTTCCTACGCTATCAGGGAGCTGATTGGACAGAATTCCTGTCAATAATATTCAAGCGGCTTAGGCCCGCCTTCTTCTAGATGCATTGAGAAGGTTCTGTGACGTGTGATTTCTTTTTTCTTTCCTTTTTTCTGTCTTTTCTTTACATTTTTATAGTTTATTGTAAATTTAAAAAATAGAGAGGAACTTTACATTAAGATATCGGTTTATTCTATTTTATTTTAACTGTACACATAATCACACAGGTGCTTGTTATTCTATTATCAGTGTTGTAAAAAAGTACCCACAAGTCATACTTGAGTAAAAATAAAGATAAAGGCCTAAAACATTGCTTTTGTAAAAGTGAAAGTCACCTAATAGTATTTGAGTAAAGTCCTAAAGTTCCTGATATTGAATATACTTAAGTATCAAAAGTAATTTCCTGGTAATACATGCTCTTAAGTATCAAAAGTTCAGGTAAAAGTAAATTATACACATACGTACATGCATGTATATACTGTATACTAGGGTTGATATTCAGCATCTTTCTAATCATTGGAATCTTAAATTATTTTCCAAATGCAGTACTTTGTCTTTGATGCAGCATGCAATCTGCAAAGTAACTTGTAACTAAAGTAATCACATAAAAGTGAAGTGAAAAGTGTAATATTTGAATCCAAAATGTCTATTGGAAGTATAAAGTAGCAGAAAATGGAAATACTCACGTAAAGTACTGATGACTCAAAATCGTACTTTAGTATAGTACTCGAATAAATGTACTTAGTTACATTCTATCACTGTGTATTATATAAATACAGGTGATTTTTCTCAAACAATACATGAGGCACTTTTGCAGCTATAGGCAAAGGCATAGAAATATAATTGATGGATTGTTTAATAGAAAGCTCAGTAAAAAAAATTCTATGTTAGGGTGTTATTGTACAGATTTGAGGTGAAATACCCACTTTCCTCCATACTCTACCTCAGTGACACAGTCTACCAAATCATCTTTTATTGACACCAGAAACTGTTTCATAGGACCCTCATCACATAGCTGAATTTAAGGGGGGATAATTGGAGTAGTAGCCCAACCGATATATTGGTCGACCGATATTATTGCCTGATATTGGCCTGTCACAGATCGGTGTCAGTGTATGTTGTCTGATATGTGCTGATTTTCTTTTTACAGAAAATAATGCAGAAAAGGATGTTTGGGGTCATTATTGTTATTAAACTCCCAGTGAAGTTTAGTTTCTGTGCACTGGTGTTGAACAAGTTTATTGTTAAACTATAAAATATCCTGCCTCCATCACATATGTATCTTTGTCACTAGTGTTTAATAACCACTTTTCAGGAATCATTAAAAAATATGTGTGTTTCTGTGTATGTTTATAAAAAATATAGGCCAAAATATCGGTATCAGAATTTCTTTACTCCCTAAGATTGATATCAGCATGGGCCCCAAAAATCCAGTATCACACATTAGAGGGAGTTTGCCTGATGTTGTCATGTAACTGCAGATGTTAATGAGTATTTCGAGGACTTCTCTTCTGAGATTTAAAGTTCTTCCTTGATCTCAGAAACAGCCACCATTTAAATGCTTGAATGTAGTTTTAAACATGGCCAATAACCCCTTAAAGTGCTCAGAAAATCTCATCATAATTTCATTACCTTGATGTCTGGAAAAAGTTCAATCCATATGACTGCCAAGAGCTGCGATTTGCCATATGTCATTGTTTGTCTGAAAGGACTCTATAGTTCCAGCTGTTGCTAATGCAGAATATCAGCTGACATTAGGTGACCCTAAGGGCATTTTCTTCATTATTAGTCCAGATACATTCAATAAAACCAGTCAAATACAGCACAAACAACAACAACCTGAGGCCAAAAACCATTTGTTCTATGTGATTCATGTGGCCATATGATCATCTCCTCACAGTCCTTAATTACATGTGGTGTACCTCAAGGCTCCTTCCTCGGACCAGCTACAGTCTTAACTCATACATGAGAGGGAACGAGATCTCCTGCCGTTGTTACGCTGATCACACACAGTTTTGCCAAGTTGGATTCTCGGCATAACCAATTTTATCTTTACAATACCCGTTTCATGAGTCAGCTCTGGAATAAAGGGACAAGGCTTAAGCTTTGTTTAACTTTCTCTTCACCAGCTCTATCTTCATTTCTTCAGCTTTTTATCTTTATGAACTTTTGATCCCTTGTGAGCCTGCACATAGCTGGAAGTCTCAGATGCAGGCGGAAAGATCTGCCTGAGCAACTGTGCATGGATGAGTCAGCATCATTACTATAAGGTCTTTTGAATTTTTAAACTTTTATGTATTTTATATTCCTATTTTCTCATCAGATGTATCAAGTCCTTCCTATTCGTTGCTATGCTGTGTTGTGGATGTGTAAATTAACATTATTATATTATAATATAAAGGCATAACTGGTGTGATGCTTTATTACATCTATTTTTTACAGACTTGTGTTCTTATCTGTCTGTTTTCATTGTGTCAATCTTGATTTTGAAGGATAGATGTTTGTTTGTTCTGAAAAGTACTACACAAATATTTTCAAATATTTCACATAAAAATCATAATAATCACATATATACACACACATATATATACATATATATAGTGATAAGTGATAAGACAGTATATATGAGAAGTATGATGATTATAATTAATATTACTAGAAATATTTCTGTTTCTATTGGTGTTGCTGTTTGTACCTCAGTCTATGACTTTGTTTAACGTATTCATCAGTTTATACATAAATACAAATGATTAGGTTTGCATGCATAATAAGATGGAATCTCATATAAGTGTCTCTCCATAACACAAACATTATAGGTGGAATGATGTTTTCAGTAAAAAATCTCCTTGAACATTTAAATTCATTGAGTAAACAAATGATTAACAGTATCTGCTGATATTTTCCAGTTTGGTGGAATTAAAAACAACACCTCAAGTTCAAAGTAACTTAAAAGGGGAGTTTTTTGTTGAAATAATTGACCTATATTAAAAAATGTGAATATAATAGTGAAGCCTGGCAGGAGCTTCCACACCTTAAAGTAAAATGTGCCATTTAAGAAATTAAATTTGTGCTTCAATAAGCCAATTTATTTATTTATTTATTTATTCATGTTGTTTATTTGTCTAGGTTTTGATTGGCCATTGGCTCATTTTCATAGTTAATAAAGGCCTAAAACTCACAAATTAATTAATCACATTTGATTTGATTCTTACTTACCATATGTAGGCATTTATGTGATATATGCTGTTTTTATTGTTATTATTTAAACTTTTTGTCAACAAACCGATGACTGATATCATCGGGCTTTTTATTGGCTGAACGAATAAAGGCTTTTAAAGCACGAGCACGAGACAGAGGCAAATGGTTTCATCGATTAGATGTGATTGGGCCTATATATAATACTGTGGACTGGTATTCTCTCCATTCACAGTGTGTTGATAACACGTGTGAGACAAATTAACCAGTGATATCGGATCTGAGACGTTTCATTTAGAGAAATAAGTCCTGCTGTAATTATCTCACGTATTGACACTGATATTATAATTTTTTTTTTCTGAGAGAAATTAGCTCATTAGATGTCAGGTAGGGGGAAAAAAACGATCATGAGCCACAAATGTTTTTAAAAGCATTTCTGCACATTTCATGAAATTGGCCATTTGTGCCAATTTATCCGAGCGTATTTATTGCGTAAAAAGAGACAGCGCAGGTCCCTTTAGATTGCCTTTTCATAATGAACGCATTTACCGGAGGTAATTAATATATAAACTATCCCGATTTGTCACTTTGATTTGTATTTTAGTTAATTGTGAAAGTAATTACAGAGCAAATTAACAGCTTTCAGGAAAGAGCAGGGTTTTAGGGTTCGGTTCCATCCTGGGTGCCTTATTAATTTTCTCTCCTCTAGATGTGATGAAAAGGAGCGATAAATCTGGGTGATCGGTGAAGGCCAATACTAAATGGCTCCATATTTCACCGCCGCTTTAATAGAAATATTCATGCGGGGGCCCTTAATGAAATTAAACCCGCGGTGGGGACGAGGCGCAGCTCGGCCGCGCGGCGATCAAGACTCCGGCTGTTATAATAATCACAGCAGGTTGATAAAACGCGTTTAATTGATGAGAGAACCGCAAAACAGGACTTCTGCTCTGGAGAGGTGAGGATGTTTATTCAGCCATTCAGGAGGATTTTTTTTTTTAACAAAAGCTGCCCCATCCTCTCCTGTGGCTCCAAGCTGGATTTTTCTATCATCATAAATGAGAGTAAAGGTCAAATAAAAATGAGGGGAAACACATTTTTATGAAAGAAAAAACTCATTCCAGGGACATTTAGGACAATCTATCAACGCACAATAATGGTCTAATATTTTATGCTCTTTAACATCAGCATGTGCACCGTTTCCACCCACAAAAATAAGTTGGCAGCAGCATATTGTAGTGACTTGCCTCCCCCCTCTCCCTCCTCTCTTTCTATTTTTTTTTTTTGTTCCACGTTTCCACGCAGCCCCACATCAATCTCCCCGTTATCATTCTGTAATTGGTCATGATCATCAAGGTCCACAATTAAATGGCGATCCTTTACTCGAAAACCACCCGGTGACTTGTTGATTTCCCCCGAGCAAATAAACGTCCCCGGAGCGCGGTTAGCTGATGAATTGACAAAAACTAATCAGCTTTATTGGTAGACAGGTTAAGGGCAACTGGGTGTCAATAATTCTCATTTTGACCTCCTCTTCCATTAACTTTAAGTGGCTTATTAGACCGAAGTCACCCGGAGCCACGGGCCTATTAGCTCCATCTCTCTCCTCATCACACTTTCGGGCTTTCAATTACAAAAAAATCTTGGTGCGGCCCGTTGCGCACGGATTGCGCCTGAATTTGACTTATTTTGTCAGCTGCGTAAAGCTTTTCTCAGCGGTATAAACATCCAGTTGCTTTCTTTTTGTGATAAATTTGATTTTAAAGGAAAATTTGCAATAGTTTCAGTAGTACAAGAGCAAAAAAATGTGATTTATTTTAGAGAAAATGCAAAAACTCCAAAGCAACAAAACGTGGTTTGCGGACATCTTTGTTAGAAGCAGTGAGGGTTGATTAATTTGGCTGCACAGCTCCATTATAACAGGCCAGAGTGCTGCTGTCACCTTCAGGTTCGGAGCGACAGAAGGAGGGCTTTTACTGAAATTTCCCAGTTGGCCTCGCAGGGTGATCCGGCTCAAGATGTTCACTTCTGCGCACGCTTTCTCATCCTCTTTTAAAACGCAGTGTGTATTATGTTATTTGCTATTTAAGTTCAATGAGTGAAGATGAGCCTGATAACCTTTCACATCACTTCACACGTTAGGACTTAATCTAGAGGTGTACACCAGGGGATTAACACGCTCAGACACGGATTGGCCTGTAGTTATTTCATGTTTTTTATTATTTGATTTTTTAGATTTGTTGTTATCATCTTTTTCTAAACAGTATGCGTATTATACACATTTTACTCAAGCTACATCTTAAGTATAGGCCTAGAGGCAAAGACAGAAAACAAACAGAAAGCTTTATAATTGGAGTAATAAATTAATTTTCTTTCTTTTTGTTATCAATATCATATTTTGTTTCTAATATCAGGTTACAACTGAACAAAAACATTCCTCAGATAGATCATCCAGTATACTAACAGTATAAACAATTAAAGGAAATTCGTTTTTCTCATCAAGAAGGATTAAGGTTTTCAAAAATGGAGTCATTAAATGTGCTTTTATGAATTTATCCTGCAGTGTCTGTGGCTGCAGATGTTTACTAAAACATCACCACACCTGCTCCTGTGACCTTGGTCAAATTGCTGATGTACACAGAAAGCCAGTCCCCCAAAAAAAACACACAGCAGAAGGGCCACACTGCTGCTCATAAAGAGAATAAAGTCCATCTTGAGCTCTCTTGGAAACGTTTGCTCCATAAAGCCTCTGTGAATGAGTAATATATATAGGCACAAAAATAACATCCAGCTGTAATTGAGCAAAAAACTTAAGTTTTATTTCAAACGTGTGCGTCATTTTCTTATAATAGCGATATTTTATGAAAGCAATAAGGCAGCCAACAGCGTGCTGTACAGTGATTAGAGCGGAGAGGCGTTGTTGGGTCTGTGACGCTGAGCCAGCCCCCTCCAGACGGCTGCACCAATCGCCTCCTCCTGACAGGGATTAAGTGTCAAGCCGAGCTCCTCTCTCACACTCCGGACCACATCATAACTTTTGAGAGGTGGGAAAACGCCACCGACTTCTTCTCCTTCGTTTACGGCAGCAGAAGTGACAAGGACGCGCAACGGCGGCCCGATGGAGAAATCCAAAAACTTTCGCATCGACGCGCTTTTAGCAGTCGATACACCCAAGGTGCAGACCTCTCCGCTGGCGCTTGTGACTTCCCTGTCCTCCTCCTCCTCCATCCCGTCGTCTGGAAGCGAGCTGACCGCCAGCGCCGACGCTTTACGCACCGAGACGCCGTCTCCGCCGAGGATTTCCACCTGCGGCTTGATTCCTAAACCGGGTTTCCTCAACAGTCCGCACAGCATGGTTGGATTACATCCGCAGAGCACCGCAGGGATCCCCGCACAGGCTCTCTACGGCCATCCCATGTACACCTACTCCGCAGCCGCGCTCACGGGCCAACACCCTGCCCTGTCCTACTCCTACCCACACGGCTCCCATCACCACCACGCCAGTGATCCCATCAAACTGTCAGCCAGCACCTTCCAGCTGGACCACTGGCTGCGGGTCTCCACAGCCGGGATGATGCTGCCCAAAATGTCTGACTTTAATTGTAAGTAGCTGTTTCATCACAGAATATCCTGTCATTTATACTTTAAATAAATCTTAAAACATTACTAAGCCTTTTTTGGTTATGAATGGCGACCCGAGGCTGATCTAAAAATGGTTGATGAAGCTTTATGTGTTATATTTTTGCTTCTTAATTTTATAAATAAAACGATGCTGCTTCAAGAGTTGGAGAAATCCTTAATTTACTTAAAAAAGGGTCAGTTTTCTTCAGATATTATGATGTCTGAATGAAGAGGCTGTCACAGAGAGATGTTTTTTCTAAGAGGAACTAAAATGGACAGATAATGGACAGTGGGAAAGTAGCAGAGGAATGTGAAACCCACAGTCGACATGCTATTTGCTCACCAGATACTGCCTTTTTTGTCTCAGCTCGTTTTAACAGATTTGTTCAAAACGGAGTGGCAAATAGCTCCTCTATGGAAATATTCATATGTGGACGACCTTGGTGCTTATGCGAGGGGGCAAAGAGATATTTTATTGCAACATAACACCAGATGACTGTCGATTTTGTGCTGATTTTAATTATTTTAATGTCAAGTTTTAGACTCAAATCTCTTTAAATTTAGATATTCTTCATGTCTGCAATTATTTTAAAAAAAGTCTATTCAAGGTCTGTGATTTTAAGGTTGAATTTATGTCCTCTCATTCTTGCAGCTCAGGCGCAGTCCAACTTGCTTGGCAAGTGCAGAAGACCAAGAACTGCATTCACAAGTCAGCAGCTGCTGGAGCTGGAGCATCAGTTCAAACTGAATAAGTACCTGTCACGACCAAAGCGCTTTGAAGTGGCCACGTCCCTCATGCTGACAGAAACTCAGGTACGCTAATAAACCTTGAAGCATTTTTTTGGGTCGCCTGTTTAAAAGCTTCAGATATGTGTTGTTGTTTTTTTCTTGGTTTCATTTTCTGAAAATGATGAAATCTCATTCTTCTTGACCCCGGTGCGTCCTGACTGGGTTATGTCTTGTCCAGTTTTCCTTTCACTCAAATAAAGATACGATAGTGTGTTAAAAAAGTGATTTGAAAAAATAAAAAATATAGTATATATATAAATATATAGTAGGTTACATAACTTTTTAGACACGTGCTCAGTGTGTGATAGCTGTAACGCCGCAGAGGTCAATGTCAGGTGGACTGGTAACCTTTACGCAATCTTTACGCACAGTTACGCACAGATAAGCCTCCTTCTCTCCACGTTTCAACTCATCAAACTCGATCATTTTCCTTCCTCCAGGTTAAAATCTGGTTCCAGAACAGACGCATGAAGTGGAAGAGGAGTAAGAAGGCCAAAGAGCAGGCCGCCCAGGAGGCCGAGAAGAATAAAGGCAGCAAGAGCGGCCAGGAGAAATCTGACGGACTCGAACAGTCGGACTATAACAGCAAGACAGACTCAAAAAACGGCAGAATAAGAGACTTCAGGGACAGTGACGACGACGAGGGCGATAATTTCCTGTACAACTCGTCAGACTGCTCCTCAGACGACGAGAGGAATCACACCAGCGACATAAGTCCGCAGCCTTGAATCTCGAAGAAGGCGCAGAACTTCAATTATAAAAGACTGTGGGAGGATTTTCGCTATAAAAAAGTGCAGTTGCATGTAATCCGACCTCTAAATCACCTCCATGGAATTCATTTTGTTGTCATGAAAAGAATAACATTTAGGTCAGATGATCTCAGTGTCACGAACGAGCAATAAAGCAGGAGATTTATGTTTAATACAGTAGGAGCATCATTCAGTCGGCCGTAGGTAAACTGTGACATAACGCATGGTTTATATGCTGTAAACTGGCTCAGGTCTCTGCAGTCTTTCCCTGCTGTGTTGGTTAGTTTGTCAGCAATAACAGCTCACACTACAGTAAATACTCTGCCGCCATCTCTCTTTATGTTGGCCTGATTTTGTTCCTTGTGTAGTGAGCCATATCACGCTGGAAATAAATGTTATGGTTTATTTTTCTATACTGTATTTATAAAATGGTCATATGCCAGTGCATGCTAAATTATTGTTTAGCGTCTCAAGCTATGTGGAATAAAATGTTTTGTATAAAACTCGATCTTGGCGCAAGTCTTGTGTTTTTTTGTTTTAAAGGAAAAAATAGTCCCCTTGATTTACGATTCATTCGCAGCGCGGATGCGGACGGATGGAGGCTTGTGTTTTCCTCGCTGCTCTGACAGGTCGGGTCATGGGAATTACTGTTAATAGCTGCTGTCGGATCTGTGCAAACGTGCAGCGAGAGCAAACAGCGAGTAGGCAGGCAGACGGAGGAAACATTTCACACCACACTAGCAATGGGCTCGCATTAATAAAGCCCTTTAAACGGCCTGTTGAGCGACAAGTCCGCCCGCTCAGGCACTATTTCCAGGTCTGGAGTCATTTTTAAATTCATTCAGCTGAAAGAAGTCTTAAAATATTTTCATTGTGGGTATTTTTAATTGAGAAAATCTGATTTAAAGGCGCACTATGTACTTTTGGAGACAATAATTCAAACTCAGAATTTTTATATTTACAATATACAATATTTGAGGTAATAATTCAAACTCAGAAGTAGTTATTATTTCCATTATTGAATAAACAAGCTGTTCACACAGGAAAAAAGTGTTTGAAGCTAGAAAGGTGGCAGGGTCCGCCGTATATAAACAAAGTATAACAGTATGAAATTGTGCTGTCCTTTAAGGTCAGTTTGTTTATAAACAATTTAGTTTGTTTAGGCATAAAAAAATATATCGGTCAATGAAGATCTTTCTCTTCTGATTAAAATGTCTTCCCCAAAACTACATAATGCTCCTTTAAATAAAAATCTGTTAAAGGTGCACTATATAAGAGAGAGAAAGGAAAGCAAAACCTCCATCATGATTGATTTTTGTGGCTGAATAAGCGGAATAAACAAACTGTTCTCAAAGTGCGACACAGTGTCACAGGCTGGTGTTTTACTTTGTTTATATCTGCGGGACCCTTATAAGAAGCCACCTTCCCAGCATCAAATAGACCTTATTCCCTTGTGAGGACGGCTTGTTTATAATGGAAATATATCAAATAAATATTTCCCAGTTGTTATTATTATCTTATTAATATTGTAAATGTAAATTTTCTCAGTTCGATTTTTTTCTGTAAAGCTATGGTGCACCTTTAATTTCTGACTAGCCTATTTTTTGTGTGGCCTGATCGCAGACTAGCGACTTTTTTTAAAATCCAAAAACAATTTAAACATTTACTGCTGGGAAATAACAAGATATATATATATATATATTTTCTTATGTTTTCCTGGTTTTAAAAGCTGCATGACGACGTCATTTTATGAACTTAACAGACTGTTCTATATCCACATTACTGATTATTATTTATCAACAATCTCATTGTGTTGTGAAAGTATCAATAGTCTTCCATACAATATTGTCACAATATCAATTATGAGACATTTAGTAAAAAATAAAAAGTGATATTTGATTTTGTCCATATTGCAGAGCTCTGTACACATTTCTAAATTGTGTTATGGACTCTGTGTGTTACAGGAAAAATAAGAGTGGACTTCCTCAACAGATTGAAAACATCCCATCTGCCTAATTTTTATACATACGTACACATACATTGATACATTTAGAGTGTGTTATTACCAAATATGCTGACATCCAATAGGATCTTTTAGTGTTTTATTTTGTAATATTTTGATTTAAATTCGAGCTATAGGGCCAGTTTAAAGGTGCACTATGTCGTTTTGGGGAAGAAAGAGAAAGATCTTTATTGACTGATTTTTTATGCCGAAACATACTCAATGAACAAACTGAATAAAAAGATTAACTGAATAAAAACTGACCTTAAAGGACAACACATTCAAACTGTTTTACTTTGTTTATATGTGGCGGACCCTGCCACCTTTCTAGCTTCAAACAGTGTTCTGTGGAACTTATTTTCCTCTGAGAACAGCTTGTTTATTCAGTTATGGAAAAGATAAATATTTCTGAGTTTGTATCATCACCTCATTATTATTGTAAATATGAAAATTCAGAGTTCTTTAAAACTACATAGTGCCCTTTTAATAACTCTGGGGTCTACATTACGCATCAGTTACTCTACAGAAAACATGGTTCACGCTCATCTGCGTTAAACTGTAGCCGGTGTTGACTGATAGTGTCTCATTTGTAACAGGATTACTGAAGGATCTGTTGGTTATCTCCAGCTGTTTGCTTTAGCAGACTAAATCAAAGTTCAGCAGAGGGTCAAGCCCAGCCAGAGCACACCAGGTAAAGCCGATGGCAGCTCTGTGACTCACGGCTGCAGACAATGGCCAGTGTATAGACTGCACACTGAGTCTATTGATCCCACTATCTCTCACTTTTAACTGACAAATTCTCTGGTTTCCTCCCGGTAGTCTCCGTCTCTGATCCATAAAAAACACCACTACTCAAGCCTGAAGTGTATTTGTCCTTTGTCGTGTGCTCTTTGTCATCAAAAACAAGCATCTTCAGTGTTTCATGTCATTGAAACAACTGTGCTCCCCTCAGCAGTGTGATTTGTGGCTTAGTGTACGACATTTCCTCTGGTTGACCTTGGTGGCCCATTCCCGACCTCCAGCCTCTGTTTGATACAGGCAGCACTGATGGAGCTAATTAATAAGAGCAAGTATCAAATGTAACAGAATGACTCTGCTATGCTAACCACGCAGGCAGATACTGGTGTCAGCAAGCAAACAGAATAGACTAGTCTGGAGGCCTCGGGGTCATTTCATCAGGGCGTGTAAACACTGAATGAACGACACACACCACCACCGTCCCCTCGCTGGAAATATCAACAGAAAAGAAACAACACACAAATATTCACTAATCAGTTGTGTTTAAGGCCGAGAGACTTTACTACAATGTGCTTTATTTTGTGCAAGAGTGTAAACAGACCCACTAAAGCCAAGAAGAATGGTTCCAGGTGGTGTGTGAACTCAATATTAACTCTTGAGGTCTGCTGCTTCCATGAGGGCATCTCAGAAGAAGAAATGAGAGCCGTTATCGAGTCAAGTTTTGCCCCTTTTGTTTTATTAACAAATGTACAGAGTATTTAGGAAGTGAAATACATAAAATATCCAAAGTATTGCTAATTCTTTTGCTATTTTTTGCAGGACAATAAAACCTAACCAATAAACACTGCAGTAAAAAGAATATACAGATTGCCACTTGAGACTGTTCTCTCTAAAGGATTCAGCATCTTCCAGATTTAAAAATCTTCATAGTATAAATTATGTGCAAGCGAAAACATTCATTTAATATCAAAAAACATTTATTTTTCTTTGCAGAAAACTGTAGCTTCTGTTCTTTGTATCAAGAGAAAATTCACACTAACAATCCATCTTCTGTTCCACAGTTGTGTTGCGTTCGTCTGTCACGTTCCTGGTGTGTGTGGCTGTGTGTGTTTTACAGTTTGAGCTTGGCCTCTTTGGCCTCCATGGCTTTGGTGGCGACCTGAGCGCGCTCTGACAGCAGCGCTGCTTGCTCAGCTGGTCCCTGTGACTGGGCATTCTTCAGCAGGAAGTGGCTGATGAAAAGCTTCAAGCCCTCCCGCAGCATTCCTAGCTTGGGAATTCCTGAAATCCTGGCGGATGGGAAACAATGAGGGACATTGATTAGAGACGTTCACATGGTGTGAAGCAGTGAAGACGAATGGTTTTACAAGATGTTGGCTTACATCGCTGAAATGTTACAATAGGATTTCAAGCAATGCTAGCAGATAGCTCAATGGATGGCAATTTTGTTCTCTCTCATTTTATTAAAGATTTTTACTATTATAACCCATACGTAATATATTATTACTGAATTTCCCTCCTGAGTATCACAAAAGGTTTATCTCATTAAAACCACAGGAACATCATTTGTACCCATGTATTGAGCATCAGTGATATCTGTGAGGTGAGCCCAAAGTACAGTCCCCAGTCACAGTCTGTTCACCCTGCTGCCATCTGGCAAAAGATACAGAAGTATCCGCCACTGTACCACCAGACCACTGAGCAGGTTCTCTCCTCGGGCTGTGAGACTCCTGAACACTCCACCGTGAAGAGTTAATTTTATTACACTGATTATCATTTATTCATTAGTTTGTATAGTTTTGGGGTTTTTGCGTGTGGCTTAGAAAATTCAAACTGGAGTTTTGCTATACAATCTTGTGTTGTATAATGAGAATTAAATTAATACTAAATATTTGGTCCATTTTGGTCCGAACAGATATACTTCAATAATTATTGGATGGGTTGCCATGACATCTTTCTAAAGACATTCTTGGTCCCCAGAGGATGAATCCCATTGACTCTGTTCATCCCATGACGTTTATTTATTTATTTATAAATAAAGTACTTTAGTTATTATTTGTTTAAGTAGAAATAAAGCATTTCTTCACATCCAGCTCATAAACTGAGAAGACTGGCTGCTTTTCTTACATTATAAAGTGTTTGTCGGACAAGACAATATCATCATCCTGGGCTTCATCATCATCACTTTTAAGCTTAAACAAGTAATTAATCAAGAAAATAACGTCCTTTTGATACATAATTAGAATGCAAAGTATAAGTACAGCACTTACACAGCATTACCTATTGTTAGCATTAAGCTAAAATCCCTGCTGTGCTGACTTGTAGTGGTTGTTTTTTTTCATTATTTTCCATGTTTAAACCTCAAACCCTCTAAGTGTATGCACAATGAAGCTCACCTTCCAAATATGCTGGTGAGGTCCTCAGGATCCGTTTCTTTAAGCAGTTTGGTCAGAACCTGACGCAAGAAGCGCACTGTGGGCTTATCTAGTTCCCCAAACTCGATAACCTACGGAGAAAAACACAGAAACGACTGTAATTAATATATTTTTTTTAAGATTTAACTCAAATCATAACATCAAATATATAAATGTAACACAGTGAAAGCCTCCATCTAAACGTGACATGTCACTTACTTTGAGTATGGAGAGTGAGAGGCACTTCCTCTGAAGGAAGCGGGTAACCAGCAGGACCAGGTTGTTAAAGGTGCTGCTGGGAAGGTTGGACAACTCTCTGAACTTGTCCCATAGATTGAACTGGAAAGTCATCTTGGAGAATACAGGACAAAAGATTGTACATTTGCACCGAATGATACACAAATGATTCCCAAAAAACAAAAGTAGAAACCACAAACAACAGAAACCAGCTTCTCTGCACAGGTAATCCCCTCATCCAGATCCAGTTTACATGTGAAAAGCAAACATTCCCGCCAGCTCCGCTTCGAGCTCTTTGATGAGGACAATGGTTCATCAGTTTCTGATATGGACCCGCAGCCTACACGGCAGCAGAGTAGGAAGTGTGGTCTCGCGCCCATTGTTTGCAGTCACAGTTTGAGTGAAATCATTTCAGAGGTGAGAGGTGTGAGAGGCTCCCACACTGCAGAGGTGAACTACAGGCCGGGTCACACACAGTTTAAGAGACTGGGTGGTCACACACACACATCCAGCAGGTAACTCTTCTTATTTTCTCATTTTTAAAATAAAGACAATGTACAAAGGCTTTAATTATATAATTATCATATACTGAATGTGCAACATTTATATAAGAAATTAGAGATTTGATTATGATAATTACTTGATTTGAGTATTGAGATGTGTACAGGTGAAAAACACATTATTATTATTTGTTTACGTTCTGCAATAAAATAACTAGAAATAAAATAACATGCCAATCAATCAATTGTAATCATTTGCAGCTATTTTTGTGTTTTTTTTGTTTGTTTTTATTTGTTAAAGTCATATTTCTAGCAAAAATACCTAATGTTACCTACTTCCAGCCACTAAATTGGGAGGACTGGTTGCTTTTGTTACATTTTGGTGTGTTTTTGGGAAAAAAAACAATATCATCATCCCTGGCTTTGGGAAATTCTATTGGCCATTTTTCACAATTTTCTCACTTTTATAGACTAAACCATTAATTCACAGGGAAAATAAACAGCATATTAAACACACAATTAAAATGCAAAGCATTTCTATATAGATAAACTAACTATTGGTACTGATCCTGAAATTTAGTGAGGAACAAGTAATGAGATGGTGGGAGGGCTCCAAGTAACGATTATTCGCATTATTGATTACTCTGCCAATTATTTTCACAATTACCTCATTAATTGTTTAGTCTACGAAAGAATTTGTGAAAAAAGTGACGTCTTCAAATTGCTTTTTTTTGTCCAGTATTGTACAGTCCAAAACCCCAAAGCTCCCCTCAGCAAAATATATTATCATAAATGACAAAGAAAAGCAACACATCCTCACATTTATGAGGCTAGAACCAAAGAATAATACATAAAATAATAATAATAAAAAAATTATTCTAATGACTAATACATTATCAGAACAACTGTCAGTTAATTTTGTTTAAATTAACGAATCTATTCATGGTTTCAGCTCTATCTTACATCAGCTATTCTTATAATTCTGTGCTTTTACGGCATATTGTTTTTTTTAATCATTTCCTGCTCTCAAGATCAGGATTTCAAGTGTTTACATACAACAACTGTCTTGGAGAAAGGCTTCTAATTGTATGTACTAATCTGACTGTAGTTGTATGTCTCAGTCATCAAGGTGTGGGTTTTTACCTGGAAGCGCCGATCCTGGGAGCAGAATTTCTCTCCAAGCACGGCGTAATAGGCATTAAAGGTTTTCTCCTGCAGACAGCAGTCCATCAGGACATGAACAATCTCCCTCTCCTGCTTGTCCTTCAGGCCCATCCTTCACACAGAGCAAATAAAAGGCTTTTAAATATCAACCTCGCAGCTGGACTACTGTGAAATGCTCAAATAATGGATGTATCATTTCCTTCTTTCTGTCACACTGCAGAGGTGAGCGAAGACAAACCTGAGCAGTTTCTCAAATGCATCTAAATAATCTTCGCTGGTCATAATCACACAGAAGATGTTTCTTCTGACTTCTGTGTTCATCCTCTGTTTCCTGGCCAGCTCCAAGACCTTGGCACTAAACTGAAACAAACAAAACAACAGTTAAGTTAGAAATGCTGGTAAGGCCGAGGACGCACATCAAATCAATCACATCAAAAATTTAAAACATTCAAAAACTATAATAAAACTGTAATAACTCTGACTACCTGTCCCTCAGCAGTACTATGTTTCGAGGTCTCGTTCCCTGCTTTGTTGATCATGGGCGCCCCGCTCCACGAGGAGCCGACGATCCACCAGCGGCCCACTTGCTCTGCTGCCAGGAGGTTGTCCAGAGAGACCCTCAGCTTCATGTCACTGCCTGCTGCACTCCGCTGAATCTGAGAACCACATTTACACAGAATTAACCACAAGTTCATTTAGGAGGCGAATGCCAGTTGCAGAATATTAAAGAAGGACGTCAAGTTAGCGATCCTGAAGAGAAAAACAGTTAAAAACAGCCACAGAGATGGTCATAACAGCATCAACAACGATTCTGTAAAGGTGGTACTCTGGCGCCACCTGGTGGTACATGTGGGGGCTACAATAAAAACAACCACTTAAAAGAAATGTCCATGTTCAGTATTATGAATATAATATTTATTATGAAGTAGCACATCAACATTTTAAATTCATTTTCACTAAAGGGGGAAAATATGGATATTTCAAACGTAACATGGTCATGTTGTGAAATCACCCACCAGAGTCCTCTGCAACTTCCTCAGTCTCTCCATAGGTTCGGGATCGTAGCCTGGGATCTTCCGCATATCATTGTTCTTCAAAGCCAGCATGGTTTCCAGCATGAAGCGCACCTGAGAACATATGTGTACATAAATTAAAGTGAGAGAAGCTTCCAAAATTCATACAGAACTGAGAAATCAATTACACACGGTTGTAGCGTGTTATAAAAGTCGAGTAAACAAAATAATTAAAACAAAAATGTATTCTTGGTTGCCTTACCCTGGTCTGATCCTGAAACTTCGACCCCATGTCGCTGGCCTTGCGCTGGCCTTCAGTGATGAGCTCCTTGAGTGCCAGAGGGTCGTCCTTCCTCAGGGCGAAGCCGACATTCCTCAGCGTGAACAAAACCAGTTCCACGTCCTTCTCTGCGAAGGCTCCGATCAAAAGTTTCAGGATGTCGAAGATGAGGACAGAATGTACCACCTGGAAGTTATAGAGGTGACCGACGATGGCGACCAGGTTGTCACACTCCTTGCCTTCGGTCGGGTTCCTGTATACAGCGTCAAACTTTCGCACAACTGTCTCAAGAAAATGGGCTCCGACCTAGAAATGATTAAAAGGACAATTTCAGACTGTGATTCCTGTTTTAATCAGATTTTTGTATGTTAATATTTGTGGACAAGGACATATGATGAAATGGTTTAATATAAGAGCATTACACAGGTTGCCACAGTTCAAGTCCAAAACATAACTCCATAAGAGACTGAACTACAAAAGTTAAAGTTGAATGTAATGGATGTTCTAGGATTGTTGATGTATCCCCAGATTTCTACAATAAAATGAGTTACAAAATATTCCTTAAATAATCTCAAAGATCCCTCAAACCGTGTTCAAAGCCAACTGTATGCTCCTAATCTTACTAATGATCCTGTTTTAGGTCACTGACAGGATGGAGAGTCAATGCAACAGAGAGATAACGATCCTATTACACCTTAAGCAAAGCAAACGGAGGTGTTAGATATCACTTTCCAATTCATTAAAAGAGAACTAGCTCACAGTGAAGACGTGCTAATTCCAGCAGCTAATCCCTTTGAAAAAAGCCTCTAATGATTAATCCAAGATCTGATGTCGATTCTCAGGTGAGTCGTTACTATTTCTCACAAAGACAGGGAAACCACAAGCTTATTAGTAGATGAGACAGTGAACTGAAGGTCTCCAGGTGGAAATACCTCCAGAAATTCAGAGCCCACTAAATTTTGTGCATCTATCACAGGTTTTCAAATTCTAAAGCCAGGAATAAATGGGGTGTGTTCACCTCTAAGCCAACGGCATGATGGAGGACGCTGACGAGCAGGACGTGCTCCATCAGTAGTCTGTCTGGCATCAGGGCCGGGGTGACGCAGGCTGCCAGCAGCAGCTCTGTCAGGGTGTCATTCATGTCCTTCCTGCTGCAGCTCATGTACAGCTCCTCCAGCTGACCACTGATGGACGCCATGTTGGGCTCACTCAGCCTGACAGAAAAAAAGGGTGAATCAATCAAGAGAGTTTAATGACAACTATTTTGATAATTAATTAACTGTTTGGATGTATCAAGCAAAAGTGAAACATTTCCTGCGCCTGCTTTTTTTTGGCAGGCAATTCATAATCATGTCCACCTATATGCCAACGAAATCAAGGTAATGAGTTAAATATGGTGTAAATATGAATGCTCAAATCTAAAAGAAGCACGAGTAGAAACATTTATAGACTGGAAAACTGACTTCTTAACATAATTTACAAAGCAATATCTATCTAAAGTTTGGTCACATTAGTTAAGATCAACCATCTCAAGCTACTAGTCATATCAGAGCAGTAATATGTCAAAAAACAATGTGAAAAATGCTCATCACAATTTCCCAGAGCCCAAAATGTCTTCTTTTGTCCAACCAACAGTCCACAAACACAAGACTCTTCATTTACTGACATAAATGACAAAGAAAAGCAGCAAATCCTTACATTTAACAAGCCCGAACCACCGATTGTTTCACATTTTTGCATGAAAAATGACTTCAACGATTATTCAATTGTCAAAATAGCTGGCAAATAATTTTCTTGAAATAATCTTTTGTAAATTATTTTTAATTTTAAATAATCAACTAATCGTTGCAGCTCTAACTGCTAATGAGTACAATTTGTCGTGTGTAAGAGGTGCTATTTCTGTGCTGTGTTCAGACAGTTACCTGTTAATCAGACCTTTCACATTCCTCTTCAGCTTTTCAAGCTCTGCTTTGCGTTTATCATCTCCAGCGCCTCGCAAGTGAGGTGGCACGTACTTACCCGTTGTGTTGACCTGGATAATTAAAACGTCACAATTAGATCCATTACACAGCATACAACATGTCAAAGATATGTCAATGACGGTCAAATATTTCTGCACTTACAGTTTCTGACTTTGAGTCTGATGTCTTTGCGTCTTCCTCTGCTTCCCCTTCATTTTCATCATCTGGCTCAGCTGCATCACTCTCACCCTCCATTTCCTCCTCCTCATCAACCATTTCATCATCATCATCATCCTCTGCCACCTCCTCCTCCTCCTCCTCCTCATCATCATCGACCATTTTATCATCATCATCCTCTGCCTCCTCCTCGTCCAACTCATTTTCATCATCAGATGAGCCCATATCTTCCTCACTGCCCTCACTCGCCATCTCATCTCCAGGTTCTTCGTCCTCATCTGACAGCTGAGAGTCATCGAGCTTTTCAAAGTTCTCCTTGGCCATATCCATGTCATCATCATCATCATACATCCCCGCGGCCGACGAGCCAGAGTCCAGCATACCAAGGATGTAATCGAGTCCATCGGCCACGAATGACTGAGGGAGAGTTTTCTTGTTTTTTCTCTTGTTTAATCCCAGATACCGCTCCAGTTTCTTTATTTCTCGGTCCTCGTCTTCATTTGCTTCCAGAAGTGCCTTTTTTCTTGACTCTTGAAGCTTATTGATTTTCTTGCCTTTCTTAGAAGATGCTGGTGTTTTAGAGATGTCTGATTTCTCTGTAGGAGCACTACTGGACTTACTTGACACCTCTTTCTTTGCTTTTTCCATTTTCTTCTTCTTCTGCTGCTGCTGCTGCTGTTTATCAGCTGTCACTCCCGAGCTTTCACCCTCATCCAGGGGTAAACTGATGGTCTTTTTACCCTCATAATAACTTTTCATTTTGGCTTTTTTCATTTTTCGCTTTTCTTTGCGAAGCTCCTTTCTGCTTTTCTTCTTTACAAATCTCAAGCCATGGTCATCCTCCACTTCTTCGGCGCCGCTTTTGCTTTTAATAAACTCATCCACTGACACCATGTACTTCTGCAGCAATTCACTTCCCTTCTTCTTTTTGCTGTTCCGCTTCAATTTCCCCTTCATCTCGACAAATTCAACTCAAGACTTAGACTACGAGCTGGATAACGTTAACTTCATCCGGCTAACCTTCTTTCAAAACGCCCAGTTTAGCTAACAAACTAGCTAACGCTGTTGAACTACAGAACATGGGCTCAACACTTAAACAACAAACCGACGTAAAGCGCTAATGTGTGCTTATTTTAAACACACCAATACACTCGCAAACACACTTAAATACCTCAGAATTGCACATGTGTCTCCATGAGGACAATGTTGTTGCTATGACCCACGAGCACGTGACCATCTGCTTCCAGGGCGCACAGGAGACCCGACGCACGCTGATGACGCACTTTATTTTGGGGCGTCTTTTTTTTGCGGAGCGGTCTTCATCCGTTGTAAACTGTCTCCGACCACAGACTGTGCGATTGTTTTTTGCAGCGGAGGGAAGTCACCGGAGTTGTTTCCCTGCCGTTGCCAGTCGTGCGAGCTGGCATGTAGTGAGTCTGTAGCTTTTTTTTGTATTTGCAATATGAAGAATGGACGAAGACGACGTTACTATCAGAGAGCAGAATTTCCACAGCCAAGTTCGAGAGTACATCGTAAGTAACGTACGGAGCGGCTAGCCGAGGCTAGCATGCTAACAACGTCCTCTACTGCACAGTGACGTGAACGGGGGGGCTAGCGTTAGCTTCATCTGTCAGTTTGACACGGCAGAATTTATTCAGCTCGATAATAATACTTCATTATGTGGTGCACGCAAAAAAAAAATATTTAATTTCATGTCCGCTTAAGTTAGATGGCCACATCTTGTGTGAATTAAACAAAAAAAAAATAAGGAGTGAACGCGCGAATTAAAGTTAGCTTATGTTAGCTAACATTAAGTAGTTGATTACAGTCGTATGAAGAGCTAATGTACTGGCTGATGATGCTAGAATAGATTTGTATTAAATTTGCCTGCGGTTCACTCAACTACGACATGGACAAAATGTCCCAGTCCTCACTGATTCAATGTTCCTGAATTAGTGAGATAAAATCGTTAATTTTTTATGATTTATGTACCTTATATTTTCCAAAATATCACAGAGTGCTCATAGTGCCCAGTGCAGATAGTCTTACATGTGTAAGGGAAGATGTCATGTTGATGTTTGGGGCAGACCTAATGTAAGATCACTTTTTGTCTCATCATGAATATCAGCTATAGTTATAAAGTCTATTTCATGTTTCCACGATGGTTTAAAGTTTATCCTTTTTAGTAAACATCCTTCTGGTGTTTCAGGAAGGGAACATTTTTTTGTGGCAAATATCATTTGTAGAGCTTGGCACAGGATACCTTTGTTATCAGTATGATATTATATGTAAAAAGTTATGTTCCTGTCTTGGTTATCCCACTGATACTTTACTTTTGGTGTCTTATAAGAAGTAGGTGATTTTTTTTTTTTTCATTTTCAACAGCAACTGACTGCTTTGGTCATTTTAGTTTCAGAGATATTGTCGGGACCGTAGATTCTAACTAAAGGATCAATTTAACAGGTTGACAAGGGGAATTTTTAAATGATGTCTTGCCAGACATCTTGGGGAAGTTGAAGACGGGACACTTTGTCTGGAGTAGGTCTTCTGGCAACACTTCTGGAATATAAAAACTATCGTATGTCTAACCAGCAGGCAAGCTCCATAACTCAGCTTAAGCGTTCACATTTTGTACTAAGCATCTGCTCAGTATCTCATATCAACATTCTGTACTAAGGATCCCTTTGGGTGATGCTGTGTTGGTACTGTATCATTTAGCCTTAATGTCTATGGTGAGTCTGCTTATGGATTGATTTCTACAGGTGTAAAATGATATTTCTTGTTGTGTGTGTGCTTATTTTGCAGCTAATTTTGCACTCTGGGCTAAGTTTCAAGTTCATAAACATGACTTGCTGACAAGATGGTATGCTCTTCATTTGCAGCTTATTTTGCACTCTTAAATTATTTTATTAAGTTCATGAACTTGATCCGGTGACAAGATGGTATGCTCTTATTAGGCCTGAGGTGTGGGAAACTGTTTCTTCTGTCAATTCCCAATACTGTAAAGAATTACTGAAGAAAACCATGTTACCATGTGCAATCAGGTTAACATAGGAATGTGTCACTATCTTGCATGTGGTTTGGTAAGTAATTTCATTTTCCACTACCACCTCCAAGCAAGGCTGTAACATCATTCTCATGCTTCCACATGCTTTTGTAAACAAGGATGCACTGTGTGTGTAACAAACTGTGAATTTTGTAGTGACGTCCCAACCCGAACAGCAGTTTCTTTGGTAGAAATTAGTATCACCATAATTAGGGGAACATGTAACATGTACTTCCAACAGACTTTGCAATCTATCCAAGGTCTCCTTCATACTCATGTCTGTTCTTCAGCTGAATTCTATATTTATCTCTAAGGTGACTTATAATTTAAAATCCTGACCCCCAATAATGATGTTACTACAGTGCATGAAAATATAGTGAGCAGCTCAGCCAGTTGGAGAAATTGCAGGGTCCTCTGTCTGAAACGATGCAATTACTGCCCCTCAACTCCAGCTTGAGTTCATATGTCATAAAAGTGTGAAATACTGTTGCTAAATTGGTTGGGGATGCTTGCAAACTTGGGAGAAGCTCGACTTGTTATTATCTGCTCCTTTTATATTGCTTACAGTGTTAGTTCATATTTTTTTATGGGAAAACAGCAATAACCTAGCTAGTGGCAGTGGTGCTGACTGGTCTACTTGCTACTTGTCATTATCTCCTCCCAAAGTGATGTGTTTTTGGGTCTGTCCTGGTTTATCAGCTCTGTGCACCTGATTATGTCTTATTTTGGGTTTCCCCTTTTGTGGACATGGTTTAGCTTGAGCCACAGTCACTACAGAGTTTTGTAGCTTGTAAATATATCGACTGTCTTTCATTTGGAAGGGAACTGCAGACGATTAGAAAAACAGTGTTTGCTACAGCTGTTACATAACACCATGTACTCCCCAGATTGACTGTGGAGGTTTGGAATTTCTTTTTATGTAAGTTTGTCTGTCTGAAATGTGCACGATCTGCCTGGTGGTGTCTGGCTGAGTCATCTCATGATCCCAGCTTGGCTGTGATGAGCTGTGCAATGTTGACAGGGGGGCAAAGTGCTGAAGTGGGAGCTTCTAACATTAGTTACGTCCCAGCCACTGTCACAGTAGAAGGGGGGAATGTGGAATGTGATCTTTCTGTAAGACCATCGGGCTTGTTTTAAGGCAGCGGTTACCTAATAATCTCCACACATAGGTAATTTCTGGAACACTTTGCATGCAGCATTGGCCTAATTAGTATTGTCAGATGTCGGAAAACAATGATGCATTGCTCACTTGTGTCCTTTTTATAATCAACTAAATGGGTCATGTTGGTTAGCTGATGATTTGTGCAATAATGGAACCAAAAAGATTTAATTTTACCTCAATCTGCACACTTGAACAGACCTAAACCAAATGTGTATTTATTTATGGAGAGCAAACATTTATGTATATACTGTGCAAATGCTAAATGATCAAGTATATTCCACCATATTAAAGCGTAGGAGGAAATTGACAGATTTGTGTAGGCAAGTCTTAGTGCACTCTACCCTGCCAGGACTAGATATTCAAACACTCAGATAATCCACTGTTACAGTTAAAACTATTAGAGCTGAAACAAATAATAGATTATTTGTTTAGGTTATTGGTTATATTGACTATATTGTCAATCAATTTACATTTGTACATTTTTTGAGCAAACATGTAAAAAATCAACCGATTAGACTCCCTGAAATGTGAGTATTTTCAGTTTTTGTCAGTCTTCTGTGATAGTAAATGGAAGAATACAAGATTTTTGTATATCAACATGGACTTCAGTGTCCATCAGTGTTTCCCAAAGCCCGAGATTATGTCCACAAATGTCTTGTTTTGTCCACAACCCAAAGACATTCTGTTTACTGTCACAGATTAGTAAAAAAAAAAATATGTACACGTTTAAGGATTAAGGAGCTGGAACCAGAGAAGTTTGAGCTTTTTTCCTTAAAAAACCCCCCAAAACACTCAAACTGATTAATTGATTATTAGAATAGTTGGCCATTAATTCAGTAGTTGACAACTGATCGATGAATTAATTTATTGTTGCAGCTTTACCTAATATAAGTGTAATCCGACTAGATTTTATACATAGTATTATTATATTGTTGAGATTTTAAGATGCACAGTAAAGACTAACAATCCTGTAGTCTGTAGTATGATAGATAGATGTACAGTAACAAGAAGTGGAGAAGGTAAGTTTGAAATCTAAGTGTACTGTTGATAACTCCTTGCTAATGTACTAATGTGGTGATTCATCTTCAGTCATTGTAAATCCTTGACTAAGATTCTTATGTTGTCATTTCAGATTTGCTTCCTCCTGTTTGCAGTCCTCTACATTGTCTCCTACTTCATCATAACCAGATACAAGAGGAAGAGTGGTAAGTGTAAAATATGAACGCTCCCTCCGTGGGAACAGAATTCAGCATGGGACTCCATTTAAAGCATCTTTAACACTTACACAGCAGAAATGTGCCCGTGGTGGACCCATTTTCACGGCAAACATTGTAGAAGTTAGTCTGGTTATGCTGTGTTTGCTCAAAGAGAGAGCCCTTCATTGTTTAGACTGAAAGGAAGTCATGGCCAAGAAGGCTTTAGGTGTATGCTTGAGAGACCGCACCCATGCCTTTAGAGTAATCTCTCACAGACAGCTCAGAGTAAACTGTATCCACCCCAAATTGCTTTTTGGGCTGTGGTGGCAAACTGAATACAATTGGTTACATTATAACCTGTTTGTAATAAGGTCAGGTTAATGACATAACCTGTTGTGTTAAATGTTATTCAACCAATGAATTGAATTGATGAAAGGATGTGTTTTTTTCTTCTGTGACATCTCTGACACAGCGTTTGAGCTACAGCAGTCAGACATGACAGATAAAAATCTGACCGAGTTGTAAAGGAGAAAACGGAGACGAGAGGCCCAGGCAGACATTATGAACTGTATCCCATTTTTCCAGGACAAATTTAGTATGTCCGGGTCACCTAGGCTTCCCTTGTCTCATTTTGAAAGTAGACCACTTTGCACCAGAAATCCCTTCTGGAGTTTTGTACAGTAGAAATCTAGGCTGCTCACACCTCGTGCTTTGCCAGCCTAATCTTATCACTTACATTACTCAGGCATTGTGAAATAGAAAGTGGTATTACATGCACTATTTTGTACAGGTTATTTGAACGCACTTGCACTGAAAAATGTAAGGGAGCACTTCATGGACTTGCGCTTTGGATAGGGATACGTGTAGACATAGAAATCACAAGAAAGCTCCAAGGCGCTCTCTTTTAAGCTATTAAAATGCCTTTATTGTCACAGCATATTAGAGTGACGTATTTTGGCATCAAGCCTTCATCAGGGGGTCTAATTAGTGGAAGGCATGATTCTAAAACGCATCAGTTATCTGTGATATCTGCCGAAAAAACATGATCAGTACAAGTATCATATTTTGCATGTTTCTGACATGAAATAATGCTAGATTCAGCATTCAGCAAGTAAAATGTTTATAAGAAGCTTTTTAAAAAATAATAGGTCACCTCATATAATCTGTTAAATTAGCAGTGGACAAGTACAATTAATTAAAAAAAACAAAAACAATAATGGATGCATGGAAAGAAGTAGTCAGCCTTAAAAACAAGCACATCTCAAATACTCTAGTCTTTTGTCCCTTTATCTGCATTCTTACAGTAATTCATGTTTTTATCAGCTAATCTAGGGTGGAAAATATTAGATATCTGACTCTGCTGACTTATTAGTATGACCTGAATAATGTAGACAATGCTGTGTTCTCCTAAGTAATGTTTGAAGTAAGATGTGATGTATTGAATGTGGACCTTATTCAGCTCAAAAGGTCACACTCTAACCACCTTGTGACTGAGTAGTTTTGTTTCCTTTTATAGATGACCATGAAGATGAAGATGCTGTTGTCAACAGAATATCGTGAGTAGAGCAATTTATTTTAGAAATTGTAGCAAGCACCGTTGAGTGAGGTAGCTTTTTAAGAGAAAGTAGTCATCAAGCTTTTTTTATTTGGATGGGTGCAAGTCAGCAAATACAAGTAAGGAAAGTTTGTAAGATGAAGTGATTAATTGATCAGTTGATCAACAGCAAATGTATCGATCATTTAAGTCATGGTTTCCAACCAAATGACAAGCATTCTCTGATTTAAACTTCTCAGTTGTGAGATTTTCCTTCTTGTCTGTATTTTATATCATTGTGAGGTAAATATCTTTGGGTTTTTTTAAGTTTGGGTGAACTAAAAAAGACATCTTGGACATTTTTCACTATTTTCTACCATTCCATAGAGTAGACCACAACAATATATGTATTAATCTAGAAAATAATCTGCTGATTTAATAGATAGTAAAACAAACATTAGTTGTAGCCCTAATTCTACTAACTTCATACATAAATTGAGAAAACATTTCACCAATCTACTGACAACCACTAACACTCTGAATGTGTCCCAGATTGTGTCACTAACTAGAACTGTGTTGACAAGTATCGCGTATCAGTAAGTTTAGAGTTACAGTACACATCACACTCTGGGGCGCCTGTTGTGTCCTACGTGTTCAGGCCCAGCTTACCAAAATGGTACCTAAGGGTCCAGCATAAATAATGTAAAGCATTTCAGTTAATGAGCTCCTTTAGTGGTATGGTCAAGGGGGGGACCTTGCATTGCCCTACTGAGCAGATGGTCACTCCCCTGGGCCCAATCTGGAGACCCACAGCTTTTGAATCTCTATAGCCAGTCCATGTCTTTTGTTCTAGGACTGGGGCAGGAGTGGATTAAACTGAGGAGTAGAAGGATGATTGGAAGTATAGATGTGGTCACTTTTGACGAATAAGTTAATTCCTCACCTGCTTTTGCTTATTAATTCTTTCCACACTGTGAACCAAGTGACACTTTTATGTTTATGCTATAATCCAAAATGAATCCTCCAGTAAGCAAACAGAAGTGTGTTAATACCTTGTGATTCTGCGTGTGTTAGTTTCTATCTCGACTAGTCCTAACACTTCCGTGTGTGTCTCTTTTTGTCTGTTTGTGTGTGTATTTGATTCCATTTGCAGATTGTACTTGTGCACCTTCACCCTGGCAGTGTCGGGTGGTGCCGTCTTCCTCCTGCCTTTCTCAATCATTAGTAACGAGATCCTCCTCTCCTTCCCCAAAAACTATTACATTCAGTGGCTCAATGGCTCCCTCATCCATGGTCAGTAAATCACACAAACACTTCATGTGTCTTTCTATTTGATTAATTGATTTTCTCTCCCTTTCTGCTCCTCATAGAAAGACAATACCTTCTAACATATTTGGAATAACATTGATTAGAATCAGATAACTTATGACATTAATGTCAGAGTCAATAGATGTGTTGATTAACGTGCAGTGAACTAATACCCACATAAATACATTTTTAATGTAGGTCTTATTACTCATACTTCAGTCAGAGATTCATCTGAATTGGACAGCTTGATTACATTATATAGTATAGTCATGTGCAAAACGTTGAAATTCACTCCAATACAGTATGATTTTGTTCAGGTCTTCAACAATGTCAACACCACTGGAGTCAGTTATAATTTCTTTCATTCTTCATTGTGCTGTAACACTACTACATAAGTAGGATAGAGTTATTGTTGCAGTTTCATGCGTTTGGTTTTACTTAAACACAAACTGGATTAAGAGAATATTAATAGACTTGGTATGAAAACTCGTTTTAAATCTGCTTGACTTTGACGTCAGTTGAAAGCATCCTGACTCATTTATTTCTTGGTTGAATGCAGCATCTTTTTTTCTCCTATCAAGTTTTCCAGTTTGTTGTTGCAACTACTGTTTAGGATCAAATGTTGAAATGGAGACTTTGTTTATAACAATGTAAAAAGGCTTGATTGGCACATTTTTGGGCCAAATTTGTTTTTCTGAGGACAAACTATTCTTGTATCAAACTGTAGGTAATGCTGCAGAATTCTGTCTGGATTTTGTGATACTATTGAATGTGGAGAAATGTGTAGCGAGCAGCAGCAGCTGGTAGAGGGAATATTTTTATTTATACCATGTGAGATTTGAAAAAAGTCTTTTCTGTTTCATCTGCCACATCACCACATATCAGATCAGTTAACATCTTTGTTTCACAGTTGGTCAGTGTTAAGCACCAACTCTGTAAATAAGGGTGTTGGATTCTCCAACAGCCACCAGGGGGCATTAGAGTCCATGAGTTAGACATGGCAGGAAGACACTTGCCAGATAAAACCCTCCCAGTGTTCCAATACCCATACTACAATACTATTTAGTATGCCAGAAAAAGATTTGGTTTGTCCCATTACGACGTATGTGAAATGCAATATGCTCAAAATACCGGGATGTCCTACTACATCCGGTTGCATTTTGCAGTATGCAAGCCAGCATGCTTTTCTGGTTGTTCTGACCCACAATCCTCTGTGCAGCGGAGGATACATCACATATGTCACAGTGTGTCACACAAACATAAACAAAGCCGAGAGAGCACAAACATTTGACAGAATGAGAGACACCGCGATGACAGATAAAATACATTAAAGCGTGAGAACTACATTCTTTGTACTACAACGGATTTAGGGGCAAGAGAGTAGTTCATGTCCAAATTGTATGCTTACTCAATGCTACAGGTATGTATTTATAAGGGCAGCTACATTACATACTAAAATTTAAAAAAGAAAAAAGTATGTGATTCAGAATGCACCACCTGTGTTGGCACCTCACCTCACATCTACTGCATCATAATGTTCAAGGAAAAGCACTCTAAACTCTGCAGAAAACTGTTTGTGGAACCTGACCAAGCCCGGAAAAATGGTCCTACTGTCACAATTAAAAAATAAGACAGACTATTGATTTATGATATATAGTTTTTGCATACAATTACACATGTATGTGTATACTTATATATGTTTTGTTTCTGCAGGTCTGTGGAACCTGGTGTCACTGTTCTCCAACCTTTGTCTCTTTGTCCTGATGCCCTTTGCCTATTTCTTCTTGGAGTCTGAGGGATTTGCAGGATCGAAAAAGGTACATTAGCTAAAATGTTTGTTTTTATATGCATCATTTCAATTTTTGTGTATTTTCATTGTGTGTTATGCAAGGTTACCAACTATCAAAAACCCAATGATAGCATTAGAAACGGAAAATTAACACTTGTACTCTTGAGACTGATACTGTGTGAAGTGATTTATTAATCATGAGTCAGAGGTGAAGACCAGGCAATCTGCAAATTAAAAAAATGACATTTTTAATTGTAAAATGTGGAATCCTGTTTATTTTTCTCTTTTGGTCTTGATGTGGTTGTATACTATGCTATCCATGCAAAGGGTTCCCTCTTAAAAGCCAAAACAGCAGCAGCAGGTGCCTAGTCCTTGCCCTCTCCCTGACTCACGCCACTGACTGTAACTGCCACCGCAGAAAGCTCATTAACCATGAAAGTCTGAATCTGGACTTCGCCCAGCGCCACATCCTGACAAACCCTTCCAATAAGGCCATAGGCTGCAAACGCTTCAACACTGCTGCATCGGCCCCACTGATTTAGAGCCTGATTCCTTGTCACCCCCTCCCCAGCCCCCTAAAATAAAACTTCAAAAGGACAGGCTAATAATCGAGTTGTAAGGCTCAGCGAACTTCCTCGTTTAATTGATTACCCCAAAAAAAAGAGGCTGGGGGCTCGTGTTCCAAAAGTCCATAAAGTCGCAGCAACATGACAGCACAATAGAGCCTCGCAAAATGGAGGGGGAAAGATTTACTTTTAATACACCTCTATCCTGTGTCACAGTTTGAAACCTCTCTGGTTTATGTCCCTCCTGGCAAAAGCACATAAAAATTAGTCTGTACTGTAGTGTATAGCCCGTTCTTTTCTTCCTCAGCCCACTAATTTGTTTCGGTTGGATTTCTTCAGCAGAGGGCAGGCCCTGATGTGTAGGAAGCAGGACGAGGGCCTCTTTCACGTTCCTCCTTTTTGTTCTTTTTCATTTCAGCAAGACTGTTTCTTGCTACTGATCTTCCATAAATTTGCTTAGAGGAAGCACTGTTCAGTGTTGAGCTGCACTTCCAGGTCTATATTGTGTGTTTGCTATGGAAGGGGTGGAGGTGACACTCCTGTTCCACCTTAAAGAAAAAAGAAAACAGTTAGGGGCCTGCAGAGTCAATCATGCGGGCAACAGCAAGAGGAATGTAAAACACAGATCTGAGTTTTTATAATGTGATATTATCCCTTTCCCCAATAACAGCATTAGACCACGATGTCATAAGGTTTTATGTGGCATTTTAACCTCCTGGGCTAATGTTATGGCACTGCGAGGTCCTTTTGACTGCGGAAATGAAGTGAATGATGAATTTCACTACTAATGCTGTAAGTCAGCCTTTTCATGTGGCTGTGTTTACTTTTGACGATGTACTAAAAGACGCCACCAGAATAAAGATGGAAATGTGGATTTTTTTTAAAAATGTTAACTGTTCAGCTCTTTAGAGGCTCTGTCACCTAAGTGATTAATAGTTTAGCAAATTGTCCAAATTGTGGATGAATCAGAGCGACTTAGGCTCTTGATGTCAGATGTTATGATCTGGCTTTATTTGCTGCTGTAAAATGTCTCCCACTTTACTGCTGTGTTCTTTGGATAAGAGCTGCATCACAGGGGCTGAGAAAGGTCGTTGTTTAGTTCTGGTTGTTTGGGTCTGATCATGTTTGAGAAACCTCTATATCGTGGTGTATTTGTGTTGTAAAGTAGTATCTAAAAATTAAGTTCTGGATGTTTTTAGTGCACTGGACAAGATATAAATCTCCTTTTTTGAGGCTTTATAAAGCCCAAATTGAACAATTATCTGTTATAGTTGTCTCCACACCACCAGTAGATGGCATTATAATGATGAGAGCCATCCCTGTCATCCTTTTTGACATGATCAGCTCGTTCTGACAAAGACTGGAAGACGTCAGCACCAGCCTTTGTTCAGACTTGCTTTAATATCAAGTTAGCTTAATTATTACGCATAACAAGTATGATATCTCAAAGCTGTATTTACTCAAAAAACAATCATATTAAGGTAAAAATAAAAAGTTTTGAGAATTTCAACTTCCTGCACTAGGGCTTATTCTTAGATGTTTATTATCTCCAGTTAAAAAAAACAAATTCAGTGGCACAGCCTTACAATTATTGTAAATTTAGCATGGATGAAAAGTAAGTCGAAATTTTCTGTATGCAGGTTTTTGCTTCAAGAAAATATATAAATTGAGGAAAGTATGCGTCGCACTGAATAGCCTTTTGGTCTTACCCACAGTATTGAAATGCGTTTGATCCTGAAACGAGTTGGAACGAGTCTGACCCCCCGACTGACCCAGCAAAGGGCCAACAGGTTTCATCTGGTAGTTAAAGAAACTCCTCATCAATCTCATCCTAAGCCCTAACCCGCCAATGATGAGAAGTGTGTTTATTGTGGAGGGAGAGGAGGGAGGAGGAGGGGGAGAGAAAACGTCTCGCCGAGCAAACCCCGCGTGGTGTTACTAAGATACTCGTCTTTGTTGGAGCTCCACAATGGGGGCCTGGATATTTATTTCAAATCTCCTGCACATGCAGACATTTTTCCCAGGCCTTCTTTCGGGCAGGGCCAGCCGGAGAATATAAAGTGGTGTTTACATACCTTCCTTTAAGGTCACAATGTCTCCCTAAAGCTGCCTGTTACAATGTTCGTTACCATGGTAACATATTAGTTCGAGCTGGGAATTTAAAAAGGAACAAGCGAGTTGCTCAGGATTTTTTTCCCCCCTCCTCTCGTGACTCAGTTTTTCTAACCTAAGTGATAAGTTCTGAAGCTTGACTGATTCTGGAACAGATTTTTAGCAGTTTTTTTTCCTGATTTTAAAGATACTGTCTATTATACATGCAAATACTACAACTCATTCACTTAAAGTAGAGTATTATGTTGATGTCTTGGTCCTAACCGTTTTCTTGATGATAAACTCAGGTTACAGTCATTTATTCTTTGGAGGCTCATCAGTCTGACACCTTAGTGTAATCAAAACAAGCTGTCGTCACTGTAGGATGTCAAATAAAATATGGCAAACATCAGAAAATTCTGAAGCTGCTTCCATCATTTAATTTCTGACTCATCTGGTGAATCAGTCATAAGACCAGCAGGGAAGCAGGAGTTTTAATTTACATTCCAACAACCAAGATACTACCAAACTTTCACAACAATGTTTTCTTTTTCTTGCCAACCCCCCCTCCCCATTCCCGCCTCGGTTAGAATGATACGATGTGATGCTGATCATTTTCCATGCTCTTGTGTCATCGGTGCTTTATTAAGAAGTCTTATTAAGAGTCTTTAGAAGTTCATTGTGCAGCTTTACAGGGGAGTGTCCCTCTCCTCTGCTTTCTGTCTCTGACACGGTCACTGCGCTGTGGCCGACTGGTTGAAGGATACACTAATAAGGTCCCTGGGCATCTGGCATGTCTTTAGCAAAGGAGCAAAAAAAAGGACCCTGCCCCCTCCCTCACTTATTACACTCTTGGCCCTTGTTCCACACGCCCCTGACAGTGAGCAGAAGGATGGTCTGCGGGATGATCTCTGCCACCGCCTGCTGACCTGCTAAGGATTGATGGCAGCAACTAGGAAGCTCCTGCACCACCTAACTCTCTCCCTTTGTCTGATTTCTCTCTCTCTCTTTCTCTCTCTCTCTCTCCCTCTCTCTCTCTCTCTCTTTCTCTCTCTCTCTCTCTTCCTCTGCCCCCAACATCCCACACAGCCCCTTACCTTCCCAAGTATCAGCTCTCACCCTGTTTCACACTTGTCCCCTATTGCACAGTGGCATTCAACTTCCAGAGGTGAACTCTCTGCTGGATTCATCAGCCGAAGCACTACATCAAAGACAGTGGCAGACTGTGCTTTAGTTTGTCTGCAGCACGAGCTAGGCGAAAAAGCTTGTGAACTGTTTCCAGGCCCTCTGCGGCTTTGCGTAATTGGGTGGATTTGGAGGTTGATTTACTTGGCCGGTCGTGTGTGTGTGTGTCGCTTTGTGTGCGTACATGAATTCATGCATGTTTGTTTGCTACTGCATATGAGGCGGTTACTTTCCCCTCTCTGGCCACTCCACGCATTTCTTGGAAGTCTCTCCAGTCTTGTTCAAGCATAGCTGCAGTTAGCCAGCCCCTCACTCGATGTCGGTGTGAGGATCAGGGGATGCTGAATATTTCAGAGCTGCTATATTTAGAGGTAGTTACACATTTAGAATGGCAAGAATAGAAACTTTCAGCGGGTGCTCTGAATGCCAAGGCGCAGGTCTTTTTCTTTTTTTTCTCCCTTCCTTCACCAGTTGACAGTTTAGTCTTTGATCATTGATGATAGCTTCGTTGAATTTTCCTATTTTTGTACCATATTTTTGCCCTTATTTACCTTTGCAATCAGAAACAAAGGACTTAGTTTTGCCATTGCAAGGATAGATGTAACTTTAACTGTGCAATGTCATTCATGTGGATGGATACGTGAAACCAATCTGGGCTCACAGTTCAGTGTCCTCTTTCTCCTGCACACTCAAATCATGTCTGACACAGTGGATTGTTCTTTCAGCGAGGCAGTAACCGGGGATGATAGTAAGGGAGGTGACAAGCATTGCCTTTGCCCTAAATGATCTGAATGGGTAATGATTTGAGTCTTATAAATGATTGAGAGAGCTATCTAAAGGGAATACACCTTCAGCATGGCTTGGGCAGCTTGTTAAGGTGGACTGGTGCGCTTGAGCGGACGCACGTCCTGCCTGCGGCTTCTGCTCGTCCCGATGCATCCTTAAGAGAGCGCGTGTGGGACGTGGCTGAAGTCCCTGAAAGCATTCCTCTCTCACCTCTCCTACCTCCGGGGAATGAGATGCGCTCAGACGTTGACTCCTCTCCTCCACCAGTCTCTCTCTATCTCTCTGTTGTTCTCTGTCTTTATGTCTCTCTTTCGCTCTCCTTCCTTTCGCCCCCCCCCCCCCCCTTTTCTTGTTTTTTTTTTTTAATTTCGCCGGTGTTGAGTGTTTTCCCCACTGCCCAATTGAGCTGGGCTGTGTGATGCTTGATTGCAGCATCCATCTAGTGAACTCAGAGTGTGTGAAGAAGAGCACGAGGCAGTCAGCATAATTAAATGTTTATGTCAGATTTTTGGCTATATTTTAAGGGTATTGATCTGCACTATGGTGGTGGATTTATTGTTAGATTGTCACATAATGGCAAATATGCGTACATGCTTCCCTTAAGATATGTGTGATGTATCTATTAATGTTATATGTTTATTTGTAATATATCACTACAATCTTTTAGATTTCTTTCATGCTGACTAAAGACTCTGTAAGGCCCACTTACCCCATCCAACATTACCTGTCGAGCGGCTGCAGTGTCCACCTCGGCCACACTGGGGCACTCCAGACCCTGCCCACTTTCCTCCCTGTTGTGCTAGAAAATTCTGCACTCACTCACTCAAGCTTTTTCAGAATATGACCGTAAGAGGAGGCAAGAGGCAAGTGATAGCGAAAGGATGCTACAGGGGATTTTCACCACTCACAATGAGTAGAATATGGGAATAATCTCTATATCATTATCCCAAATATGGGCTGAATAGGTCAGTAATAATGTGTAGAGAAATATGTGTATGACCCGTGAATGTTTATTATGCAAGAAAAGTGCTTGCTCAAGAGTGAGTTAACTATATTTTAGGTTGTATAGGAGAGAAGACAGCTCTTAATATGTGACCTAATTGTAATGCTAATGTACAGGTGGTTTGGATGACAGGCATGAACTGTGTTGTGGGGGGGGACCAAGCCTTGTCTGATTTAATCAGCAGAATTGAAACCATTTCCATTCTATAAAGCGACTTGATTAACAGATGGGGACTTTCAAAGAGAGACCCCCTTCATGTACCTGTTGGCAAATACTGAACAGCAACCGCACAGCCATTATGTTAGCTGGTAACAAATTGCTCATATGTGGCCAATTTAAGCAGCGCTCCAAAAGCAGAGAGCCCTTGTTATCCCGTGCCTGGTAGACTAGCTGACATGTGTACGAGAATGCCTATCTATCTTACAGTGCTAGACAGCTCGGCTCTCCAGCAGGGGGGGAAATGGAAACTGTGTGAACAGGTAGAGGAGGACTTTATTAACCACTCAGCAGTTTGTGACCCGGAAAACCCAAATTACCCCAAAACCCCTTCGTCTGCGCGGCCCGGGACACGACCGTGGTGCTAAGGGAGCTCTTAATCGGCCCCAGATGGGAGGCCTGCTCTTGATCGCAGACAGTAGCTGACCCAGCCAGGATTCATGCTCCTTACAGCACCCCCCGCCCAGCTCTAGTCTTTTTTTAATTTCACCTCTGCCACCACCAGCCCCCGTTAGACCCACTTTATAGACCACAAAATATGTGTATAAAAGAGTTGTTTTACACATGAATCTGTGGGAGCGTTTATGTCATGTTTGTGTGCTGTGAACGGAAATGATGCTGTTTAATATGAGCAAGGCAGCATGCAGACGTCTTGTGAAATTAATCTTCTTTTGTGTTTCAAAATCTGGTATGAAATAGAGGAAATGCCAGCTCCCAGCTCAGAGCAATGAACATCAGTTTTATTAATGTGTTTTTGATGCATTTTATAATGTCCTTACATACAGTATTTTATGATATTGATGTCTAACTCTTTCTCTTCTGTGCACTTCTTCTGTCAGGGCATTAAGGCACGTATTCTAGAGACCTTTGTGATGCTCTTCCTGCTGGCTTTGCTCATCCTGGGCATTGTGTGGGTTGCATCAGCGCTCATTGACAATGATGCAGCTAGCATGGAATCACTCTACGGTACGTTTTTAAGGAATTCAGTGACATTGATGCATGTCAATCCCGTGGATTTATAAGGAATGGTAATAGTTAAAGTAATGACATACTTTGATGTTAGATAAGACGATTGATAGCACTTCAATATCTGTGCATTGACCATAAACCTTGATTAGCTTAATTTAAAAAACCCATCCACCAGCATCTCTAGAACATGTACAAATTAACACCATGTATTTTTTTGTAATCCCTTCACTAATCAAAATGTACAAAAGTTGTGCTTTTACTCAGAAGAGTTTCTTGTGTATTTTCCAAAATGTTGAACTATTCCTTTTCAGTCCATATTTCATTTAATTACTGTATTTCTTTCTGTAGATCTTTGGGAATTTTACCTGCCATACCTCTACTCCTGTATATCTCTGATGGGAGGACTGCTTTTACTCAGTAAGCCATTTAATTGCTTTTAATACACACTAAAGAAACAAAATACCATTGATGATGTGGTGTTGAAATACCATCAATTTGATTTTGCTAAATTAGTTCACCTTACTGAAGTTAAACATCAAGCTGATTGTGCTGTTTTCTGTCTCATATGTAGTGTGTACTCCTGTGGGATTGTCGAGGATGTTCACCGTCATGGGCCAGTTACTAGTAAAGCCAACAGTAAGTGATCCGTTTTTTATGTTTATTCTGTAAATGGTTTGGTCAGTAGAAATTTAGCAATAGAAGTTTTCTCTGAACTCGATCAGTTCAGCTCATACTTGAAGCTACTTTGCTCCTCCATTCTGAAAGATGTCTGTCTCATTCGGCCATTTACATTCGCAACAGAGGACTACAAATACATCACCAACTCATCCTCCCATCTGCCATCTCTCCAGTCCCACTTTGGGCCTAATTATAACCCATTTCATCTCTTCCTCCTCTGCTCCCTCCCCTTCAGATCCTGGAGGACCTGGATGAGCAGATTTACTGCATCCATTTGCAGGAGGAAGCCCTTCAGAGGAGATTAAACGGTATGTCTGCGGGAGACGTGTTGGCACATTATAGGGGAGGGGAGGGGTTGACTGCCCTATTGGGTGTGATGGAGCGCACCACACTGGAATCAATTAGCATTGAAAATTCAGCCAGGCACACACACACACACACACACACACACACACACACACACCAACAGACAAAGGCTAAAAATCCACACACACTCGACACCGGCACTTTCCCCACCACTGTCTTACACTCATAACTTTCTGCTAAAGGGCAAAGCAGCCACCATGGCAAGGACCATATTTTATGTTTAGGAAGTTTTTAAGGATCCATTTAAGACACTCCAGTGTCACTGACACTGCTGGCGAAATGATTGCCTCATTTAATGTCAGGCTAAGAATTGTAGCCTGGGTAATAGGATGGAAATGAAATCTTTCACAAGAACTTTTGGCTAGATCTTGTTAACATTAAAGCGACTGTTCTGTGACTTCTGAAAGGAGACCAGGAGTTTTGTCCTCTGGACTCGAAGGGAAAGGCACGAAGGGAAAGTTTAAAGAGTTTAAAGATGGTGACAGTGTTTTTCTTTTGTCAGCCTGCATTTCCTTTTCATGATCCAGCCCTCTGTTCCCAAATTCCTTGTTTGACGTTGAATAATCTCAGAAAGCAGGAAGTATTTGGGCCAAATTCCAAAACCTACTTTAATATTAACTCAAGCACGCAGCCAAGTGTACAGATGCGAGTAAATGAAGAGGACGAGCGTCCTTTCAAACCAGGGAGGTAAGGGAGATCGCTCCCTGATAAAGCATGTTTTTGAATGCTACGCCGGCCACCTCCATTGACTGTCACCAATGCGTATGGTTCCTTAGGGCTCATTCCACACCGCCTGCTTTGAAGTAACTGATAGAATAATTGTAATCTGTTCCTTATCATCTCCTACAGTGTTTGATCTTTACAAATCTCTGTGAGGCAAAAATTAAAAAAAAAAACAGCTGTGGTCAACATCTTAATGTGTGCACAGAGGCCAAGCTGCAATCCTCTTTAACCTGTTAAATGGTGGGAGTTACAGGCGAGGGAGGATGTTGGCGTGAATGTTTTTATGCGCATACTGTAGGTACGTGCACCCACTCAACGTTCGCGCTCACACTCAGGCCAGAGCGGCGTTCCTTTGATCTGCCTAGAGCGCTGAGCAGACGGCAGTTCAGGAACAGTTCACAGGACACACTCCAGAGGCGACCAATGTTGTCTTCTTGCTTCACCTGTGTCCTCTCTGCATCCATCTCCTCCAACAGATTATCCTCTTACCACTTTGTGTTTGTAGATTTGGACTGTTGAGCCACATCAGTTGATGCATCAGTGTTTATTTATGCATCTGGCCCTTTGTTCTCCTCTCTCTACATGTAATTGCCCATTTGTAATGACATTGTTGATGTTTTAAATCTTGCAGATCAGAAGGTTTTGGCTTAAATTGGTTCACTGGACATGTGTGTCTGTTTTCCTTGTCAAGGGGTATGATGAACATGAAGATGGATATGGGAAATGTTAGATAAGCTTATGACACATAACTTATGAGAAACAATTTTTAAATTGTACTTGCACAATGTAGTACAAGTTAATTCTGTCTTTACTGCTTTTTTGTAAGGCTGAAGTTTACAGAAGAAGAAATCTTGAAAAAATTGAATCGTTTTAATCTAATTAACGTAAAGTAAGGTACTGAAGTACGAATTCATTTTGTGCTACATTATACTGGAAGTGTATTCCCTTCACTACATTTTAGATGCAAATATTGTACAATATTACTCCTCTACATTTATTTGAAGTTAC
This sequence comes from Pagrus major, assembly GCF_040436345.1. Classification (NCBI taxonomy): domain Eukaryota; kingdom Metazoa; phylum Chordata; class Actinopteri; order Spariformes; family Sparidae; genus Pagrus; species Pagrus major. The sequence goes on from NC_133233.1 coordinate 20,027,762, forward strand.
TCTTCAGATTATATTATTCAGTGTTGATGGCGGGACATTGAATGAGGACAGAGAGCCATAGATAGCTACAGAAACTAGTACAGCTAGCAGCAGTTAGTGGTTCCTTTGCTGATATGCTGCCCCCTATTTGTCTGGAGTGACCTTTGACAGGCGGCCAACTTTTGCATATAGCATCTTTAAAAAAGGAAAACACACACACACACACACACACACACACACAGTGGCACATACATTGGCTAAGAATCCAGGCTGTAGGGGTAAAAGGGGGATTCTACCCCTAATTTCTGCACATTGTACCCATTTTGTTTCTGATTTCAATGGATTGATAGCTGAGAACATATTGCAAAAGTACAATCTAGTACTCAGAGCACACAAATATACTGCAGCACAGGCAATGTGGCATACACACTTGTCCGACCTGCCCTCTCAAGACCCTGATCTGCTGATAGCAGAGCAACAGAGTGCCTGTCCAGATGCTATGCGGCACAATGACCTTGGCCAGTGCCTCTGTTGTCTCAGCATGGTGTTTAGCATATGTGTGGATGACGTAATTTTTTGACTCTAGTGAAGGTTGGAGAGGATACGTTGAATTACTCCGGGCCTTTCCTGGCTGCCAGAAGCCTCACTCAGCATCTCTGCCTCGCTGTAACTCAGCCTTTTACTTGATGCTGCCAGCAGGAGAAGAAGGATATATTTAACTTCAGTCGGAGTGATGTCATTGAGGATACTGCAGTTGAAATTCTCACCATTTTCTTCTACAGCCCTGAACAAGTGACGATAGTGTTCTTTGTCTTTAGTTACATCAGCTTTTTTTTAAAGGACCTACTGTTCATTTGATGAATGATTTATCTGTCCTGTGTGACGGGTAAGGCCATGTTGGGATATGTTATGCACTAAGGTGATAGATTAGTTCACTTGCGGCTGAGCAGATTTGGCTACCCTGAGGCAGAGTTTTCAGTTCGTATTTGGAGAAAAAGAGCTGCTGAACTGTCCCTGACATTTCCTGTTGTGTTGTGACTGCATTTGCTCGGAGGGTTCAAACTTTCCCCTGCTTAGATCCTGGGACAGGTATCTGCGAGGGCACAGACAAGACTGTTCACTCTCTCTCTTCCCCACCTATCTCACCTCTCCTGCCTACTTAAAGCCATCCAGACAGGGCGTGTCGTAATAACAGAGGGAAGAAAAAGGTTTGATCAAAGTGATTGGTCTTTCACTCCTGTAACAAAGATGAAAGATGGTATTTTTATTGCACGCTAGTAACGGTGTAACACTGAACTAATTGGTCTTGATCTGCCAATCACCCCAGGGGATGCAAATGGATACTCTTCCACTTTGGCTCTGAGGGGCCTCTACGCTAGTGCGTCGAGCTGGAAGGAAAACAGAGTAAAATAGATAAATTAGCCTTAAATGAGCCGGCCTTGTGGTTTTCCTGGAGAATCCCTTGCTGTCTTCTTCAGCACACTCAACCAGTTGCGGCATGTGCTAGACAGCTCCTGACACAAGAGATTATTTTTACTTGTTTGAGATCACATTGTTGTGTTCTGAGAGGGATTACTTGTTTTGATGGGATTTCTTAATAAAGATAAGTCAAATATTATTATCCTGAGGTAAGACAAGTACTGTGAGAAGTTAACATCTTCTTAATTAGGACTTCATCTTCTATTTTTTCTGATTTGATGCATTCGCTGTGTGAGAAATGTCAAAAGAAATACTGTTGTTTTTCAACTGAGTGAAGAGTTTAAGTGGTCTGTCAGATGCTGTCTACATATCGCATATCAGAAAAGTGGTGCTTTAGTTGGGATTTACTTAAACATTATGGCTGAAACAATCAGTTGATCGACAAAAAATGAATTTGCTGTTTTAAGGATCGATTAATCAGTTTAATTAAGCAAGTTGAACATTTTATCAGATATGACAATATTCTTCTTTTCTTTGTCTCAACATTTTAAATTGAATAACTTTGGATTTTGGACCGCTGGAAAGACAAAACAAGACCCTTACAACTTGTGATGGGCATTTTTATCATTTTGTGACATTTCATAGACTTAAAGGGGCTCTATGTAACAATTTGTAGCAACTTACAAGTATCACTTTTTTATTGGCCGTATGTGAGCGGATTGTAATGCAACATGAAAAATGAGACCTTCTCCGTCTCTCTCGGTTGCCTATACAAGCCTGTGAATGATTTGATTAAGTTGTTTAATGCTACTGGACTGTGGATTTCTTTGTGAAGGACTTGGATCTGATTTTCCGCGACAGTCCAAAGGCTGTGACTTAATACACTTTGTCGAGTGCCTCGTTTCTGTTCACAGTACAGTAGCTAACGTTAGCTTAGAAAAGGAGTCCGCTAACATAAACGACACAACACAGAAGGTCCACAGAGCCTCTTTAATGATTCATCCAGTCATTGAAAAAAATATCTGCAGATTTATTGATGATAAAAAACTATTGTTACTTGCATTTTTCATTCATTTCAATGGTTTCTGTTTCCACAGGATCATCCACTCACGCTTATACTCGAGGGAGCGTTACTCATCAGCTCAACAAAGAACTGGACAATGTCAGGAATCAGAGAAATAAATTGGGTAAGTATTTGTATTGTGTGACAGGTTTGATATATTTTGTCTTAAGACCTTGAATTACCATGGAAATATATGCCAAGAAGTTAGCTTTTTACATATTGCTGACAGGCAGCCGCTTTCTCCCCGTCTGCCTTAATTTCTTAATTTGGACTTGGACCAGAACTGCCTGATAATTTTCCATCCATTTTAGGATATTATAAATGAGCCCCGAGCCTTTTGGGGAGCAGGGTGGGAGGGAGGAGAGCACAAAGGCACTTAGGATATTGGACAAGATGCAAACTTTATATTGTAGCAAGCCTTTTAGTGATGTCATTAATTTAGAAGGATGGTGCATATAAAGTGCACTTGGCAAACTTCTCGGGCAGGCAGGGTGGGTGCACTTTGAAAATAAGGAGGACTAACAAGGTTGGAAATGGAGAAAGAAAGTCAATATGGCAAGGACTAGAGGGCAGTCAGATACACACTATAAGGGGACCGTAGATGTCCATAACAGAAAATATAGTGCCATGTGGTCTACAGGCTGTCAGCAGTGTCTACAAACATGACTGATGAGCTGATGAAATAAGAGGAAGATGGAAGATACAAACTTTACGTTTCATCTGGCTTGGAAGAACGAGGCACATTATTTTTCATCAGGCACACACGCACCTGTTCTGACCAAAATATAAATCACTGAATTAATTTTGTTGCATTTCTTTTTATCCAGGATTTATTATTGTTTCCACTAATTAAGGCAATGATGAGTGTGGCTAATTAAAGAGGAAGAACTAGATTTTTTTTTGAAGGTTATGAAGTTTATATTACCTGGAGGGGGGGTGGTTGTGATGAGAGGTGAGATTGTGTCTGATACACACACTCATGATATGTTTTACTAAACCAAGCTGTACAAACCCTGTAAATAAAGCCAGAGGGCTTGAGGTTTCAGTAGTTGTCTTTGATGAACAGTAATTAACAAGGGGTGGAAAGTGGTTTGTAATGGAAGGGTTTAGCTCATCTTTGGATATTAAAAAGTTGCTTATGCATATATTTCTTCAGACTAACCTCATATTTTCTCTCATTTCCTCTCAGAGAGAAGAAAGAAAGCATCAGGTTGGGAGAAGAACTTGCTGTATCCCATAGTGATGCTGATCCTGCTCACAGGAACGGTGAGTGCTGCTGAGACTGACCTATCATTAAGCCCAAACTGTTTACTCATGGCGTACACAGCCTGGCTGGTGGCCATCGGGACTAACACCCTGTACATCAAACCCCATCTTCTCACAGTTTCCCCACAGAGTCTGGGTGTGGAAACTACTTTTGTTTAATAGCTGTTTAAGACAATGCTGAATAGCCACCTGCAACAACTGTGATTTTCAACAGATTATAGTGCGGGAATACTATTTATGCCGTCTGATATTGTTGGATAAAGCAAGAAAGGCCATGTGAGAGGCATGGCACGTGCATCAAACAGCCCCACATTGTTCAGGCTTTGAGAAGCTTAATGTGGGAACAGTTTACAATCACAAGATGGTTATTATGCATTTCCATACTTACGGATCAGCAAGGCTCCCACAATTCAATTATATCATGGTGCCGGATATTTTAAGGATTTGGTCAATCTTTTTATAACTATACCATGTGTAAACAAATCTTTATCTTCCTCTCTGTCTGCAGACAATCTCAGTTCTTATGGTGGCATTGAATATCCTCTACCTTCTAGTGGATGAGACTGCCATGCCCAAGGGATCCACAGTAAGCCTACCGTCTGACTGAAGTACATTTCTACCCCCCCCCCAACACACACACACACACGCCCAGAATGTAAACTGCAGAAGAGCTTGCCTATCAGACCTGCCATGTTCCTGGCGGAGACATAAATCAAATTCCGGATGTGCTCAGATGCATGTTGGAAGAAAAGGCCCGACCAGATGTTAATCAGACCCCAGCGTTGTGCCTCTGGTTTTGTTTTGGAAGCTCATTGAAAGTCATTTCACAGCAGTGTGCAGATTCAATGAGCTCGCTACGTGTCTCAAGTCCACAGTGTGTGAATAAGCTGCTTTTCCTCCCTCCCTGCAAATGCAGTCAGGGCCAGGTGAAGGGCTCTTACTGTGCGGCAGGCTAACAGAGTGTGGAATGGCTCTCAGAGATTCTCATCTCCGCCTAACATGCAATGTGTTTTAAGCTCCCCTTATCTCATCTCATCTCATCTGCAGTGACAGAGGTGCGTGTGTGCGCGTGCTCACATATGCATGTGCGTTTGTGGTTGCATTCTTGTCTGAGAGGGGGCAACATAATGTATCCTATTTCTCCCTCATTTCATTTTGCATCTCGCGGGCAACTGACAGAGCTGCCCTCGACATTCCAATTATTTTATTGAGCAGAGATGTTTTCTTTGGCATGACGCATCGCAGAAAATCCCCCAAATTACACTTGTCATGCAGCTTGAAGCTGTCCTTCCTGACAGCATGGCCCCACTAAATGGTTTACGCGTTTCTTAAGCTGGATGGATGCCACACCTCTGATCTCACAGCACTACAAGGGGAGGGGGGTGGGGGGTCTCGTCCTCCAAAACAATCGATACTGATATGATATCCATCTATCCACCCCGTTAACCTTACCCTCCAGCTGTAGAACTCTCTGACACAAAAATTCCCTCGCAGTTACCCGCACACGGTCTGGAAGGGGATAAGCACAGGGGGGAAAAAGTGATATAAAGAAGTAGAGAAAGAGTGACTGGTATGAGGTTTGAAGGAGGTACAGCCGGAGCAAAGAGACTCAGACTGTGGGAAAGTCAAATGAGGCCCCGATGCGCTGATTGTTGTGGGGAGGGGGGAGCACAATGGAAGTGCCCTGTCAATGTTTGTCTTCCCTTCTTACTAAGCATCCCGCCATAGTCCTTAGCATACTGAGCAGTGCCCCCATTGCCTTCACATAACAGAGGATGGCGGTGGAGAGGGATGATGAGGAGCAAGGAGAGAGGAAGAGAAAGAGCAGGGAGGAGAAGCAGGTGGATGGAGATGAGGGGATACTGTAGAATGGGGGAGGAGGAGGGGAACTTGAGCTGCCTCTGTCAAAGGACACAGTGTTTTACAGTTTGATGAACATGCACTAAGAGGGACCAATAAAATTGTTACTGCAGGCCCTCCTCTTTGGTAGCAACCACACTTGACACTGTATTTTGTGAAATGGACAATTAGCTGCAACTGGACCACAATTTTCACCCCACTAAAGTTGCCCTTCTCTAAATGCAAATCAGACTTGCATAATGGCACCTTCAGACTTTTCCCTTTGCTGTGACCTTTTAAACTTTTATTTTTAAGTGAATATTAATGTGAGAAATTTCCATTCTGACCATGATAAACAATGTGAATTAATCTTAATCAATACCTGTGATGCTGCTTAATTCCATTTTGGTTGAAATATCTTAACATTGTCATCACACCTCTAACTTATTATTTAAAAATAATTATGGGAAACTGATTCCTGAAATAAGGAACAATTTGACAAGATGGTCTTGCTGTAAGAGTGAATGTACCTCTGGGACTACTGTTGTTCCACTCCTTAGCCATAAATGTCTGTAGCTGTACTGTTAAAAAATTGGATAAATGATGTTGACGTTTTTATGGCAAGATGAAGTGGAATGAAATACATGAAACTTTTATGGCTAAAAAGAATAGATAGCACAACTCATCACTTTAATTACTCCCATTAATCCATCCTTTATCTGTTACTGCTTATCCTGAGCAGGGTCCAAGCTGACGTTGGGCGAAAGTTGAGTTACACCTTGGACAGATTGCCAGTTCACTACAGGGCTGATGTGTAAAGACAAACAAACTCCCATTTACACCTATAGGCAATTTAGAGTAAACAATTAACCTAACCTAAATGTCTTTTGACTGTGGGAGGAAGCTGGTGTACCTGGAAGCTGGTGTACCTGGAGGCAGACACGAGAAATGCAGACTCCAAAATGGAGAGTTTGTATTACTTCAATGATTAAATGTATAGTAACAATAGTTTCCCTGCCCCAACACGCCTGATTCAAATGATGAGCTCGTCATCAAGCCCTGCTGAAGCCTGACAACGACCGATTCATTTGTATCAGGTGTGCTGGAGCACGGAAACCTCTTGAACATGAAGGGCAGGGGGCCCTGAGGACCAGGACTAAAGAACACTGGAATAGATAAATGTGTCTGTAACAATACTACTAAACTTTACATTCTTTTAATCACATCTTCAAAAAAGAGGATAAACCTCTTCTGGCAAATGCACTGAATTTTAAATATAACAGTCGGCAGGATGATCTTGGTGTCAGTTGCCTCTTGAAAAATGGGTCTGTTGTTTGTTCGTCGAAAAATGGGGTGTGAACTATGTCCTCAGAGACGCTGAGCTATGAGGATATTTGTCATAGTAGACACCCAAACAAACCTTTTCCCAAACTAAATCACGACAAAAGGAACAGCTGTAAAACAGAGAATACTTTTTTGGTAGCTTCACAAATGGCCCCGAAAAACTTTGTATAATCATAATTTGATTATTTGGTTCAATAAAATCTGGAAAGTCTAGTAGAGCCATATCCATAAATTATTTTATTCACGTTCATGTGTGCACAGAGCCAGCAAGCAGTTAGTCAACTCAGCCAGAGGAGGTATCAAATGTACATAAAAGACTTCAGTGCGCATACTCTATGGGTCATGAAAAACTTATTGATGGAGCCCCATCTTGGAAAGTGCTGTCTGGTTTCGGTAATACATCCATGGTGTCAGCGTAGCAGGTTACTCAAAGATAAAGATAATATACTGCTTTCAATATTTTGAAGGTTCAAATTCTCACTAGGGAAACATTTAGTGAATGCTGGTGGGGTGTTTGTGATTGTGGTTAGGGCATAAAACGTTCAATTTTTATTTAAAGATAAATATAACAAGGCTCTTACGTGACAATGAGGAAAACCTTTTCTTGGCTCGAAGAAGAGAACGGCAGAATGACTGTAGTAAACACTAAATATCACACTGTTTTAGAAGCATTGTTTTTTTTTCTCTTTGGATTAGGCCTTTTAGAAGTATGTACTTGTCAGCCTGTTGTCAGAGAGGAGAGAGAGAGAAAGTACAGACATTATGGATGTTTCGATACTTCAGAAAGGTTTTACAACACTAATGCGGTACTCTGTGTCAAGTAATGCCAGTCTGTTGGTCTAAATCATAGCCTACAACTGAAAGAACAATATAAAGTAATTTTAGAACATGCAGTGTAGCCGTTCCCACTCATATGTCCGAGCACTTTCATAATTCAGTACCCAAAGTTGATAGCAGCTCTATATATTATATTTACTGTGTTTTTATGGCAGCTTATTTCTCCTACACATTAGATATGTGATAGCTGGGAGAATTACTTGGTGTGAAATAGCTCAGAAAGGTAGAAGTAAAAGCATTATGATATATGTTGGTTACCTTCTTTTTCTATGTTTAATTAAATTAAGTTTACCATTACTTAAATGCACAGTATGTAATTTTTGCCGTTAGGAGTCTCAGTAACGTCAGTGTCAGTAACGTGGGATCGTGGGAGTTGTTTTCTTCATTGTTAAATGACCACCATTGCCAATGAAAATCTGTCTACGTGACTCAGGCTAAATGTTCACAAATAAGGTCACGGTTTTAAGTTTTATTCACGTTATGTTTAGTAACATTCACCAACTTCCCTCCTCACTCTCTGACTTGCTTCTGGGAGTTGAAGCGACAGGCAACCAAAGTAAATGCACAGTTACCTGGAGTAAGATTATGTATTTCTCTGGGTTTTAACATTATTGGCAGTACATCAAAAGTCTAGTCCCTTTTTCCACATTTTAGTGCAAAAATGTTACATATTTTACAGCTTTAAGGGACCTGCTTGAGGTCAAATGGTCAGGACGTGAGGCACAGTTGTGTGTTGGTACAACGCTGACGACCTTGCCAGCGCAGGTATTGCGAGGTGTTAATCTTACAAGCAACAAATGCATGTGTCTGCTGAAAGAGCTGTGGCAGGCAGCACAGACGAATCTACCAGCCCCCCCTCCGCCGACCCCTCCCTCTCCTTTGACACACACAAGCACACACTCCATCACCCTTCCTGCTACTGGAATGAAAAGAAGTAAGAGTTGAAAGGAGGCGTACTGTGAAAGCTAGCTGTCCTGAGCGTGCGCGCGCACGTACACTCATATTGCAAGTGCACACACACACGATCTTAATGCATGCCCGCCCTCTCTCCATTAATAAATTACATCAGATGCTGTCTGCTAATTCCCCGTGTAAGAGAGAAAGAGCACTGCACCATGGCTCTGCAGTAAGCTCTCGCAGGGATGACAGTTGCATAAAAAGGCATGAAACAACCTGCCAGGCTTTCCTTTTTTCTTCAGGCTCTTTAACAAAACAAATCAAGACGGGGACACTCAAGGTGGGTAAGAAAGAGGTAAAATAGAATATAAAAAGATAAATAATAAAGTTAAAACTCGGACCGCTCTAAATATATACTGTGCAACTGTCGTATATATTGTTATGGCAAGCATAGTACATACTGTATATGTGCACATTGCTATGTACATTGATGTCATGCATTGGTATGGCAAGGTATTTGAATTGCACTGCTGTACAAATATATTGTATATTGAATCTATTCAGCTACGTACACACAATACGGAGATAGGAGTATTGTAGACTATACTGTATAGGAAAATACTGTACATTTCTAATTACATAATACTTCATATATCTTAAGATCTGAATATACAGCAACTTCAAACTGTAAAAAAAAAAGTATGTTTTTTTTAATGTATAAGTTAAAAGTGAGCAGTCCATGGTCACGTATAACTTGTGGACATAATGTATAGTACTGTAGGTGCCCCATACAACACACTGATCCTTTGGAGGATCAGCCCTGGATCCAAGTCCGACAAAAGCAAATATTTACCATTTGAAAAAAACAGATGCTTGGTATGTGCAGCGTATGTAGATGTATGTCTTTCTCCTGCTCCAGTTTCAAAAGGCCTTCAGGGTTGGAGGGGGGGTGGGCGGGGGGGTACGCCTAGTGTGTTTGCTGAAGTATTTGTTTTGTTGTTTTTATGTTTTTGGCGCGCTTTCAGCCAGTACACTCTTCTTACCGTAAGCAATGTGCCGTTTTTGTTTGAACACCTGTTCACATATTGTATGATCGACAGTGATTTGAAAAGAGCCTCTTTCATCTTGTTCCATTCATTACTTAGCCAATTTGATTCTGTCTTTCTCAAGTGGGGAAATTCTTCATGCACCGCGTACTTACTTTGCAGGATTTCTGTAATTGCATGTGTGTGCAACTGCCTGCAGTGCTGTCGTTTCCCCCTCTTTTTTTTTTATATTTGGGATGTGTTTATGTAAGATTGGTGTGTGATGACATTGAATAACCCAGTTTTCTGTCTGTGTCTTCCGTCTTCCAGGACCGAGGAATTGGGAACACCTCCCTGTCCACATTTGGCGTGGCTCAGGCAGCGCTGGAGATCATCCTCATGTTGTATCCTTTCAGTGACCCCCCCCCACCCCCACCCACTTTTTGTCTGTGGCCGAAGTGGCATGCTCCATGGCCAAGAGCAACATTGTCAAGCCAGCTTTGTTTACCCAGGACATAGTTCAGCCGGACATCTTCCGGAAGACGTGTTGTGCTGTTTCGTCACCTTTTTATTTTAGCTGTAAAGGTGCAGACTTGAGATGCTTAAAAAGACGACTGAAGCAGCGTTGCTACCAGCTCAGAAGTGTTTTTGGTCCTTGATTGATTTGCTGAACAGCTACTTGATGGTGTCGTCTGTCGTTGGCTTCTACAGCCTGCGAGGCTTTAAGGTTCTCACTCCCAGGAAGGATGACACAACCATGACAACGGTAAAGATGGGATGGGAGGACAGGGTGCGAGGTGAAGTGGGGGCAAGGGTGCAGAGATTGCTCCTAAGGTGCTGATGTGTTTGAGACCCCCTGTGTTTCATCTATTTCCTCTCCTCTCTCCCGCCTTCCTCTCTAGTCAGAACTCCTACTGCTCACTAATGTTTTCCTCAGGGCCCCTCAATGGCTTTAGTTGATCTGTCCAATATTTGTTTGTGGGTTGCGCAAACACTGGCAAAGTGCAAGCTCCTTTCTTGTACATCAGAGGGAGAGTGGGGTATTTTGGGGGTGGTGGGGGGTGGAGGATGTGTGCTCTGTTTGGCCCATAGTGGCACCTATTCACTTGGTAATGAGTTTGGGAGTGGTGAGGCTTGTTAACTAGCCATGACGCCCCAGTGAAAGGGCTTGAAAGGACAACAGAGAGAACCTGGTAATGAGCAACTTCAGACGTACTAATTGTACAATATGTGGAACCAATTTAACATCAAGTTGTGTGTGCGTATGTGTGGGCACATCATGTTTGTAAGTTTCCTCCCTTAAAAACTGTACGGTACATGCTAAGAGATCTGAAGTTTGATGTGTTCTGATTTGTAGATCATTGGTTGCTGCGTATCCATCTTGGTCCTGAGTTCCGCCCTGCCAGTGATGTCCAGAACTCTGGGTGAGTACAGACCAGGGCTGCAACTAAGGATCATTTCCATTATTGATTAATCTGCAAATTATTTTCCGGATGAATCATTCTGTCTATAAAATGTTCAAAAATGATGAGAAATGCTCATCACATTTCTCCAGAGCTGAGAGTGACATCTTTAAATTGCTTCTTTTGTCCAACCAACAATCTAAAACCTCTTCATTTACCATGATAAATGACAAAGAAAAGCAGCATATTCTTACATTAACCAGCAAATGATTCATGTTTTTGTCTGAAAAATTAAGAAAGAAAAAAAACCCATTAAACTGATTATCAAATTATGTGCCAATGTTCTTTCGATTGACTAGTTAATTAATCCACTAATTATTGCAGCTCTAGCAAATTTAAGACTACTTAATGGTTTTTAAGGCAGAACATTTATAATTTAATTTGAATTTAATTTAAAACATTTCTAAGGACCTGCAGACATGCTTCTTTAGACAGAGCCAGGCTAGTTGTTATGCCAAGCTAAGCTAACCGGCTGTTGGCTGTAGCGTCATATTTAGCGTAAAGACACGAGTAGCATCGATCTTCTTATCTAACTCTTGGCAAGAAAGAAAACAAGGATATTTCCCAATTCAAATCAATTTTCAGAGATGTCAGAGCGACTTCACCACAAACAACCAGAAAGATTGAAGGCCTCTCCCCACCACAGTTTGCAGCGCTGCCACCGACAGCAGATCATTAAAGTTAGCAAAATGAATTCTCCTATAGTTTCCCATAGTGACATTAGAAAGGAGTGCAGGGTGAAGGGGTAAAAATGACAGGAGTAGCACCATCACAATGGCACTAATAAACATGCAGAGTGCAGAGCACAGCTGTTCAAATAGCTCTACTCTGTGTGTGTGTGTATTTGAGTGTGTGTGTGAGAGAGACCAACAGAGTGGGGAAAATGGGACGGAGTGAGCATACAGTGACTCATTGGGAGCTTTACAAAATATCAACAGGTTCTGCTTTGTGACGCTGAATAGATTAAAAGGAATAAATGCATGAGACAGAGTTGAAGAGAAACGGCCTCCCAGTGAAGAAATAAAACATGCGGAGAGTTGAGTGTGACAAAGTGAGATGTTAAAGACAACAAAGGGTTTTGTGTGTAGATGTAAGGTGTTTTTTGTGTGTGTGTCAGTGTGGGAAAACTTTGCACTGTACAAGAGAATGGGGAACTGTACCACAACACAGAAAGTAGGCTAAAGTCTGTCTGTTTTAATAATGTAGTGACAACATGTGTGTTAATATCAAATGCAAACAGTTTGTACACAGGGAGTAGTGGTTATTTAGTAACTACACATGGAAAAGCTGTTTTTATGTTGAGTGGTTGAACTTTATCACATAGTTTAGGCATTTTGGAAACCAGTGAGTTTGATTTAAACTCATGGAGTAAACTAAGAAACTCATCTTGTTTCTTTCTGTCTATAGTACGGATGTTTCTATCATCTGATTTCCTTGATGTGTAAACACAAGTTTAAGCTTGGATTAGTCGACTAGTCTAAAAGTAAAAAAAAACACTGAACATAGTGGACCATTTAGCAGCTAAAGTGCCACATATTTCCCTCAGAAATCAGTAGAGACCAAAAACAGAGCTAAAAGAGTGAATATAGGACTTACTAGTGGCTGGACATCATCATGTTATACTCCTAGGTATTCACGTTAAATGTAAAAATGCACGTTTACATCGGTTACGTTTCACCATCCAGTTGGTTCAGTCACAAAGAACATAAAGCCCAATTTTAAAATTGTAACAGTGATCATAATGTTAATAATCGGGTTTTGGATTTTCCTTTTATAGACTTTTCTGAACCAAGACATAATCTTTAAAGAGAACATAGTGATGCATATAAGAATTTTTATTTTTTTCTTTCCACTCACAAAAGAAAATAATCCCACTGTGCCGTACAACAATGAAGCATCCGGCCTATGATTCCCGGATGCATGCTAATGTCTCCAACTCTGCTACTGACATTTCAAATGCCAAGCATCTTTTTACCCCCAATTAGATTTTCTCAAATTACCAAACCAGGATCAAAACCTTTGGCATTAGAAATGGATGTAGCCAGACCACAGTGACGAGCTGTATCGACTGGGGTCTCCATCATCTCTCTCCCCGTGTCTTCACAGGCAATTTTGTTAAAGGTCCTTGATGCTTGCAAACTGCTTACTGCGGCTGTAAATACATCTCTCCAGACACTGAATCGATTGCCCAATCTAATTGACGACAGAGGTTGTGAAGATGTTACAGGGGAAGTAGAATGTATATAGACTTGTGCTCCTCCTGTGTGCCACATCTGAATAGAATTTCTACAGACAGATTGCTGTGTTTCTTAAATGTTACATATTGATGCAGTAATGTTGCATGCAAAATTTACATCTTAAAAAAGACATTAATACCATTAGTTACATTGACTATAATTATACACATCAGGTTATTGAAAGCTTGATTGTATCCCTAAATTACTTTGCACAAACACCCAGATTATCAGGTCAAAATTAATGAGCAGTAAATGTGGTGTTGATGGCTTTTGATGCAGATTCAGACAGATGGTCTGAAAATGCTGTAGCAGTGTGGAGCTAAGAGGAGCCTGCAGGAGAAACTGCTCCTTTGTCTCTGTCTGAAGGTCCTTGGAGAGAGATGAAGTCCACCTGCATACCAACCTTTGCTGCTATACTTAGTCACCCATCCTTTCATATTCCACAGGGAACGGCCCTTACAATACTGCAGACTAAGACACAGTCAAGTGATGAAAATAAGCAGGAACTTTGCAGTGCAGTGTGGATCAGTGGTTGTTTGTTTAAGCTGGAGCAGATTTGTTTTAGTCAAAAAAATAAGAGACATAAATCTTGACAGCATTGTCAGGAACATAGATATTAAAGACACTGAAAAAAGCAGGTGCATGTTTCTTTAAAGAGATAGCGGCTGACTCAGGTGGATGTGTGTACAGGTGACTGTGATTCTATGGAAGAAATGGGAGTGGCTTTCTTTTGTTGCACCACCTTATTTTGGACAAATGAGACCTCAAACAGAAAGAAAGATAAACGGACACGATGCACGTAATACAGGTCCTGGACCCAAAGTGTAACACAAGTATCTATGCATCAGGGTCACACAGTTTAATATTTGTTTTTTATGCTGAGATTATATCTGTCATACACATGGAATCGTTCTCTGATTCAGCCTTTTTTACTTGTTGGACCACTGGAGAGAGACTCTTCTCAAAGTGCTTTAACAGCAGACAGAATGTCAGACCGAAATAGTAATTATGTTGTCCGAGTGTGTGAGTGTCAACTTGCTTTCTAACCCAGTAATTTGACTTGTATCTCTGCTCCCTTCACAGGTATCACCAGGTTTGATCTCTTGGGAGACTTCGGGAGGTTTAATTGGCTGGGAAACTTTTACATCGTCCTTTCATACAATATGCTGTTTGCAGTCGTGACAACGCTCTGCCTTGTGCGAAAATTCACCTCAGCAGTACGGGAAGAGCTTCTGAAGGCCTTGGGTAAATTAACCTGTTTGTTTTTCACTAATCAGCACCTGTTAATATACGACAACAAAATAATTGCATAGTCTTTCAGTGTCCTGCGATGTTTGACGTGCTGTAGAATATAAAGCAATCTATTTCATAATAAGACTTTGACTACTTAATTTCCTCCAAATTTTTATACCCACAAAGGCTGGGTCTGAAACATTGACAGCACCATCCTTCTCTGTGGCTTTGGTGGGAGATAATGTTTATTCCTCTCAGACAGCACAACCCCGAGTGACAAAATGGAAGAAATTGCAGCGAGATCCAATGTGCTGCGGGACTGACATGTGACAGAGGATGGGGCTAGTCTCAAAGGCTTGTGGTGACAGGCCCGGGATGTTTGATACACAGGATGGGATAGGGTTAGAAAATGTCAGACAGAGGCACTGAGGGGAAAAAAAGCACATCAATACCTCTGTCTAAGTGAAAGTCTGAGGCTTTTTAATGAGATTTCTCTCCCTTATCTCCCCCTGCCCAGGTCTGGATAAATTGCAACTGTCAAACAGCCCCACAGACCCTGAATCTGGGAAGCTCTCGGCCAACGGGCATCAGAAAACTCTGTGAAAGGGACGATAGATCAACACACATACACACACACGCACACACAAACACACACATACACACACACACCTTAGCACAGCCAAAGGGAGATTTCGACAGTGCTGCCTGACTGCTGAAAGGTGAAAGGGATTGGAAGGAACTTAATAAACCCAGGCAGTGTCTGACGGATGCTGCAAATGGAGGCTGAGAGCAATTTAGCTTCGTGACATTCCATCCTCTGCGTCTCAGATGGAAGCTGGGACAGAGCCAGGGATGAGACCGAGGAGTGAAATAGACTGGCATCACTGCAGTGACCTTGACGTTGACCTCAACCGCGACTGTGACTTTAAACCACACATCTCTTGCTTCAGGGGTACTCTTCCTTCTCCCCCCCTAGCATCGCTACTGTTGTCCCTGTACAACCACTGCACTAGACAAGAGCAGGTGAAACACTGCACCTTCTGTCTTTTCCTCTAAGTCTTACAAAGTCTAACTAAAAGGCAGTGGGTTCTCTTCCATCACTCTGCTCCTCCTCTGTACTCAGTATAGTAAATAGACCCCCACAATCCAGTTAGATTCATTTTTAATGTCAGTATGTCTGCGGTAAATGGTGTCAGTGATGAAGCATTTGCAGTTTATGGTCTCTTAACATTGGTCTTTGAGCGTTATGTGGACTGATACAGGCACGATAAGGTGTCCATTTGTCATTTTTTGATTTAAGCTCAAATGTGAAAATATTGTGAAGCATGAAAGAAGTCATTCATTCACACTCATCACAACCAGAACATAAAACTGCACGGCAATACAATCACATTATATGCATCGGCACCTGAGATTTTAACACTCCTGCTGTCATTTGTCATTTTTACTTGGCTTTACTCAAGTGTGCTTTAACTTTATTGATGATGTCAGTAGTTTGTATGAAGTAGGTTAAGAACTTTTTTTAGGTGCTCTAGATTAGACTTGAGCTATTCTACAAATGGGAATCTATATGGGAGTTTTATCCACTTCGGCTCCAACGAGAAGAATGCTTTAGTGAATCCGGAGCTGAAAATTTTATTATGCACATGGTAAGAAAATGTCATCACATTTTTTGCTCATCCCAAAAAAAAAATCTTTAAATTCACAGGGCACAGAAAGATTTGTCAAATTGTTTTGTCATTTTTGTAAATGTTGTATTTACATGTACATATTCTATTGTGTTTCATAACTCTTTTTGCATTGTTTGGATGTAAATATCGGGCTCTCATCGAGCCCACAGAGGGTCTGACTCACTTAGCAATCTGTATTTTGTTGTACATATTTTTTTAATAAACACCTACATCTAATGCAAACCTGTACCAGTCTTCACAAACAGAATGCATGAGTGGAAAAATGTGCAGCCAGTAGAAGGAAAAACTTGGTGACTCAGGCCCCATTTACATGTTGTATTGCTGCATAATCTTCTGAACTGTGATGTTCTTTGTCTCCAGAACCACCTTAAATGCCTTATACGACAAGCGTCTCGCAGGCTTAGTGTTAAGGTTGTTTGTTGTTCTGTGTTGTATGTTGATGTACATGTACATATGTGTACATGCACATTGTTTGTCTGTAGACAGTTCCACTGTGACCCCCTGTACGCCACCGAATTTTTAGTCTGAAGCCAGCTGGATATAACATACACATTGCTTTTGCTATGAATGTCATCACAGTAGCTCTTAACTAGTGAGAGGCTCCATTTTGACATTACCCATGAAACTTGAGCACTTGTTAAGATAGGGTCGATTGATCGAATGGTGTTGTTTTTACGGTGTTATAGATGTCACGTGTATCCATGATGATGACATAAGAAGAGGAAGTAAGATAATTTTGATTTATATATGCATTTAAAGCTTTTATTTCTTAGGACAGGGAATGTTTTACATCAAAGCTGTCTGCCATTGGTTGTTGCTATGTTACAAAGACTGGATCTGAAGAAAATTTTTGCAACTCTCAATCACAAATGTTGACGCCACCGTCTCAAATGAGCAAATTGGACCTGAGAATGTTTAGTAAAGAATGAACATGTATACAGTCGGTACCATCCTGAACCCAAAATATGTCCATGTTTCTGATTGTGCATACTTTACTGGCAGAAACATTTGGTAGATTTTCAGGTACATTAGGTACCATTTAATGTGTTTTTACAGCTATTTTATTGACCATGCTGATCAAAAACTATCAAAAATAGTCCAAAGTGGTATGGCAAAGCTAAAGGGATGATACTGTATATTGGCAAAAGAGAATTTTAACCGCTGGATGAATTAGTGAAAGTAAAAATAAATGGTATGACTTGATCTGGATGAACGACATTATCTAAAATGGCTCAAGGTGGATTTGTTTTTCCAGCTCCATCATAGACTGTGGTAACACTGGACTCTGATACTTAGGAGGGAAGTGCTGAACCCATGATAAAACATCACAGTCATACAGCTCGCAGGGCCATTTTCTATTCAAGCAAGCTTTTCTGGTTGCCTTTACAGTACCTCTCTGTTGTGTGGGGGTTTCAAAAGTTGAGAGTTGGCCTGTACTGTAAGTGAAGCAGCTTTTTTTTCTGTCTGTATGTCAGTTGGTCTCTGCATGTAATTTTTGGTACATGTTTTGTGAATGTATTTTTTACGATTTCTCAGTTTGCTAAATGTATGTTTTGTTATTTTGATGTTTGTGTGTTTGCAAATAAAAGTAGAAAAATGCTTTGTGAACATCTTTTAATTTCATCATTTGCCTCGTTTCCACCAAAAGTACCCAGAACTTTCAGTCCCAGGAACTACCTTAAGAATATTAATGGTTCTTCGTCTCCACAGCGATCTAAAGACCCGCAAAGATTATCCAAATTAGTTTGCTGAAAGAGCAGTTTTTACATTTTACATTTTTGCATGTGACTATATAATCACAATTGTCGTCGGTCCATCTTTTAAATGCTTTCTTCTGTTGATCTGTCAACAATTAAAAAAAAAACACTTTTGAAAAACGGTGGCAGAAAAAAAAAAAAATGCTTCAAGTACTCGACCAATCAGAAGTGGTCAGTGATGCAAGGCCCACCCCAAAGTTCCTGTACTTTCGGGAAGTAAAACCCCGGGGCAGGGACTTTTTAGGGGGTAAAATAATGTACTTGCAACTCAATTTAGACCCTCACCCCTGTGATTGAAATGCGCTAACTATACCTAAGATATCTGCATAAATGTTGTGCGATATGTGCTGATAGAATGTACAAAATTAAAAAAAAATAATAACAGAAAAAGATAGACATTTCCTAGTCCCTGGGAAAAGTTCCTGTGGTGGAAACATGGCTATTGTGGCATTCTGGACATCAAAATAAATTGATAGTTGTGTTAAATGAGTAGTTTGGCATTTTGGAAATGTGCTCATTCAATTTCCTACCAAGAGTTAGATGAAAGGATTGTCTCACACTAATGTCTGTGTTTGTATAGAATATGGAGCTAGCCGAGACCCAATTAGCTTAGCATAAATACTGTAAACGGAGAAATAACTTGTCGGGCGCTGTCCAAAGCTGAAAAATCCTGTCTACAACAATGTAGATTAAACAGTTTGCGATTTCAAAGAGAGGTATATGCTGAAGCTATTTTTTGGGGCCCAAAAGTATGATGCAGTGACTTTCTGCCTGACAACTTTACTGTAACAAGACTGCAGGAAGTTGCTGCTCCTGATATAGTTACAGTTACAGCTTCCCATGAAACCAAAAACATGTCAGGTTTGTTTTTAGTTTTATGTACGGATTAAACAAATCAAATACAATGTGTTTTCCATGGGTGAGCGAGGCAGGCTAGTCAGTTCTCCTGGCTTCCCATCCTAATGCTAAGCTAAGGGCCCTGACACACCAGGCCGATGGTCAGATGTCAGGCGGTTGGCACTAGTTGGCCCTTTTTGGTGGCTGACTGAGCATGCAGAATCAGCAGTGGAGCCCGTCGGTTAGAAAAATCACTCTGATTGGCTGTACAGCTAAGCTAAGCGAATCGCTGCATAGGGAGAGAAACAAAAGCCTTTGTCGCTTTGGTATCCATGACTTGACCCATTTTGTGCGGTTTAATTCTGACTATCACCACTTGTTGGTATGGAGAGCCAGATCCTCTCACACAGGCACAGAACAAACGAGCTAGTTTGTAGCTGTTGTCTTTGTGTTTAAGGGTACCGCAACAGTCTACTTTTGTCGCCTCAAGGTTAACGGCTCTTGGCTCCAGCTTCATATTTAACGCACAGACATGAGATCTCCTCATCTGACTCTGAGCAAGAAAGTAAATAAGCAGATTTCCCAAAATGTTGGAACTATTCGTTTAATCTTGTAATCACTGTAAGATGTCTTAATCATTTTACTTACAATAAAGGGTCACAAATATTACTTTGTGCCTGGTCAGATGAGTTTTTTGTGGTAGACAGATCTGCACACAGGACATGAAGGTCTGCTTTCTGTAGTAAAGGCCTCAAAAGCCTCCAGACAGAGCTGGTGGAAGAGGTGGGAACAGGACAGAAGAATGGTGGGTCTGTGTCGTCGATGGCTGGATGTGTCCTCCTCTGTTCGGAGGCTTGGGCTGCACAAAGCAGTCAGGCAGATGGGGCAGTCCCAGACACCTCTCTGGATCACCTGTCAGAGTAGGAAACAAGGAATAAAAGTAGAATATTTACATCAACAACTGCGGAGTGATGAGGGGTTATAACAGTGACTTTTATCCACTGCCATCCCATTATAAAGAACCAAACCTGTTGGCAACTAACTGACAGGTTTGATCAGACACGAGGTGATAACATGTTTATCAGTGATCCTTATAAAAACAAAGCAACACACGCACAGCTCTGCCAGTGATTAACCTGAGACAGCTTCCTGTATTTAGGGGCCAATCTGCCCCCGCCGTTAAATGTTTCATAATGAGCTACACTCCTCCGCTTTATAGAGTTTGCACCCGTGAAAAAGGTGCAAGGTATGTGTTGAAAGCACATTCACTGTTTGATACTCCATGTCAAGGCTGAGCCACTCCTGCCTTGTGCTCAACCTTTTCACACCAGATAAAGAAGAAGAAGGGGAAGAAAAAAAAAAAGACATCTTCTTTGCACACACCCCACCCCCTCCATGGAAAATGGTACTGGTTGCAATGAAAGCCAACAATGGAGCCTTATGGAACAGCAAATCTTAATGTCTTTTCAATTCCTCCGCGGCAGTCCAGGCGATGAAAAGCCTGCCGTGCATTATCAGACTGGCTCATGTTTTTTGTAAACACGGGGGATTATTAGCCTACCCACTGCCATTCACTTGGTAAAGTGAATGATCACCTCTGGAGAGATGTGTACTTTCTATCCAGCAGCTGTGATGCTGTCGTCCCCATGCAAGCATTAACATGTCAAGGGAAAGGCAAGGCAGGGAGAGGAAGAATCAGACTCGGATTAGATATTTTTAAGGGGCCTTGTTTAATGATTGAGGTGGCTTCGGGTTCAGCAGAGTGCATCGTGTTCCTGACCTGGCTCTGTATTCGCTCCCAGTCGTTCTCCCGAGGTTCGGAGACGTGCTTTCTCTCCAGCTGCTGGAACACTCGTCTGCTTGATGACAGCGAGCGGTTGATATCACTCAGAAAAGCCTCCGTGTCGGTGTGACAGTATCGGACAAAGCTGTCATTCAACTCCTGCAACTAATTAGAAAAACCATTTTAGTGGCACAAAGGAGGCATGTTTCATTCAGATACACAATGGAGTCGTGTTGTCGGCGAAGACTAATTGTGTGTGTGTGTATTGTAATGGCTGAGGCATGCTGACAGGGTGCAGTTGTTAAACAGCCAGATCGATACAGTCACGTCTCCCACTAACATGGAGAATTAATGGAAACCAGTAAAAAGAGGAAGATAGTGCTGGGAAACATGGAAACACACGCATCTCTGACACTTTTTCTGTCTGGGTATTTTATAGATTGATTCCAGACGTAGGATGTTCAAACTGGACTACTTTTAGAGCGATAAATAAACATAATGTTATTCCAGGCAGAGTGAAGAAGGGACTGAAACAGCATTTAGATATTCATGTTGGAAAATAAGCAGAAAGTGTAATTTAACTGCTAACTGAATGAATAAAATTAATTACATTTTTGGTTTTGGTATTTTTTTCTGATTTTCACTCATGACCTCAGTCTTTCAACAACCAATTTCCTCCATCCGGTCATATCTTCCATTCTCAAACTGACCGATTTTTTAAAGACTTTCTCTCCGGTGTCTGTCCTCCCAGAACTCATCTGTCTTCTCCCATTTACAGCAGCTGTTGCTAGGCAACAATTAACGCCTGCATATGCGCGTTTAGATCCAAAACATGTTCAACAGTCAATGAAGAGGCTATTTATATATGCATAAGTTAAACAGCACCGTGCACTTGACCAATTAACGTGAGCAACAGCATCTCCGCAGTAAAATGATGACAACTGAACGGTCTCCATGACAACCGAGCAAACTGCCTTCACCGATGGAAGACCATGAGATGTGGGTGAAAGGTCTGGAAAAAACAACCAAGTAAGTGAACCTTGGGACACAAAGTCTTTAGGTAAACATTTTCAGTAGTTCAATGACTTAAGTGATGACATAAAACGGTACATTTGTTGGATTAATCTGCTGATTTTTCTCGATAAATTGATTGTTTGGTCTATAAAAGTCCTCTTTTTTTTTTCTTACTATCACGTAAGACGGAAAAAAGCAGCAAAATCTTCACAACTGAGAAGCTGAAACTATGGAATATTTGGCTTTTGTGTGAAAAATTACCTGAATTAAATAGTTGGCGATAATTCAATAATGAAGAATAGAATTAGTCATAACACCTGCTTGCACACATGTACATGTTTTCTCCATCTATGACTCACCTACACACACACACACACACACACATACAAATACAAACCCCGTCCCTTCGCCTGTCACAGTGGCATCAGAATTGCTTTACAGCTAGGCTTTTATCACTAATTAAACAACTGTTGACCATTGGGATGGAGGGTTTTATGAGCCTGGCTGACTTTTCGACAGTCAAGGCAAACAGTGCAGCCTCTGGTGAACTTTGCCTTGCTCCGCAGGAGATGCAGATGGCAGAGAGGACACAGTGGGGGGAAGGGGAGGTGGAGCGCAGAGGTGTTATCTCACGGCAATCCATCTAGATGTCGGTAGTGTCCCCCTTAATGTGTTGACTCAGGGTCGGACCTCAGAAGCGAGTAAAAATTGAAAGCTGGGCATCGGGATCAGCTGATAAGATTTCTGAAACTGACCTGATACATGGGAGTTTTTTTTTCTTCTCTTCAGGGAACACCTGTGGCTTCATGGTACAAAGATGCTTTATTGCCTCCTGCTATCACGGGCAAAACAGAAAGAATAGGTTGCTCCGTCTCACACAGGTCCCAGCCCGGCACTAACATGCCTGTTTGCATTACAGTCAGCTAAGCAAATAAGTCTTCCCCTTGAAAATCAAGTCAATCAGACCTGTCAGCGCTGTGTTGCGCAGCTCAAAGCTCTTGAAGATCATCCTCAGTGTGACAAAAGACATGAGACAATCTCATGACCACCCACAACCACTGAATCACACAACTTGAATGTAAAGTGGCTGACAGCGTCTATGACTCCATCCTGAGCGTGTTAGACCCGGACACGGCCTAATGTGTTAGAACACAGTTAATTGGCTCAGTAAATGCTGTCTTTGTTTACGTGACGTGTTAAAGGCACGGTTTACAGGCGAGATGATAGAGACTGACAGGGGGATGGGTAGGACACTCCGACCCTTGCAACACATTATAAGTGTGGCTCTCATGCGTTTGTCACTTTTGCTTAATCAGCCTCCTTGAGGCGAAGGAGCACTCTGCATGATTAGACCACCCTACATAGAAATAAACAGGGCCTGTTCTTTAAGACATCGGACATACAGAACATGTTGGAGCTATGGGTATTTTAGACGACTCTGAAAAACTGATGTTTGGTGTGGAGAAATGGTGTCCAGTCTCATCTTTGGTCATCCAAGGCCTCGGTTGGGGGAGGTTCACTAGGTGGCAATGTTCCCTTTTCCTGAGAGCCGCCATGAAGGCAACACAGCCTCAGAGTCAAACAAACCCATCCACTGGCTCCTCTTGAGGCCACTTTTGAATAATCCTTCCATCGAGTCCAGTCGTTGCATGATTAATAGCTTTGAACTAGAGAACAAACCCTGAAATGACAACCTGCGTCAGGTATCCAAACAACCTGGTCAACCTCACCTCTTCAACCTTTACCATCCGACCCAGAAACAGAGCTGCGCGCGCGCGCACACACACACACACACACACACACACACACACACACACACACACACACACACACACACACACACAGACATACATAGATAGATGAAGGAAGACCAGACCCAAACATGCACAGGAGACATCATGCTTTTGTGTTGGCCCTGGAATGTCCAGACTGTTTGACTCAAACACAAAACTCTCTCCACATTAGTGGACAAACAGTGTATGATTCACAAAGCATCAAAGGAGCTTGAGAGGGTGAGAGCAGGTGAAGAAGGTGTGTGTGTGTGTGTGTGTGTGTGTGTGTGTATGTATGTAGGTTAGCAGTGGGGTCAGTGAGTCCCTGAAACCCATGTCTCAACCCTAAAGATGTGATGTTTGTCACAGGCTTTATTTGACCAACTAAACAGTCTACAAATTTCAGAGTGAAATGCAGGAAAAAGACTTATGTGAACTTATTTACACTCAGAGTGATCTAAAGAAGCATGATTGATCTATAAGACTCTGAGTGATCATTACAGATTTGAAGTCCAAACTCACCTTTTCTTCGAAGAATTTACGCCGCAGCCGTTTGTCTTTTGGGCATATAGATCTTCTCAATTTTTTGTATCTTTTTCGAGCAACATAGCCTCGCCAGCACGCTTGAATTCTACACAAACACACACAAAATACGTTCAAAAAGAACAAAGAAACAATGATGAGACCATGCTCTCAAAACCGTTCAAAATTTAAGGGTATAAGTTTACAGAAACGTGGCGAAAGTGAAGCTTTGGAGAGATTTGAAGAATATATTGTATCTACTGATTGCCATTAGCTTCTTGGTAGAGCTAATTTCATGTATTTAAAATGAGATGGCATTATTTTTTTATATGTACAACCCCCCCCCTCCGAAACTTTAAACTGTCTCTCTAATCTACACTGCGTGGATCTACCCAGGTGCAGCAGTTCGACGACATGAGCGTGACAACAGCATGCTGCGCGTCTGCTTTGTAAATGCTGCGCTTGTTAAGTCAATTAAAGCAATTTGGCTTTGTATCATGGGCTCTATTTATCGGCTTTAATTTTATTATTGGCTGATACCCGATAATTTAAATTTCCCATTATCAGGCCAATAATTATCGGCTTAAAAATTCGGCTTGATGCATATTGTGCATCCCTATTATCATATACAGTATAAAACATATATATTTGAGGATGCTTGTTCCTTCAGCGCTGGGTGAAAGATGCTGTTTTGCACCTTCACATGGTGAGACTGTGGACTGAATTGTTTTTGTGCAATACTATGAATGTGATGTCTGTATGTATTGTGTGTATATGTCTGAATGTGTTTGTATTATGCTTTTCTTTGGTCTAGTGCCTGTACCTGGTGGCACTCTGGTGTTTGAAGAGTTGAGCTGCATCGTGGATCACCCGTGTCTCATACTGCTCCTTCCTGCACATCGGGCAGCACTTCCTCCCAGAAAACCTCTCGAAGGACTGCACGCATGCTCTGTGGAACACGTGAGAACAAGACAGCAACACCTAAACAGAAACGGTGACATAAGTTATCAATCGATTGACCGGCCAGGGACAGGAATTGGCCTGTCAGTGTCGGATATATCCGATTCTTCCTTCACATTTACACATATATCACCCCCAATGGGACTGCCAGCCCGAACTAAAAGAAAGAAACTAAATATTTAATGTTATTTACCCAAAACTATGTGCGCTATTCTCAGGTCAGCATGAAAGTCTTTACTGCTCACATGTCAATTGCAGCACATTACAGACAGACTCCTTCTGTTTTTACCTTTCCAATAAGAGTCCCAGGTATACCAGTATACACTGAGTAAATGCTAATAAGAGTGAGCTAAAATTCGATGAGACATTTTAGTAAGAGTCCATTAAAATAGCTTACAACATGTTATTTTTATCAGTTATTTAATAGTCAGTGTTTTATTACAAACATTCGATTGAATTTTTCATAAAAAAAATCAGAATCAGCCGAAATTGGAATCAGCAGGTCAGTAAAAATCATTAATCGGCATCGGCTAAGAAATTTGCAATCGGTTCATCTCTAGCATCTACTCCAATTTTAAGAGTTTAGATTTCACTTGTCTCCACAGGATGCTGCTAGACGTGTATTGGTTTTCAGGTTTTCTTTAAGTGCTCAGGAGGCTCTAACACAGTATACAGTCTGTGCACATGTGGTGTGAACCTTAAGCCCTGCTAAATCTGTGTGAACTCATGCACGTATGTGAATGTGTGTATCTGCTCTTAAGTGTTATTTGCTGAGAGGACAGAGGGAGTCAGCATGACCCCCAGTGGGCCGGCTGGGACCTGGACTATAGTCTCCTCTACCTGTGAGAGGGACTCTTTTATCGTCTGAAAGGAGACAGCCACAGCTATGGGGCTTGGCACACAAACCAGTTTACTCAGATCTCTAGAGGGTAGGGGGGAGGCATATTGATTTCCCATTGTTTTTGGCCTGACCAACACACTCCATCACCAGTGAAAGGGCCCCCTGCAGTGTACTCGACAAGCCATTAGACCACAGAGAAATTTCACTTCTTCTCACTGCGCTTTGAGGCTACAAGCTACATTTTATGAACAGCCATACAAAAGAAAAATGGGGAAAAATGCCATAGAGAGCAGAGGGATATTTTCTTTTCTAAATTTATGGTTGGTGTTGAAATAGTACGAACCTGATAGAGAATATTTCTGTCTAGACAACTGCTGCTGTAAGCATTTTTAATTGTCATATTAATGCTTGAATGCAACACAAGACTGAAGCACACAAATGCATTGTTACAATATGAAGGCTTGCAAGAAAATGCCAAATCAACAAAGATTCCCTCTTGTCACTTTCCCTTGTTAGCAGGCTCTAATTAACTTTTTTTTCTCCTCCTGAGTCAAACTAATATTTACACGTGCATCTATGGCAACTGTGCTTTGTGAGGCCGCCTATTCTAGTCCCGCATTCTTGAGGAGATTGGCATCTTAAAAGGGGATCGGAAAGGTGTAAAAGACTGAATGACCCTCACAGTAACACACTGATTGCTACATCATCACGTCACAGTTGAGTTCCAAGGCAGTATGGGCAAATTTGTACAGTTGTCTACACAGATTAGAACATACAGGAACTGCAGGGGGAGGTGGGAGAGGTGGGGGGCTTTGTGTGTGTGTGTGAGTGTGTGTCCATGTGTGTATACGGAAATACAGGTTTCCCTGAGGACAGACAGAAGATTGGAAACATGTAAGAAAGAGGTCTCTCACAGAGTATTAACAGTAGCTGCTGTGTTGGGGGAATACCTGAGGCTGAAGGAGAAACTCCTCCCTGCATACTGCACAGGGCTGAGCTGATTCCCCCTGCTGAATAGACCTCGCCTTGACCTGAGTCCATTCGTCCTCTGTGAGTCGTCCTGCAGGGGAGGCCACCAAACCCAGCTTCTGAGCTAAAAGAAACAAGGAAAATTCTGGTTATATATTCATGGGTTGCATAATTAAAGTCGCTCCAAATGTTACTTTTACCCAATGTTAAAGGAGGTGGAGCAGCATCCAGCACATATTCTCCATCTTCTTGTCTCCGCAGACCCCTTTCTTCCACTCTTCCTCTCCCTTGTGGATTTCTGGGTGCTTTCCTTTTCAATCTCAGCAGCGGGTCAGAAAGTGAGATACCTTGCTGCAGCAGGCTGCGTGTGATGTGGTCGTGAAAGGCAACCGAGTTGATCACCAACTTGTTGCTAGCTTTAGATGTCAAACCCTGTGAAATAAGATATAAATCCTCATCACTGCATTCATGTACAGTGATGCATGAGGCACAACAAAACTTTATATCCCTGGCAAAGTAGTAGCAGCAAAATGGAGGAAAAAATGACTGCATGGGCAAACGGATAAAGTTAAAATTGTCAAAGATAATTCACTATTTCAGTAATGTGTGTTGAAGAAATTACTTCTTTATTTACTCATAAATTATAAAATATATCAATTGCTTTCAGTGTAAACTGAACTGTGACGAGCTCTCCCAGGTGTTTGCTAAATACCTTATTAAGCTAGCAGGTGCAGACAACAGGACAACGTACTATAGTTTCTCACCAACTACGAATAAAGTCTAAAGAATAAATGTACGTCTAACAACAAACCCTGACGACATATCTGCCTTTCATTTCAATCCAAATTAGCACATTTTAATGTCTTAACAAACCAACAAAGTGCTGCTAAAATCCAAACCTTCCGCATTGCCATCCTATCAACGCAGTGTTTGAGCGGTTTCTAGGCAACCAGTCCATGTCCCGCCTCCGCTCGATGCCAGAGCCTCATCGCTGTCTCTCATTGGCTGAGCTGAGACCTCCAGGTTAGCTGATTGGTTATAATCCCCGAACTAAGAACACCACAAATTCAACAGTGTGATATGTTTGATGTCTTTATGTGATAATTATGTAATACTTTAAATCTCCCAAGTGCCTTTTAAAGCCTCCCTGTGTCTCTAATTATGTTTTGTAATATTATTTTTTTATAATGTTCAAATGATATTTTATGGAATGGGGTTGCAAGTACAATAACAACAACAAATTAGTGATATCTATTCATAAATCAACCAAGGTAAAACACTGCATGGTAACATTTTGAGGTATTTGTACTTTACTTGAGTACTTTTGTGTTATGTGACTCTGTACTGCTACTCCAAACCCCAGAGAGGAATATTGTACTATTGTAAGTTACTTGGTGGATTCATAAATTGGATTGTACATTTGTTTTTAAGACATTATGGATGGTTGTAGATAAACAGTGTTGTAAATGTAGAGATATTGGGTTAAAATGTTACTTTGGTAAAAGTTAAAGTCACTTATACGAATAGTACTTGTCTTAAATTATCAGATATTAATACAATTCATATATTTACATGAACTGTTTAATATCGACTGATCACCCATCTGGCATATTGTAGGATCGGATATTCAGCATTTTTCTGATTATCAGAACCAGAGGTATAATTTATCAGATTGACAATGAAATTAATCGATTAAAAAATGTGCTTATCAAATAAATGTAGAGAGTAAAAAGAACCATATCTTCCTCAAAAACGTAGTGGAGAGGAAGTACAAAGTAGAAAATTGTACCTCAAAGTACAGTACTTCATTGTAAAGTAAATATACTATTCCATCACTAAAATGTAACTACCCAACAGTATTAATAAAATGTACAATTTCATTAAAATTATGTGTTTAGGTTCTGATATGTAAATACATTTAGCTAAAAATAGGGATTTTTACTTAGGTAAGATGCAAGACTTGTATTTGTATTTTTAAACTGTTGTACTGCTTTTTTTCATGGAAATAAGGGATCTGAATACTTCTCCTGTATTCTATGTCTATCCCCTTCTATCACCATGCAAAGACAATATTGCTCTTTGAAAACTGTGCTGCGTCTCAATCTCACTAATGATTATTTTATTGTCAGGGAGTTGTCAGTGAATAGCTGGAACCTGACCAAAGGGGGTTAGTCTATGTGTCTAGGTGACTCACCGAGCTGTCGTCAGAGTAGGCACTGAACAAAGCTAAGCTGCTCATACCTGGGCTGTGAGCTAAGGGATCCCTCCCAGGTCACCCTCACATGGAAAACCACGCACACAAACACACAGTCCAAACTGTCTCTTTTTGTGAGCCCGATGAAAAGTTTGCTTCGTTTCTCACACACGGCGATGGGGTGTGTGACTTTTAAAATGCTTTGCAGCCTTGATTGACTTTGATGTGCTCAGTGAGAATCGGTGAAAACAGATGGCCGAGGAGAGGGCTAACGGTGAGGCCTGTCAATCCAGGGAGTCCTCTAAGAAAACAAAGTGAAGACCTGGCTCTGGGAGAGGAGGAAACCCCTGAGCTTCTCAAGAGGCTGCTGCATTCTTGAGATTAGGGCAAGAACAACGCAGACCACTGCTGTTAATGCCCCAGACAAAGGCGTGGAACAATTTATTAGTTAAGAATTCAAGCTCAGAGCTCAATCAAAGGCCTGTCGTCCACAATGGCAGACTTGGGGCTTTGGTTTGTTTTTTTAAAGTAAATAATCATGCTTAAAAGATATGGCAAAGATGGGGCTCAAGTCCCCCGTAAAGCCTGCATTCTCAACTGTCATCAGAATGGATTTCAGTGTGCGCTTTTATTTTCAACAAGTACATTGTTTGTCTTTTTCTTTATGAATACCATTTTAAAGAGCTTTTTATTTAACTTTCTTCCCCCTGGACCTCTTTACCTGATCTGTGGTATTTTTGAAAAGACAACTCACCTTGACGTGCAAAGAGCTGATGACTTAAGTGAACGGTTAAAAAAGGGGAAAAAAAGAAGAAGCTGTGTGCAGGAAACTGCTTTGCAAATTTGCACCGACAACAGGTTGAAAAGGAAAATTACCTGTCAGTTCTCCAGTGCTCATGCTGTGATGCAAACTGAGATAGAGCCGCCGGTTTGATTATTCTGAGGCACCTGTAGAAAATATCCAGCCCGGTCGCCCGAATAAAATGTTGGCACAGATACGTTAAATTGAATTTTAGATACTTTTACTGCATTACGTGTCATATCATGTGCAGATCACATGCACAGTATATGTACACTTCGCTCAGGGACGAGGAGGAGGGGACACGCTGCCAAGCGAGAGACCACTGCTCGAGACAGCGCTTCAACATCAAGCGCAAGATATTTTTAACGGGATGTCGGGAAATTTTCCAGCTGTGTTAGTGGCCACAAAACTGGGTATTTTTGACAAGACATTGGGACAAGTCACAAGTTGAAGTTGCTGACAACCTGGTATTTTTTAGGGGATGTGAGGACTATTTCCAGTCGTGTTTGTGGTAAAAAAATATCAAATTAAATTTAAAAAAAAAGCCTGTCCAAACCCTGACCGAGTGGATTTTGTGCCTAAATTTAAGTAGACCATAAGCACAGTGTTATCACGACATGAAATTGAAAATTGATCAAGAAACGTGAAGATGCAACATAAAGAAACATAAGTTAAGGTGGAGCAGATGGTGGGGCCAGTGACCACTGTTCGAGACTGCATTTAAACATTTGTAAGCGTGACACCACCATTTTTTTAAGGACAGGACATTTTCCAGCCAAAAATAAAATATTTTTGATGTGAGTTCGGGACATCTCTGTATTTGTGTTGACCAAAACGGGTATTTTAAGGCAAAACATGATCTTTTCCTAACCCTAACCAAGTAGTTTTCGTGCCTCAACCTAACCAGATCATAAGCACAGCGTTGTCACAGGATAAAATAGAAAACTGAACCAAAAGAAAAGTAAAGTTGCAATATAAAGAAATGTAGAATTTGAACATATCTGTGGTTTGCAGAAACACACACTGCCAACGTTTATTCTCGCGATTGGTTTGCATGTGAAACAAAACTGATGAGAATCAATACTCGAGTAAATAAGGCATCTTGCCACGAGTAAATGTGCAACACTTTCATGATACTGAGTAAGTTCATACTCATAAAACCTGGTCCGTGACCATACATCATATGCTGTGATATATTGCATTGTTGTCAAATGAGTAATTGCTGTGAGATATAGATGAGAGAGGGCAGCCCATAATGGTTAATTAACAATTATGTCAGCCAGTGAGATGACCAGGAGACCAATCACTTTGATAGGAGACAGTGGAGGGGGACAGAAATCAAATTATTTTATGACTTGACCCATAATGCTTCCCTAACATGACTTTAATCACTCCATGGTGGATAGGAGTCCCCCATGGCTATCTGGGAGTGAACCAGTCAAGAGAGGAGGACGGCGAGGCTTCACTATTTGCTGTTATCTCCTGCATCATTGCTGAGTAAGTAAGCTATAAAAGAACACAGCCATCATTACAGCCGTTTGGTTGCTTTTCAGAGAGATGGAGCTCCTAATGATTAGACATGTCCTTTGTAAATGAAATACAAATCACCTCAGGCTTTTGGTTTTACTTCATTTACTAAGTGCTACATTACCTCATACTTTGGACCTAACAATGGATTTCCTATAAATCTACGGGTAGTTGAAATGATGAAGGGGCTCACATATCACGAAATGTGCCAGTGCTTATTAGCACTTGAGAAGTTATTGATCGGGCATTTTGATTAATGTCCGCTGGGGGCTACGGTGGCATTCAGAGGCCCATGGAGGACCCACTGTGCAACTGGCTGGGACTTCTCCCTCTCAATTACCCCCTGTTTGTGCTGACTGCCAGCCTGAGCTCTGGCGAGACGACAGCCACTGCAGCGTCCTGATGCCAGGATTTATAGGAATTCACCTGCTATTTCCCAATTCTTCTCCATTATTCAGACATAAACATATTGAAAGAAGGAGAATGGCTACAGAGGGTTTACTTATTGGATATAGTGTAGTGTATGGGTCAGCACCAGTGTACGAAAAATTGCTAGATAATTAGCATTTTGTGCAGGCAGCATATTGCCCAAAAATACACTCCCTGACGGGATCTTTTGGGAAGCATTTTCAGTTACGACAAAAATTAATCTAAAGCCAAGACACTTGCTAAACCAAACCTCCCTTGGCTAGTGTTGCAACACCGACTCTCTGCACATAATGAAGTTAATGGCGCCAACAGTGGCAGATTCACCACTTGGAATTATTTGTAATTTATGAAACACTGAGTCCTTAATTGGTTGTGAATGCTGGAAACTAAACTCCATTCAAACTTTGAAATATTTACCATTTTGTCTACATTCAAAGTATCATTCAACTTTCAAACACCAACCTTTGAAGATTAGTCTTTGTCAATTGGAAATCACTTCAAACTGACTCATCTACAAACTCTTCCCACTCCTTCATACATTCACATAGAAACTCCATTCATTTTGAAACGTTCACAGCAACTTGCACGTTCTCATGCTAGTTCAACGTTTTCATATCTATCATTCTTTTTACACAATCACAGGTTAAAGTTTCATGAAAATGTGAGGCATTTTTAGATTTTTACATTGGTGTGTATGGGGCAGAGTGACAGAGTAGATAGGAGCTTCAAAAAATTCTAAAAGCCTTGTCTTCAACTCGCTCCCTTTCCCACACTGTTCATTCCTCCAACATGATTTAAACACCAGCTTCTAGGAAAAATGTGTGCTGGTCGCACGCATGTGGCTCTGGAAGCAATCGGTCCAACCCTTTTGGCTCGGTGGGCTGAGCAGTGACAGGAGTGCCAACCAACTGGCGCATTGGCTCCTATATACCTGAGAGGAAAAATATCTGGAGGCATGCAAACACATCCACTCTTCTTAACTGCTCCACTAGCCACATTGTTTACAATAAACACACAAATTCTCAGTGTGTTCAGTAGGCTGGCAAATGTTGATTTTTGCCGGCTAACATTAAAACTACAAAGATGGAGGTCTGAAAAGTGAAGACAACATGATGCCTTAAACCTGCATTCTTTCTGATGGCAAGCATGGGGCGACGCCTCTGGTTTCAAAAAGAAGTCTGATTGTATGTAAGCTTATGAGAAAATGACCCTACTTCTCACTTGTTCTTCCCTCAGTAAACAGTTTAAGGTCTCTGTAGCTAGTTTCAAGTCTTCTTCAATACAACATAAAGTTAATTTGGTAAATTATGGTCCCATTTACAGTAAAATAGACAATAAAGCAGGGGATGCTTTATGGCAATCATTGACAAGTTGTTACCATGTTGTGTCCTCGAGTTCTCAATCAGATCCAATCAACCAAAAAACCAAGATGGCGACGGCCATAATACTAAATTCGAGGCTTTGAACCGATGGGTGACCACACAGAAGGTTTATACTTATCACTTTTTAAAACCTGTTCTCCTAGCTTAGCTCTTAGCTTGCACACTTGGACAAGCAATACAAGAGGTTGGATACACAGTATGCTCAGTTTCACTTTGAACGGTAAAGGAAAGCCTGTCATGCTACATTTGGCAACCCCAGACTAAACCTCAGGTCCCTACAACTAATGCAAGTGGTCACAATGTTGCTACTAGGAAAGTAAAAAAATGAAAATTATCATTCATTCAAAAATTACATATTTGTACTGTATTTATACTTATTTTGGATTCATCCCAAATCTTTGTTTTTTCTTATGAAATACCTTAAAGCCTCTAAAAAACTGTACAAATGAAAGAATCAGAGAAGGAGAAAATCTTTTCTTTAAGAGCTGCTCATGTGCTCACAATATGCACCCTGTTATAAGAGTACAGTCTGGTATATTAAGGGATAATAAGCATGAAAGGTTAAACGACTGCATTAATCTGTCACAGAACAACAGAATTTCAGTTTAGGTTACTTTTGGCTGAGCTGAGCTTGCACCGATGATTTCGATGTAATGTCACTGCAGAGGGAACCAATAACTTCTGGCATGGTGGTGCGGCCATCTTTCTCCATAATGGACAATAATTGAGCAGAATCCATCACTATAGCTAGAAATAGACCACCATAATGGCCATAAATTGTGCCCTGCGAAGGCATGAGCACTGAAAATCCAGCCACCCCCGCTGCGTCTGAGAGGCATTGCAACTTCTACACATTCGCTTTCATCCTTACATTTTGACTCCATGCTGATTACATACAATGCACTTCCAGTCGAGTCAAATCATACCTTTTAAGCACAGTCAGTGCAGAGTGCAGTCAATTGACCTTTGTAGGGTGTTATAGGCTTGATGTATGGCAGTATTTCTGCTAAATAACAGGTGCTTGATTGAAAAACTTGATATTAAATGTGTCTGATGTAACTTCCAGAAACACTTTTTGATGATGTTTCTATGATCAACACATTAAAAAGTATAAAGCTTGGACTGAGAACACAGAGCAGTGTTTGTCATGACTGTGGAGAATTACACACATATTCATCAACCTCCTCAAAGAGAAGCTACTGTAAACGTAATTAACTTATTTCTTTCTTTCTTTCTTGTTTTTTTTAAACGAGCACCTGAATTAAATAAGCAGGGCTGCTGGAGACTTGCTTCCAAAACTCCACCATAAATCAGCACCAGCTGCTTTTTCATCTGATTGAACGAGTGCAAAGGGGCTGAAGTTTGCCTCTGCTGTGGGGAATGTGTTTGTGGTGAGTCTCATAAATGCCAAGTTCTTTGGGCAATAAGAAAAAATATCACAACCACTCTCTAGAATTACCACATAATTGGGGACTTTCCGCGTCTGCACAGGACCCCGCTGTCTCCTCCTCCTATCCTACATGTACTACAGCGGATGAGTCCATATTTAGGTGATGAGGGGCGGGAACATGGTGGCAAGAGCCATATTTAGCCCGTCAACGCAGACAATTTAAGACAGCTTCAGGAGAACAACAATAATAAGAGCAAAACAAAACAATATATAAGAAAGGGCAACTTTAAAGCGTTCATAATGTTCATATTTACATTTTTTTAGCATTTTGCTTCCACATAAATTATGATATAACATATTTTCAGGATCATGTTGAAGAGACGTGTCCCAGACTACATAATGATCGTACAATAACTGGGTTCTTAATATGTTGTGCAATGCAATATAAAAATGTCAGTATGAGAGTATGATGCTTCACAATACACAGCAGAAATGAGGCGCTACTGGTTATGGACAGCTGTGATACAACTCCAGGAACATTTCAGAAAAACAATAAATCATGCAATGATTGTTTAAAGCTGCAATATGTAAGAATTTCAGATGAAAACTAAGATTATCATCAGAATGAAGTCAGCATGCTAACCAGCTAGCCTTGGATCATCCTGGTCTAAAGCTTCTGTGCTAGCTTTGTACACCCCAACACTTCCCTGGTGTTCTGAGCTCCCAGCCCGGACCGCTAGCTGCACGGCTAGCTAAGCTTACTAGCTAACGGCAGCTACAATTAGCAGCAGTTAGCGGTTACTCTGGTAATATGCTGCCCCCATTTGTTTTGAGTATGGGTTCAACAGGCCAATTCTTACATAGTGCATCTTTAAGCAACAGCAATCCAGATGGTGAGAGGTATTTGTATGAATGGTGTAACTCAGGACCAAAGCCAGAAAAGGATGAAAGGATAATTAAACATTAAGGCATCTTGAGGATGGTGACCATGTAACCACATCATCAGTGGTTTGTTTACTGTAACCCTTGTTTATTGTGATCTTTCTCTACATCTCATTTGGCCTGGGTCATGTCTCATTCCCAGCACAGCATTCAGTATTAAGCTGTCAAACATCTGCTCTAGTAAAACAACCCCGAACAATTTGATCATCAAAAACAAAGCCAATCATTAAAAAAAACATCAAATCTCTGCCATCTAAAAGACACATGTTGCTTCACCATTCAGAGGGCAAGTCATTCACCATTGCTCGCATACTTCAAAGCGCGTTGAGATTCTGCCAAACAAGCGCAGTCTCTTGGTTTCTTGTTGTAATTTTAGTGTGTGTTGAAAGGTAAAGTAGCGACACTTATTTACCTGTTACTCAATGTGCCAAAGGTGTAGCCGCAGATGTTTTTGTTTCCATTGTCTGTCTCGTCGAATCTATTCCTCCAATCATCTCATGAATGTTTATTTATGAATGGAACCATTTGAAAGGGAATATCAAACACCTCTCGACTGATAACATTAACCCCATACCTCAATCAACTAACCATCTATTTGCGTATTATTAAGATTTCCTTCCATTAATGAGTGTTTTTCCCTGAGGCCCGAAATGAATTTGTAACTTGTAAGCTTGAAGTTTGACTGTCACCACTTAATTGCATTTCCCATGGTGCATTCAGGAGAGGACTTTGAGAGACAGCTTGTAAACTGGTGGGGGATGGGAAAGTTGAATATTAGAGCATTGGAATGAATATTCAGTTTATTCAACCGTTAAAATAAATAAACCAAAATAAAATCTTCTCCAAAAGACACAATCAGTTTTTCCATGACTAATGTCAGAGAAATTTCGGCTTTAATTTACGTAAGCCCCGATCCAGAAACGTTCCCCTGACCCACGCTCGTCATGTTAAGTGCGGTGCCAGGTAACATTTCTGCATGACTTGCATCGATTCACTCGCATGTGAGGGGACACAACGGGA
The DNA here is from genome assembly GCF_040436345.1 of Pagrus major. NCBI lineage: Eukaryota > Metazoa > Chordata > Actinopteri > Spariformes > Sparidae > Pagrus > Pagrus major. Next base: position 20,064,196 of record NC_133233.1, read on the forward strand.
GGATCCAGCGGGAGAAGTGACAGGCTACTGGCTGTTTGCCTGCTCAGTCTCATGCACTGCCAAAGTAAACAGGTGAGCTTCTCATCTTTTCACACCTCTGCCTGCTCCTGACAGAGAATCACATGGAACAGAATCAAGAAGAAGGTATGGACAATGGTTTGGCCTACTTACAGTAAGAAGAGGTGTTTTGATAGCCGTCGTTGCCCCATCGAATTGGATATTTTAGATACAACTGCTAAGTTATTTTGTTTGAATGTGGAAGAAGAGCCTCTATAGTTGTTCTCCGCTTAAATGTGAGGATCTTTCCGAAGAGGAGAGGGCTGAAATTGAAGATCAAGGGTAGCCTTGTTTACATTCCTATATATAGTCCCACTCAACATATCTCATTTGACACCACAGATCAATTTTACGAGAGATGAAGTGGGGAAGAACTCATGAAATTCAAACATTTCTCTGATGTATATTCCAATTGGCTTGACCTTTTGATAGGGTCAATAGTGCCGCGTCAGTCACATTCGAGACGGCTTTGTGTTTACTTCCCCTTGAACATCTGTCACGTCCTCGTGCTGAAAAACAGGCCGCCGCAGCTGCCTGCTGGGAACCCAAGATGTCATAAAAGCAGCACAATACCTGGCCATCAGAAACTGACAACCTTTGAACTGTCACTCCTCCGAACGACTGAATCCGCCGAGGCTAATCAAGACATGTCGGGCCAAACAAGCTGGCGTGTAAGCGGGGATTTGGGAGGTCATGCAACTTGGGAACCACAGACAAATTCTTTATGAAGAAGCTTTCTGACCATACAAAGATGTACACACACTCACCTACTGTACGCGCACACACACGCACACAAGCTCTACAGTGTACACTCACACATTATCCACGCAGCAGTGACTTCAAAAGGAACAAGGAGATAAAACAAAATGAATTGCAGACACATCAAGCCTCCCATGCCCTTTAAAGCTTAATTATACCTGTTGGGGTGATGAGAGACACATCACAGAACCTAGTGATTAATAAACAAACGGCGCATCCCATAAAGCGTCTGACAAGTCCCTGCTCATCGCCCCTCACACTCACAGTCTGGGCTCAGGTGGAGTGCACATATCAAAGTGTATCAAACAGGAACGAAGTTGGCCCCAACCTTGGCCGGGGCTTAACCCCCCCATCCTCCCTGTCCTCGTCTCCCGCACTCTTCCTCCTCCACCTGTCCGTCTGCAGGCCGATGAGAGCATCATCCAGACACGTGCTTCAGAGCACCAGCCTCAGTCTGAGCTTTCATCTTTCATTGCCCAGCCCAGATCACTCGACTGAGGCTTTGTACCCGCCGACGCGGTAAGTGTCGCGTTTGCCAGGGTTTTGTAAACAGACACACCTTTTGTGAAAGATGATGTGAACGAGATGAAGTTACTAACTGCTGGAGCTGCGCGGCTGCTGCTGAAGGAAGGGGCTGACCCGAGGCTAAGGGCATATTAGATTGCCCCGTCTTGACAGGGGTATGTGTCGAGTGAGATTCATAGTCGCAGCGAGCACTTACAAGAAGTAGTCAAAACTCAGGAATTGCCGGCAATAAGACTTCCATCGGTGGCAGTAGAGTTGTGAAGGCGCAGGGTGATTTTTCCTGCCAAACATCGAGTCGACTCATGTTGAGGAGGAAAGACTGAGTGCTAATTACCTCTATGATTTGCTCAGAGTTATCATCAGGGCCCTCGGGCTTCATTACAATGGTGGAAAATGTAAAAACCTTCATGCCATTAAGGAATATCTCATTAAAATCACATTCTGATGCATGGTGCAGGTGCATTCACTAACAAAACAAATACAGTATGATGGCCATTGCTGAACATTCACATTAAAACTTTCCATGAATTATAAAGAACAAGAGCTGAAACACAGACAGAATGAGGCCATTGGACCCAACTGTTTGTTGTTTTGTCAGACTTTTGGTATTTCTTAAGCTCCTCACCAGTCACCGTGTTATTATGCTGTTGCATGCTTCTTGCTCTAAGCTGCTTTAGCCAAACAAATGTGATTTAGCCTAATCATTTCACTCAGACAAGTTGGTATTGTTTGGGGTGTTTTTCCACTTCATTTGCATCAAAAGGCCGTTGGTATACTTCAGGTACACGTGCTAAAGTTTAAGACAGGAAACAGCACAATGGATTTCCACCTGGCCAGCTATCATTATGCTCAAAATTAAATATCAAAAGAGCCCTATTTTTAAGTTGCAATTATTCTTTCTTTCATTCTTTCTGTTAACAAAAGATCAAATGACTTAGTGCAAAGTGAGAGACAGAGGCCTGGCTTGTAGCAGTGAACCTACAAAGAATTATCATCAGCCACCACAGTTTCCCTCAGCTGTAATAAATGTTTTAGCATCTTTCAGCTCATCAATGTTTATTTTGCCGTTGTGGTTCAGGTTTCAGGCAGCTGTGTTCTGTGAGAAAGCTCTGATAAACCCATGATAAGCTACCTGCCCAGCACCAAACAACAGACAAAGCTAGCAGCTAGCTGGTGAATGTAGGGATAGCATTTAGCAGCTAAAGAGCCAGTATGCATGCAGTACTGGGGCTAAGCTAGTTGTTGATGAAAGAAATCAATGTAATGAGTAATTTAAGTAATTGAGTGCTTGAGAAATTCATTACAGAACATTTTTTTTCAAGTAACTTGCCCAACACTGGTGGCCAGAAACTCCAAATAAATGCTAATATTTACTGGATTAGTTGGCTTACATGTTAGCCATGATGAAGACACTTGTGTAGAACAAAACATGAAAATCTCTTAACCACAGACCAGGCATTTATTGGAAAACCAACTTTGAGATAAGGGAACGGGAAGTTTTTTCCGGGTTTTAGGACTTTTTCCTGCAGCACGTAATAATCTTTACAGAACGCTCTGAAATCCAAGCAAATAAACCACTGTCAAATGCATCAAAGATTAGCCAGTAAGCTAGCTAGCATTTGGAGTAAATTAAAGTCACTGTAAACCAGCTTGGCTAATTTGGGCTTCAGCTAAATGAAATATTTTAAACAACCAACAGAATTGAACCCCATTTTTATCTGAAGTGAAACATTTGTAGTTTAAAAATACAATGTATAATAATACCCCTACAAATTTGATCTCAACTTTGCTGATATAAAGTAATACTTAAGGCTAATAGGTGTCACATGACAGCTACTGTCATAACTACTGGCTATTAGGAGAGCCTGGTGTTGTACTGCTGGGGACTGCTGATAGACTGGGACCAAATGAAAGGGCTGACAGAGACACTAGAAGTGCGGTATAGTATAAATGATCATGCCTTACCATTGATTTAACTAATGATGAGTGCTCCGAGTGCAACAATAGTAATTTTGTCATAAAGCTGTCAGCAGTAAATCAATCTGTTAAGGGTTTTCCTCCTTCAATGTAAGATTTATTAAATGTTCATGCAGGCTTGTGCGGGCACGCTCCGGTCTGCCTACACAAAGCAAGTCAAAATGTTTCACAAGAACTTTGATGTTCCTATTTGTCACATCATTATTTCATACTAGCTACTTACTGAATGGTATAAAATTAAGGTGACATAATGGTGCATATTTTTCACATGCAATCCTCGTGAGCTGACAAGACAATTTATGCCTCTTCTCTCACCTGTGTAATGACTTTTTTTGTGTATTTGGTTTGTTGTCTGAGCTCCTCAGGCTGTGTCTCGTGTAGCCAAGACTTGCACAGTAGATGCCTAAAGGACTTTCGAGGCCTGCTGGTACATCTGCCAACAATAGGAATTTCCCTAGCTTACACACTTCTAACACAGAGTAAAGTTACCTCTAAAGATTTAGCCTCATTGTTTCCTTTTCGGAGGGTTCATGCCACTGAACGGCTTGACTGATGTTACCTCAGTTTAATCTCCTGTGATTAATGTAATGAACATTGCTCACAGGGCTGTTTTGTAATTACATCCTTTTCCATATTAAAAATAATATTTGAAACGTGTGGTTTGGCTCATGTAAGCCTAATTTTCCGAATAATTGACTTAATAGAAGCACTTAAACTCTAACAATCTTTTAAAATGTTCCCTTCTTGTTTTGTTTGACAATGTATTTCACGTTTGAATGGTCTTCTTATGATGCAAAACAATCAACTCTTTCAATCCAATTTTTTATAAAATTAGCACTTTTATTGCCGTCCCTGGGAAAGTATGGCAGTAAAAAGGCATTTTTCTTAGTTGCAGCCCAGTCACCAAAATAAAATGTTTGTATTGCTCATTTCTGCAAACCACAGATATGTCTTTCGCAGATTTCATAAATCTGATATCAACATTTCTACAATACGTGTCACATCATGTTCAGATTACATGTACATGAGCTGACTTTCATGTTAGGGGGAAGAGCACACGGTAATGTAAGCTTGAAACCATTGTATATTATTAATGAGATGTTGGGAAATTTTCCAGCCGCGTTAGGGCCGACAAAACCAGATATTTTCGGCAAGCAGCAGCGACAATCTGCAGCCGAGAACTGTGTATTTTTCAGGAGACAATTTCATTTATATATCTGTGACAACAGGCCGAGGTAAGCTGAAACATGATGCATTTTCTAACCCTAACCATGTGGTTTTTGTTCCAAAACCAAACAAGACCATAAGCACAATTTCAATTTCAACACTTCAGATGAAGAATGTCATCATTTTGGTGGTTTGCATTATTGTACGTTGCCAACATTTATTCTGGCGATGGGGCTGTTCTGTGGATGGCTACCTAAAATCAACAAAACTCTGATTCTGGCTTCTCAGATTTCAGGTTTCAAACTTTACGGAAATAGTAAAACATTTTGAGAAGTATGCTCATTGTTGATTTCTTTATGAGAGTCGGACGAAAAGATCCATACCACTCTCAATTTGTTCGGTAAATATAAGGCTACTGACAGGCTTAGCTTAGCTTAGCTTAGCATAAAGACTGGGAGAAAGCCTAGCTTTTCACAAGGTATAAAAAATCAGCAACTATCACTATCTTCCAGCACCTCTAAAAATCTCTAATTAAAGTGAGGTGTGTCCCCCAGTTTCCCAGACTTTATGCTAGGCTAATTTGCAGCTAGCTGTAGTCTAATGTGAAATAGACAGCTATGACTGTGGTATCAGTCTTCTCGTCTAATTATCAACAGCACAGCCGAAACCTCTTTATTGCAATTAACATAATATTCCCTCTCAAAATTGACTTGACCTACATTCTACATATTACAAAATGAAAGAAAAAAAGAATTTAATCCACCCACTTTTAGGAAAATGGCTTTTCCTAACACATTCATCATCCAAACCTCTCATTACACAAAGTAAACACAATAAAATCGCACTGAAAAAGCAGATTTGAATTTTAACTAATATTTATAATGATGTATGAAATTATTGTTTTTGCTGTCGGTGGTTGCTCCTGGTGCTTTCACTCTGCCGCTTTGAAGTCAAAATATTAAAGTGCTGTTTAATGTGGTCATGGGCTGTTCATATATTGCCTTCCGACTGTAGTCAGCTCCTCTTAAATACATAGCCAGGGCTGTAATTTTTACAAGTTAAGGCAAAATGCACTCTAAATACAGTATCGTAGTTTCAAATGGCTGGGATAACCATCTCATTTTGTATATATCACCATTTGATATTCAGTCAGCCATCGTTTTCTCTCATCCCGCGGCACGGTGTTATTAAAACGTATAATCATAGATTTTGTGAATGAAACGACTCAGTGTCGAGTCAAAATGGCAGGTATGAAGCACTCACTTAGAGTATTTCAGCCCCGGCAAGCCTCCAGGTGTGAATGTGTCATTTTAAAGGCATGAAATCTTTCCTCTCTGAGTTGGGAAATATGAACGCAGTTTTACTTTGATATCGTGCAAAGAAAACAGAAACACACCGATAAACATGTTGATATGAAGCTAATGGGAAGCCTGCTCTCTAATTGCAACAACCGCATTATATTTTACAGTGTTAATCCCGTTTTGACGGTGATATTTGTAATGATACTGTACGCCTCTGAAAAGAGACACGCACACACACACACCATGTTTCTTGGTGTTTGTGTTGTTTCATCTTTATTTTTATCTCTCTGTCACATGTTTCTATAGATGTGTCACTTAAAGCGGTCTATAAATACACCCTGTTTTGACATGAAAATACACTTTTATGTATTTCCAGCCTTCATCTGCTAAAATTGTCTTGAAAATCTGCCGCATCAAAGCTGAAAACACTGAATCTCTAAAGCGAAGGTCCTTTTCAGTCGAAGCCTCTTCTGTCGCTTAGGTTTTGTCTGCAGGCCTCGTCGGACGAGCAGATGATGAATAGGAAAGGGGGGAACACTGCTGGTAGCCGGGCACGGACCACCACAAGCTCCCCTCTGTGTCTCCTTCCACCAATATGAAGCGCCGTGGTGTTATGAGAACAGGATAGCTCTTGAGACGCTCGCCTTTCACTCCTGAGATGGTGCGTAAACAGAGCAGGAGCCGACAGATGGGCCTCAGCAAACTGGTCCCGTTGACCTTTCAACCCCACTGTCCATCACTCCCCTCGTCTCTATAAGAAAATGCAGTGGAATTCCAAGGAGATTATCATCCTTTATGTCCCCGGGTTTGCTACCAATTGCGGGCGGCGCATATACAGAATACACCAGGAAACGCGGAGCACGTTCCCAGGATCCTCGTGCTGAAGCGGCAGGAACATTGTGTTCTGCTAATGTACTCTGTTACATAACTTACAAAACATAAACACAAATGTATGCAATTTAATGCACAGCGAAGTTCTTCAGGCGTGAGTCTAATCTGAAAATGTGCGTTTTGGTTTGGCTGAATTGCTGATTTGAAGCGATGTTTTCACACATACCCACCCTAGAGCCTGCCCAAACAAATAGTCGGACTGCAAGACCACCCTTTTTTGTAATATTATGACACAGTGCCGCTCAGCTTTGACGCACATGCAGCTTCGCCACTACTGCTGCTGTTTACCTGTTCACATCATATGTATGGAGAGAGCGGTAATGAGAGAGTCGTCTGTCTGAGTGAGGGATTTGAACTTGTACAGTGAGACAGTAGAAAGAGGAGACTAGCAATTTGGAAAATTATCACCTGAGATTGCCTGAAGCTGTACTTTTGTATATTCATGTTCTTATTTTCCACCTATTTCCTGGTATAAGCAGGACCTGCCCGATGTTTTAGGGGGTTAGCAGCTACTGGAAGGAGGCTGTTTCATTCATAATTTCCTCTGCATGATATTTATTTGGCTTCATTTCATACTGGCAGACTGTACAGACACACACACACACACAGACAGACACACACACACACTGACAAGGCTTTGAAGGTGCAATATTTATGAATCTTAGTTGAAAACACTCAAAAACCAACTATAATTATCAGCAGAATGTGAAGAAATATCAGTTTCGACATTATGACGTGTATGTACTGTGTTGCAGAGATATCTACTGACGTTAGCATGCTACCCAGCGAGCCCCAGCTGGTCCCAGTCAAAAGCTCCTGTGCTGGTGGTATTGCTTCAAGCTCCCAGTCCGGACCATGAGCTGCACAACTAACTGAGCTAACCAGCTAACAGCAGCTACAGTTAGCAGCATTATTGAGTGTGAATTTGACATGTGGCACCTTCAGATTAGCTATATTTGTGTTGTATAGTGTTTGTGTATTACTATTGTTTTTAATGTTTTTTCCCTAAACCTTCCAAACACACATTTTATCTGGTCTTCTTCAGTCATATTTTGATCTCAGCATGTCTGTAGACCAATGAAACAGTTAGGCCCATTAAAAGGCACTGATAGGATGTTTAAAAAACTCAGCATTGGCAGAATTTGGCTCTAGCGTGGCCTCAACTAGTCACACGTGGATGTTAATCACTGATTTATATATTCATTTAGGTATTTGTGGTCAGTGATCCAGATTTTTTTTAATGTATTTATTACATCCGTCAAGGAGGTTATGTTTTCACCTAATAAGAGTGAGGAAAAAAAGAGCTTTTACATACATATACACTTGTACAAACACTAAATATATTCATATACAAATACACTTTGACTTAGACGTTCAGTTCAAAATTTATCCAGTTTCTAATCCGACAGTGTTGATGTTTTTTTCATGGGAGTTGGACGTGGGTAAATATTGGCCAGTTAATTATTGGCTTTTTCCTGCTCCAGACCATCATAATTACATCGGTCATTAAAAATCCATTTGTATTAACCTCCAGCAGGTTCAGTGGGAAATCATAATTTTGGACAACACAAACATCATAAACTGTTGGCACTCTTGGATTGTCCTCAGCAAGAACTCCAATACTTGTGTCTCAGTCATGTTTAGTGTCCAGAGATATTTTAAGGTGATGGCATCCTTTCACAAACAACAAGCGACTTGTATGAATATGTTTTCCTTTATAATATGACCCTGTCCGTGTGTCAGTGAAGTAAACATTCGTGTAGCATAGTTTAGACCGTTGCTGATCCTTGCAGAGAGGCATTTTTTGCATTCCTTGTTGAATTTTAATCTGCTTTGCATTTTTTTTTCATACAGGCAGAGGGAAACAATTCAGCATAAGCTGGTCAGGTCAGCATTGTGGGTTGTTTTCCATGCCAACTGCAAGGAATTAAACGGCTGTGAGAAATGACCGATCGATGCGGTCGAACTAACTTTCTGTTGACTTTCTTCCTAAACAAAAAACGAAGGGATGAACCGGACAGACAGATGTTACAACTGTGAGTTTACTTTCCCAACACTCTGCTCGTATAATATTTGCAGTGCTCATACTCATCCCTCACTATCAATATTTTTCATTCACCCCCTCAGGCGGAGCATTCAATCACATAGTTTTGAAGGAAAGCACACTTACTTATATAACAATGCTGATTAACAGAACATTTCCCTTTTGTAGACGACCACAAAGAGCGACTCTTAGCGTCTCTGTGGCTGAGTCACCACACAGCTTGGGCCCCATTCATGTTTTTCCCATGTTGCAATTTACTCACTGAATTAGGCTTGGACCAAAAAAAGTGTTTCAGTCCCAATTATCATCTGGCAAGGAGAAGAGGCGGTCTTGGGTGGGGGGTGAGATACTTAAGCCTTTTCACTAGTGCTGCCTTGTTTCCCCTGTTCCTCTCCTTGAGAGAGTAATGTGTTTCCTCACACAAAAGGAGGATCTTCAGAGATATGCCAAGAGTCTGGAGAGTGTGTTTGCTGGACCTGTGAAGAGACCTCTTTAGGAGGCTTTGAGGACAATGGAGCATGGGCACCGGCCGTGGTTTACTTTGTCCACGCCAAGCATTTCACACGCACCCAGGGCAACAGCCGGTCTGAGCAAAGGCACAACATTAGTCCGAGTTATTGAAAAGGCCTTTTTCATCTTTGTCACCCAATCAGTGCAATGATCGCTCTGAGGGAGTTATGTTTGACCAACAGTTTTTTTTTTCTATTTCTTGAGACTCTCCACATTCTTTACCTACAAGTTACTTTTCTAGTTTCCTTCTCTCTTTCTAGAGTTAAATCTAATACGCATATTTTCATTGATTATTTTATGTCACACAAGTTTTGTATTTTGTACATGATATTGTAATGAGACGCACTACTAACATCAGGATGTGTACAGTCTAATTTTATTGTGCAGCTGACACAGCTTCCTGTCAAGGGTCTGTTTTTGTTACTCATGAATATTGAACAGAAATCAAGCAGAGGATGTGATGATACGGTGTGTAAATACCAAACCAAAATAATCAACACAGAGAGATGAGGAGGATAGATGTCACATCTTGAAACCCTTCCATGACAGAGTCAGCGTGGTTTTGCATGAAATATTCCTGCAACAGCGTTTACTCTTTGTAACATTTTTGAATGGTCGATGCATATGCACTGTAACCTATACTGCAGGCTAACAACATCAATGTTTGAGGCAGGTTGTTAAAGAAAAAAACAACCTTCCTCTTCTATGTGTGATTATACAACAAGTTAATTCCTTAAAGTATCTTATCTGACCTGTATGTGTACTATCAGGCACATTAAATTCCCATATTATTACATTTTACGTCAGGCAAAAAACACTTATTTAAATTATTTATAGTAAAAAAAGAGATTTATCCAATCTAGATCATTCCCTCTAAATTTGGACACCATACCAACTTCAAGGAGGACCCAAGAGCGACATTCTGACCGATCTACAGCAGAACGGGAGGAGACACATCATGCGTCTTCATTATAGCTGAAGTTTCCCATCTCTACCACGTCTCTAGTCTCAGCCTGCACCATTTGCCCCGTCACATTGTTCATATCTCAATGACCAGGCTGTTGTTGCTATAGCAATATGTGGATCTGACAAGGGCCCAGGTTGCCTCTGATTTAAGTAAATGGCACCTTGTGGTGGATGTCTTAAACTGTCTCTGAAGATAGAATGAACAATATTGGTGCATGCATGAGTAAACATGATTGATTTCAGTAAAATCATATAGACGGACTGTGGAATGGACACCTTCCAGGCATGAAATTGTTGCTTATTCGATTTTACTTGGATAAAATGCTACACTTTGTTGTTTGGACTGCAGTTTCTTTGTGGGCAATATTTCAAATGGCATGCATTAACGACTCTATTATTAACTCACTCAACTCAAGACATTCAGCTCCATCTAGAATGATTACATGTATATTTTTACATTTTTCACGGTATCTTCCTTTATTAACGTGCATCTTGATAGAAGCTATAATATGCATGTTAAATACAACGTATCATTAGTTGAATACATTTTAAGTACATACATCTATGTGCTAAAGTTGTATTTTAGGATAATTGCAAACATGTGGGGTTACACTGATGATATTCATAATAAGAATATTCTTCTGTATTTGTTTTTGTTAAAGCCATTTTGATTGTATCATGAATGACTTCACATCATTGTTATCTTTCAAACAACAAATAAAAATACAGTGATAACACAGTGCAAAGTATTCCCTCCGCCCTTAAAAGTCAGCATGCACTCTGGGACAACAACAACACACCCACCTGTGCATCAATCACTTGACTCAGCCCATAAATACTTTGTTATGAACAAGAACCTGATAACGGTGGCAGCAGCGCTCTTAGGAAAACACAGCCATACAAACCACAGGCCCTGTTCAGCATTTCAACCAATGTTGTGTTAAATATTAATCTCACACACTTTGAGAGCAGCATTCCTGTGAGATCACAGTCGAGGCAACTTGTGGAATGCAACCTTAAGTCCTGAAACTGTACTTCCTGGCTGTGAACAGAGGCATGCTGGGAAGGCCTGTACCTTTTACCCTCTGTCTTTCAACAGGTGGCTCACCCTTCCTGATCCCTAAATTACTGCTCTTCTTTGAGACCCTCCAAGAGGGATGGGTTTGACAAATATGATTGTCGTTGTATTCTCTCTTTGATTTAAGTCAACAAAAGCATCATGACAGCTCGTGCTGACATTTGGACTTTGGCTTTTTAAGACCATTAAGTTCATGAGGTGAAGGTGTGACTGTATCCCATACCCAAACAAATAATAGCCTAACTGATCACATGGTACATGTCTTGAGCAAGCAAGTGCAGGCAGATCTGTGGTAGTCCTTGTGAAATATCTCGATATAAGCCCCACTTGCCAGACCACATAATTAGCTTTTGACCTACATTTCTCCCCAAGCTTTTTGTGCATAAGCTACAGGTCAGTTTCACTGGGATTGTGACACGACACTTCAAGGAGATCTTTATTCTTTGACCAGAACTAAAGAACCCACATCACTGACAAATGTCTCACGGTGTTTGCCAAACAAAAATGTAACCTTCTTTTCACAAGTAACAGCTGTTTATGGTTGTGTTGCCTCAAAGCGAATTGAGAGGGCGTTCGTGCATGACTCACTCCAATTGTAAATGCTAAAAGATAACTTCCTAACACTGAAAATCCTCCTTTGATGATGTGACGGTGTGGGTGGACAGGTCCTTGAATGGTGTTTCACTGTATGAAGTTTGGCTTCTAATGAAGTGTCTGAATACATATGTTCTTTCTACTTCTGTGCATAACACAGAATGGAAGTGTATGATAATATAACATGACACGACATGACATTTTATAAAAACAATACAAGAAGACATAATATAACGTATTGTTGTGTAGCATAATGTATCATAACGTGACATAACATGATAAATTGGACAGAACATTCCAGACATGAATTGACAAAACAAGACAGTTCATGGTTTTCCAAGTATTATGTGACACGACATGACATAATGTGACATGAAATTCAGTGACATGACATATTGGACATAACATGCCATCACATGACATAATGTGATCAGACATTCCATGACATGACATTCATGATGTCATCGTGTCAGTATGACGTAACGTGACAAGACACAATATGATATGACATGTCATGACAGAACATGACGTGATGTAGTATGACGTGACACATTTTCTATGGTTTGACACAATATAACAACACAAGTCCTTAAGAAATAAAATCTGTGCACATTCATGAGTCATGCGGCAGAAGTTTGATTATTTCAATATTCCCCCTTTGTTGTTCAAATCAGTGCAGGTGGAAGGAAAAGTCAAGGTCATGTATAGCAAGCAGCCACAGGAAAACCCATAAAAAGCAGGTAATTGTGTTTTTGAAAATATGGAACGTATTTTTTCTGTATGACTGACTTTTTAATTATTTACTTATAATGGCAGGATAAACCATTTTTGTATTTTCCAACATGAGGAATAACATGACTATATCCTTTATGTACATCAGTTATCTCGATAGAGTATAGATTATTTAATGCCAGAGGAAAAGTTCACCATTTCCTCAAATGTTAAGAATAACATCTGTTTTGATTCAAAAATGATTCATTTCTTTTATAGTTGTACCAAAGATGATTTGATAAAGACAGAAATCTTGTTTAACAAATGTCTTGTCACTCCTGAAACGTCATCTCAAAATCAATTCAGGAAACCTCATACAGCTCATACATTTCACAACATTCAATACTACATGTGATCATAAGTTACTGAGCGATAACTCTACCGAAGGACTGAAAGGGAAACGTAGACAGGATTATTATGTTTCTATAATAATTTAGAAAATTCATGATGACACTTGACTATTCACCATAGCACAGCTCACTTTTTGTACCTAGTTTGTGCAATAATCTATTTATGCGATAGAACGCTGATCGTCTGTGTAATCCTAGTCAAAATTCTTGTGCTGAAAGAGGATGCAGGCCTTACAGCAGATTAATGCCATGACGATGTGTTCCGCTGCTGATGAGAGCGGGCTAAGCAGTTTCTTTATGGACGGTGGAAATGTTTGGGTTCCCTGCACAGAGGGACGGGGGGCCACAGGGTGACATGCGTTGCAGAATTCATACTGTTCTTAATGTTCTCACCGTAGAGAATAAAGGATCTGAAAAAGAAAAGACAAAGTAATTCAGGCCTCTTTTGTATAAAATCCTCCCAAGAGCTACTCAGCCCATGATTTCATTATCAGTCCGACTTACACTAATCCTCTCAGAGTTGAGTTGGCCCTTGTTAGATGTCTATTACTTGGGTATCAAAAAAACCCTGGGTGTCAATGGGTAAGAAGGATGGGAGTGTCTAAAATGCTCTAAAGTTTACGTGTGCGTGTGTGTTTGTGCGACCGTGTAAGTGTGCATGTTTGCAAATGAGCGTAGATGTGTGTGTGTGTGTGTGTGTGGGTGGGTGGGTGTGTGTGATGGGTTTGAGTGTGTGCGTGCATGTGGGGGAATGCTGGATGTTTGAGATCATCCCCAGACGCTCAAGACTGTTTTGATTTCCCACTTCATGGAGAACGTGAGAGTAATCCCCTCAGGATTCCCCCTCTAGAGGTCTTTAGCTGCCATAAGCCACCATTCAACAGGCAAAACCCAACATGGGCTTTATACAGCCTGCTGGTATTACTGGATGATTGGGGAGGGGAGAAGGCTTAATCTGCCCTGGTGGCTAACCTGTCGCTGAAAGGAAACCTGCAGGGAAGCCAGCTATGAGACTGGTGGGCTGACAAAGTATATTGTTCATCCTCCTGCTACATCGAATGAAACCTGGGAAGGATTTGTTAACTGGGAATTTTTGAGGTCTTTATCAAAGCATTTCCCAAATAAATTCAAGTAAGATGTCAGTAAAATTGTATTTAACATTGGTACATACCACTACTCTTTTCACTGTGGACGCTGACTGTCAATGAGAACCTTTTAATTTCTTATTTTTACCTCTTTTACTTACTTTTATGTACATTTTCTGTGCACACAATGAAAACAATTAATTGCAATTTATGTTAAAAAATTGATCTTTTCATAGAGGTTTATATATATTTAAATAAATCAGCTGATGCTTACAGTATATGCCCACTTTTTAAAATATTGCATTAACCAAATGATTTTTGGGAGTTTAAAACAGCAGCTAGAACTTCAAATTCCACTGTGAATCAACACTTTATACAATTTCATTGTGATTCTTGTTTCAGACAGATGTTGATACTGTTAACACCCTTGGTGTGCTTTAATCAAAGTGAATGGACCACATGTAATCACAAGTGTAATGTGAATACTTTATCACCACTTACAACAGGAATGAAACACAAATGTTTAATGTTTTTGGTGGGCTTTTGCAGACCTTATTCCATACTTTTATGAAAGTAAATGCCAAATATGTTGAAAACAATTCTATATTAATTGAAATGTAATTTCAAATGGTTGCTAGTCCTACAGATCTCACTGTGAATCAACACTTTGCACAGTTTTTGGGGGTGTCTGTTTCTTGTTTTAGACAGATGTTGATACCTTTAATACACTGTGTGTTTTAATCCAAGTATGTGGACCACATGTAACCACAAGTGTAATGTGAATCCTTATGACCCCTTTTAAGACGACTGAAACACAAGTTTCAAAGTCTATCTCCTATTTAACCCTGAGTTAAGCCTTTATCTAAGTAAAATAAGATGCCAAACCTGACCAGTCAGTATAATTAACATGTGCCCTATTAGACCTTTTCTTAAATGACTTTAGGGTTAAGGAATTTCATTTTCAGATATTTTCTGTGTACAAAACATATTCAACATTTCAGACTTAATGCTTAGCGCTGGATCAGAATCTATTTTTGTGTGTTCAGGTGCAAACAAGGAGGTCGATCACACGGCAGCCTGTTCTTCTACAAAGATTAAGTGTTCATGGATCACTGGCTGACAATCCTGACTCAACATTTCATCTTTAAGTTCAGTGGCAGCAGTATGTTATGCAATAAACATCAAAATTAAAAGAAATATGTCACTATGAAAATATTTTTCCAGTTGTATCTGGCATTGCATGTTGATGTGTTTGCCAAAATTCTCCTGCCATTCAAGTAAATCCAGATGATACACTAACTCCCTTTTAAGTGCTTGATCTGAAAGCAAGTATTGTTAAGAATAATAACATGGATGTGGGATGGATAATACTGACAAGGAATTAGGTGACCTGAATGCGATGCAGTAGCATGCCCTCCTTTCCAGCCAAAAGATTCATGTCACATTGCACATATTGGTGGATTACTGGCTAGTTTAAAGAGCTTAAGATGAGTTCCTCTGGTGTGTGATCAAGTCTGAGCAGTGTGCCTTATAATGCACCGCTCAGAAGAAAAGGCCCTGTCACACTGGCTCTCCTTCCGTCTTACTCTCAAGGTCTCTCGTCGTTTGACTGTCTGAATGGCTTTGTGTGACAGCCGTAGCTACGCTGCACTGATTGCAGCCAAGCCACATGGTGTTACCATGGAAATGGCACTCAGGTTACTCCTTTTGTGCTGCGCTTTGTGGCAATCTATAGCAGTCATACCTGCAATAAATGTATGTATTCATAGCTGTGGTTAATGCGCAGTTAAATACTTAAAGCATGAAATTAGTGAATGCGGCACATGTTAATTGATATACTCAGTGTGACACTGTTTATTGTCAGTTCACCTAATTTGCACAAAAAAACATTTTATCCCTTTTTTTTGGCTCTATTTGCTGAGGTTTTGAGATATCAGCCTCTGAGATTTCTGGAATTTGTGGTGCTCATAGTATTGACAAATGAGATTTAAAGAAATCATCATCAGAATCTCTTTACAGCAAAAGTGTCCCTGCTACTCTGGATAATCCACCAAAAACAGTTTTCATAGGAATTATTTCTTTAGCCACAAGTAAGTCCTTTTCACAGAATGTGTTTTACTTTAGTTTGTCTCCAAAAATGTCTTTTAATAGAACAAATAATTGCTGTAAATGTAAGTCCAGATGAAATTCTATTGTCAACATTGTTCATATTATTTTGTTTTGTTTATTTTGTCACACACCCCCTTCTGTTGAAATGTAAAGGACTTCAGAACAAGTATATTCAGTTTCGTAAGGACTTTGAAAAGATCTCCCACCCCTTTGTTTTTTACTTTTTTATATTGTCCATATTTTTTAAGACTGTTTAAAATGTTGGCAGTTAATGTTCCTGCAAACCACTGATACTTTTACATTTGTACGTGTCATAGGCAGGGCCGGACTGAATGGAAAGGTTACACTGGGCAGCCTGTATCTTTTGGGCCACCACTACACGCAGATTTTGATATTACAAAATGGATTAAACAGCACATGATTATTAGTATCCTCGTTAATTTAGTTAGGTAAATATTTTACATTATCTATTGTATTATTGTATTATTTAGGAAAAGTATAGCTAAATTGTGTATATTTATATTTACATTTGTAGTTTAAAATGTACCTTACCCTTACACATTATTTAATGTAGGAAGTTGATGTTCCTTTCTCCCGTGTTGGGGCCCCCTAGTGGCAGGGAGGCTCGAGGCGTGTGTCTGGAATGCTTGTGCCTAGATCATAGGCTTCATACCATGTTGACTTTTCTACAAACATGTCATATCACGTTCACATTACATGTCTATGACCTGACTACCACTGGGATGGTGCTGGAGTTACAGATGAGAAGGCTGCCAAGCCAGTGACCACAGACTGCGTTTCAACGTTTGTCTGCATGAAAATACCAGATATTTTTTAGGAGACCAAGGACAATTTCCAGACACTTAATATTTTTGACAAGAAATCATCTCCAGCTGCGTTTGAGGCAACTAAAAGAGATATTTTAAGCCAAACTATGATGTTTTTCTAACCCTAACCAAGTGTTTTTTGTGGCTAAACCCAACCAGATCATAAGCAAAGCGTTGTCACAACATAAAATAGAAAAACTGAACCTGAAGAAACAAACTTTAGGGGGATTGGGGTGACTTTTTTCATTATAAAAATATAAAGAAATAAAAAAAATTGCATTCCTTCAATAAAAAAATCACAGTAATATGTTTATTTTGTAAATTAGGTGAAGCAACCATTTCATTTGTTGTGTCATACATCTTTATTTGATATTAGTCATTTGCATTCCAGACACTGTGAATATTTACTTCAGGTCTGCGTCACCGGGAGGGCCACCACAAAACTCAACACGTCATCATTGAGGGCCTTAGAAGTCGTCACTGCGAAACTCAACATAATCTTAAACTGCTCTGTTTGAAGTTGTCTTTGCGAGAGAGAAGGCTGAGGGACAATTATCTTGTATGTCCTCAAGAGGTCTGGTATTGTGGAGGAGAGGCTGAGTAAAAGAGATCAGAGGAGGAGGGTACACACAGAAGTACATCTGAGGGCTTCGTAGATCCCAGGTATTACCAACTGTCTGAATTAACAGGATACACATACTTCACGAAACAGTCAACATGTCACGTCTTAACAGCGTTTGGCTTCACCTATGAGCCAAAATTCTTACATGAAGCCCCATGAGCCCCTTGCTGTTTCGCAAGCTTAGATGAGGTCTTAAGCCTCTACAGAAGATGAATGCCGAGTGCTAAATTAATTTGAGGCATTTTCTTTTGTGCGCTGACAAAAGCGACCAGGTTGGTGCTGGTTTCCATAGCTGATGACAGATCATTGGGCTGCAGTGTTTGCCCAGGTGTCAGGCCTCCCCGCTGCAGACAGCAAAGGGTTTGTCCAGGTCTCGGAACTTCACATTGCTGAAGCTTCTGCGGCTCATAATTGTACAGATCGCCTCATTCAATATCGCCGTGAAAGAAGTTAAAAAATAATCGTGAGAAAGTAACAGCGCCTCTTGTTGAAATGTTGAAACATGCCCTGTATTGAAGACGTCTCAGGCTGCAAGAAATAGGAAGAGACTCTTTCAAAAACACTTTTGAAAGTTTTTGTAAATGTGGTCTTAAGAAAACTTCCGACCTTAAAACTCTCACGAAACTGACATTTGTTTAAAATCCAGTTTTGTATTGTGTTGAGCAGTGCACTTACACACTCACAACAACAACATTAATCAGGAACACGTTCAAAATTTCCCTGCATTGTGTACAGCTTCAATAAGGTGTTTTAATTGCTCTGTAGCGTATAAAAAGTCGTGCCCTGAGGCGTTTGGCAGATCGCTTCAGTGTTTGGTGCGGTCAGGAATTTCTCGATGTATAAATACATCAGTGTTTATATGGTTTGATCTGTGTGTCATTGAAGTTCGCAGTGTTTGGTTAAGGTTAAGCTTTTGGAGGCCAGTCCAACAGTTTGTATCCCATCACTCAGGAAGCTTGTTATGTCTGCATTTGGAGGATTGGGCGGAGTGATTGCTGCACAGCTGGCAGACGTCTGGATCTATAAATTTCCTTTGGCTGCCATGCATCGCATCCTTCACCTTTTACCCAACCCTCCTGTTAGAGAGCTGACACAGGTAACAAACCCAGCGAGATGCTTTCTAATCACAGGGAAATGCTAATCTATAGCTTGTCATGATTGAAGTGTAACAGCGTTTTTAATAGTCGGCCCATTGCAGTGAATGAGTGATCATTGACAGGCTTTGAAAGCACATTGTGCTCTGCTGTAGTGAAACACAGGTGCTCTAAATCACTCTCTTTGCCTGGTTTGAGGGAGTGTCATTTGCTCTTCTCCCACAGTCGGTTTCTCCTATGATGTGTTCAGCCTTTTGAAAAACACTCACCCCGGACCCGATCATGTGCGCACATGCTGCTCCTGCAAGTTTATATTTGTCCCTCTTTTCACTTTTAGGAGTTGATATAAGAGGGGGGAAAAAAACTGCAGAATTTCATGACAAACTTGAAAAAGGGGGCACAAGTTTCTCCACATTGCTTCAGCTTGCCGGACAAAAGAGTGAGGGGATTCGTTTTTCCACAGGGCGAGCGGGGGGAAGAATTAGAAGCCTCTGCCACTTAATTTGGCGGCTGAGACTTACCCTGCGAAGTTTTGTTTTTCTAAGCCTCCAACATAACAGAGTGTGCCTTGCCGTCAGCACCTTAAGCAAGTAAAAGCGCTTCCTTTATGAACTAAACCCGCCAGATATTTGCTTTGCGAAGCCCAGCGAGAAGAAAAGAGGAGGGTTTGCAGTGAATAACTTTTAAAACACTGTGTGTACGACACGAGAAAAGACGGCAGGAGACATGAAAGAGCAGGAGAAATGAATTGAATGTTGTTTTTTTCCCCAACTCTATGAAAAAGAGGGCGATGGGATCTGAAGGCGTCTTTTCCAAAAGCCTTAGCCAGGTGATTCATCACAGCGCTCTGTCAAAAGAGCTTTCCACAACATGAGTCGAACAATGACACTGTGATTGCAAGGACAGGAGAGCTCTTGATTGAAAGATATCAGCTATATGTTCAGCTTCCCAGAGAGAGGAGGCCGAATGCAAGAGGGAGGCGGGGGGAGGAGGAGGGAAGGAAGGGGGGAACGGCTCACTGATGAGAATCAAAAATCTTAACCCTTCGACATGGGTGTCAAGAGAGCCTTTTAGGGAGTTGTGCGTAACGACAGCCTCCAGATACGAATTAACCAAAATAATTTAACAGCTGCTTAACCGTGAACAGAGGAGCTGCCAGGCAGATTGATTGGAGATGTAGCAAAGGAGAACAACTTTCAGATTGTGTTCTGCTTCTGTGTGACGGTGAGTCCTCAGCTGTGGAGCGATGCTGAACAGATCGTGGACCTCTGCCAGATCTTAAGATCGCACATTCAGCTGAACAGCATTCAGAGGAGATACAGCACACTACACTGCAGCCCAGGAGTTACACTTTGTAGGTTGTTTGTCATCTAGGACTCATGAATATATTGGATTTTTTTTTTATGTATTCTAATAAACAGTAATTAAAATGTAAATGTTCCACATTTCATCTGCAGCCACCAGTCAAAATATATTACCTGCAGATAAAGAGTCTAACAAAATATAGTTTGACACATTTTCTGTTTTACACACACACACACACACACACACACACACACACACACACACACACACAATGATGATTATTCAAAATTCAATTAAAATGTAAATGTGCCAAAATGAGCCCAGATTGACTTATTTTTATCTGCAGTCGCTTGGCAAAATATAAGAAATTGGCTTTTCCAGTAAAGGTGAGCGGTGTAACAGAAATGAGTTATTATAAGTTTGACACGTTATGTGCGCGATACAAATAAATATTTTAATAAAATGGTTAAATTTTTGGCAAATTTGTCTGCTTGCATGCAAAAAAGACACCCAATAAGACATTTAACACTTCAGAGAGGTTAAAGCAACAAAAGGTGAAAGGTGGCAGGGTCCGCCACATATAAACAAAGTAAAACAGTATGAAATTGTGTTGTCCTTTAAGGTCAGTTTGTTTATTCAGTTTTTTCACTAATTGAAGATTATTCTCTTCTTTCTTCCCCAAAACTACCTAGTGCACCTTTAAATAATGCATCACTTTTCACAAACCTGTCATATGTTTTGTAAAAGTACAATATTTTCCTCTTAAATGTGTCTAAAGTAGCACAAAATGGTACCTCAAATATTTCCTCAGGCACAGTTCCTGTATTGTCACATTGCATTATACTGTTTTATCAGATTTTAGGCATTACATATTATTTTACATCATTAACCAAAACTTGAACCATCAAAAACAAAACAAAACCAGCGTTCTCAGTCTGAGGCCTTCCGTGTTGGATGTCACGTTTTTATCTCTTCCTTTAAGTGCTTCTCCACCTTTTCCACACGTGATAAAAGAGTAATCACCTTAGATACTATTTACACTCGGGGCCGAGGACTACCATTACCCTTCCATCAATATCAGCACTTAAAGTTCATAAAACTGTGAGGCAGACCTCCAGCCTGTAATTTTCGTAGTCCCTAATTCACGGTGAGAAGAAATAATATTACAGGGTATTCAGCTAAATAGTGATGACACTCACACGTAATTGTGAGAGGCAACAACAACTCTCACTGGTTACAAAAGCCGCAATACATTGATGCCTATTTAAATAGGGACGTTTAATCATCAGGACAATATAATATAAAATTAATTCTGTGGGAAAACAGGTGAGTCATTACAGACAGGTTCCTCCTTCCTGCATGTATACACTGTGGCCACTTTACCAAGTATGTCTTCCTGTTTATACTACTTGATCCTACAGACAGTGACTCAGCAGTAACTTTCTATTTGACTAAATGTGATAACGGGCAAGACGTGTGATTTAGGCAACTCGGAACATGATATGATTGCTGATGATGTCAGCTGCAGCGGCAGTTGTGGGATTTTTAAGTACGGTGACTCGAATTCGCCAACTATGGTTCAATAAACATCCAATTAGTGGCCGACCTTTGGATTAAACAGATTTATGAGAACTCTGAGCACAATAGCCACGTCAGGACACACAACCCGACGAACTTTGATAAAAAAGGCGGGGCAGCTGATGAGTTACACTGAAGATATAAATGCGATTAAGCATCATGAATCCAGTCTCCGTGATGCAGTGATGTCATGAAAATATATTAAACACATGTCAGGATCTTCATGGCAACAGGCAACCACGTTTTCTAGTACATTTTGCCACTGGCATAAGTTCTCGGTTCCCCCACATCTCAACATCACAGCACAGACAACATTTCCTTCCATGAAATGAGGCTGTAGTGGAGGGCACAGTTGGTCTTATCCAATACTACAACAGTGGCTACAAAGTAGCTGTAGTCAATCTTGGGAAGCTTGAACTGCATACAAAACACACAGCAAAATTATTCTCTCTGCAAATGACGTGGCAACGTAGTGAAAATCCCGTTTGACTTGATTGCACATTTAAGCTGCCAACAAGCCAACTTCTGTAAAAGTAAAGAATGCAGTTTAGTTGTGGGTACAACAAAGAAAAGATTTTTATAATTAGGGACAGACTTGTTTTGATCACTTATTGCTGTAAATGGTACAAAACTGCTGAAAACAGATTCACGTCTTACAGCTTACACTCTTAAAGGGACAGTTCACCCCCAAATCAAAAATACATAAGAGGAAAAATATGTATTTTTGATTTTGGGGGGAATTCACTTAAATCATCCCCTTAAATTTTCGATTAAGTTAGATTGATTGAAAGAAATAAACAGTTTCCCCACTGCATGAGAGTTTAACATATACAGTATATTCTGTATCAGTTTGCTCCAACACTTAACGGATGCTAATTGACGTTAAAGATGAGTAAAGTCATTTAACAGACATCATTCAGGTTCAAGCTGACTCGACTAAGTATCTTTGTAACTGTCTGATCTCGACTAGGATGTAAAACTAAATCCTGTGAGTTCGAACAGAGTTTGACTGCATAATGGGGATTTTGAAAAGATGAACCCAGCAGTGGATACGACAGAGAGGATTCTGAAGGGACCACTGCAATGTTGGTCAATCTAGTTTTCTATAAAGAAAGAATCAAATTTTCTAAGTTAAAAACAAATAAACACATTTAAAAAGAAGCTGTTTATATCCAACACAGCAACATCCGTTTCATTTTTGCATCTTATATTGAGTGTAACAGGTTTTCAAGGACCTCTAATGGTGAAAAGACTCCTAAATAAGACATACATGTTGTCTCCTCCTCCTTCCAGCATATGATGGACAGAATCTCTCTGCAATAAGCTGGAATGACAATCTCGTACGTTGCAGGCTCTAACAAATCTCCCAGGAATGTCTTATCGATCCCAAAAATCCTGATGTGCTAATTAATAACATCTCAAATAACTGTAGGCACGTCAGGCTATATGTTGTGATTTACAAGCCTAATGCAACTGCAACAGAAGGTTAAGCTTACAGGAAGCTACTTGGCGGAGAGTGTGTGACCTGAGGGGATTCGAACAGCGCGAGGAGATGCCGTCTGCTTCACTGATCTGACTGATGATATCATAGCTTAATTTACAGCTTGCGTCTACTGATAAAATTGTTAGAACTCACTGCTCGCGTTAAAATGGACAGCAGATCTCTACTCTGGCCAACTTAACTTTATGGAAAAACTAACAGAATAATAAAAAAAACTCTTTAAATTTGAAAGAACCCGCACGACAGGCAAAATAAAAATGTTGTGCAGCTATATATATATACAGATATATTTTTAAAAGCAGGCAACTGTTACTGTTTTAAAAAATGGAGTAAGAAAATTGGTATTGATTTTAATCCCATCTTCTTGAGAGCATATAGCTTTATGATGCTCAGACAGTGAGTCACTATATATTGTTAGAGGCAATTTCTTGGAAGTTATGGAGTGTAATTGTACTTTGGCAGGCTCTTTAGCAGGGAGAGGTAAATATTTGCTGTCCTGGATCCAATAACCGGAAATTCATCCTTATCACTTGTGTAACCAAGCGACATATGGCCAAGCTGAGGTGCTTCATATCCGTCTCCAGCCCTGGACCAGAAAAGATAAGCGTGAAGGAAACTCAGGCCTACATGTGAGGAGAGAACACGCCTCGCAAACAACACGACTTCTAGACACAAAATGGGAGCATAAACCCTCAATTGGTTAACTTTGTTAATATTTTACTGCAGATATGATACTTGAAATGTCTTGTAATTGGGGGAAATCTTATCCTCCAGTTATTGATCTTGCTCTGTTTGTTGTCAGGTTAAAATAACACACTTCAAGATATCTAATTATAAGCACACTCTGATATCTGATCGCTGAAAGCGTTTAAAATGATTTACACATGTCATAAGTAGCATTTATGTTTGTCAGCGCCTCATTTTGAACATGAGAGAACATGTCAAGGACGTCTAATACCCGTGAGCGTGTTATGAAAATAGAGGTTGATACTTTCTTCAGACCAGTGTGAAAACAATGGCCCAACTACAACATTTCTATCCACCGTATTCAGTGATTTTCCAAAGCATAACATTAATTATTGAGATGTGTTTTAGAGGAACTAATGGCACTCTTTTCCCCAGACAGATGTCGATATGGAGGATAGAGAAAATAGATGTTGCACTATAAAACTGTCAAACAACTCTTCAGGGGATATAATTGCTCCTTCCTGCACCCTGGTCTTGTCATTCCCACCCTGAGTGTAGACACATTGAAAGCTTCCTCATTTCCCCCCAAAATCCACCAACTTACCAAACTCCTCTAGACTATCCTGAGATACTCATTTTCCCCCACAGCATCACACATGATTGAAAAGCATCTGCTAAATGATAAAAAGGCACCGTCGTTGCCAAATTAGCACCACATTCAAAAGTTCTGAAAGGCTGCTGAATGTCAACAATGGAGGCTGAGCAGCAAAAGCTTAATTATCCTAAATGTGTGTGTGTGGGTGTGTGTGCGGTTGTGTACAGTACGCACGTGTGTGTGTGTGTGTGTGTGTGTGCGTGTGTGTGTGTGTGTGTGTGCTCTCTACCCAGGTTCAGTACCGATGATGTAATATCATATATCTGTATTTGTTTCTGGATGAGCATTACATCATTGATACCTCTGGCTGCCAGTGAGGCAGAGATGCTCGGGCTGCACCGACGCCGCAGGCATCACTGGAGCTGAAGCAGCGAAGGCAGTCGGAGAAAATGCAGCTACACGGCAACCCTGTGTCCCACAAATTATACTGTATATGTTGCATACTACTAATGTGCAACAGCAAATGAAGGACGCGTCTTATTAATATAATGTAGAAGCGTTGACGTTGATGAAATGTTGATATTGAACGTGTCAATGAAAAGTTTACTGATAACAGCTGCTTGTAGAAGAAAGAACCCTAATCGTTATTAAAACAAACATAAAAAAAACATATTATGTATTGTTGCTTTTGTAAAAGTCGCCTGTTTCTTGATTTCTTTCATTGATCATCTTTCATTCATCACCTCTGATCTTTGTGCCGAGCCATGTCTCCTTAGCAATAACTAGTGTATGTCTGTGGGTGTGTGTATGTTTGTGTGTGTGGGGGTGTATGTATGTCAGTATGTCTATGTATGTACGTGAGTGTGTATGTAACTGTGTATCTGTGTGTATGTTTATGGGTGTGGGAGGCTTGGGGTTTTTTATGATGTTGTCTTGCTCTGTTTGTTTGTTTTTACCCTCTGTGAGGCACTTTGTGCTGCAAAACTGCATGAAAAGTGCCATATAAATAAAGATTGATTTGATTTGATTTGATTTGATTGTATGTACATTTTTGGAGCTATGTTGTCAGCAAGCTAGCGAACAACCAGCTAACAAGCCTGCATCTTCATCCCAACCACAGTCATCCTGTCAGTGTCAGCGGGGCTGACAACCACATTTACAACTGAGCATCTCATTTCATGCTGTACGTATTACGGCAGCAGGTGAACTGCGGCTAATGCAAAGTTTGTAGCTCACTTGACAGCTCACACAACCAGAGGCATAACTTCATCCGTCACGCTCTGATAAACTGACGCCGACTGTGATGTCGTCTGCTTCTCCTCCTGACAAATTTATTACTTTTAAGTGAAGCGCTCAGCGCAGAGCGAAGCCTTTGATCAACACTGGTGGAAAGACTGGGTTTGAAAATGAGAGGATGTCACAACGCTCATACTGTATCTCCATTTCTCTGAGTTGAGGCGTGGAAAAAACTCAGACTGTTCTGATCATATTAGTGGCTGAAGCCTCCCGATTGAGTAAAGCAACAGCCGGTCATGTCTGGAGATTTAGTATTTAGGTGATCTGTGACAACGTGTATGGGTAAGTCCACTTCTGCTATAGCTGACGTTAAGCATTGTGTTATTGTTTAGGGGACGTTTTACCTAATAGCATGTCAGGCAAGAAGCAGATATATGCAGATACTTACCACTTTACGATTGTTGGCCTAGTATGGAGCATTTGCAGAGATGATTTAATCATAACAGTATTTATTTTTAAGGGTTAGTACACAGAATAATTGTGCCTCGAAATGAATATTCATCGGTGAAGTTAATCAATGACACTTCCACAAGAGGACAGGAGGAGCGGGGAATCAGACCACCAATAGCAGCCAGAGGTGGAAAGTAACTAAGAACATGTCCTCAAGTATTTTACTTACATGTTATTTTGTGGTACTACATTACAGAGGGAAATATTGTACTTTTTACTCCACTACATTTGTCTGACAGTTGTAGTTACTTACTCAGATTAAGATTTTACATACAATTTATATATCAGAACTTTGTTTTTTCTTCAATCCTACCTCACAGATTCATCTTGTGGCCTTTTGTCAGGGCCCAACCTCTGGGTAAGGATCCAGTGAGCTATGTTAGCTAACTGTATTTAAAAGTATCATTTGTAAGAAAATGAAAGAATTTAAAGATAGCTCCTATATAGGGGACAGCAAAACTGCTACTGCTACTCATAATACTGGACTAGCTACACTTTGCCGTAGCTATCTTTGGATCAGCAATTAGCTGCCATGCTAGCTGCCGTTAGCAAGTTGCTCAGTTAGCAGTGGAGTTAGCTGGTTGTATTCTACCCACACAGCAATCACAGATGATTGACGGGCCCGTCAACCGGCCACCCAGTGAACCCGACTGGACACCAGACTAAGACTGAACACAGCCTCTGAGACCGATGGTGCTGGTTTTAAGACGAGGGATATAGTACAGAGGTGATTTACAGCAGCTCTTACCAGGACTTCGTGGACGGGACACAGCAGACGGACACAGGAGAGGTGTAATCATCATGAAGCAGCATGGAATATTATCTTCTTACCTCTGTGAATTTAGGATTATTCAACCAAACGAGAGGTGATTGTGGAAAGAAGAACCAAGACTTTAGGTGAGTTTTATTTCATTTATGTTGAGGTTGAATTAAGCTGTTTTACAATTAGTTAACGAGGCAATTAAGCTCATTTTAGTTGTGTAAAAAAGGGAAACTTGAGTTCAGACGGTGTATGCTTGTATCTCTGTTTAGTAGGTGTAAAATATATTCCTTTCTTGACATTTTGTCAGTTTATTTTGTTCACTTATGAGACTAAGAAGCACTTTCACAACTCCCAGCTGAAACCACAGGGGCTATAGGACTAGCCGGTGCTAGCTGGTTAGCATGCTAACTTTAGTAGAAATCTCTGCAACACAGTACACAGACATTTTTGGCGTAACGTCAACACTGTTGTTTCTACACACTCTTGATTATAGTTAGTTCGTTTTAAACTAAGATTCAGGGAATATCTTACACATCGCTGTGCTTTACTGAGGTAGGTAAGATTTGTAATGCAAGGCTTTTACCAGTAATGGAGTATTTTTACGTTGTGGTATCACTGCTTTTACTTCAGTAAAATATCTGAGTGCGTCTTCCACCACTGATCGCAGCCCATGACTCCACACAATGCCCTGACTCACATCACTTTACTGCTATGAGGCAGACAAGATATTAAATAACAACAAAAAGTGGATTCTCAGAACAAAATGTCACGCATAAACAAACACACACACACACACACGCACACACATACGCCCATACACACACACAGTCTCACACTCAGACTTACTCCATCGCAAAAAGTGCTTTGTCATTTATTATTTCTGCAATTTATAATCCTTAATATACTTTCCTCTTTGGCGAAGGCAGAGCAACGGGTTCAACCGAGGCATTTCTGAATTATGAGCCGAGCGAAAAAGAAAAAAAGAAAAAACAGTTTTAGAACTTGGCTGGAATTAAGTTTGCTTCGATGACCTCATTACACAATTTAAGTAATCACTGCAACTGAGTCACACACACACACAGACTCACACACACACACATTTAGAATAATGCATGCGGGAATGTAATATTGCAAAGTATTGATCCTTCATTTTCATTATTTGGTAACTTTCCGTCGAGGCGCTCTGACAGACTGTGGATGAAAATGGCCGTGCCCCGAGTTAATTACTCGACTTGGAAACACATATCCTGTGTTCAAAGGTTGGAGCAGAGAACATAAAAAAAAATCAGGCATGATCATCTATGTAAAACTTCACAGTGGCCCTTCATCTTCGACAGCAGCCAGCTCTACTTAGTAAGCCACAAGAAAGTGTGGGTGACAGTATGCAGGAGCCCTCCTGTAATTCCTACTGATACCTGTGCATTAAGCTCCCTCTGCAAACACATCAAAAGGAGATTAAAATTAAAACTACAAACAAGGTGATGCAATGTATGGTTAAGTCTGCAGATGATAAGTTCTATCCGGAAATTTGAAAACAAAAAACCGAGACTTGAAAATTACCATAATGGAAAAACTGCAGGGGTTTTTTCCCCTCGGCGTTCTGCAGGTGGATGCGATGCGGACGACCACGAAAAATATCAAGTGACCTTTTTTCATCACAGCGCACGGCCAATACAGGATGCAGAGATGATGACAGCAACATGTTTGTCTGGCAGAGTAAATTGATCACCGTGTGGATGTCACATAGCTGGTGTTGTTCCCTTTGCTGAGCCACAGAGAGGGTCATTGTTGTATTGTGAATACATGAATACAGATATATGGCTTTTCTTCATGGTTTTTCTTTAGACCCTGAATGCATCAGACTGTAAGCATGCCCGGTCCTGCGTCTGAGCTCAAACATACAGGAATTATGAAGGGCAAAACTTAAAATGTGCTGCCACGCTGATACCCCCAGACACCATTCAACCACACAGCCATAATTAATACTTTATTCCCCTGCAGTTGCCTTCATGAGGAGCAGATGCAGGGAAGATGACCTGAGATTGGGAAACCACATGTGAAGAGGCAGCATGGAAGCGAGGTATCATGTTTACTTTCATAAATATGGCAATCCCCCCCAATCATCCCCCACCCGTTCTCTCCACCTTGCAATTAAATCCAGTTAGAGATTACTCTCAGCTGCATCCCGGTCTTCACAGGAGCCTCAGCCTCCAGCCTGGACCGATAATAACTATGGTCTGCAGTGTTTCAGCCATTCATTTCATAAAGTGCTTTTCACCTAGCAGCTTTCATTATCCACACACACCAGAAAGTGTGTGCATGCGCACGTGTAAGTTTATTTGCTTGGCTCGGAGTGAGTTGATTAAACAAGTGTCATGTCATTATTCTGTAATCAATTTTTCAATTACGATTCAGGCTCCATAACGCCGTAATGGAAGGTGAGCTCGGATCCATACCGGAGCAGCGAGGTGATTAGACGTCGCTGGAAGCTTTCCAGAGAAGAAAAAAAAAAAGGAGAGGGAGAGGCTTTTTTTTTTCCTGAGTTAGATCGATCCTGTTGACTGAGACGGCCTTGGTTCATAACAGACCATGTCTGCTAGCAACAGCTTAGCTGGTCCACTGAGGCGTCTGTCCGCACATCTTTTGGGGGTGTTCTTTAAAGACGGCGAGTAAAGCAGTCTCTCTGAGAAAGAAGGAGAAAAAGATGTTTATTGTGATGACCCCGCTTGACACAGCGAGGCTGCCTCCATGGTGCAAAAACATGCTACTCCGGGGCTACACTTTCAGACAATCTCCGAGCAAAGACCACTGAATCTATGTTAACACAGCCATAACATGAAGAAGATCCCCTGATTCATGTTATCTTTATTTGTATTTATAGAAGAATATCTTTACATGCATTTCCTTTACTACCGTCCTTTTGCCTTGAATCAAAATGCCTCTTGCTTCAAGTTTTGTTTTGCCAAACAACCTTTACGCTCAGGATTTCCATAAATATATCTTCTAGGAGGGGTCTGCCAAGTCAAAAATACATCTAAAATGTATTCTCCTTCACCGCTGTCGTCAGGTGTACGTGTTCTGTCACATCACAGATCCTTGTAGGACTGGAAAATGAGGATAATTCTGGTTTATTACAACTTGGATGGTATATTTTATTGTTTCTTCAGTTTCATTATTCGTGTTGATTCTGTCAGAGGAAAAGTTCACCCAAAATCGTCATTATCTACTCACCACCATACCGATGGAAAAGTCATGTGAAGTTTTACTAGTCCACAAAGCATTTCTGGAGCTTCACAGCAAAACAGGATTGTTGCTTAGGAGAATGTTGAAATGATGTTTTGAGATTAATAGATAACGAACTTTGCCCTTAAAAAATTGGAATAAAAACAAGAATTATGCTTTAAAGGCCCTGAAAATGTGATCTCTCAGTCAGCCTCTAACTGTAAGCAATGGGATCCTATGTGAAAAGTTTATTTTGTTTTTTTCACATTATAGATTCTTATATTTGTGATTTTGTTGCTTTCCTCATCGGTTTGAATACAGCATGGCTTCGTTGGAAAACGGTGATGACATGTATTTGCATGCAACAATCGTGAATGATTATTGTTGCAGGGATGTTGCCAACAATGCCAATCAAACTACACCCACACAGTTCTGATGAAGCATTTTAGCATTTGTCTCTTTTATTATTACTTGATTAGTCATTCATATTTTAAAGTCCTAGAAAAATAGTTACAACTTGTAGATTTAAGTGGCTTGAATACTAAACTTCAAATCAAGACTTGAAGTATTATTCAAGATATTGTCAGTTTTTCCTCAATTCATAACATACGATTAACATGCACTGTAATTTCTCTCACCAGGAGAGATTAGGAGGTACAAAGGTGCAACCGGATGTCAGCAGCTATAATTTATAACACTATCATCCCCCCACAGACACACACACTTTCACCTCACACGTAACTCGTTCCTCCTGAGAAATATTGCTCACTGTACTGGCATGAGTTAGCAAATAATTGCTAGTCAGGGGAGGAGGTAGCTTATAATATGCATTGGGAATTTTAATCTTGACTTTTAATAAGCTTTTGACCTTCTTGCGTCTGCAGCCTATAATTAGAAATTCTGGCTGGGCCAGATTGACAGAATGCTGTGTCTTAGGGGAGGTAAAACCTTGTGCGACTGCGGTCAGCAGACCTTCTAAATCATGCGGCTGCATGAGAAATGTTTAATCTAACAAATTGGTTTCTGTTTCCTCTCCTTTTTTTTCATTCTTTCATGCAGTAGGTATTCTGAATATGGAGGTGATGTCATCGTCTCATCCTTTTAAGAGTGACTGTGGACCATATATTCTGAGGGGGAGGCAGAGAATCAGGACCTAATGGTCTTTCCTCCTTCAGCCAAATCTAATTGTGCCCTTATCTTCTCCAAGTTTAACTGCCCCATTGAAGACGATTGAGCTGTCTGGACTTTAACTGTTGACTTGCCTGTGTGTGTTTTTGCATATGTGAGGTTATATATCAAATCGAGCCGCCACGTTACTTGATATTTCCGCTAAATGACAGGAACAGCATCACTTGTCGTTTTCGTCTATCCGAGTTTAAACGAACTCTCTCTTCTTCTTTGGATCTTCTTCTTTTGCATCCTGTCAGGCAGCACTAAATTTAGAGACCGGCGTTTTATTTACTTTATGTCCTTGCTGGTGTGTCCTTGCTAAATGAAGGCGAACAGGACTGTCACCATCCAGAGGACAGCACTGCCCAGCCCCTCGGGAGTTGATGGATAACGTGGGGATGTACACGTCTGTGTGTGTGTGTGTGTGTGTGTGTGTGTGTGTGTGTGTGCATGAACAGAACAAGAACATACATGTGTGCAAATAATCTCCTTTTTGCACAATAACTGTTTGTAGAAATCCACTCAGATCATACAGTACAGGAAGCAGGATGCAGGCCTCTGTGCCTCCAGTTATACAGGTATTTAAGTTTGAAGTCTGTGAAGGTATTCCAGCTTCCATGTGGCATAGTGGTATTTGCACCTTTTGCTGTTTCAGTGTGTCAGTGTTGAGCGCTACACAGTCCTATGGATCAGTGCCTCTGTATAGATCCCCTGGAACAGCCTCTTGTTCCTTTAACATTCCAGGTACATCCACGCCAGCTCCTTCCTGTCGCTCCCCTTGTGTGGCGCTGATTGACAAGCGTCCGCTTCTCTCAGGCGCGTAATCAATCTGCTAATTGGTGTCGGAGGGTCGGTTGCTGTTGAAGCGTCCCCCGCTCTTTCTTTGGCTAATTTATCTTTGTCACCGCCAGACTCGCAAAGTACATTTGTTGGGAAAGTTCAGTCTCTCTCTCTCTCTCTCTCTCTCTCACACACACACACACACACACACACACACACAGGCACACAGGCACACACACATTATGCTACTGTGCTTTGTTCATCTTTTTTTTTTTTTTTTACTGCAATACATCACACAAAGGAGTGAAGGTAAATGTTAGCCTTGCACTGTTTCCATTGGTAACCGCAGCTCATGAGGTAGAGGAGGAGAGCAGGTCAGTCTCTCTGTGCAGGATAATTGGTGACAACAATGTGCTTTATCATAATTCACAAGCAGAGGAGTTATAATTAGTGGGAAGGCTTCTCAAAGTTGCTTAAAAGGGGAAATACAATGAGCAGATTCCCCTTAAAACATGTATAAATATGCAGAAAAAGGGAACAGTGTTAATGCATGATAGAAGCAAAACAGCAGCGAGCTGACTGAGCCCTTGAAACATGCACTTCACATCTGATTGATTTACAGGCCGTTTCTACCCAGGGTGCCAATCAAGCCCTGATTAGACATCACTGACTCGTTGATGATGGTTCAGACAGCGGCAGCCGTGTCCGCGGTCTCACCGAGCGCAGAAGATTGATTGCACGAGGCCGCCTCGCCCCAGATTAATCTCCGCAAATGACACAAGAGTCGTGAAGTTTTCATCCCTCTCACTTTTACTACCAGTTACAAAGTAGGTTCAGGGTGTGATAGTGAGGGAAGCAGAGGGAGAGGCATGTGTGTGCAGCTTGAACCACTGCTTGCTTCCAAAAACTTGTGGATTAGGCCCCCAGTGCCCCCTATTGGCCCCCAAATCATCTGTTGATCCTCTCACACACACTGATCTGCACATTGAGGAGGAAAAACAAGAGTTCACTCTGAGAAACTGGTAAAAATTCGTATTTAATGTTCATCTTAACATAACATTAACTCCATTTGGTATTTCTATATATGACAAAGTAAGAAAACATAAAGCTTTTATATATTCTTCTGCCTCTGTTTTAGTGTTTTTCCACCTTGCCTCCACTTTCTTTCTCCCTTCCTTCAGGTACATAGATATATAGGTGCAGAAAAGAGCTAAGGTGCTCTGATGGGAGGAAATTATGGTGAGCAGCAGGGGAGAGAAGTCCATATTCCAGCCCTGCCAGCTTCCCTCGCGCGCTACACGACAAGAACGGCGGCAGCACACTGATCATACCCTCATTAAAGTTGTTCACTTTCTCCTTTTTCACTCTTATTTCTTTTTTCCCTCTTTGATGCACTCGCCGCTCTTTAAGTGCTTTAAGCGCCGCGCCAGTCGCCTCTCTAAAAGTCTGTCTCCGAGCTGTTAACAACCACCTTTTCAACAATGTCAGGACTATCAGAAGATGATTTTATGCAAACTTCTTCCGGAGATCGATCCACCTCCATTACCTCGGCTTTTATTCACTCCCTACTTTTATATTAGTGCCTTGAATGTCTTTTCAATGCAAAATAAGGCTCTTAACATAGTTTAGGGATCAGAGCGACGCTGATCTTCACATTATTATTATTCATTGCTGTCGTGTGAAAGCCTTACAATGCCAGTTTAGGTGATTTTCAGCTTTAATTGTTACTTTTTGACTTAAATTACTTGTATGACCCTGTGTAACTTTTGTGAACGCAATCTATTTCCTAAAAAGTTCGCATTTTGGGGATTATTTTTATAGAACATAAATTCATATGCTGTGTAACTGTGATTAATCCTGATGGAAGACTCATGAATCATGTTTTATGGCTTGTACAGCTGAAAGTTTAAGGTACAGAGTACAATAAGATAAGACGGAAAATAGACGTGTTTGTAAGAATTTTGAGTTAAACCTTTGTCGTTTTTATGAGATTTCAGGAGGAAAATGAGGTGCTTCTCGTTCCACATCAAAGGACATAAAGACCTCCAAAAGGTCATGACCAAAGCAAGGCTAGTTAGCTTCAAGACACCTTCGATCAGCCTGTCTGCGGTGTTGCTTCCTTTACCTGCTTGCTACACGTCACACTGCACGTTGTTTCAACCCTGACCCAGACAACCAGCCAGACAGACACACTGACATGGACATGACCAGTGAGTCAAAATGAGTTTTTCCTCCTTTTAGGTTAAGGTTTCTTGCGATTATGAAAAGCAATGATCGAGCTCTCACATGAAAACCTCCCTCAAGTCAAAGTCTTCTCTCTGTGACTTTCAGTATTTGAAGAAAAAAGCATCCAGGCCAGTAAATTCAACACATTTTTGAGCGCCGAGCTCCAGTCTTTTCGGCAGCGTACTCAACAATGTAGCGAGTGGGTGAGCTTTTACACACCGCCCTGTCAGTTTTCAGGGAGCTACGCAAGCGGACGATGTGGCGAAGTCTCACACCGGCCCCGACCTTCCCAAAAACTCTGCGGTGGAAGTCGGCCTCTGATAGTTTGGTGAGATTAGAGGGTCTAAACTGAACCAAAACACTTGAAAAGAGGCAAAAACAGCAACGAATCCACGTAGCAACTGAAAAATATCCTAAAACATGATCATAATGTGGAGCTTCCTTACGAGAAATGGCATGAGGTGAGGTTATTCGGGAAACAAAAGAGGACCTCAGGTGGGAAAACACCTTTTGTGCAAGAACAGAGCATAAACATCAATTTGAGCAGCGCTAAACAATAATCAATCTGTGCCACTATTAAATAATAAGAGCCTTGAGTGAGATAATCTCTGTGAGATTGGCTGTACTGCGAGGTGGAACCATCATCCCCGCTCTGAGCAGGTCCGTTTCCTGTGCTTTTGATCTGCAGATAGAACACGTCGTCACAAAGCTGAAAGATAATGTACGATATGATATTATGTTCATATGTACACGGTACTAAAACAGCCTTCAGTGCACTCCTCAAACACCTGCACAGGCTCCTCTGTGATCCCCTCACCTGTGATCTAAGCCTTTTATAAACCTCTCCACCCTGCAGTAGCACAGTCGGAAAAAAAACGTAAACTCCTCCCCTGTTCTCCTGACGGAGGAGCCTTTCTCTGAGGCAGTAAAGATAAAGGATGAGGAGTTTCCCACCTGCAGACAGGAAGTGGGGAGAAGTTCACTTACAACCGGGGCTGCCAGACACAGACCTGCGTGTACTTTCACCTCTTACACCTTTTCTAGAATATAAATCAACAGACAGGACAAGTGCTGGGCCCGCAATAAAAGTCTGACCTTCTCTGATAACACAAAGAAATATGATGTTTGGGACTTGTTCTGACATGCCCATGCAGCCCCTTCTTCCCCCACATATCCCACCTAAAGCAACGTTCCAGGTTCTTGTTTGTATTGTTGAGACGTATTTAGTTCTTGGGGTTTTATTTGCAGTGGCAGGACGGGATTAGTCCCGGCTTACCAAGCTGTACACAGGCGCATCTAGAAAGAGAAGCAGTCGGCTGTTTGGACTGTGTGAACCCTGGTGGAGCATGAAAGAATGTAACCGCCCTCCATTTGTACACATGTGAAGGGACAAATAGGGAGAAAAGGGAACGATTATGTCATTTCATATATATCAGGATACTGCTGTGGCTGAGAGAGCGCACTACAACTTAAAGCTACACTAAGCAATGATTTTATATCAGTGAATCTAAAGCTTTTTAGTGCCTTTCAGCTCACTGTTTTGGTTTCACGGCCTGCAAATGTACTGTTTTGTTTCTTCCTCACTGCTCTCATCAGCTTCGTTTCCAGGCCACAACAGGGAAGTGTTTGCAGAGAAAAAGCTCTGATAAACCCACCGTATGATACCTGCCCAAAAACAAATGGCACACAGACAAAGTTAGCGACTAGCTGAAGAGGCTAGTGAGGCATTCAGCAGCTGAAAAGCCAGATAATCCAGGAGTGAGGAGGTAGAGACCAAAACAGAGATAAAACAAAAATCCATATCGGACTTAAACATTAAACGACAAGTTCACCCAAAGATGAAAAATTCAGCCATTATCTTCTCACCCTCGTGCTGATGGAAAATCAGGTGAAGTTTCCTAGTCCACAAAACATTTCTGGAGCTTCACAGCAAAACAGTGCTGCAACCAGAGAGCTTAACAAGTGTATTTAATTTTTTCGAATGCGATTCGTAATTGTTATGGAAGACACAGAAAAATGATGCCGTCCAGTTGGTGGGGAGCATCCGATCAGAAAACGTCTCTGTGTTGTTGGACAATCAGTGTACTGTGGATTAGTTTAGAGAGAACTCGTTGACCTAATGTTGCAGGTTTCATGTGAGGATCTTCCTGTTTCTCCCTCGTGATGTTGTTCTGTTTTCCCTATCCTGGGGGTAACAGCTTTGATTAACCCAATTCTCTATCACCACACAAGACCCAACATCCTCTTGCTAGATGGTGATGAGCGTCAGTCAAGTCAAGTCAAGTCAGTTTTATCTGTATCGCCTAATATTACAAATCCCAATTTGCCTCGAGGGGGTTTTACAACTTGTACCGCACACGGCACCCTCTATCCTTACAGTAAATCCTTGATTCACATTTAATGGTGAAATGAGTTACACAATCCAAAACAGACCAAGCATTTCACACTATCCAGCGTGGATTAACACAACATCTCCAGGTGTCTCCCAGGTATGTCAAACCGATGGCTAAATACAAGTCCTCCAACACATGCCATAATCTGCCGAGCCAAAAGAAGAAATTTTCATATGCCCAACCCAAGTAGAGATAGACAGTTATCCCCTTTTATGTGGTTACTATAAGTGGTGTGGTAAGAGGTGTCTGTTTGGTAAATAGACACACCCAAGAGTGATGGCACAAGTCTGTTATGCTCTATCTATCCATCTATCTATCTATCTATCTATCTATCTATCTATCTATCTATCTATCTATCTATCTATCTATCTATCTGTCTGTCTGACTGTCGGTCTGCCTCATTTTATTGTCTGTCTGTCTGTCTGTTACTGATCAGACATCAAAGCAGTTGTAATGCAGGTCAATGCCCCACAGGGGACACAAACAGAAGCCAGAGCCAACACAACCACGCCGCCTAAACAAATCATATAAGTAGGTATCCGAACCCCGCGGCTGATTGTTTGGCAGCTTTTTATGAAGCTGCCATAAACGGATTCATCTCGTCCTTGATTTATTTGAAGTTTCTCGGGGAGTTCCTGACCGAATGAAGACGTCTGGAGGTGGATTTTGTTATTCAGGGTGTCAGTGGAGGAAGAGGTGTGAGAGGCAGGGGTCATCGCCAAGGTGCAGTGCCGTCTGGGTGCTAATCAGACTCGTCCTCCGGAGCAGCGTTTGACATTTCCCATCAACACCGGCTCCCCGGCTCGCTCTCTCTCCTCACCTGGGCTCTCTCAGACGCGTTAGCTCCCACAACCAGACTGTCTTCCATACTCTGTTGACACAGGCAGGCTGCTCCGTCAGTCACTCGCCTCATTAACTCCTGTTGGGCTGTTATTCCCACTGCGATAGTCGTACATGCACGTGCCCCCGCATATGCACACTCGCATACATCCACTGAGTCAAAGTTTCCCACTCGGAGGCAGTCAAGTGTTTGTCAGTTTGCACATTTTGACATGTTTTGACGTTTCGCTGCTTGTGTGAATCACTACAGCTGCAGGATTCACTCCCTGTCTGTTACCCTCTGATCAGATGAATTGATTTTGGAGTGTGCTGACAGGATAAGTGTGTATCTTTTTTCCTTATCTGTTTGGACTGAAGCTCAATAGAGACATCGCTTTTCACTGTCACATAGATAAGGAACAGTACTAAATATATCTGGGGGAGGGCTGTTCAGAAAAGTGGGAAGGTTACGTTTTTTTAACTTGAAAAGAGCGGGAAGATCTTTAGCGACTGAACTTGAACACATCATTTGTCACCGTCCTACAGCAGCTGCCACCATCACTTTATTCTGCCTCTGAACTGAAAGTGAAACTAAAATAAAGTGAAAATGTGTTAAAAAAAATGTAAACTTGTGCTAAACATCTTTATTATGTTCGCTGTGAGTTTGCAATTGCTAATTTACTTTAGCTGGCATTAATGTGCAAAGTCTGTTGCTCAACAGATATGACATATTTTAGAAAAAAAACGTTTTCCTTTCACGTGTCGGACACCGTCCCATTTTGTTGCGCAATGCGATTGGGAAACAAAGAAGCTGTCAGTGGGATTTATATTCTGATGATATATATACAGATGACATGATGCAGCTAAACAAGATGAACTGGAGGATGGTTACTATGCAGATGACTGAACCCTTTCACTAGATCATAAATTGGAAAATTGTTGCGTGGCTCTTGTTTTTCTGTTGAGCACCTACCATAAATCAAGCTTCAGTTTTTGGAGAGTCTCTAAAGATGTATGTCTCATCACTGCTTGACGCTAGCAACTCAAGGCTAAACTAGATGCTACTAGCTTAGCACACCCAAATCTCCCACCATATTGTCCTCGCTTTTTGAAAACGGGCAACATAATGTTCAGCGGCTCAACCGTAAAAACTTTTGGACTGAATGATGGTAAGTGGTTCATTTAGACACAGGGTACATCCCAAGTCTCTTTTGGCGACTCAGTCCTCGCTTGAACCAGAAGTCGTTCTGGTCTGCCATCTTGCAGGCCGTCCCAAAGCTCTCATTTCTGCTCTGGGGAGGAATCTCTGGTGTGCCATGAGTGAGGATACACGAGAGCGTCGTACCTGGAAGACTTTCAGCCGAAAAGCATTAGGTAGTATAATACTCAGCCCACACATCTGGCACATTTGAGGGAGATGGCGGATGTTGCTTCACATGCCGCTTCAGAGGAAAGGATTTCTCATTACTTTTAAAAAAAAGTCCTCTCTCTTCGCATGAGTTCCTTTGAATGTACCAAGTCTCAGCCAAACCAGGTGCATTTACAGTAAACTGTATGAATGATCAACACATTTCAATAAGTTAAGACATGCTTGTATGATTAAGTCTCTCATCTCTATCATTTCTCTTACCCACAGAGAATTGATCATTGTGCAGACTGCAAAATTAATTGCCTTGCTTTCACTTTGAAACGCCATCAAATATCCAGCCGACAAAGATCTGTGTCCGTCTGAAGCCACACCTCGTAACATAAGGCAGTGTCACTTCTGTCCAGCTTCCTTGTTCCTTCCAGGCAATAGCTATGATCAGTGACAGCAATTTCCTGGATTAGTAAAGTTTGAATGAACACATGGAGCAAGAAGGATATAAGTTGCTGTGGAAATGATCGCTATCGATTTTGACTCAACACAAACCGCACGGCACTTCCTATTTCTGATGAATGGGGATATCTGGAGCAAAATCGGTTCCCGAAATCACTTTAAACAATAACACCAGAGCCTAAAAATTGAAGTCTAGTGATGCAAAATAGAGTTATCCATACTGCCGAAGCGTGAAAATGTACAAGTTGTCTGTATTTAATGAGGCAATAACTGAGTGTCAGTTCGATGACAGACACAATGTTTTGCAGATATGATTCACACAGATGAGAAAGAGCTGATTGAGGAGAGGAATGCCTGAGCAGCATGTTAGCATATCATAATTGACTATCAGACACACAGGTGGTTACTGTGGTTAGCATGGGTAGTGCAGTAGCCTGCTAACGGGGGTGTGATTAAGTTTTCCTGCTGTTTGTTGTGTTCCTACACCTCATTTTAGTCAGGAGGGAATCATAACCTCCATTTTCGTCGCCCAGGGTGAAATGGCACACACTCAAAGCACTCAGGGCTCATTAGAGAGATAGAATCAGTGTCCTTACTTTAATGAGCGCAAACGCTGAGGAGATCATGTTGAAGCAGATTGCTCGTCACTAAGATGTTTATTTGCATATTTTATACTCTAACTGCAGTGTTATTAAACCGGTACGTCAGTGAGTTTTGGACTGTTTCACAATTTGCGTTTTGTCTTTGAGTCATTGGTGGTGTTTTGATTTAAACTGTTTGAGGTAATCTGGCCTAGTAACACATTTTTTGTACATAACAAATGAAAAACAGACACAAAAAATATTACAAAGGCAATCTGAGCTCATATTCAGCCTTTAGTTCTAGCAGTAGGGAAATGATTCAGCCCCAGTGACGCTTTCTGGGGTTCTGAAGGCAGCTTTCTAAAATAACGCTGATCGATGATGGCATCAAGGTTATCTCGGATTAGGTTTAAGATTTTTTTACCTGTAAACTAGCATCACAAACTCGAAGCATGGAGATTGAAGGAGGTGGGTGTTTACCAGGCAGGGAGGGTCTAATGAGAGACGCTATAGGTGTGACTTTGGAGTGTGACTCAGGACTACTGGATATCGCAGCATTTTCTGCATCAATTTTGATCATTCTTTCTTCCATCCGCCCTCCAACTTAATATCCTTCCAAGAAAATATTATTTTAGGGCTCGAATAAGAGACAAATCAACGAGTTCAGATGTCAATTCTTTATTGTTCATCCTCAGAAACAGCACGGTTAAACTGTTGAAGCAAACAACAATCAGCCAAGTGTCAATTAGTCGTTTCTTCCCCTTTATTCTAAGAAAACAAAGAAACTTCTAGGCGTATTATCAGACAAATTGATTTTTTTAGAAAAAGGTTCAATATTCTGGAAAACGTGCTTGTTAACTTTCCTGCAGAGAGTTATTATGAGATAATAGATACCACCCTTAATTATGTAAATTGAATAGTAAAGGTGCAATTAGTAAGAATTTTTGTTTAAAAAAATCAAAAATTATGAACAAAAGCTAGCTAGCTGCACAGCCAACTGAGCTAACAAGCTAATAGCAGTTAGCAGTTACTCTGGTGTGATGCCGCCCCTTATTTGTTTGGTGTATGAATTCAAGAGATGATCAATTCTTACATATTGTACCTTTAAAGTGAAGCCAGGAGATGATTAGCTTAGCTTGCAGTAGGACTGGAGACAAGAGGAAACACCCGGCCAGGCTCTAGGCTTTATATAGCAGCATGAATGACCAAAACCACAATGGATGGAGTGTAACATATGTTTCACGTGTAGTAACTCAATTTCTGTATGAGTATAAACATATATGCTAGTAGCGTGACTTACACTACAGGGGGAACACAATGGACATACTTGCATTCCCTCAGTTTGGGCTTGTTCACCAGTTTAAACCCACCATATTAATATGCCTTGAATCCTAGTGTTTATATGGAAATAAAATGAATAAAATTACATAAATTTGCATAATTTAGGGCTTTAAAAACTGATATAAACTATACAATGCTGGATTTGGAAAATTTCATTTGCTACATGATGCATCAATCAGCTTGAGGTCGGCCTGTGAGAGAGTGCGACACTGGTTTACACGATCACTCATTGGCTGTTATAGGCTGTAGGGCGGACATAGGTGTTGTTGTTTTGTGTTGGCCATTTTGTCACCATCGAATCACAGAATACTATGTTTTGCATCTCAGAATAAGAGAAGACAGTTTTTGTTGTGAGTTTGATT
This sequence comes from Pagrus major, assembly GCF_040436345.1. NCBI lineage: Eukaryota > Metazoa > Chordata > Actinopteri > Spariformes > Sparidae > Pagrus > Pagrus major. The sequence continues at coordinate 20,105,811 of NC_133233.1, forward strand.
CACTACTGAAACACTTGGACACTATTGGTGAGCTGAGAAAGCTTTGTACATGCTAGTTTGGTAGCTTGCTCGTTTGCTGATTGTACCTTGCTGATGTGGTTTTAGCATGAAATGGTTTGCATGAATAGAATCACAAGAATCTAAGCTTTATAAAGATGTGTGACATGACTAAACTACAACTAAACTACGGCTACGATAGTTGTTGTGTGAAAACAGCCGTTGCTTTTTCGTACAGCAGCGGACTATTTCGCCTAAACTTTGCAGGTCCTTAGAGGGCGGTGCAAACTTTTAGCTCCTTGAAAAGCAGCTCCTGGGACTAAAAGCTCCAGTCACTTTGGGTGAAAACATGTCTTAGAGCTCACTAGTTATAACACTTTATAACTTGTTTGTCCAATCTGCACCAATCTCGGGTTATGTGCCAGATTATTACTGAGCAAGAAGCGGTGACTTCCTGGATTCTCCACTGGTTGCCGGGCAACTTTACAGTGATGTGAAAACAGAGTCAGACTAGCTGTCTGTGTCCTGTCTTTATGCTAAGCTAAGCTAACCACCCTAAGACTGCGGGTTCATGTATAATGTAGCTTACACATATGAGTGTGGTATCGATCTTCTCGTCTAACTCTGGGCAATACAGAAAACAGGCAACTATTCCTTTAAGATGTAGATTCTTATGACTGATACTGAAATCAGACAAATGTACTGTTAAGAAAATGAAACTAGCTTTTTCTGAAGAAGAAGGTGCAGTAATCTCTTTTTTTGTGTGTCACTCAGACAAAACAACTTGTTTAGATGTGAATTCTTTACAGAAAGCTTCAGTTCACTCGTGCCTGACAGTAAACAGCCACATGTACATATCAATGAGCCTGAGCCCCTCCCTTCTCCGTCCCCATTGCCTAAGATTGTGATGGTGTTGCACGGCGGGCCAGCGCTGACTCACCTGGTGGAGTATCGCGCGCACACACACACACACACACACACACACACACACACACACACACACACACATACACACACACACCACAGCCCCCCGCTCACCACTCACTCACCTCCTTCCCCTCCCACTGGGTTCACCCTGCACTGCAGTTCAAAGTGGTTTTGCCTGTCTAGCCTTGGCGTTTAATGTTTAAGTATTGGGAGCGGCTGGAGAGTGCAAATAAAATGCCTTTACAGACTCCGGGGCACACTGAGGGCTGTGATTCCAGATACTGTATTGTGAAATTTCCATTGTGCTTGAGAGAGTAGCCTCAGGGCACCTGAATCTGTTCAGCTGAATTTTTGACTCTTTACTAATTCATAATGCTTGATGCGTGCGGCTTAGATAAACCATTTAGAGGAAGATTATTCAAACTTTACAATGCTGACAAAAGAGTACACATGTTCACAAGATAGACGGCAACATGTCCGTGCTGTAAACTGTTTGTCAAAAGTTCAGAACAGGATAAAGGTTTGAATGCGGACCCCACCTGCAAGAGAAAACCACAATGAGTTGTGGCATGGCAGGATTTCTGTTGGCCTGGAAGAAAGAAAGGAAACCCTATTTGCAGTGAAGGGAAAACAACACAGAAAGCCTGACGCTACTTATATGTTTGTGCGTGATTATTCTGTACTTCTAATCCGTCTAACAATGTTACAAAACATTCAGACAGGAGGAGGCTTTAAAGCAGTAATTGGGGGGACTTAAACTGGTTAAAACTCCGCTCAACCACTTCTAGTTGCATCTCGCTCGTGCTTGATCGAGACTGTGGCACAAGAAATCAAACATGGGTGTGGATTTAGTCTGATTCGAAGCATATCTCTTAATTCCCTTGAATGTCAGGAGCTTTTTAAAGAAAGAGTCACTGAGCAGATGTAGATGTCTCAGACTGGGTAGAGGGTTACGTGAAGGGATGTGATGTGACACAGAAGGAGTCAAAAACTGATGACTCATTGGCCGTTTTCACGCCTCATGCTGGATTAGCCATCACATGCAACAGGCTTCTTAATAGGAATTGTGTAATGCCCTCAATCCCTGCAGAATTGTTCCACGAAATCGGCCTCTGTTTTGCTGCGTCACCTCCATCTGCAAAAACCAAGGTCAATGCAAATAAGAGAGTCACCGATTGTCACCTAGCAGTGCACATATGGGATTTTGGAAAGCTGTTTATTGCGCCTTTGTTAGTGTGGAATAAGCAGGCATTGAGTGTTTTAAGATGTTTGAGCTTCCTTTTTAATCCAGCATCAAGATAAGATCTCAAACAAAAAGTTCACATACTAAATTGACTTTAGATACTTTGATTGATTGTCTGAACTGTCTGCAGGGATTTCCATGGCATATAGCTGCAAACTCCACCCATCTGGCACTGGAGGAGGCCAAAACCAAACAATGAAGTGTAATGTTTGCAAATACTCTTCGCCCCAGGTCGGCCTGATAGATGGCTGGTTTCCTCTGTGGGAGAAACTCAAGTTCAAATCCAGTCGCTCACATCAGCACACCTTGCTCTTTCGGCTGCATTATTCATCGCAATCTCTGCATTATTCATTTCACTCAGCATCGCATTTGGTTCATTTACAGAACCCCTTAAAGTCTCATAATAATCATTATTATCACACTCTCATTCTTTTTTGGAGGCAAGAACTGAGGCCACTGTGGACTGCTCTGCCTCACCTCCTCCCTCCTCTGTGGTTTTGAGGCGTTTGTGTGGCATGCCAGGTTTTTATCTCAGAGCTGTGACACCTGAACCAAGACTGTGACCTGGGGCCAAACAGCGCCTCCGGTGTCCCTCAGGGCACCACAACTGCTGTCAGCCTCTGTGTTTGAACGGTGCCTCTGCAGAAATATGTCGAGCAAAGACATCTTGAGAATCTCTGTGACATCTAGCAAAAACAGAGTGAACTCAGTTATATGTAGACTGAAAGCCATCACTGGAAGAAGTGGTGTATCTTGGTGGGCGGTTATGCAGCAGCGTGCCAAGTGCACAAGCGGTCTTTTGGCCAAGACTTGATGTTCACGGTCTCAGTGTAGCGGCAGGTAGTCTCACCTGCCCTGGTTGCAGCAGTGCCACAAGCCTGGCACACGCTGAACCAGACTGGAGGTCAGCCAGAGTGAGGTTTAATGAGACTGAAGCCACACCAAAGGCTGGCAGATCTGTCCTCACTTCAGAGCACCTGTGCCACATGCACCGAGTGTGATGAGAGCTAAAGTTGCCCCAAAACAGCCCCTCTTCCTGTAATTACTCTAACAGTTGGTTTGTTATCACACAAATAATTTGACTTCCTGAAACAATTTGGATTTCTGTTTTTGTCTGAAGTGAGATGCTTTGAATGCGGATACAGAGGTGTTTATGTGTTTTAGTGATGCATTTTTAAATCGACAACACCATCGCTTAAATATCTCTTAATTGGCTCTAATCACAGGGATGTGACTATCAGCATGTGTTGGGTTGGAAGCAACTCAGGAAGTTTGGTGATTGAAAACTATTTTAACAACCAAGCAAGTAAAAATCAGTGCTGGGTATCTACAAGAACCCCCCTTCTACTCTTCTCATTTTAAGGAGAAAATTACACTACTATAGCCAGGAAACACTGTGGTTACCGAGGCTTAATTTGTCAATGAAGGGGACTCTGGGAGGTGGGGTGATCCTTGGCCCATTAACAGATGCACGCAGAACATTTTACGCGCAACTTCCAATAAGAAATCGTCTTGGATGAGTCGAACAGGCCAGGATACACTCCCTAAAACCTCAGCTATAATGCACTGTGAGTGTGTCTTCGGGCTTAGGGCGTCTCCTTCGTGATGTGAGTCCGAGTTGTGACAATATGTGGTTAATTAGATGAGTACAGGCGCAGATAACACAATGAATCGAGTGGTTTAATAACGCGTAAAAAGATGGCGCAACAAATGACGCACAGTGCGCGCACTGCACAGATATTAGTGTACGTTCATTTTCAAGCTGTGCTAAAGTTTGATATAGTTTGAGTAATTTCAAACTAAAAGGTTGATTCCGTTGTGTTTGCTCAGATTTCTCCAGGTTTTGATGAACCCAAATGGCACAAAACGTCTCCAAAGTGATTTTCGTGCGTGTATTCACGTTTCACAACAGAAATGAGGTTGTTAGCTGTTTCAATTTGAAATCCACCAATCTAATAATCTGAGCGCTGAGTAGACTCGTCTTCATGTTTATTTAATTCATAACAGGGTCACGGCAAACTCATCCAGCAGAGGTGTGCGCAGTGCGCATCCACGAGCAGTTGTATTCTCCTGGGGAAATGCATTATGTGCGGAAAGTTCTCCCAGACGCAGTTCAATCACACTGAAATCACTTCACCTAACTACACTGCTTCAGATTGGAGCCCGGCACTGACTGTGCTCCTGTCTGTCCTGCCTTCCTCTGTGAAATCTGGAAAATGGGAGGGTAAAAAAAGACGGTTTATAATTGATGTTTTCCCATGGAACAGCCCCTCCTCCCCGCAACACAGGCTAACCCTCAGGTGGAAGAAATCTTTTAAGATTTTTTTGTGGGATAACATCAGGAGGGTTTGTCTAGGCGAGCCAATCAAATCCCTCCCCTGCTATAGATCGGTCCTATAATACAAAGCAGTATAAGCGGTCGCCTCACACAAGCGGCTGCAGCTCGACTAGAGATCCCGTGGCTTTTAATTCCCTCACTACTTTTTTTTTTTAACCCTCCTTCGATGTGCCCCGTTATTACCATTTGTCTGAGGCGTTCATTTCCGCACCTGTCACAGTAGAGACCAGGCGAAGGCGAAGTAGAGGAGGAGACAAGGACATTGCGAGAGCCGGGAGAGGCAGACGGTAGAGATAGCAGCGGCGACTCGTCTGAGATCTTAAAGGACAAAAATGCTGCTCTGGACCAGAATCGTATTGGTCGGTCTCATCTGCTTGTCCTTGGTGTCCTCTGGGATGGGATGCGGACCGGGCAGGGGCTACGGCAGGAGAAGACACCCGAAGAAGCTGACACCTCTTGCGTACAAGCAGTTCATCCCCAACGTGGCGGAGAAGACCCTCGGGGCAAGCGGCAGATACGAAGGCAAGATCACAAGAAACTCCGAGCGATTTAAAGAACTGACTCCCAATTATAACACAGACATCATATTCAAGGATGAAGAGAACACCGGTGCCGACAGGCTAATGACTCAGGTAAGGAGACAGAATCACCTTTTTTTTTTCTTCTCCCCCCCTAACGCACCATCACTGCGCACTGCAACAACCTCCTTGTCAGACTGATTGCGCACCTTAAGTGAAGTCTCTGTTACCCGCTGCTGAACTCTTCACACTAAGCCTTTAAACTTCACTGTAAAAAAAGAAAAAGCAGATGCGCTTTATGCAGCAGCACGGGAGTTTTCAAAGGCTGCAGGCTGGAGGCGAATGTAGAAAAATCCAGCTGGAGAAGTGATGTGCAGGCGGACAGTCAGGACACTCGGCCTTCATGATTGTGACAGTGTATTTAAAATATTAATGTGCCCCTCTCCTCATATCTATATTTGTATCTTTGTGAGGCTCTATTTGTTGTTTTACACGCGCGTTTTCGTGCCTATATACATTTCGCGAGCACATCCAAGCGTTTGTTTGCCCGCTGGAGCTCAACATTGCAGCTTGTTTTAAGCGCCTTTTTCTTTATTCCAGCCGTGAGCACAGGGAGCTAGTGATGCGCACCGCTTCAAACAGCCGGGCTTATTCAGGCATGGCGTGGCTCAATCAGACATTTTCTCGCGCAGGGCTGCTGTAATTTAGCCTCTCGCAGGGTGTGCATCAGTGCATGAAAACAGTAACATTTCTTTGAGAGTGTTCTGAACACTATCAGGACTTCATAAAAGGGTGGGACTCGGGCAATTATAGGAGCCGAGGCGCGCAGGGGGTGATGGTGCCTCACTTTGCAATTGGATTATAAACATCTTTATTCAAATGCTCCATCCTCGTGCTTGGCAGTTAGTTATCAAAAGCTTCACAGATGAGACGAGGCTCGCGATGGTAGCCCTGATTTCTTTCCAGGCTGCAGGACGCCGCGTCTCTTCGCCATGACTTTTAGCACTCAAGATGCTGGTGAATTATTAAAGGAGCTTGGGTGATATTGGCTCAGTAATAATAAAATGCCGGTGGTGATGGTGCTGTTGCTGCTGCTGTTGGTGGTGGTGGTGGTGGTGATGAAGCCAGGCGCGCGCCGGAGTCCCTGAACCCGTGCCTCGCACCATGCATGAGCACGAGCTCCGATGAAATATTCACTGTGCGTGCGGTCTCGGCGTCCCTCTCAGCCCTCCCCACACCGCCTCTGTGAGACACCTATAGCTTCTCATACACACAGAGCGTGAAATTGCAGGCGCGTGGGGATGTGATGCCCAAAAGTGGGGTTCAGGTGGACTCCCACGGGTCCTTGAGGGAGGCTCCAAGGTATCCAGGAGAAAAGGAATTGTTTCTATTCATTTCTGAGAATATTAAGTCATGTCTGCAAGGCTTTCACCCCACCTGCTGTAGAAACAGCTGTGTTTACAGGTCTGTATAAAATCGCACAGGCGAGGAGGGAGTTCCTCAGATAAAATGTGATTATCTGCGTCTGGAGTTTGTCTATTTCAGGGCTGTAAAATGTCTACGAGCTCTTTTGTGATTTATAGATTTTTTTTTAAAAAAAAAGGAGCCAGTATTTGTGGCTTCTGGTTCATCAACCGCTTTCCATTCAGGATCCGAGCGTTCACAGAAAACACAACAACAGGCTCCAAGTGTGACATGTACATGAAAGGGCTTTTTAGGCTCCTCTCCCTGAGTCTGAGACGCAGTTTGAACTTATGACCTCTGGTTAGCGGGAGGCCATAGTAAGTTAAAACAGGTGAGATTGTCCTTATCGTGCATACAAAAGAGCGGGGCTGTAGCTGCCACCGGCACAATCATGATCACATGGAGCAGTCTTTGCGCGATTCCAAGCTTTACGCACGAACCGAGCGGGTTTTTACGCACGGACTTTTACGCACGAACACGTTGGACTTCCCTCGTTGTGTTGCGTTTTTAGGAAACATATGTTATAGTCTTACATGAGACGGGGCACGTGCCTGCAGTAGCTCCCTTAGGTGTGTGCAATAAACGTATTAATCAATCAATTCACTGAGGTCTAGCCAAGACTGTAACACGTGATGCTTCTTGAAGGAGCGCTTCAACAAGCGTCTACTCCCTTAACTATTAAGACACTCACTCCCAGGAAAGTTGCCAACAGAGGCGTTTAACAGACATTTATGGATGGTGACGGGGCCTGAGACGAACAATGTCATCCATCTAATCCACACATTATGGCTTCATGTGCGGTCGTAAAATATTAGTCGCAGTCTGAGTGGAGATTTTCAGTCACAGTCAACGTTTCATTTCTCCGAAGACTCAAGAAAATTGGTAGAATTTAGAGAAAGAACTCGATTTGCAGCGTGAAATCCTGTCATCCACACTGGTGAATGTTACTTTTCACCTTTAATAAAATGTCCCACCAGGCTTCGGCTTCTAAAGGTGGCGTGTTTTTCGCAGTGTTGGGGGGGTCTCTGCATGGCCACAGTGCAGACGCGTCGGAAAAGAGATGAGCTGGCGGCTTGTTTGCACTGACAGGTAGCTGATAAGTGTTTCCTCTAACCAAATCATTTGTGAAAAGATTAAGAGGGAGGCTGTTGAACAACTTTACCCCGAGCACAAAGCGCCGGTCTGCAGGCGCCCTGCTGGGCTTCACGGTGGCTGAGCAGAATTTGGCTTGATTTGCGGCACACGACCTAATGAATTAATAAATAGGTTAAGCTTTACGGCTCTTGACTCCGACAATCCCACTCTGAATGTGGGAGGTTTTTTGGGGGGCCTTTTTTTTTTATTCAACACATTCTACAAGTGTGATATCCTCATAAAACACCCGCTGATATATGTGGAAACTCTTCTTTTATACGAGTTTTTGGGGGTTCTGTGTGAACATTCCTGCTGTCCATAAGGGAGGAGAGGACAGTGGGTCACACACATAGACGCTTCTCTGTGCGCCCTGGATATTTCACAAGTCTGTCAGTCAGCAGCCAGAAAACACATCGACTTAAGGAGGCATGTCACGTTTCCCAAGACTTTGCAGGAGAGGAATAATGAAAGTTTCCCTCCGCGGTCGCGCTGAAAAGACTCTTTGTGATGTTTTATTTGACATATTGGTTGAGTGTCGAGAATAGTTGTCTTGGAGAAGGCCAGGCATCTTCATTGAGAGCGCGGAGAGGTTGGGGTGCGACGATTTATTTATAGGACGAAACTCCAGATATTTTTAAGGCGGCAGCCGCTCTTCAAGATCATCCTCATATCATCTGCATATCAATTATTGATTGAAAGAAAACAAACAAGTTGCACCCCAACAAAGAACTCGCTCATTCCATGGCCTAATACAAACTCATGAATTTGTAATGCGCGCATGTTGCGTTCAATGCCACCCTTTTGGGGTAGAGAGGGATGCTGCTGCTCGCACCTTTTCCAAGACCAGAAGACCCATATGTTATAGGCCAGTGAAGCGAATGCGGTGCCTTATCAATATTTCATCAACAGCTTTCTTATCCGAGATGTGCCCTCTGACGCTGCTGCTCACTCTCAGAGATGTAGGCTCACAGATGCAGCTCAGTGCCAGCGTTTCCCCTCAGCTGGGAGGAATCAGGGGCGTCAGGTGGGGATGGAGAGGCCTCAGTGAGTCAAGGAAACAAACCAGATATCTTATTAAGAAGCGCTATTTCTGGGGGGGAGGGGAAACAACCTGATTAAAAAGATGGTATATTTTAAGTCAGTTGTGAGCAAACTTGGCAACAGGAAATTGTGCCAATAAAAGAAAGGCTTTGGTGGCGAATGCTGCCCCAGATTCAAACTTTAGCCGCGTTTTTACGCACGCTCTGGCGCACAACAGGTGACTAATTGGTCTATTTTTTCTATTTCTCCCCGCAGAGATGTAAAGACAAGCTGAACTCTCTGGCCATCTCGGTGATGAATCAGTGGCCCGGGGTGAAGCTGAGGGTCACCGAGGGCTGGGACGAGGACGGACACCACTTCGAGGAGTCGCTCCACTACGAGGGCAGGGCCGTGGACATCACCACCTCGGACAGAGACAAGAGCAAGTACGGCACTCTGTCCAGGCTGGCGGTGGAAGCCGGATTCGACTGGGTTTATTATGAGTCCAAAGCCCACATCCACTGCTCTGTGAAAGCAGGTACGGCAAGGAAACACCCAGATGTATCAAAAGAGCAGGTGCAGCTCTGCTTTACCTGACAGAAAGGTTTCAAAATAAGAGTTTCTTTAGCGGTTTATGAGGGGGAAGTCATTAAGAAGAGATGACATGAAGGTGTCAGTGTCCAATACGAGAGAGAGAAAGGACTAATTAACATATAAGCTCCAGAAATACAATAAAACGAGGTCTTAATATCTGTTGATTCGTTTATTTTGAAAAAGCATCGACTTCCTGATCATCAATTAAGCCCAAATTAACATCCAATTAACGATGAATCGCTCAACATCTCTCTGATGAGGTGATTGGAGTGCAGAGAGCAACTGTTTTATTTTGACAGGATTTGTGTATTATGAATGATGTATGGACACATCACCCCAGCGAGCAGCCTGTGTGTGGCGGTGTGAGCGTGTTTCCCATGCAGCTTATTTCTTGATCTTACATCGCCCCACACTGTCTCCTGGTGGGAACCACGACCAGAATCTAGCAAGGCTCCTCCGGTGTGTGACCCAGAAAAACAAATCATTTTTGTTCTCTCTCCGGGCTTTTGCGCACCGGCGGAAGCCAAAATAAAATGCTGGGAGTTCAGAGGTTTTGAGGTGATATTTTGGGTTTGATTATTTAATTGAAAACTGGAAGAAAAAAAAAGTCTCTTGTTGAAGCTGTTTTTTCGGATTGTGTTTATCTCGACTTTGAGATCAAGCATTTAGTTTAAGACGAGCTTCTTTTTGGCTCCTTTCCCCTCAAAGCTAAAGGACACCTATTGCGCTCAGATTGATGAACCATGCCACTTTTTTTCCCCCTGAGCTTTATTGATAAATCCCTTACTTATCATTCAGCACACACGTTTTGAGATCACAGTATGGGCCGGGCCGACGTGTCATTAGGGGTCATGCGACTTTACCAAAAGGATTTGGCTGAACAATGTTGAATTGGTCGGGGTAAATCTGGTTTTCAGTTGTCACCTTATTTCATGCTCGGGAATCTTAAAAGAAGATTAAAAGCCCCCAGATTCTGAGTAGGAAACCCCCTTTTTCTGTGTGCGGGACAGTGTGATCCTAGAGACTGGTATGTGAAGAGCTCCACCAAGGCCAAAATTATTGTCATCGAGGCTGACAACAAAGCAGGGAGAGGTGGTAGAAAGAGGGGACATTGATGTTGCACAACAGAAAGCATTTAAGAGTCCGGGCCCTCATTTAAATTCAAATCTACAACTCGAGAGGCTTGGAAAAGTGGCTCCGCTGGGTAAATAGTAGTTGTGAGTCGCCTATTTGTGTGAATTGTCACATGGAGGTTTCTGCACCTGAGTAAATATGGGAAGAGTAGCTGGGAAAGGCGTAAGTGTTCTTTACCGAGAGTAGCTCGATCCACAAGCTGATTTAGAATAACAATGCCTGCTCTTTATTGGGTTTTTTAATTAAGAATAGATGAGCCAAGGCTTTCAGTTTTTTTTTCTCCGTCTCAGACAACGTGGGCCAAGCCAATACGCATTTGGCATGGAGGAGCAGACAGGCATCATTATGCAAAATGCATATGGCCCACCATGATGTGTGTAGGCAGGAAAAACACAAACAGGAGCTAAAAGAGGAAGGTTTCTGAATGGGCTTTTGAATGGGAGAACTGTAAAGGCTCGGAGCACCTGTGATTTATTTATTTCTAACTCCTTAAAGTGTTTAAAAGTGTTAAACTCTGATGCTTTGTGACGTTTTATGCGTCTTTGAAATAATTTGCTGATGATATAAAAAGAGAATATTATATTTTAATAACATAAACTTGTGTTTTTAACAGAAAACTCAGTGGCAGCAAAGTCAGGCGGCTGCTTCCCAGGCTCCTCCACTGTCACCCTGCAGGATGGCACCAACAAGGCGGTCAAGGACCTCCGAACCGGCGACAGGGTCCTGGCAGCTGATGACGACGGAAACCCGATTTACACCGACTTCATCATGTTCATAGACCAAGACTCGACCACCAAGAGGCTCTTCTACGTCATCGAAACCGACTCGGGCCAGAAGATCACCCTCACCGCCGCGCACCTCCTCTTCGTCGGCCACAACTCCACGGATGAGGAGCGGATGTCGGCGATCTTCGCCAGCCAGGTCCAGCGCGGACAGAAGGTGTTCGTGTTCGACGCCGAGGGAAGTCGGCTCGAGCCCGTGACCGTAAAACGGATTTACACGCAGGAGCAGGTGGGCTCCTTTGCGCCGGTGACCGTGCAGGGGACCGTCGTGGTGGACCAGGTCCTTGCGTCCTGTTACGCAGTGATCGAAGACCACGTCCTGGCGCACTGGGCCCTGGCACCTGTCAGGCTCGCCCACTGGGTGTCCTCGTTGCTTTTCAGTTCCCAGAATCAAGTGAGCGCACAGAGCGACGGAGTGCACTGGTACTCCAAGATCCTTTATCAACTAGGAACATGGCTCTTGGACAGCCACTCGATCCATCCACTTGGGATGTCAGTATACTCAAGTTGAAACCTCAACTCCAGGAGCAGAACGAGACTTTAAAATGTAGGACACACGAACTATTCAGTAGATTAAAAAAATAAAATAATAATAATAATTCAAAAAAACAAAAACAAAAAAACAACAAACAAAAAAAAACGAACGAACAAACAAACAAGACAAAGGCCCCAGCGGAGTTGGGATATTTATTTCAGTGACTTTTCCATGTGTCCCCTTTCAAAGAATGAATGGAGCCTTAAAAAGTTTCTCTTTGAATAATTTATTCTCATGTGAACTCAGCTGCTGTCACACAAATGGATTCTGACACTGTGTGAGCGGCAAATTGTGCATAATCTATTTTTGTATATCTCAAATGCAAAAAAGAAGAAAAAAAAAGACTGAAAAAAAACGACGACAAAAAAAAGAGAAAAAGAAAAAATATGGCAAAGTGAAAGAAGAACCATGTAGAAAGGAGCTAACTCTGACAGGTTGTAATGTTCATATGTGCATATATGTGCAACTGACTGTTATATTTTGGGGAGAACAAACTTCGCGGGGTTCCATAAATTATATTTTTATACACAGAATTGTAAATTAGATTTTGACAGATCGCTACCGAATCACATTTCGTTATTTGAAATAGTGTAAGATATGAGAATATATTTTAATTTAAATACAGTAGTTGGGAAAGTATTGGAAAAATCTTGTACTGCTTGGTTTATTAAGAATTTTATTATTTTGGAAACTGTTCGTTTAAGTTGTCGGAGAGGGACAGATATTCTGCCTCATGTCTGCATTCTCTGCTTTTTTGTTCGTTTTTGTTTTTGTTGTGTTTCTATTTTTCCTGTTTTCTTCTGAGAAAAATATTAAAATGCAGATTCTGACAATTCAGTAACAGTTAAAGTAGTACTGAAACAGTTTCGTTAAATAAATTAATAAGTAACTCTCTGTAAATGTACTAAAATGTATTTTTCTTTTCATATTTTGTAATAGGGAAATAGTTTTATAGAAATGACCTGCGGCAGATGCAAAGTTTGGATAGTCTATATAGCCAGACCATACCAGTTAACTTTCATAACAGGGCGATGCGTCAAAAATGTCTAGAGTTTATTATTTATATGTTTATTACAAAATGAGATAAAGAAAATCTTCAAACTTGCAGTTGTTACATGTCTTTGTCTGAATGAGCAAACACAAAGAGGGACGTTTTGAAAAAGACATCAGGAGGCATTTCTCTGGACAAATTAAGGTCTTAGAGCAGCTCATTGATAAGCAGATCAGCTAAACTTGTGTTGATATTTTCCCTTTTGGTACAGTCACAATTTTTGGTCGCTTATAATTAACACTTAACAATTGTTTTACATGGTAATTGAATGGGGGGGTTTTAGCCTCCTGGGAGAGCTTGCAAACAATTCCGCCCTGTTTGCAGGCTTATAACAAAATGGAGAGAATATGGTGCTTTGAACTGCCTATTGCATGCTTGCGAAATGTTGAGAGCCCATGTCGAATTTAACGAGGTTTGCCCTCCGCAAATAACTCCTAACTTGCAGACAAATTAAACACAAGTGTGTTTGTTGGCCCTCAGTGTGCTGCTCGGTGTCTGCTGCTGCTGCTGCTGCTGGTGGTGGTGGTCAGGCTGCTCCACCAGGGACTGACACAAGAAACTCACACTGTCTGAATCACACTCCTCAGCCTTAACAAAGTGCTATAATCCTCCCAATATTTTCACAGGGACTACAAGTGTACATGTAGGAGTTAATGGCGAGGTTTAACTGGTGTGTTTGTGTCCTCTGGAGGCTTCATCTCTCTCAGATTGATTACAGCATCAGTTTCTCCCACTCAGCGTGTGATTAACTTGTGCAAGTGCGACACCATGTGGCCAAACGCAGGTAGTGCAGTTTGAAATGACGAGTATATTCTTAAAGCTGAGAGTTGTGGATGTAACTAAGTACATTTACTCAAGTACTGTACAAGCTTAAGTGTCATTTTGAGGTACTTGTACTTATAGTTCCACTTCACTACATTTTGGAGGCAAATATTCTACTTTTTACTCCGCTACATTTATTGAATTACTTTAGTTACTAGTTACTTTTCAGACTGCACACTTCATTAGAGCTAAAGTGCATTTTTGAAGTAATTTATTTCATTGGCAATCTGATAAAAAAAAACAACACACTGATCATTTAAAAAAAAAAGCTGAATATTGAATCCGATAACCGGTCGACACGTGGTACACAGTGTATACAATGATGTAAATATATGTACAACTTACTTTTATTTATAATTTTGATTGTACATTTATTGCCAGACAGTTACTTTTGATATTTAAGTGCATTTAATGTCAGATACTTTAAGACTTTTCCATTCGTGTGAGTGACTTTCACTTCTACCAAAGTGGTTTTTTAACAGAATATCTTTACTTTTATTCAAATGACTCAACTCAAAAGGCAGAAATGAGCAGCATATACGTCCATATACAGGATTTAAGTTTGATGCCTCAATCTGAATAAATGCACATGTGCTGGGAAGCAGAAATAATATGTGAAACAACCAATAAATAATGTGAATCTTTTAATTTTTTTCCAATCACAATCACAAAATTGATCCCACCCTCCACCCACACTGATCAAAGCTGAAAGGAGGCTGCTGAAGTGGCTGTTTTTAAGGATTTAAGTTTGATGCCTCAAACTAAATACATGCATGTGTAGTGGGAAGTAGAAATAATCTGTTATATTTTCCAATCACAATCACAAAAATGATCCCATCCTCCACCCTCACTGATCAAAGGTAAAAGGGGCCGTTGAACCTGAGTTTCTGAACACTGTAGCAACATGAGCAGGAATTCCATTTCCTTCTCCCAGGTCGCCCACATTGTGTTTTGTTGTTGATATTGCGAGGTGGAAACTTTTGAGAGGGACAAAGCGGCCCATCTCTTCCCGGCGCTGTGACCTTGGGTCCCTGACAGATACAAAAGCGTCCGTGCAGGGCAGCATTCCTCAGAGCAGGTAAACAGAGCCTCCTCTAATCCCTCCGGGGGCCCTCAGTCTGCTGGAGCTCAACAACGGCTTTTACAAATGTTGACATTTGCAAACATGAACAGTCTGGCATTCTGGAAAACAAAACTCCCCGTTTCTAAGAGAGTTCTGCAAATGGCAGCGCGTCGTCTCTTTCCAGGCAACATTTACTCGTCCGTGGCAGCAACCAGCCGAGCGCTCACGACCTGAGGGGTAAGTTGGAGGGAACAGAACCTCTACAGTGATCTCGTCCTAAACATGATAAACACACCTTTAATACTGCCTCCCCCTTTACTGTCACCTTAAACAGTTACACTGAACTATTAGATACATGCAGATCTTGCAAATAAACTCATGTTGGATGGGAAAATGGCTGGATACGTAGATAGTAAGGTAGACTGACAGAAGTTTGATAGATCTTAAAAATGTAACTCCTGGAGAGAGAAAGTTGATTGTTGAGTCTCATCACCCAGATCAACAAATACTGACACTTAGTGTGGGCAGCTCGGGTCAGATGCAAACTCTTGTTGCTTTAAGAAATATAACGTATACTTGAATACACATTGTTTTAACAAAATAAAAAGACATCTTGGCAGGTTTTCAAGTGTACACAGTCTGAAATCAACTCAGCTGCAGCTCTGTTTTAAATTGCAATTAAGCATCACAATTACCAGGTCAACATTTTGGTCTTTTTTAAAATTACATCGATATTAGTCCTAAATTTTATGTGAAGACCATGTGAGACCGACAAAATACCAACCAGCAACATATGCAAGATTACCGAGTGTGTTCTGGGTTCAAGAATTCACAATATCACAAGAAGAAAACTAGTTTTGGGGGATTTTAGATAACATTTCTTCAGGTCAGTGGTTCCCAAACAGGAGACTGGGACCCCTGGTAGCTAGATTAATCCGAGGGGTCACAAGATAATTTATGGGTTGGGCTGGGTATGGTTTAAAAATGTTTTAGATACTGGTACCGATACTGATACCTTGATTTCTATACAGGTTCCTGAACAATATTTTGACGATACACTGATGAGATTAACTCCTTAGGTGTTGAAATTTGGTATTTAAAGACATTTTTTGATACTCAATAGTATCGAGGCAACTGAGTCAGTGCTGTAAAAGTATAAAAATTCACCCAGCCCCATGTATGGGACAGGAAATAAGGAAAGTATTGTTCTACTACTCATAATGGTCTCATCTTTGGTTGAACTACTCGGCTAAAAATACTATGAACCAGTACAAGCGATCTCAAGCAGACACTTCTTCGCTGGTCAAACAAAGTTAAGAATCAAGGCTTCAGAGGGCAGACATTCACCTCTGACTGAAGGAACACAGTGATTTAGTCCAATTTCACAATAAAAACAAACTCGATGCCGTCGCTGTGTTTATCAAAAAGTTTATTTTTCTCAAATTGTTGGTTTAAAATGTAACACTTTGTCTCTTTAGGAATTATTCACTTTCTTGAAAGACATTCACGCTCTTGAGAAAATCACATCGTTTACAGTATCACAACAGATTTCACAGTGATTTTAGAGTTTTCCAACATGAAACATGATTACTTCATGTGATACATCAAAGTGTGAAAACACATGACAGGATGGATTGTCAACAGTTTCAGTCAAAACCCGAGGTTGGATTTTCAGTCATTATTTGGTGCACCGTACAGTTCGAGATGAGGAAACCACTGTAGTGTCTTTTTCAAAATCCAACCAAACAATTCATGTCAAGAAGCTGGGATGACCTTTGGTGCAGTGAAAGCCATAAAGCGGCTTTAGAGTTACGAGTCTGCTCTGTGAACCCGGCTGTCGTCACAGAGATGGAAACCTCCATCCACTGGGCTAACAAACAATGGTAATCCAGGTAGGCCACCCTGCTTGATACAGAAGTTCTTAAGTTCACTCAACAACGGCAGCATCAAGGAAAAGATGAGCAACTGTAAAATATATGTAAGCTTGGAAAAACAGCAATGGCGGGAAAAGCAGCAGTAATGGAAGGAAATGTGACTCTGAATGCAGCAACGTCTATTAAGTGAGGGAAGCAAAGTCTTCGTTCCGAGGCTGGACGCTGCACGGCTGTAAGAGAACCTGAAGTGTTTAGTCAGTGAGTGAGTTAAGGCAGGAGAAGTGACACAGCGGGATCGTGGCTCGTCATGGCTCCTCTCATCAGTTTGCTGTTGAAAAAATGTGTTAATACTAGAGGTCATTCTGTTTTTGTGATCTCTGTTAGTGCCACCCAAAAAACAGCTACAACCTCAAACCACCCAGTGTGTTTAAACCAGGAGCACCTCAAGTGATGGGGCCATGGCCAATGGTTTTACATGCTTTTGCTCTACTCGTTTATACCTCTCATGTAATCAGTACTTCTACTTTTTAAAACTCTTGCGGTCAGTTTTGCATTAGAGTCACAGTTTTTAAGCCACTAGTTTCCTTCAAGATTATACAAAGCAAATAAAAGCAACTGTAGATAATTTGACACTTAACACTGCTTTCTGCGGGTAAAAAAAATATTCCATCAGGTGTAAAAGTGAACTTAAATAAATAAGGTGCAACTTTTTAATTGAACAAAACAAAGACAAACTGGAGATTACATTCTGTATCTTCTGGGTTGCTTACGAAAAGGTAAATAAATAAACCCGATTAAAAACTTTTAATTTGGTGACGTGTGATAAGAACATGCTGCAAAATGAATTATTTTTCATACCAGCAGAACAAAAAAGCTTTCAAGAAAAACAGGAAATGTCTTTAAAGGAAAATAAATGTAACTTCCTGGAGAAAGATAGTTGATCGTTGAGTCTCATCCACAAGTCATCAAATACTGATGCTTAGGGTTGGCGTCCAACCTAAAAAACGTCAGTGTTTCAGTTTATCTTTCTTCAGGAAGTTACATTTTGTCGCTTTAAGACAGTAGCAAGTGATTTCAAATAACCTTTAATTATTACATGAGAGGGGCCAACTATAAATTCCCCAACTCAAATTTCAGATGTTGGAGCTTTGCATAAGAACCTAAACGCATCTACAGAGAAACAATAACATCTACTGCCTCATCATGCAACTATAACAAAACTTTAACAGCTGATTTTCACACTGTGCTAGCAACAACTAAAAGCAAAAGCTGCCTTTAAGTTGGGAAAATATATATTTTCTAATCCAATTTGTTGATTTGTTAAAGCATGCTGAACCTTTGGTATGGCCCCTTAACTTTGCCTTTAAGGCTAGCAACCACAGTGATGCCAGTCACTGCTCTACTGAAGTGATGAGACCTGAAGAAAAGGAAAGAATTAAATGATTACTTCAGCCAGTCTGCAAATGGACCTGTTGAAAAAAGTTAGCGTTGTGTAGAACCCAACCCAGCTAGACCAAAAGCTCGTATAGACTTTCCGATACTTGTCATTAGCAGCAATAATGAAGAAAGCCCCATGGACATGTCACATATGAGCCTTCCTTAATCAAATATCTGAAGAGCTTAATGCAACTATATGAGAAAAACAGCTACTGTAAAAAAAATAAATCAGGTGATAATAGAGCACCATTTTCCTCAAGTAAATTACTTTGAGAAGTAGAACAGCGTATCTAAAAGTTCAAAAGGTACAAAATGTGTACGAACTTCTTAAAATTAAGTTACAAATAGATTCAATATGAATCTGTTCTGCCATTACAAGAACAGATGTCTCATACTAATATACCCATCACTGGCATTGCCGATACTTTTTCAAATCCACAGGATTTACCACATTACTACAGGTCAAGTGTAACCCACAGCATGAAAGACATTAAATACACATCGTTAGGGAACAAAAACCTCTAGTTCAACATCAGTTCAACTAAAAACAAAAGGAATAAAAACATAAAGAAGTCAGTTTAGAACAACTGTACAACATACAACAGGAACTGAAACCACGCAACCTCAAGTTTTACAGGACTTAAGAAGGAATTTTAGGTTTTTAGACATTTTCAGACAGCCTGTTTGTCTCGAAGCATGTTGAGATATAGTGACCTTTACTGGCAAGAATCACGCATGTGCAGCTTCTTTTAAAAACTCTGTGGGTTTTGAGTTGTTTCAAGGAATAGTTTAACTTAAGGGAAATACCACTAAATGTATTAAATTGATTCACACATGCGGTCAAAGACAGAGGCCAATAAGTACTTATTAGTGTGAACAACTCTTCTCATGTCTTAAGAACTTAATCTGTGATGTCATCCAGATGCACAGCCAGGAGCTGATTTACTAAAAGTAGCTAAAGAGACCGGTTTACATGTTAACCCTCCAAATTAAATTGTATTATGGCTTATTCCAATCAAAAAAATCCAGTGAAAGCATTTAAAAAGCTGCTACATTTGCTTTATGTCGGGGCTGTATGGAGCTGAACATTAGTATGACATCACAGTTAAAGGGACAGGACAAAACTTCTCATGTTTCTGCTTATGAAGCAAATAATTTCAATGCCATAATTCAGTGGCATCTCTACGAGGTAGTATTTCTTGCCATAGAAGGTATTAAAAATGTCTTTTAAAATATGTGATAAGTTGAATACCCAGGAACTTACAGAATACGTAAAGTATAAATGAATAAAATGCAGCACAAATAAGAAATATTATTCATCTTAAAAGGCACCAGACACATGGAACATCACACACAACCACACATCTTTGGGCTAAAGTTTAACCGGCTTCACATACCTGCATGCTCACGGTATATTGGCCACTTTTTTATTTTCTTGTTTTCCCCTTTAAACTTTTTGTCAAATGTCTTATAAACAGAAACGTGGTCCAGTCATTTTTCATTTTGGCTCCAAATTAGAAACAAAACACTTGTAAAATGATTTATGCCTGGACACATCAGCATATCTTTACATATAAAAATGTTTAACTTGATACAACGCAAGTAAAGAATAACTAAAAAAAAAAAAAAATTTAACAGGATAAATATTGAGAGAAAGGTCTAGTCTACTTATGTACATGATCACTACATAGATAATGGTTGCCCCCTCGGCTTCCTATGTCACATTCCTGCGAGTAATGTACATGACATTCACAGTTGAACTACGAACACGCGTAACGATATGAATATTTAAAAGAATTGCTTTGGTTTCAGGAACTTAGAACACAGAATAGACAGAAATGTTGTGTGATGAAGGAAACAATTATGGAATCATGGAAAAGTAAATGACTTGCTGTATTTAGTTTAATAATTGATGTGGAAGTTAAGTGTTTAGAGGATTTAAGGTTTCAGTGATGTGGTTGCGCTCCCCAAACAAGGGTGCATGCTCAGAGAAAATAAAGTAAAACAAAGTGATGCATTAGAGATTGTACAACACTTTCTCACACATCTGAAGAAATGCATCTTATCTTAGGCCGATATCAATACGAGTAAGAGCGTAGATGAGGGGAATTCAATTTATGGGGAAAGTATTACAGTGAAATAACTGAACTTTTCTGCTGTACTGCATCAACATTATCGGCTCAGTGTGAAGTCAAACTGTTCAAAGTGCTCTACCAGGTATGAAGCTCAGTGATAAGGCACCAAATTACCAGCCGCAAGTCACGCAGACTCTGATCAATTACACTGGAGCGGAGTAAACCTAATGCATATCCTAGCAAAGAATTAACTTAATGTGTGTATCCTGAATTGTAAGCAACTCTCTCCTATCTGCCAATTATATGATGTACTTTAAATCGACAACAGTATACATTTAAATTGTCATCATAAAAATCTCAAAAAAGACGCATTCCCTCAAAGTACACTCAGCCGATTTAGAAAACCTAAATCTAACTACTCCATAATCATACATACAACTAAAATACAGATTATTAACAGTTAAAAGACCTCCGAACGATTAGACCAAGGAGCAACGCCAAATTACCAAACTGATCGCCCTGAACGAGAGATGATCCGAACAATCTGTCCCAGCACTGAAACTGAAAAGTACCACAAAATCTACATAAGAGTCACAACAATTACAAATCCCAAAACCACTGGGAATTTAGAAAAAAAACATATCTATATTTTGCCAAATTGGTCCCAGTCACTATGTGTCAAATATTAAAATCATCCACCTCTGTGCCTGTATGCAAGTTCTCCACTAGGTAGTGCCATTCACCCAAAAACTGCTTGGAGAGTCATCTGTACCTGAACACAGGCTGAGTTAGACTAAACTGAAGCACCATTAGTGATGAAATACTGCCATCTACAGAGGGGGAGAAACACTGCTACTGGATTTGAACAGTCCGGCCACAACCACATCCTGCATCCGAACCAAACGGCAGGCCACAAAAAAATAAAATACTACGATTAAGTGGTCACATCAGAACTATACATTTTAAGTAAATCTGTATGAGGGGGGGAGCAACCATTATCCTATGATACGTTCTACTTAGTGTCCGTGTAAGATGCTTAAAACATTCTCCACTACATAAAAGTAGGATTAACTGTCCAGTGTCTCTCCAGTGCCATTTTACAACAATGGACAATTGGTAGACAAAGTCAAACAATGGCATGCTCGCAGCCAAGGTCGTAACGTTCACTGTTCCAAGTTGATTGGAGATGAATGATGCTTCTGTGCAGACGTCGACTGTGTGAGTGACCCCCAGTAGGAGGGAAGAACTGTGCCAGGTTGGAGCTCCCTCGTTGGGAGAAAGTGACCTCTTGCAACAAGACTCCCTGGCTCTTATTGTGCTCCTCATCCATCAATCAGCGACACATCAATGTGGGACAAATCAATCATGTGCCTGTGTAGTAATTGTGATAACGTTTAAACCATTGGCTCAGGGGGCAAAAGACACTAACTCATCTTGTGCAGCTTAATATTCAAGACTAACACATTGGCAACATGTAAAGGCAAACAACCACAGTATTCAATAATTTTACTGGTGTGTCTATAAAGCCAATAAAAAAAGGAAGGAATATTGATTACCTATGGAAACTCATTTGGAAACTTGATGCATGCTGGGCACTGGAAAATTTGGCGACTGCTTTCCTCTGCTGGGGCATCATTTTGAACATCTGCGATAAATAAACACAAATAGTACAAACTTAGTGCAACAACTAGATTCACCCCTTGTCCACAAGAGGGAGTGAGGGTGGTGGAGGGAAACTGAGGAATTTGTTCACTTTTTCTACCTACCTAATTACTACGGAAGAGGGCGCTATGGGATCACACGTTACTGCCACTCTGGCTGATGAAAGTAAATATCTATGTTTAAAGTTTTCATTATGAGGGATGCAGTCTAAACATGAAAATAAGTACATACTGAATTTGTATCAGGTTTAGCTGTGAAGTTAAGTACTAGAATATAATAAAAATGCACATGCAAGAGTACCTACCTCTATGGGGCCGATGGACCTGAGAAGGTTCTTCAGTTGAGTGTCAGTTGTGGATGAGGAGAGGCCCTCTATGGACACAGTACAGCGCTCGCTCTCTGCACCTCTTTGGCTCGTTCTGGTGGACGCCGGACGACCTCGACCCATCTGACCACCCCCTCTCGCTCGACCCCGGCCCGACACGACAACCTACACCAACGGCAGGTGTGAGAAAGATTACCCACATGAGGTGCAAGTAAAATACGGGGAAGGGTTGAGAGAGAGACGGCGAAAATACAGAGTGAACCTTTCAGTGCTTAAACAGGCATGTTGATGTTTTAATCCTGCATGCAACCGTGTGCAGAGGAGCTATAACGTTTCTCAGCACAAAGGAAAATTTAACAACGCTACGTGTTTTCTTCTCGCACCTCTCAGACACGCCGAGCCTTCACATGATTGACTTATCATATTTCTACATAGAGCATCAATGTCAGAACGTGATGCATGTGGCATGGCATATCTTCATTTGAGCTATGTTTCTTCAGCTGCAGAGGAAGAGGAGGTGGAGGAGGAGGGAGGGATCTAGGAAAGAGAGGAGGTAGAGGGAATGTGTGTGTGTGTGTATGTTTGTGCGTGTGTTTCTGTGTGTGTGTTTCTGTGTGTGTGTTGGGGGTGGGGGAGCAGAAAGGGAGAGGGAGCCATGCAAGCGTTATGGTGACTGCCTTACCCTGTCAGCGTCAGTGAGTATGGTAAATGTGACAGCAGCCTGGTGGTGACAGGCGTGCAGAGAGGCCAGGGGACCTTGTGTAGCCCCCCGTGTTACACTGCTTTCAGCTTGTCAATACTCCTGCACCTGGCACACTGTCCTGTCTTATTACCACTACTGCTCGATTGGTATGTCTGCTGAATGCCAGGGTAGCGCCAGCGGCACAGGACAACTTTACAGGAGACATTTCACCTTCTTTTATTTCACAACTGCCATTACCCCACAGTCTGCACTGTTAATATATATCTTTTAGGTGAAACGGTTGCTGGTGTACAAAGCAAAGAACGTGGCCAGTGCTGATTTGTGACATACCCTGTTTTGCTGTGGGTTGCCCATGCCCCCTCGGCTAGCCTGCGGTGTTCCGCCTGGTGCCTGTTGCTGCTGTCCTGTCATGGTGACCTTCCTTTGGACGACCTGGTTGAGCGGGGAAGCCGACCAGTCGTCGTCTTGCTGCGCTGGATCGTCCACACCCTGAGGAAGAAAACATTAATTTAGCACCTTCCAAAAAAAAAATCCCAGCTTTTATCTCCATTTGCAGGAATCCAAAAACATATTCACATTAAAAGATCCCCTTCACACATGTATTAAAGCATGCATAAAAATGCTCTAACGTGGTGATATGGCTTTAGCGGGGGAAAAAACTTATAATCACAACATTTAAATCCTTAAAATGGCACCTATTCCTTCCCCTTAAATAAAAATCCCAGAATATATGAATATTAGGGGTGTTGTGATTTGAACTAAATCAAGAAAAGATCTAAATGAGCCTTTAATTTTGACAATTTAAATCAAATGTAGTATCAACGATCCCCCCATGCACCCCATGGTGCGTTTAAGTGTACTTCATACAAATGTAAATAACACTTGTCAGGGAATAAAAGTCCAAATCTAACAATAGCATAGCCATCTGTGTTGAAAAATGTTTTAAATACAAAATGGAATTGAACCATAACCTTAAAATGGAAAGTAAAATCAAATTGTGGATTTTGAGAATCATGACACCTCTAATGATTATACAACTGGACACTAGATGTCTGCTACTTCACTGTAAAACTCCATTCTCATTGTTGTTGCAGTGGAGACTTCAAGTTTACACATCACACTTGTGTTGACTGAGTTTTGGACCAAACTTTTTCTGGTGCCACAAATTATGCTTGTGGCCCCACCTCTTAAAATCTGATTTTAATTGAGCACAGAGAAAATTTAAACTCTCAGCAACAAATGTGAAAACAGCCTTCTAGTATCAAACTCGTGAGAAATGCGGGGCCACATCTACGAGGCAAACTGAATGCGTGCCAGCACTCGAGCTGGATCCCTATCAGATATTCCGCGGGGAATAAAGATCAACCCAACAAGGTGATGGTCTCATTATCGAATAAAGTCACAGCTCAACTCTGTTGACGTGCGGGGAGGAATTGAAGGTCGTCTCTTCCCCGACTCTGCGGAGAGATGTGACAGATCAATACAGGGGAAGAAAAGAGGCGATATCTCTGACCTGTCCCCAGTTGAGAGTAAATGGATTAATCCCTCCTATAGAAATCACAGCTCCTGATTGCACCCATCAAATGCTAAGCTGCATTACACTGGAACGACAGCAGCTCGATGTGTACCCCCATCCCCCGTACGCCCCCCTCCTCCTCAGCTTTTGTGTCTTGCGCTGCTTTGTATTATCCCTGATGAAAATATAATTTGCCTCTTATCTGTGTGCCTAAGCCATACAAATCCAAATCCTCAAAAGTGGCAACTTTCTTACACAGGTATTATGTTGCCCCCCACAACCCCCCTGTTCAACCAAGAAAGATTAATTACAAGGGTCTTGGATTGGCATTCTTTTGTTGCCTCACACCTGAGAGATGGGTTGATGGAAACAAGCAAGCGAGGGATGACAGAGAGGAAGAGAGAGAGCGAGAAAAAAAGAGGAGAGAGGAGATAACATTGTCAAGCACCCGTTGATGACAGCAGAACAATGTGGAAGAGAGAGCATCTAGACAATCTTCTTTTCACTGCAGCTATAGGCCTTGGCTGTTTCTTTCTGTTTCCATCTCTCTTTCTCCACCTCACATCCTATTCCCCCTTTTTTCCCCTCCAAGATGCGCTACATCAGATAGCTCTGCGCAGGTTTCCATTAACGCACTGACACACAGTTATCTTCATCTGCAGCCAGCCTGCGATTTTGGCTCTGCGGCTTGATCCTCTGGGATGGAGCCGGAAAGCGGCTTATTTCAAATACTATCACATCCCACCAACACGTCTCATCAGTGACAAGTATGAATGTTTAACATGCATGCCTTTGTGGTTTTTCAATAAAGATTAATGCGTAATTAAGGCCACAGCAGTAACTTATCAAGTGAGTATAAAATAGTCGACAGTGGTAATTCTGGACTTTGTTGGCTTTACTGTCATTCTTGTTTCACATCCTATCTTTAAAAGAATACTCTTCTGCCCTTAAAAGAGGATATCAACCTTTAAGAGCAGTGATGAGGTGTCCCACACTCTACAGATAAATGTCATACTGCTCTCTTTAATGCCTACAGCCTCTCTGTGCTCTAAAGGTAAAATGTGCGTAGAGGTATCGTGGCTTAAATACCAGTTCCCAAAGCTTAAGAGAGGAAACTCTTAACAGATCAATTTTGTCAAAATGACACAGACATCACCCTGTCATTCCCATAGGTTAGACATCTTTTAGATTACAAAATAGACAGTGTGAGGCCAATCAGTGGCATTTACTTTCAAAACTGACGTCCCCTTGTGGCTGAAATCTGTTGAAGGGGATCAAATAAATGTCGGACCACAACACAAAAGAAGGTGCTGGATAAGAATCAAATCACATGCTCACCGCTCCTGAAAGTTTGACGACTCTGACTTTTTGTGGCACCTGCTGGCCTTCGAAACTAGAATTCTTGGCCCGCTGCATCACAGTTCTTTTAGCCCCGGGTTTAGGTCCTTGAGTCTGAGGCTGAGTCTGAGGCTGAGTCTGAGGCTGAGGCTGAGGCTGAGCCTGAGCCTGGACAGGGCCCACAGAGGGTATATTCTTTTGGGGGACCTGATTGGACTGGATCTGAGCAGCAGGCCTGTTTATGTTCTGCCCAGCACTGTTCCTTCGCTGTTGTAGCAGCTGCTGAGGATTTGGTTGGGGCCGTTTCCACTGCTGGTCTGGACCAGGCCCGGGGGCCTGTTGCTGCTGGGTGCCACCTTTCGCCATCTGCAGGCGTGTCTTGACATTGGGACGTGGCGTAGGAGTCTGCGTGCTGCCGTTGGGAGGGATGGGGGTGCCTTGATTAGGATTCTTCAGTGATTGATTTAATGACTGTGGTGTTCTCTGAGGAAATGGTCTCAACTGTTGTGGTTGTAGCTGTTTTTGCTGCTGCTGTTGTTGCTGCTGCTGCTGCTGCTGTGGTTGGGGTGGTGGTGGTGGAGGTTGTTGCTGTACAGGGTGTGGCGTTTGCTGAATTTGTTGTAAGGGTTGAATCTGTGAAGGAGCTGGGCTTGGGCTCGTCGTGTTTGTCTGGCAATTGAGCCTGTCCAGCAGCTCCTTCTTTCTGACGCCAGCCTGCATCTGCCGTCGCATCTCCTTTCTCTTCAGGATCTCCTCTCTCAGACGCTTCTGCTCCTCAATCTTCAGACGGTACTGCCGTGTCTCCTCATCCTCATCCGGGTTCTGTGGCGAATAACACAAACAGACAATATGAGTGCCTGTCTCCACTTACTGGAATGGCAGCCATGAGCCACGGTGTCCTATTTGAATATTACTGAGCCTGACACTCAGATGTAATCAAAGGCAAAACCCAAGAGAAAATGCAGTAGTATTGATCTGTTCTTTCCACTGGATTGAGACTGCCATCATTAACAAGCTTATGATTGGGCTTTTAATAAATGGAAGTCCTTCGCAGCACACTAAAAAGCCTGGCTTTGCTTTCTGGGTCACTGAATTTAGCAGGAAAAAAATACTCAGTCTACAAGAATACACAGTATTTTTAAAAAAGTACCACACATTTATCTGAAAAAATTTTCACCATTACACCTCTATTTCTTTGTTTTTCTTTCCTACATGCATGTTAACAAGCTGACCTGTGGTGCCGTGCTGGACGGTGTGCTTGGGATTTCTTTGCGGACCACTGTCCTGACCTCTCCCCCAGGCTGTGTTTCAGTCTTGGCAGAAACTTGGCCTCTTCCTCTGCCACCAGCAGGCACCGCCTGAGAGCTCTGCCCGGGACGCACCCCCTGCGTTGCCTTGGCAACAGGCCTAACGTTGGCGGCGGGGCGGGCACTGTTCATGTTTGTGTTGCCAGGTGCTACAGGGAGCTCCCGTAGGTTGCTGTTGCGCTGCTGCATTTGCTTGGAGATAGGTGTGTTCTGCAGAAAGGGCAAAATATTAATTGACAATCAATTTTTACAATCAATCTGATTTTAATATATACATCCACTTTCATCTATTTTTCATATGCTATTTTTAGCTTTTTGAGGAAAGATGCTGACAGTAACTGGAAAAGTACACTGATAAAATACGGACCCCATTTTACTGCGGCTCATCAGTTTTAGTAGAAAATAGTTGAGCTACTAGGTAAATCTCTCACCATCCTCTGCCTGTTGGACATGTTTCGCTGTTGGGGGTTTTGAGGGCGGGGACTCATCTGTCTGGGGCTGCCATGCACCTGCTGTTGGTGGAAGAGATTCTGGCCATGGTGCATCATAGAGCGAGACTCATTGACATTTAGCTGCTGCTGCTGATGATGGGGTAAGTCCTGCCTATGATGTTGCTGGTGCTGGTGCACGGGCTGATGGGATGGCATGGGGTCGTGGTGTGGGAGCTGGGAGACAGGAGGACCGTGCATTAAGCCCTGAAAGTAGAAGACAAACCACATCATGAACAAATCAACAAAATCAGAACCTGTTGTTACATATAATTCAGATTGCTCATGCATTTTTATTCCATTGTTCACAACAGCAATAATATCACTTCTTATAAAACTCAACTCAATACTGAATCAGGCAACGCTTGCATATAATTAACCTCCAACTGGTGTCCTCAAGTGTCTACATAGTAGTACAACTATAATGATTTGATCACTAGAGGGAGCTCTTGCCTATGTCTCTTGACAAATTGCAGCGGTGCCAAACAGACATGAGTCTTTTTCCTTAACGCTTCAGCAGCAGTGGATATGATAACTAGTCTAGTTTATTCATGTGTACAGTACTCTAGTCTAGTCATTGCTCTTGCCACAGCAATTTTAATAATCTAGAGCAAAGCTGTCAAAAATTCATACATTCATGGCGGAGAAGGCATGTGAATTGTTTGTCAGGCTCCTTTACAAGAAGTGTCACAGGTGAGAGGGGATACTTAAATTACAATATTTAGGTGGCAAATTTAAGAGCAACTAGAAGAAAACACACACTTTTGTCACAAAATTGTTACACAACATACCAACACAAATACAGACATCTATTGGTTATAAAAATCACTTACTCTCAGTCGTACCTGCATCCCAAACTGGACTTGTGGAGGCGGGAAGAGGTTCCCCTGCTGGCCGAACGGCTGACGAGGGCCCATGAAGGGTCGGGGCTGGTTTGGGGGGCCGCCTTGTTGATTCAAGCCGACCATCCCCTGGTGGCCTTGGTGGGGAGGGAGGTTTGGTCTTGGGGGTTCTCTCGGAAAAAGCCCAAGCGGACCCTGGCCCGGCTGGTTGAAGGCTGGCCCTGGTGGGCCGAAGCCCATGTGGCCCTGGCCGGGCAGCTGCTGCTGGTGGTGGAGGTTGTGGCTGTTGTTCATCAGAGGGGTGGGGCCCTGGTGATCAAACATGTGCTGCCCTGGAAACCGTGTCGACTCTGTGCGCTCTGTGCCCACAAGAGGAAGACCAAACAACAACAGGAGTACAACAGAGATGTCAGAGTATTTTTTGCCTTGTGAGCCAATTTCAATACATCAGTAACTCCCTCTCCAGATGTATAGCATTATGGCAAGGGGAAACAAAACCAAACAACTCTATCAAGGTGAAATTGTAAACAACCAAGTGGTTTGTATTTAATTCTGCATCAACACTGTGAATGAAAAATCGGAAATATAGATATTTAATGCAGTTTCCAAGGCTCAATCAGATGTATATATATACACATGCATTTAACATGAGTGCAGCTAAGAGAGGAGCACCAGCCAGCTAGCAGCGTACCCTGTAGGTATACTGCCAGAGGTGATGTCGAATAGGATTAAATATGCTAAGAGAGCTTTGTAACCCTCGTGAAGGCTGGGTGGGGGACTCACCTCCCATAAAGAGGGGCTCTCTGTCTTGGGGGCCTTGAGGTGGCTGGTTCCTAAAGGGCTCCATGTGATGAGGGGGCCGCTGGGGCTGACCAAAATTACCAGACATGTGCTGCTGGAAGTCTCCCGGTCCCTGGGAAAACACAAAACTCATGAATTATAGGCCATACTGGGAACTCAATAATCACAAACAAATTAAACTAATGAAAAATGGGAATTTGTAGTGGAGTATTGCATCGGGCATGGAGCACTTGTAATTGAAGGGCTAGGGTCATTAAAAAGATGCAGAATCTTGTGGTGTAAACATAAATATGCATGCCAATATTAAAGAAACCCTTCAGCCTGAATTCATGAGCAAACCTGCATTAATGCTACTTGGAGCTTTGTTGATAAACCTCCAAAAAGCCTGTCTCTAACAAGCAAAGGGTATTTCAGGAGGGGATGAGTACCCTCACCTTTGTTTCAACCACTTCGTATCTTCGACAGCTTTCTAATCATTGCATGCGCGTTACCTCCTCCTATCTATCTTCCAAGGAAAACTAGATAACAACCCTTTAATCCCTCCTTGGAATTCGAATCCCCCTCATAACTGTCTCCTTTATTCTTTTAAACATCCATCTCTGTTGAAAAATTAACCTGCTATTCAACACGTGGCACTTCCACAAAATGGGCTGCTTGCCTCCTCCAAGCCTATTGTAAATTACTTAAGATGCTATCAAGGCTTAATCCATCTTTATTCCACTGCTGCGTGGCGGTATTTAGAGAGGAGAGGTGTTAGAAAGCTAGAAGGCCAGAGTCGCAAAAACTTGCTTAACAGAAAGTTAATCAAAGGGGCTTACAAAGACAGGGGAGCACAATGGGGGTGCAATCATACTGTTCTAAAAGGTCAAGCAGGCAGGTTTGCACAATGAGGACTCTGGTGTCCATATAATACCTCTCATCTTTCAGCTTTTAATCCTTGATAAACAGGCTGCGGGCCGCTCAATATGTAACTGATGCGGGGATAGCTCTCAGCAGTGAGGGGATAACCAAGACATATATAATGGAGAGGGACCAAATGTCAAGTATTTAATGAAGAATGGAAGTTTGATTATAAATAGATGTATTGTTCCTGGGTTTCAAGTGAACCGTTTATAGCTAATAACAATACAGGCTGCTGGTA
This sequence comes from Pagrus major, assembly GCF_040436345.1. NCBI lineage: Eukaryota > Metazoa > Chordata > Actinopteri > Spariformes > Sparidae > Pagrus > Pagrus major. The sequence goes on from NC_133233.1 coordinate 20,135,942, forward strand.
TTAAAGCATGCTGCTTGTTTTCAGGATATGATGCTATTTACGAAAAGAGTTAAGTTCTCATTATCAATTAATCTTCTGTTTATTTTCATGATAAAAATGATGTCTTCAAGTTGCTTTGTATACCCAGCCAACTGTCAAAAACCCAAAGACTCTTTATTTACTATCAGAAATTGTGAATAAAAGCAGAATGAAGCTGAAACAAACAAATGCTTGACAATTTTGATTTAAAAATGACTGAATGATGAAACGATTATTACAATAGTTGGCCATTAATTTTATGTCCATTGACTAATCGTTGCAGCTCTATTGAGGAGCTGTGACTGCAACCGACTGCCACCGAAGAAGAATTTTATTATCAAAAAGGTATGAACGACTATAAAAATAGCACGGTTGGTGGCGTCTTTATTTCTTGGTCAAACTGAATGTCATTATCTAAAGCGGATGAAATATTCTAATAACTTTAATTGGTGCTGAGATTAATATTTCAAAACCAGTCTCCACCAGCAAAAATTTAATGCAATAATACTAGAGGCTATGACCCCCCATTCGCCAGGCCTTTTAACAATTAAATTTGATGGGATGATAATGTATGATAATCATGAGTAATCAGGTGCCCACTGGTAAATGGAATGTTGCCGGCTGGTATGTCACCTGCATTTCAAATTGTGTCCTTGGCAGCAGCAGCCTAAACGCGATTGACAGCTGGGGAATCCAACACTATGCTGTTCATCAGCCCAGTTGTCTGCATGCCCTTCCAACCCCACCTTCTACTGTCTGATAAGAGGCAAAACAGCTTCCTGCTTCTGTGCTATCAATATCTAGCACCATCACAGACCTCAGGGAACAGGAGCTGCACGATACTGACATTGAAGGCTGGGAAAGAGTTAAATAAAAACACTGTTTTTGGACAAAGATCGACTCCTATGTGAAAGCCTGGCTCATTTGGCAGCAGGGCTGTAAATCCACATGAATGCAATTGGATGCAGCTATTTTCCAATGGCTAATTTGCATAAATCCATACAAAATGCACTTTCCAGGAAGATGTCAGTCAGTCCCAGCACCACCTGATGCCTGGGCATCATTAACTGGAAGGACGGAGTAACTTAAGGCACTTTGGCTGACTTGCTGGCGAGCCATTTCCCTCAATACAGCAATTACTTTAAAGGCATTTCCGTCATCTCTTGGACGGGTTCTTTGTGAGTGAAATAAAAGGACCTTTTCTTACAGGAAATCACTGACTTAAGACCCCTTTTCTCTGACGTGAAATTCAGCATTTGGAATATATGGTGCAAGAGGCTCACCCTGCCCCCTTCAAACCACCACCATGTTTCATTAATTCAAATACCGTTCAAAAAAGGTCTCCATGCCTTTGGGACACAAACTTGTGGAAAGTGAATTTTAACTGGCAGTATATCCTGGTTTCACAATTCCATTATGTGCCAAGCTGGCTCGTCTGAGCCCCAGCCCATCCATGAAGACTTGCTAACTAAGTCCCGCCACTGTAGCCCCGACCTCCAAATGTCTACAGCCTAAAGCCCCTATCACGCATTTCCAGTTGTGCAGCCAGACTCGTATCAGTGTTTACAGATTTGCTTTAACAGTATTTGGACAGGGCAGGCGGTCTAATTGCCGTAATGATACTGCCCTCACAAAAAGGGACGCTAACCGCGTGGAGAGGGAGAGAAAGTGAGGCGAAAGGGAGGGAGAGGAGCAGCTGCTACTCACAGGGAACCTCTGAGGACCCACAGCAGGTCTGGGCTGGCTCTGAGCAGGAGGCATCAAGGGCACTGCAATGAGATAGAGAGGGGGAGAGAGAGAGAGAGGGAGCAGGAGAGAGGGGGGCAGGTGGGAGGAGGGGGAGAAAAATGAAAATGAGGGGCAGTAGGCAGAGAGAGGGTGGTGATAGTAGAAAGGGAGGAGCCCATTAGACATCTCCATGCTAAAGGCTGTTACACAGACATACATGTTAAATTCTATATCAGAGTTTCTCCTCACATCTTTACACAACTGGGCACAGACCAGGAAACATTAAATACATGAGAATAATTTGCCAAATTCACAAATAACAATGAATGAGACAGTTTCTGTTAGACAACACTTGGCTCAGAATCACATTGCTGGATTCAGTATAACGGGAGCTGTAATTGTACATCAGCAACTGCAACTGGAAAACATTCAATAGTAATCTATCATTTAAATACATATATAAACAAATAAATATACACAGAAAGACATACAAACACATCCACACATGCTTAATCATAACCACAGGCAATCCCTGATTTTCCACAACGCATCTTCCTCTCAGGAGCGAAACCCAAACCCCATGCACACTTGCCCACACTGACACAAGCACACACACATACACGCTAACATGCTTTGCTAACAAAATTTCTATCTTGGCCTGGACAGACAGGCCAGATAAACCCATCTCAGGGAATGAAATGGTGAGGCCGCCAGAAAAAAAATGGAGGATAAACCCATTACTGGCTGAGAGCGCTATTCACTTGTCATTCAACCAAACAACGAAATGACATTCTAATCCAGACACCTTTCGGGACAGTGTGAGGATAACTGCCAGCCATAATGGCATCATGCACCTCAACTGAGCATCTTGCTGCTTAACTGGGGCTGCACAGTTTTGGGTAAAATGAAAATAATGATTTTGAGAATTTAAATTAGGAATTTTTAAAATAAAAAATATAAATTGCATTTTTTTTGTCTTTGTGCAGACAGAACATTTGTGTCTGTCACATCAACTTTGCACGAGACAAAGGACACACTCATGTTATCTTAAACACAACGCTTATAGCCAACTGCTTGAAGGCCAAATAATAAACTTAGGACACACGCTGAACAGCTCCAGATTTTAACTGCACACTTAAAAATCAACTATTTTAATGTAGAGGCCCACAGAGTCAATCTAGTATAGCTATGCACATACTCCAATGATTAAAATCATTAGCCAAATGGCTTAGAAATTATGTGCTTGGACATAACCTTTGAATCCCAAAAAATCCACACAGACATTTTCCCTCAGACCCTTTTCTTTTTATATGCACAGTTTTATAGTCACTAATATCTCACTCGCACATTTTGCACAGTTCATCACATGATTTAATCTCAGTCTTGTCATTTGTTGAGGAAAATTGTGCATAATTAAGCGAGCTTGGTTTACTGCAACATATCTTCTTGCTAATGTGCAGGCGAAAGAAATGTTGGCATTTATGAATGAGACTGCAAAATCACGGTTTTAATACAATTAACTCTGCAGCACAGTGGGGAATCCATAAAAACAGTGGAAGTGAGGGGGAAATTCCTTTAAAACAAACAAAAAAGATCTTGAGTGATTCTGGATTAACCTACCTTGAACAGAGGATGACGTGGGCCCTCTGAAATGGGGGTTAATGTGGATGTTTTTGGGCTGTGGAGGTTGCTGCTGGTGATGCTGGGGGAAGTTGGGTGGCGGGGAGCTCATCATTCGTGGTGGCGGCTCCATCTGGGGCCGTAACGGCGGGGAGCGGTGAGCCATGTGCGGGGGGATGAGGGGCTGAAGAGGCTGCTGGGCCAGCGGGCGCCCATGCTCTTGGAAGGGAGGAGGTCCTCTCGGACGCGAAGGGTGGTGCTGCTGGGACTGCAGTTGCTGCTGATGAAGCTGATGAGGCGGAGGCATTCGGGAGGATGGCTGCTAATTGGAAAGAGATGGGGAAACGGAGAGGAGGGAAAAACCAAAACAACCTGTCAAAACACATTTCTTTCTAGGAAGATTCTGATATCACTACTTGCTGCAATGCGATGACATACCAACAAGTCAATTCAACAGCAAGATTGAAGATGGTATCCTTAAGATATTTAATGCAGGGCTCCAATGAAGAGTATAAGTGCATGTGTCCTTAAGAGAACAGTGAGATCAAAATATATGTATATATATTTAAAGGGCAGCCATAAAGAAAAACAAAGACCAACACAAGAGCTGCAATTATTAATTGACAAGTTTTCAACTATTAAATCAACTATTATCAATATAAATCGATTAATTTGTTTCAATATCTTTTTTGTAAGGAAAAAAAAAGAGTCAAAATTCTCTGGTTCCAGTTTCTTAAATGCGAGTCTTTTCTGGTATCCTTACTCCTTTACAACAGTAAACTGAGTATCTTTGGGTTGTGGACAAAACAAGACGTCATCTAATCTCGTCATCTTAGACTTCAAGAAACCCTGATCAACATTTTTCAACAATTTCTGACATCTTATAGACCGAACAACTACTTGATTAATCGTGTAAACAATCAACAGATTAATCAACAATGAAAATAATTGTTAATTGGAGCCATAACCAACAGCAGCAGTCAATTGTCTGCTAGCATTGGAAGATATCAAACAGGGATGCACATGCTGATAAATTAACAATAATTATATTGTCAAGTGATGTTTCAAATGTGCCCATGATAATTGGCTGTTTAAGCTACCACACAAACAAACAAATAAACAAACATGCCATTGACTAAATAAGTCAAGTGGTTAAACATACAGTAGGCTGTAAAAAAGTACGAGCTCATTAACAACAGTCAGCAGAATGTTTGTGGTGTTGCCATGTTGTCCATCGGTCATTAAATTTTCATTTCCAGTGTTTTGAATTTTACAGCCTATTATCATCAAATCATAAAGGATCCCAAATAGTGGAGAGCTGAGGCGAAATGTCACACAGCCTTGAAAACAATGGTATAATTGTATTTTATCATTTATGTACAATACTTTTGTTTTTGTGCACCTTTACACAATGTAGCCTTGGTAAAAATGTATTGTTTCATTCAGTGATCAAGTCAAAAATAACATAAAAATGGAAATGTTATCTTTCAACTCCACGATTAACAGGAAGTGATTATATTACTGACTATCCTGGCCCAGTTCTGAAATCTGATAACCTTCCAGTGTGTTACTGAAGATCATCACCTCTAGCTAAGAGTCACTTTTTTCCCTAAACCTTCAAAAGGTGTTGCATGAACTGATGAGCCATGTAAATCAAAGGATTAAATGCTTGGAGTGATATCTAATAATAAAAGCCCACAAGAAACTAAATCCTGGGCAAAGAACAAATTTAATTCTGTATAATACTGTCTAAGTGGACTACTGCCAAATGGTTTGCAGTAATCCATATATCAACACTGATACGGGGGAGCAGAGTGTTTTGACTTTTTCATGCGTAAACCACCATAGCTTTAGAGGTCTTGGATAGTAAGGAGAACAGCAGCAAACAAAACCCATGTGTAACTGTGACAAATACAAGAAGGTAAAAACTCAAACCATTTCAAATCATCTTATTCAGAGAAGCCCTTACGCTCCCTTTAGCTACTCTTTAAGAGGAGTGGTTCAGTACCGAGTGATGCTCGGTGCAGATGATCCTGTACAATGGCTTACCGGCATGCCCATGTTTCCCATCAGTGGAGGCCTGTGGTCATGCATTCTTCCTCTGTTTCCTCTAAAGTCTGTCATTCCAAAAGGTGGAAAGCCTCCTCTTCCTCTGCCTCCTCGTCCTCCGCCTCCTCCTCCTCCTCCTCCTCCTCCTCTGCCTCGGCCTCCATAACGGTTTTGTCTCTTTTGTCGTTCTTGTTCCTCAAACTCCATGAGATCTTGCTTGGCCTTCTCAGACAGTTCTGATGACAGGTGAAACAGGCAAACACTTGTATATTAACCGTCAACAGGTTAGACTCCATAGTAATGTAATGCCATTACAGTGAAGGAGAGATTTGAGATAAAGTAAAATATTTCAGGATACACTTTGGCAGCTCATTAGGGCTGCCAGCAATATAGTTTTAGAATGATATCACAATACTTTTTAGGCTATATCGCAATAAACAATATACACCACTCTCAGGTAGTTAGGGATATTGGGATATGGATGCACAAATGCATGTGTATGGATATGCAATAAAAGTCAAATGAAATGTGTCACATTATTTTTGGGGACCAAAAATATTCACAAAACACAAAAAAATATTCAGGTATGTCACAGAATAAACAATCAAGTGAAACACTAAAATATTCTAATATCAATAACTAATTGTGAGTAGTATATGTCTTTTTATATGAAATCTCCTCGAAAGCACTCGCTCAACGCTCAGACTGGGCTACAAAGTCATATATCACAATTTTTGACCACATACATCGACATTTATCTTCATTAGTAATGTGGATATAATGACTAAGTGACTAAAGGCCAGTTTAACAAGAAGAACAGTCTGCTCAGAAAATCACATCATTTTACTGTAATGCAGCCAACACTCATGCCATATCACGATATAACAATATCCAAAATCTAGGACAATGTACAGTGTAGTCTCATATTAAGATAACTATATTATATCCATAAATATACACACTGTTACTGAAGGATAAATTATGCTCAGCAAATATAATTTTTACCTAGAGTTTCGGGGATATTCCTCCTTTTACTCGCATCAGCCAACCGAACAACAGCGCCATCCTTTCTCTCCGATTTGAACCGTATGCGACCAGACTCTTCATCGTCCTCATCCTCCTCATCGGATTCCTCCTTTGTTTCAGGCACAGCTTCGTTTTCGACCTGCGGACATTTTCGGAGGTTAATAACAAACATTACAACACATACCCTTCCCTGTTTTTACAATGGGAACAATTTGGGTCAGTAGGGACACACTTTGCTTGTTTGTGTTCATCTTCATCAAAATTTGCAGGGCAACACAAAATCTCCTCTTCTGTATTTAGCACAATTAGCCGGCAAGTCTGCCAAAATCCTGATAATAAATATACATAATTTTTAAGCACAAATGTAAAAATAAAATTAAAATAAAATAAAAAATCTCTAGATCCAACTTCTAAAATGTGAATATTAGGTGACTTTCTTGGTCTTCTGTTATATTAAACCGAATATCTTTGTGTTGTTTGGGATTTCACAGAGCAAAGAATGAACCAATTAGAGAAACTGACTTAATGTTGAATTAAAAAAAAAACAACAACAACAAACAAATTATCCTTTGAAACTTAACTTAGAAGTAACTTACCAACCTACCCTGCTTTGAATGCAAAATATTACCACATTATTATACATTGAGTTATTATGCAGATTAAATCATTGATCAATAGCCCCTTGTCATGGCGTTGTATTTAGGTGAGCTTGTTCTCTAACACTGTTCACGCTCACTCACTGACATACATAATAGAATGAAGCCATCGTTAATGTTATTGGTCACACCTGTGACCAAGTCAAAATGTTTGCTGTGAAAAGGGTGAATGGTTAACTATCTGCACCCTCTATGCTGAGTCTTAACAGCAGACTCTTAAAAAAAATGCAATCAATCCACATCAACATACCTCCTCTGTGTCAAACACCTGAGAGCCCTCAGCTGTGTCTTCCTCCTCCTCTTCCTGCTGCTCTTCTCCCCCTACAGCCTCCTCCTCTTCCTCCACAGGGGCCTCTTCCTGTTGGACTCCACGTCCATCCAGAGGCTGATCATCATAGGAGGTTTGATAATCATCATCCTTTAAAAGATCACATTGACAATACGTATTGATTAATTAAAGGGGTGACAACACCTCGATAAGGATCGGCCATTACTGGAAACCAGTCTCCTAGTGTATGTGTTGAAAATAAAAACACGTATTTATGATAAGCAATGCTGTTACGTGTTATGTGCCACATAAGCAAGAGATACATGAATGATTTCAACTGACATCTAAGGGCAGGTTTTATGAAATATAGATGTACATGAATGTATATTTTTATCTCATTTGAATAAATGAAATAAATACGAGTGGGATTTACGATGATATGCTTCAGAATATTTGCAATTAAGACAGAAATGTAATCTTTTTTTTTTAAGAAATAAGACTAAATTCATACAGAGCATAAAGGCAAACATTAAAATGTCATGGAGAGGATTTTGGGGAGACACCATGTAACCCCCCCCCACCCTACCCCCCACCCTCCCAACCCAAATTACCATAACAGTGGGAGCCAGGCTTCATTACTATTCCTGACAGCATTTGAAATTCAATGAGATGTAAATGTTTGACATGATATACAGAAATGCAGGCACAGATAAAAACACTCCTCCCCAGTTCAGTGATGGTGAAAATATCATTGACTGACTTCTCGCAAATCACTACGTTATTGGCTGCGCTGTAAGTTCATGACTCCGTGCCAAAAACATCTCACAGACGTAAACATTCTGGGAGATGACAAATCCGTTTTTACTAGTCAATAAAAAAAATTGCAATTCAACTTATGATGCCATCATTTCGTATAATTCAAAATATACATCTCTGTCATTCCACCAAACCACCAAGCCCCTACTACTGCTGCAGGAGTTGCTTGTAATTCAACCATCCTATCTACATAACACCCTCTAACAAAAACTCATTGCTAAATAAGGTCAGACTGTAGGTCACACCATGGTGTTTGGTGTTGCGCTCCATTACCCTGCCAAACAGCAGCACATATTAATGCAGAAAAGAAAAAAAACTCTGAGCAAACCAGACGGATGGACAGGCTGCCCCAAGGGAACACAACAGCTTAATCCTTTAAACTGTACCGCATAGTACTCAATGAATACCGTGGCGAGCTAAATGTCAAGGCCAGGCAGTTTATTGACCTTGTAAACAGTTATTACACATAATACAAATACACCTCCACAGCTGCAGACATTTCCCCAAAATCCAAAATAGGCCTCCACTTGTGCTGCACACCCCCAGTAAGAAGGCCAACATCTTATCTGTGTTTGGAGAAAGGAGGAAGGCTAATATATCTCTGTCAGGTGCCAAACACCATCACACCTTGGTAAATGGACCATAACGGACATTTGCACATGGATCTGGTCTTATCTTTGATCCTCTTAGTCCTGGCTAAGAGGGAAGGGAAACGAATAAAAGGGAAACTCGCATCAATCATTAGAAAACTGTATGGGGTGTCCTCAGGAAGGTCAATAATCTTTTCACCTGCATGAGACTTTATCAGATCCAGTCTAAAGCCCGAGATAAAAGCCCCCCACATTAACCTCCGCCGATTGGCAGCACATCTCGCCGACACAAAGCAGCTTCTTACTCCCCCAAAGATACAGGCCCCAAGGTCACAATGGCACGGGGATTTGGAGGCGACAGCGGAGCATTACCTCATGCCAAACAAGCTGTCAACAGAAACTTTGTCAGCAAGATGGAGAAATTAACTGGAAGGAAGTGATAATGAATCTAATCCTCCCCTGCCCCAAAACACCAACCAACATCTCCTTCTCCTGAATAGATTTTCAATCCTGACTGTCCCCTTCAAGAGACAAGAAATCTGACATTATCTCTTGGATACAATAGAGTGAGACAGACAAGGGAGTGGGAGGACGTGTGTGTGTGTGTGTTTGTGTGTGCATCTGCTGGCTTTTACATGTGAGTAAGCAAAAGTGAGAACTCACTTGAAATTCACCATCTATGGGCTCATTGATTTGGATGTCTAGCACTTCGTCCTGGAAGCCATCGTCACCCTCCGCCTGCTCTTCGCTGTAATCCATCTGGTCTTCAGGCATCTCTGCATTGTCGTCCTGGCTGTATTCCTCCGTGTACTCCTCTTGCTGGTACCCCTCCTCCTCCTCCACACCCCCCCCTTCACAGCCCTCTGCGCCCAGGTTCACGACGTCATCTGTGTAGTCTGCTTCCTGCGAGTTGTCCTGCTGGCCATAGGATGTGCCCAAGCTGTATGTGGCATTGAGGCTCACATCCTGACCGCTGAAAACAAACAAAAATATTGGGACTTTGAAGAAATCAAAATGATGTATAATTGTAAAATATGCATAATTTTGAGATTCACCTCAGCAGCTTTAAAACTAAAAATGTCAAAAACTTCAATAAGTGGCACTTATGTAATTAGTGTACCTCATATTTACATCTTCATCATCACTTTGTAGAAGGTCATCATTGAGCTCTTCGTCTGACACCTCTGAGGGATTCTGAAACACAAATAAAAAGGAGCATTAAGCCGTGCTCTTTTAAAATCGTCTTCCTCAGTTGTTTGCTTGTGTAAGGTGTGGGGGCAGGGGACCACCTCCAACCCCAAAGGATGCTCTATTCCCATGTGGTGAAGGCAATCTGGGCAGGTCAACACAGTTCTTTTTTGTCCACTATACTTCCTCCTGGTTCACATCAACACCTCCCCCTGTGGAGGAGCCACCTGCTACAAGTCAACTGTTCACTTCTATTTTCTAAATCTTCTTCGACCAACACAGACACCCAATGTTTCGGATGTTATTTTCTGTTTCCTGCTTGTAAGCAGAGAACTCATACTGAGTGTCTTTTTGGTAGCAAGTATTAAACTCAATGTAAACAAAGCAGTGAGAGTGAATGGATTTTGTTTTACCTTTTTACCTGACAGCCAATCCTCCTCCAACAAATCCTCTTCCAAATCACTTTTAAGGAGAAAAGAGAAATAGTAACAGGTTAGCAGAGTCAGATAACAGTATTATGTCTACTTACTGAACATGTTTTTTTATGGCACTGTTCACTTAATCTTTTCTGTAGACTTGTAGGCTCTAATGTCTCTTTATATTTAGCAGCTGGAATACATTAATTTCTATATTTACTTGTTTTCCTTTATGTATTGTTTTTATTATGCCATGGACTTTCCTCCATGTCCTTAATAAAGTTATTATCTTATCCATCTTATTATCAGAATAACAAAACAGTTGTTAGGGCAAATTATTTATAATATTCATAAATCAGTACCATAAGAAAGTATTTTTAGAGTAATAATTATGTTATCCTGCAATAATCAAGTGCTTGTTCTTACTATATTTCCCAGTTGATTTATCATTCCGTCTTTAAAAATGTATATACAGTATATTCAAAGTTTATATCAAGTTTCAAGTCTGTCAGGACATAATATATTTTGTAAACTTAAAATTAAGTTTCAATTTTTTTATGCCTAAACAAACTAAATAAACAAACTCTCTTTGTTTTCATGACTGAATAAACAATCTGACCTTAGAGGACAACACAATTTCATACTGTTTTACTTTGTTTATATGTGGCGGACCCTGCCACCTTTCTATCTTAAAAACAGTGCTCTGGCGACCTTATTCACCTCCGAGCACAGCTTGTTTATTCACTTATGGAAAAGACAAATATTTCTGAGTTTGTATTGTTGCCTCATTAATATTGTAAATATTAAAATTCTGAGTTTGAATTTCTTCTTCAAAACTACATAGTGCCCCTTTAAAACTGACATATTTTTCACCATTTAAGTCTGAAAGTTACTCGCATAACTACGCATATTTTGCTGCAGCGTTGGTTTTGTGACCTTACTTATTAAATCATATATTTGAAGTTGTTATGGATACAAATAAATTGAAATATAAAGTGTTCCTTTGTGGGATGAGAAAAGTCTTCTTATTCTTCTCTCTCTGCTAAATATACTTTTCAACCAAAGTTGCTGTTTTATCGTATTATAAAATGGCGACATTTTGATTACAGGAAGATAGCAGTGTTATCCTCCAGTCGACCCGTCTTGATTTAGACTACCTTAGCAGGTTGTGAATTACATCCACATCAGCACTCTTCCTGTAGAGACATGAGAACACGATGAGACGACTTACCTCTCTAGATCGTCATCTTCACCTCTCCTCCTGCGTGACCTCTCAGCACCGGGTTTGTCATATTCATCAAAGTCATAATCTGCAACAGAACGGCAGTTTTACTAACAGATTCATGCTAATAATATGCTCAGACTTCACTGGCATACGTTGACATCAGTCTGTCCTACTGGCCTGCACCTTTAAATGTACAGAGGATATCAGTACACTGACTGCACGTATCCCTTGTGCCAATCTGAATCAACAACTTGTGCAGCAAGTAAACAGATGCCATGTGTACCAACAGCATGGTACACAGTAGAGACGGTAAACACATCTTTCTCAGGGATTTTCATAGCTGAATCCAAACAGAAAGGTAATTTACTATTTTGCCTAATGTTTATTACCTGTCCAAATATTAAATTAAAGTTTGGCAGGTGTTACAGTATAGACTTTACCAAGGTGAGTACAGGTAGTGGGAGAAAAAAGCACATCAGGCACAGTCAGACATCTAGGAAAATTTTAAAGGAATAACGCAACCGCAACCTCACAGAAGTCCCCTAAAAGTTTTCGATAATATATGACACAATGTTAGAAACAATGGCAAACTTAAATTCAGGATGGGTCTGACAACAAGATTCAACAAAGCTGAATCCAGAGGCACTGGTGGAAAAACACCAACATTACTACTACTATCAATGATGGCTTCCTTCTATTCAAGTGTCCCAGTAAGGCCAGTTGCAAGCTCCTAATTTCGGTACCTGCAAACATGGGCAGGCACCTGCAAAGTGGCGTACAAACAAAGTGCATGCCGTCATTGCAATCCATGGCTGTGCCAACTGCACACAGCTCTGTTATGTGATTGGCTGGACCCAATCACTCCTATGTTTCCCTCCAAAAAACAAACAGAAAAAGACCAGAAAGAACACAGAAGCAAGTAGAAAACAACACACATGCTGTACAAAGGTGAAACAGAGCCACTTTAAAAGTTTCGACAGACACCCACCCCATGCTACTTCTCCGCTGTGTTTGCCGTAGATTTGAGCACAGCGTCCACATGGACCAGAGTGTGGGTATGTGCAAAATAACTGTTATGGACAGTACATGTGCAAACCCACGAAGGTGGTGTAGTGAGGGTTTCCACAGGAAGCATACCACAAGATTAAGCAACGGCAGAGTTACAATGAGCCAGGACTCTGAAACCAAAGCATCTCAATGAAAATCAGCCATCACTAACTTCATTGTTTACACCTGTGCATTTCTGCTGCTGCACGATGTCAATAATGTTCAGCGTCACCAGCAGTGCGCACTCCCGGACCACAGCTGCCATATTGAGAGGGATTGTTTTTGTACGAGACTGTACATTTTATTGCTCATTCAGCCTTTAAGATGAGGTTGTGAATCTGGCCAACACTTAGATCTAGATTTGATGGTTTGTCTGCACTATGACAACTAAGACAAAACAGACGACCGCTGATAAGTCGCTCCATTACAGAAACAGCCAGGAAATGCAGCCTTCTGATGCATGAATTTGAAAAAAAATGCTGTCTGGTCTCTTTAAAGGTGCCATATGTAGTTTTGGGGAGGAAATTTCAATCAGAAGAGATGATTTTTTTATGCCTAATCAAACTAAAGTTTTTGTGACCTTAAAAGGACAACACAATTGCATACTGTTTTACTCTGTTTATATGTGGCGGACCCTGCCACCTTTCAAGCTTCAAACAGTGTTCTGGGGATCTTATTTTGAATTTCTTCTCCAAAACTGCATAGTGCCCCTTTAATGGACAAGAAGAGCATTATTTACAAGGCCATACATCTAGCAAATATGACATGACTACTTGCTAACTGTCATGTTTGCATGTAGTGAAATTATATCTGATATGCTGAGTCGTCAAATCCTAATCAAAGCAGCATAAATAAAAAATAAATAAAAACACCATGTGAACTGCGTCATATTGGCGCCCATAATACACATACTTGAATTCTGTGACAGTCTCAACCCTGTCAACAAGGCCATGAAATAAAAAACAACCCTCACCGACCATCAGGTAAGTTTTGTACAGCAGCCAAAGAACTGCGTGTTCCCTGTTAGCCATATTGCGGCGGCTAACGTTAGCTTGTATGTGAGCCCAAACAACTGACACCGTGGAGCCACTGTTCACTTTAAAACATCATGTTAGCAAATTTAACGTGTCGAGAGTGACCTTTACACGCCAACCAGGACGCTAGAATTACAACAACGCCCCTCAGTCATTGGAGTAGGAAACACGATTAGCTACACCACTTAGCTACAAGCTAGCCAGCCTGCTAGCTAAGTGCATACATTGAGTAGCTACAAACGCTGCTGCAAACAGACTCAAGCCGGATATGTTGACTGAAATATTTAAAGCTTGCATTATCCCTCAACTTGGCCCGGAATTTGTTTAGTTAACTTGCTGCTTGTCTATACAATTCAGCGAATATAACCTCTCATAAATGTCGCTAACCACGCTAAGCTATATCACGGGAATAACTTAGACCAAGCTAATTGCCAAGCGGTCACTACAGTTTGCCTGAAAATACTATCGTTTATATCCAACAGTGTAAAAACATAAGTAGCCACGGATTGCTTGTTCAAAGTAAAGCGAATTTAGCCACCATAGCTGAGGTGCACTGTGTGGCCTACCATCAATGTAGCCGCATTTAACCCGCTGTTAACAGTAGCTAGCAGCGTTAGCCAGCTTAGCTCTTACGCTAACATCGCTAGCATTGTCGACAAAAAGCTGCTGACTCCACTCACCCTGAGCGTTGGCTGACATGGTGCAAGGCGCGTCCCGCTTCGAGTCTGGCTACAAAACTTCAGAGTGCATTTAATCTTCAGTGTTTCACCATGGTGGTGGTATAAAGCGTGAAACTGGGCAAGGCAACAGCTTCTACGCCGCAATGATTTCCAGCCACGGACAGGGTACAAACATGGCAGAGCTGTGCTTGCAGCGATGATGCATTGTGGGAGGGAGAGCTCAGCCAGGCTGCACAAAAGCGACTGTCTGACAGGTTCATGTCAACACACTGGCTGACCATTATAAATCTGACTTGTGCCTGCATGCTACAGCTGCATGGAGTCCTTTACAAGTGTTGATTTAACTGTTGCATTGATCATATAATTGATCCATTGAAAACGTGCCTCACAAATAGGCTTAATTAATTCAGAATAGATGTATTTCCTTAAACGAGTATGTCTTTATAAGAAGGTCTGGATCACACCATTAAATAAATATGACACCCATATTGCATATTGCTTTGTACTCCGTGCTAATTGTGCACAAATAATTATACCAATGTGACTCATCCTGGCAGCCTGGTGAGCACTGTGTGTGAAAGGGAGCGCTTTATATTTGCTTTATGATTTATTGAGATGGACATTCTGGAGAAAAGAATAGAAAATGCACTGGCATCTGTTTGCTTTAGGAGGTGTAATCAGGCTAAATAAACATTAGGTTACAAGGATGGCATAATGAAGCTTGTGGGACGTATCATCATTAGGTTTATTGGTATAAAATGTGCAGGTGCTGTCGCAGAACGTCAAGAGATTCAAACTGAGGAGATAAATCGTATGGACAAAAGACCACAATACAAACATATTACGACAGAGCTGGGACCTGATTATTCTCTACACACATCTCCGCAGTCTGACTGTACAGTATGAGGTTGGGATACCGAGATATTCACGATGATCGTCATATTGAAAAGTGAAACATTTATCATGTTAATAATGTGAAAAGTCTAGCAAAGTTGTTCGACCTCGTGCATCAAGTTGCCTTTTCACGTGTAATTGTTCTTTCTGTACACCTTTTCTTTACAGTTATGGTTACAGACTCTCTCCGCCTCCCTACGCTCATATTTTGAGGATAATCATTGCCAAAAAATAAGCAAAACAAAAGTTAAAGATAGACATTAATGCTAGCAAACTTCTATAGATATCATTATAATATCGTTTTCGTTTCGTGTAATTATAATCTGACATCGTGACAGCCCTAGTTGGGATCGTCATCATGCAGGGTTGGCTAGATGATGGGATAGAAGATCTTTCTTTACCATTGGAGGCCATTTTTAATTGCGCAACACATCTTTGCATGCATCGGAGCCCAGACATTGGTCAAAGTTTTAAAAAATATAACCACTCTTGGTTCCCAGTTTTAGTGCTTTGGATGCCAAGATGTCTAAATGCTTGTCCCATCCAAATCTTCACCAATTTGGCTGAAATTCAAAATGGCGCTTAATCTTTATTCAAGTCACTCCTTTGATTTTTCTTCCCTGTAAGGTCAAAGCCTTTTTTTTTTTTTTTTTATCTCTGACCAAGTTTTTTCCTTCTTCTTGCTTAAGTCTGGGAGTCAAAGTTGTTGTCTGAGTCTGCAGCTCGACTACAGCAGAATCCTAACGCCCCAAATTCCTCCTGGGCTGACAAACGTCAACAAAGACCCCGAGAGACACCAAAGAGAGGTGAGCAGTGAACTGAAGCCTCATTGTATTGGCTCATTATGGGGTCCCGCAGTGAGGAAGAAGCTATTTTGTAGCATCACAAGGTCAATATCTGAAAGCCAGGGCGATGGAGGGGATCAGCCGTGAGATTTTTAATTTGAGAAAGCGTAAAGGGGCTTTCCTTGTGAAAGACAGTCTGTGAATTCTAATGGACTGTGGGGATTGTACAGACAAGATGTTGAGTTGGCAAATGTTTTTCCCCTTTCTCTTTCAAAGTAATATGAAAGGCAATTTATCCACAAGCTCGCAGACACTTCCTTATATGTCATGCACAGTAGCTAATGCTACACTCAAGGTAATCAGACCGACATAATAGTAGTGTATGATTAAAAATGGCAGCATATTCATGTTGTATCTCCATGCACGAGCACACATATCCAGTTTTTCTCCTTGAAATGATTGCAGGTGCAGGTTACCTTATTAATCAAAAAGATATTTTATCAAAAAATAATCACTCCTAACAGATTTTTCCAAAGCTGTATGAGATATTTCCATGCTCCCTTGATTCACTTTCCCAGGAATTTTGATTTTACTTCCAAATAGATGTGAAAAGAGGAGCTGTCACACTCTATTATGGTGACCTCAATGATTCTGTGCCCTGTCCAAATCCAGCGGTTTTCCATAACAATGCAAATTAAAGGGTGCAAAGCCGAAGGAGACAAGACTTGTTATTTTCCATCCGAAGGACAGAGGTTCTTTACAACAAACTTGTCTGTACGCCTTGTGTATTCTTTGGCAGAGTTTAAATCCAACTTGGAAGTTGTTTTGTGCGAGACAATACGTTTTTGCTGTCAGTTCACGAGGATCAGCAACTGTCTTGAGAAAGTGATACTGGAGCTGTGGAGTGGGAGTGAATGGGCCTGCAATATATTATTCTGTAAGTGAAAGAAATGCAGCCAGTTCATTTTTTTTTAAGTCATTGTGTATTTATCTGCAGACTAACTCTGTCTGAAACCTTTTGAGGCTGATTTGGTGTCTGAGTTGGAAGCAGTTCTTGTAATGAGGGGCGGACGAAGGAATACGTTAGCATGTGGCCATACCAAGAAATATTAGCTTAACATAGTCCAATGGGAAGATTTGGCAGATTTGTGGATGTCTGTTTCAACACCACATGGGAGACTGTAGCTGTGAATCTTATATCTTTCAGTGGACACTGGTCAGGGATTAGAAAGTCCATCCTGAGCATCTTTTCATGCAGAAAACCCGGTTTGTCTTTATCGATGTCGAAGGACAATCCAACACCTTGCTGTACAGCATATGCACACCACATACCTCTATCTATCTATCTATCTATCTATCTATCTATCTATCTATCTATCTATCTATCTATCTATCTATCTATCTATCTATCTATCTATCTATCTATCTATCGTCTGTCTGTCTGATACATTTTTGAATATTCACACATATAACTGTAGACATTTTGATATGTATAAAGCCTACGTAAACGCTAAGAGTCCTGCAGTGATGTGCAGCCAAGTATTGCATGTTTTTTACACAATGGCTGCCGCCATCACTGGCAACTGTAGCTGGTGACTCACATTTAAAACAAATGGCACCGGTCACAGGGGCAAAAGGAGAGTCTGTCTGTTGACTTTACAACCTCAGGGTCATATTTATTTGCTTTTATACGGCACATAATAAGCTATATATATATATATCTAAAGATCATATGGAAAAGGAAGATTATGATTAATTTGGTTAATTGCATCTTGACCATGTGATGTGGACAATTAATTGTGTGCTTTATGTTCGTGTCTGAGGCAATAATATTCATCTGTAATAAAAAGCTTCTCTAATATTCCCACAGTGAATAGGCTGCAGTCAGTGACCCACATCTCAGTGCAATGAACTGCTTAACTCAGACTGTTGTTTTATTCAGTGCACTGTCAACAGACGGGGTGAGGAGGAAGAGGAGGAGGGACGTGCGTGTGTGTGTGTGATGGAGGGGGGGGGTTTCTACTCTGATTGGCCGCCGTATCCGGCTCCTCTTCCTCCCATTGGCTGCCCCGCGCCGTCACTCTGGATCTGTTATCACCGCTTCCCGCGCCATTCGGCGTGCACGCGCAGGACAAGCAGGCACGTAACCGCTTGGAGACTGTCTGGAGTCTGTCTGAAATTGATAAAATTGGAGATGGAGTTTTTTGGGTTTTTTTTTACATCTCTTTGCACATTTACGAGCGAGCCGCTTGTTGGAAATGGGATTTTTTTTTGTTCCTTCCTCCTGCTCCTCAGACGCCTTCGCCCACGAGTCGCCACGCTGAGCCCAAAAATATTTATTTTATTTTTTTTTACATAAACGCTGTGAAAGTTTTTTCCTCCTGCAGTCTGTCAGCGGCAGACAAGCTTTCTTTATGCACAGGCAGGTAAGGCAGGCGCCAGAGTGCCAAGTTGGATACTGCAGCGTTGCACATTAGCTTAAAAAAAAAAAAAAAAAAGATAAAAGAAATGCGTTTATTTGTGAGTGTTAGCTGTTTTTAATGGGGAAAAAAATATCCGAGCTAATAATTTAAATTATCCTTAAATGTCGTATCAAACTGTAGTAATGTTTAACCATTGAATAAGGCTCAGTATGGCGTGTGTTTTTATTATTTAGTGCGATTTTTCACTCGTTAGCTACATTTGTTTTGGAGGCTTGACCTCATTCACACTACTTCAGGAGGATGCGCAGGTGACGCACCTTTGCTGACGTGAGGTTGTTGATTAACCCCACGCGCGCTTTAAGCTACCTGTTACTCAGCAGACACCTGAGGGGGGGGGGGGAACCTGTCTCCTGTGGACTCAAGCAGTTCTCTCTTTCTTTCTCTCTTTTTTTTAACCCTTTAAGCTGCACCACCTTCACAATTTATAATCACAAAGCAGCAAACAACACCTTTATTCCAGGCACACGTGCTAATTGCACTCATCTAAACTAATCAATGTGACCCCCCCCCCTTGGTGAGCTAATATGACTTCTTTTTTTATGAAGTGTTTCTTCTTTTCCTGTCCTTGTTTATGCTCTGCAGGGGATCAGCCCGGTTCTCCCCGAGTTCAAGAGGAGTGCACCAACCAGAAGGCAGCCAGCACCAGCACCAGACAAGGTTGGTTTCTGTCACACGCTGAAGGCTGAGACAGCGGTAGTGTGGTAACTTTTGAAGTGTTTCAGTGTTGTGGAGTGGTGCTGCGTGGGATTAAGTAAGGTTGATCACACCGTTGCATTCATTGTCAACAATTTTGGAAACATTTTGAGCCACTTGCAGCTCTAAATGTTTTCATTATCTACCTTTTTAAAGTAGCTTCAAAGTACGTCAAAACATTTTAATGACATCACATAAAGTGTTTGCTTTATTACATTCTGTATCAGCATGTAGCTGTGACATACATATTTAAATGTAATATTAAATATGGCTGCATCGTCACTTTAAATGAACATAATCTTGATGTTTTGCACATTGTTTTATTCACATTCTCAGAGGCTCATCCTGGCATATTTGATATGTTTTGAAACGTTACGATAAGTCAGTTTGAGCAATTCTTGCCCGCACTTTCGAAAGATGTTAACTGTCGTGCTGCGTCCTACCCAGACCGATGAGCTTTTGCATCCCGTTGTGCAGAAATGTAAATCCAGATGGATTTGTTTGAAAACAGTGTGTAAGTCAAAGGAAGTTGTGCTGCGACAGTGCATGTGTACCTGCATCTGCAGCAGCCTCAGAATCGTCTAGACGCTTTTGCTCTGTCACTGCAGTTGTCTGCAGACAGTTCGGTCATATGACTTGGGGAAGCCTTCCTCCCTCCTCCCAGCGTCTGCTCTTTTTTGGGCAAGATGGCTGCTATAGCATTGTTGTTGTTACCCATGACGCATATGAATTGATGTGAGCAGAAAAAAACATGGGAAGGACGGTGAAGCGTTGTGCTTCAGTTGCACAGACCACAGCTGCTCAAAAATGTCATGCACACAGAAGGGACAGCGAGTGTTAACTCTTTAACGGGGTTTTCAAACTTAAATTTGTTGTGTTTAATCGATTTGGATGATTATTTAATCGCTAGTCACCATTTTTGGGTCGACACTGTCCGGTTTGTGGGCAGTTCCAATGTTTTTTATGTAATTCTTGACTTGATGGAAGTTTCTTAGTTGTTTTTTTCTACCAGCACGTTTCTGTCTGTTGTCGGGACGCTTGGTAGCCATTTTGTCTGATTCATCACTGCCAGTTGGTGCCAAAGGCTTCCAGGGTATCCCAAAATGTGTTGAGCAACCCATAATGTCTCTGTCTCTGTAATTGTCATCGGTGGCTTCTGATTTTGAAATATATTTATATTTTTATAATCGTTTCCTACTTGAAGCATCTTACAACTAAACATACTTCCAGTAGGTTTCTTGGTGCTAACTACAATAACTTACACGCAGCTTGAAAAAAGTAAAAACAGAATCTGTTAGCTGTAATTGTTAAGCACATTGTGAAGGCAACAGTGTGACTACAAGTGTCATTTTATGCAATCTGAAATAATGTATGAATAGTTTTGATAATGAAATTAGCAGCTGTAAAAACATCTGTTTATATTGTTGTATAAATGAGCGTATTCTTTGAATTTTGGACGTGTCACTGACTTGCAAAATCCATTAGATTGCTTTACACATTAGCTAGAAGATTAGCTTATTAAATGTAACAGGTTGCATTTTATTATCACTTTTTTTTTTTTGCAGCTTTGTTGCGTTAGACTCAGTTAAGTGCTATAATAATAGCCAGTGAAACTTATCTTAATACCATCAAGTAATGATAGAATGATAATGTAAGAGAAGATAAGCCTCTTATTTCCACAGAAGGTTCAGTTCTATAAACCGCAACCTGCCGTTTAATGGATTGAGGTGGAGGAAAGTTTTTATATTAATCTTTTACAAGTTAAAAAAAATCGTTTATTGCACCGAGCAATGAGATGTGTTTTTTTTTTTAAAGTCAAAGAAGCTGCAATATTGTTTTCACAGCCCCTCTCTCTTCAGTGAGGGAGGGAGAGGCGATATTAACTTCTAAAAGTGCTCCCAGCCTCAGTCTGACATTACAAGTTACTTTCACTCAGTGAGTCTGTGATGTTTATCAGTTTGCCATATCGGTGACCAGCCTGGACAGATCTCTTCATTATCACCTACTTAGTGCATACTCGTCCGCTCCCAGACAGCTCCTTTAGTCTCGTCCTGTCATATTGCTTAATGGTTTTTGAGTTCTTGTTGATTATGTTTTCACTGGAGCATACAGACACACTTAAAACATGCAGTATCTTTGCAGGCCTGTCCCAAACCTGATCCAGTGTCTGGCAAAAATATGAGTGGAATTGCAATTAGAGAGGTAAGAAAAAAATGGAAAGCAGAGTTTCAGGATCAAGAATTTGTCTCTGGGTGACTTGTTGCAACTTCTAATTATAGACTGATCTGCTGAATATACAGTTCATTATCAGATTATGCTTTTTTGATGGTATGGCTTCCAATATTGTTGTGGTTTAATGATGATTATATATCTTAAAATTGTAGCTAGCTGTGCATACAGTAGAGCACTTTGTTCAATGTTGGTGATAATTTGTTATATGTAGTCGTGACCATAATGCTGAGTGAATGGTTGATGCATTACATAGTACTACCTCTTAAATTTGATTAAATCTATTTAAAGTAAATATTCTAACAATTGACTACAGGCGTTATTGAAAACAATTGTTACAATTATTTGCTTTCAAATAGTTTCAGCGATACTTTTTATTTATTTATTATTACTTGCTGTAACTTTTCATCCACAAATTAAGCTTGAATGTGCTATAAGTCAACAGTATTATGAACAAAACTCGAACGATGAAGCTTGATTTATTGCTTGTCCTTTAGTTTTCTTTCTGTTTATTTTCCCTGTCTGTCACAACTTAATTTGTATCTTCACCATCACCGAGGAGAACAGTTGTTTGATGTTTTTTTTTCCTGTCTTTTCCACAGGATCCATGGTTTCTTGCAGCCTGTCATGCCTTCATGTCTTCGACGCTGGAGCATGTCTGCCCGAATGGTAAGATCTGTGTTGACCTGTTCATTACAGCTCATTTGGGCACGTTAAAAGTTGAGAACAGCAATTCTAGGAATGCTTTAAGGTGCTTCAGTGAGTGAATGTGATTGCCTGAGGGAAATAGCAGCCTGCTGCAAAGACCAGTGTTTACAGAGGTTGAGCTCTGGCTTGCAATGCCAATTCTACATGATATGATGGTGAGGAATGGCTAATCAAATTCAGTGCTGTCATTCACTCGTCAGCTGCAATCATTTTTTATTAACACAGATTTGTGATCTCTTCATAACATAATCATGGATATGGATCTTGTAACTTTCACTTGAGGCTTAGCCGGAAAATGCTGATGCAAGAAGGGCTCTGAATCTTCATCCTGTTTTTCTATTGGCTCGTTGTCTCCACCCACAGAGCAGTCACGAGGTCTAACATCATGATGATGTCTGGAGAAAACAGGCTTTCATCTAGGCTCTAATGCTGCTTGAGCTGTAATGAAAAGATTTCTCGGGTTATTTCTGTGCACATACAGAGTAAAATTTGAGCATGTTTCAAAGCATTGTTCTGTACAAGAGCAGCACCTGCCATTGTCTGTTGCAAACGGTGGGTTGTTTATCTCACCAGCCTTTGCTGCGTGATGACGCAGTTTCCTTTGACATTGGTGTGGCATATTTTAAATCAAGGCCTTCACTGTATTTTAAGGAGTCTCCTGGCAGCCTGCCAAAACATGGATCCATTTGCCTGTTCCCTCCTAAGAGCACAACTGCACAGCTGTGACCCTTCGCTGGTCCTAGCCATCGATAGCTCAAAGCCAGCAGCGTCCATTTTAGGTTTAGGCTCTGGCGAAAGAGATGAACTCTAATGTAGCCTGTAGAAAATGAAATCTGAACGCACAGCGTAAATCCTGCTGGAAAACGGCTCGACTTGACTTTTGTGCAGCAGACAAACTTTTCTGTGAAACAGATTTTAAAATAAAAATGAACAAACGGGAACGTATGAAAAATACTTCTGTAAATTGCGGGTTATGATCTATATGTTTACTTTTTGCCAATTTCAGCGCGATTAATTTGTATTTGGACGACCATTTTGATTCATTATGAAATTATACTATTTTACTTTCATGCCTTTTTAACTACTTCACCAATGCTTTTGATGGAATATTTAATATAATTTACTAATGCACATCAATAAAGATTTAAATAAAATGTCGAAACAGAAATTAAATTGCAACACGTATAATAATATATTGCGGTGGCATAATAATAACAGTAAAAAGTGAATTTATTTGCAGTGAAAATTTCGCCTGCGATGCACAGTTTGCGCTATTTATTAGTACTTTTCATTTCAAAATAGAAAACAAACTACAAGTTAATCTAAAACATAAAGTGATGAGTAAGTCGTGCACGTGAATAAAAAAAAAATTCAAAGGCAATGAAAAGATAATTTCTTGATATGTTTGATGATTTAATCTTGTAATTTGAAATATTCACTAGGTAAATATATTGGAGGTATAATTAGCTCTCTACGTAGTTAAATCATGCTTTGCAGTACTTAGTAAATATAATAAATGCACATTTAATAAAAAAGCGAGTCGGGCAGTATAATTATTATTTAACTACAGAATACTTTTCGATATTTCACTCGAGTAATTAACAACATTAAAATGTCAGGTAGCTATTTTGTGTCTAATTTGTGCGATCATATTATGCATATATTTTTTATATTACTTCATTTTGCAAATATTGTGGAATTAAACACGATGCCATTTTCGTTGCATTAACACACATATATGTAGTCTAATTCTAAAATCTAATAATGTAATAAAATATTTTTTAATCATAATGTTTATTGCGCTCAATGATAATTAAAGCAATTAAATCGATATATAATGCAGTGTGTATTCTATATTGTAACTACATTGCATTAACTTAAAATTCTTAGTATTAAACGCGATCTTTATATATTTTATAATGAAGCTACACAGGATGTAAATGCATGTTAAATGCTGAAATCTGCCCATCGCAACATTTATTTAAAAGTACTGTACATTGTGATGTCGAACTGCTAACTTGACTCACTGAAAGGTTTAGGTGACCTTTACCCTCCTGAATACTTGTTTTCGTCTAAAGTTAAGACCTTGTGTGAAAGCTAGACTGTGTTCTGATGCCACGTAACACAACAGTGGCTGTCAGTAACATATTAAGCTGGCCCTCTGCTCTGTTGCCTTGAAAATAGAGAGAGAAAAGGCACTTTGGGTTTGTGCATGTGTTGTGGTTTCATTAGGGAATGAAGGCATGTTGGAATTACCAAGCGATTTTTTATTTTTTGATTTATTTGATTTATTTTTTCGCACGCTTATACCTGTTGACCTTTTGTAGATGGTGCAAAACAAGTACTACGCAAGTTTAATTAGGAGCCAGACAGTATGGGTATTTTAAATTGTAATCGTGCACACTCAACTTAAACTGCTTCAGCTGTTGTCAGACTTGAAACGCTTGAATGTATTAAATAGTAATTCCTAAACGATGAACACAAACGCTTTTGATAATATGCTATATTGTTTTGCGTTGTTTAGTTGTAATATTTTTGCCGATCAGTTACAGTTGAGTGTGTTTCCTTTATGACTGTATTCGTGATGCCTTAATAATGGAATAACAACATGAGTGACTTGTTTATCGGGTGGATTTTTCAGACCATCTCGTTCTCTGCTTGAACGCAATTTCTGAGGTATGAAATTGATCTTGGGTCAACAGTAAGATCTTTGCCTGGTGATAGCAGACCTTTTGTTTATCGTTAGCACAACCACAACACACCACTTACTGACAGAGCAGAGGGTTTGAATTTCAGGTGCAGCCACAACATCAATATCAACGTCACATGAATATTAGACGCTCATTAGAAGAAGGCTGTGAATGGTTAAAAAACTTTTTTTTTTCTCAAAGGTAAGTAAATAACTTGATTTCTTTGACTGCAGTGTTGTGTGAATGTTTGTCTGCATTTTTTCTCCACTGACCCAGCCAGTCTTAAGATGTGCACATGCAGCATGTCCGTTCCCACTCAGCTGCGTAACACTGACAGCTCCAGCAATACTTCCTGTTTTAATTTGACTGCAAATCCACCACTGACTTTTAAATGGAGTGTGCTCATCTATAACACCCTCATGAACGATACAAAGAAGGCTGTAGGCCTGGGTGACCACTGTTTGACTGCAGTGCAAAGCTGCATGCCTGCTTAAACTGAACAGCAGCCTGAACGAGCACTCACTTTCTGGAAGGAAACTTTTGGCCTGAGATGAACTTCTGCTATTTTGCTTAACTCTTAACTTTTCACTGAGTTCTTAACACTTACCGCCGGATTGTAGGAGGAGAAGTCAAGTCTAAGACAGGATTTCTAACAAAACCGTAGAATATCCGACTCAGTGTAAAATCGTCAATACCTGAATGTTTGAGCTTATTTTTTACATAAAGATTTTAATGTTTTTCAACCTTTTCATAAAAAACTGGTTGAAAAAACTGGTTGCTTTTGGTAAGAATGGATCAACGCTAGTTATCTAACCCACCTTGCTCTTAGCTGGGCTGTTGGGCAGGCCAGACCCTGGTCAGCTTTGGTATAAAAGATTGAACGTAAAGTACAAAGTGTCCTTTAACCCTGTAGTTGCAACAGAGCATGGCCAATACTGGATTTTACAGCCAGACATTGATATTACATTCTGGTGATGACGAATCGGCAGATATTTGTTTAATTCGTCCACATTTTAGTTCAGAATCAATCAAATTCTGTTTTCCACAGTTTGGTACAGTTGAACAATAAAGTGATTGTTCTTGCAAACATCTGCTCAGACTGTAATCTGGTACTCTGAGAACCAGGCTGAATGAATAGTGAAACAGTTTGCTCAGTTTTAAATTTTGTTCTTTTTAACCCTAAAGATGCTGCAACAGGAGTGTAACAAAAGAGAAACTATAAAGTTTTACATGTTTTGTTCAATATTTTGTTTTTTTCAATCTCAGGTGTAAAAGCAATATTGCAGCGGCTACTTGTAACCCTGATTGGCAGTAGGAGGTACAATTTTAAGTTGTCGACTTAAACGCTGAAAATCAAGTATTTCTCTCAATCGTTCTCATTTCTCTCCCTTTATGTAATGAATATGTAAAAAAAACATGGCACAGCATTAAAACTTCCCCAGTCCGAGAGCTTAACTCAAAGTTTCCTTCTAAGTTGGATATGTGAGACTTGAGGGTGAGCTTGCATTTTTCCCTAATTGGGGCTTATTTTAACACACCTGGAATACCTGCTTTCACTTTGCCATTTGACCTTTTGTGAATTAAGACGGCAAGTCAGAGTTAGAGCTCGTCAACCCCGCGGTACATCATAGCAAGAGGAGGCTGCACCATGACTAATTAGTAAATCTCACTCCTCTCTAAGGTGAGAAAAAAAAAAATGATTTCCTTTGCAGCGAGGTGGGGGGTGGTGAGTAAATACCCACCTGCACCAAGTTGCAGTAACCTAATAAGTCTCCTTGGACTTTGAAAGTGAATATTTCATATTCCACTGATCTCTAACAGCTTTTCTGCATGTCTCATATTTGAGTCTCTATAAGCCATCTAAGATGGGTAAAAGGGAAACACAGACTGCAGGGTCTCTTTCCTGTCACACAATGGCGTGGAAAGGTCAGGCCTAATGAAGTCGGGGGTGTGACCCCTAGTATTCAGTGACTTTGCATGGGCCCCCATCCTACCGCTGCAACCATGCCAGTTAATCCCTTTTTGATCCTAATTGATAGGCATTAACATGATCCTTATCCAGGAGCTGTGTTTTGTCTTCCACAGCCCTTCTCTCTGGGTGTCAGTGACACAAAGTGTGAAAGCGTTAAACCAAATGTGAAATTGATATTTTTCATGTTTGTGTGCTTAAAATCTGCCTGCATTTCCAAACACTCACACAAAAGTGCTCAATGTTCAGCGTTTGCCCTTTGAGGCTCTTAACAGGACTTAGCAGATGACCTCTAGAATCCGACTGTGATGTGAATGGTACCAGCCCATTTCCAGTTTGTTTTCCTTTGAACCCTTTTATCTTCATCACTAGGTGATTACTGCGTTTAACTGTTAACTAATTACCCTCTTTAAAATGTTTGTCACTGACTCTAAGTCAGGGTCCATGTCACTTTTCTGAGAGTGCAGACACTGCAGGATGATTTCAAACGTGCAGGTGTTGTACCTCTCCCCAAGAGCTTCAGTAACTTCTTTTAAAAATATTTCATTGAAGTTTCTGAGTTTCATACTGCTAACGCGATAACCCCTTTTTAAATTTTAACATTTTATATTAAATATCAGTGTTAACAGGTAGTCTCTGGACACTTTTCGTTGCTTCTTAAAGTTTTATTTATTTTGACTTTTGTTTCTTGCAATTAGAAGTGGTATTCATCTTAACTAAACTGTGTTAGACCTCTTTCATGTTGCAACATCAATACCAAAGTGCTCCATTATTCTTTACTTCTGTGTTGGTTGTTATTTGCCAACAATTGCAGTAATTTAACATTTTGCTCCGCGTTTAAAAAGTGTACTTTATTAATTCTAACAAATACTATCATCACAAAATGCCTGAAACTGAATTCAGTCGGAGCAGTGAATGAATGAATATTGCAAAAGATAAAGAGCAAATTATTCATTATATTTAGAAAAGCCTAATAAAATGAACTTTTCGCAAACTCTTTATATTTATACAAACCAGTTGCCAGTAAGCTGTCATCACTATACCTTCAACAAGTTTTTTTTCCATTCATTCACACTGTAAATCGATAATCAACAAATGTCAGACACCCTTTACATTGATTACTGACGGATTATTGTTGTTTATTGATATTTCCCCTCCCCATATTTCCAAGATTACAACAGGTCAAGTTGTAGTTCATTAATAGCAAAAAATACTAATAAGAGTACTAATAAGCGTTACCTCAAAGGGGAAGTAAAGATGATGAGTTCTCATAAAACGTACTGCGAGAGAAAAGTTTTTAAAAAATTAAAAATTGTAACCCTAGCGATATTTAAGGAACTTTTTCCAATGTGGACTGAGCGCATTAATCGATGCAAAGTTATCGCTTTTTAACAAAACTTTGTTCATTTTGTGGACACACTGAAGTCTTTTTAAGAAAGGTTTGCTATTTTTTTAAACACCTCTCTTTGCTTCTGCTATTTTTCCTGTTTCCTTATTTATAATTTGATTTTCCCTGATGCTTTAAAATATTTTTATGCTGTGGGGCATTGCCTTTGGAGTGAGCAATTACTGTAAGTAAACACAGACTAGCAAACTGCTACAGATAGGCATGATTCACATTTAAGATAGACATTTGAGCTGACGCCAAATCACAACAACTTTTGGGAAATGTTTTTGCTCTTGAAGATGTCCAAACATCGATCACGTCTGTTTTTATTTACAAATGCGTGTTTATCCCAAAAAAGCTGCTGGTTTTTAAACCTCTATATGGACAACCATATGTGTGATTTTCTTTTTTTTTTTTTTTCTCTTCAGCACTCTCAAACCTGCACAATTAAGAAGCACGTCTTGCTATTGTGCTCAGCAGTGTGCAACAGCCCACTTTAGCTGGAAAATGCCAGGTGTCGTGTTGGTTCTTGTTGGTTTCACACAGCGACTCGAGTCCCTCCCTGGAACGCAGTTCTCAGGTCTCCATAGGATTGAGTGTTATTTCCAGCTTGTTTGTTGCAGTGTATAATGAGTACTCTGTAAGGCCTGATGACATAATTTGGAGATTGCTATGGAAAAATAACTAATTACGGAGCTAAGAAACTACAGATTGGGACCACGCTTGTGTACTTCACTTGACTGGCACCACCTGCCCTCTATATGTCACACTCAAATCACTTATCCCACAGTTGTGAAAGCGAGCTGGTGTCTGCCAGTTATGTGCAATCCCCAGCAGACACATGCACGCACTGAATCAGTAGTGGGCTGGACTTGACGATTCTGTTTTTTCCTTTAGGTTTTATTTACCCATAAACAAAGAATTGGCTGTAGATGACGTAGAGGAATTGGGAGTCTGGTTGATTTGTGATAGCAGTAGGAAGAGAGCTCCCTTCAGTGTTGCTGTCTTCACTGAGACAGTGGTGAAAGTTGAGGAAGTCAGAGCATCGGAGAGAGAAAATTCTGGATATATTTCACTGAATGGTGTTTGTCAGTTGTTGTGGCTTGACCTGCTGGTGCTTTCTTGCATTCTGTCTAAAATATATTTCTACAAGTATTTTGGAAATACACAATGCAGATACATGGTGTACGATTATACGCAGCACTGTATGAGGAGTTTGCTTGTGAATTTAGTTCCTCTGCATTATTTTTTTCACCACGCTACCTGCTTAAAAAGTGGCAAAAGTAGTTCATGAATATAAAACAGTTATCTGTTGGTAAGACTTCAGTGTGAGATTGTCTGAGCTTAGAGAAAAGAAAAGCAAGTTTTTACATTTATGCCAGCGTTGCACTGAAAATTTTAAATTGTAATAATATTCAGCTGTGTGAATAATAATTGTCTGATACCTAAGGTGTTCATATGATTCCCACACATTCAAAGATTATGTTTATTATGTTTTTTCTGAAGTAAAATGTCTAAAACCGACGTGACCTATGTTATATATGTATTTTATTGAGTTGTGTACTTACACTATCCCAAACATTTACAACAATGTTCACACACCCAGATAAATTCATAACTTAATTCAAGCTAATGGTACGGTTTATTCGGTCGCCTGTCACTATAAGAGTCGGAGAGTGTGGAAGGATGTTGGCGAATGAAACTAAACGTAACGTGAATAAAAATATAAAACTTTACCTCGTCCGTAAACCTTTCTGCCCGAGTCACGTAGATAGATTTACATCAGCAATCGTGGTTGTTGAACAACGAAGACAACAACTCCCATGATCCCACACTACTTCACAACGCCATGAAACCGCATGTTTTGTTACTATTTTGATGGAGAGACCCCTAGCGGCAGAAATGACATACTGTGTGTTTAAACGTGTTGACATCCAATGCTACTTCATGCACGTCACAAAGGTGTCTTCGAGAGACTGACCGTTAAATCGGTTGACTGATATTATTCACTGATATTGGCCTATCACTGATATATTAGTATCGTCGTATTTGTGATCGATATCAGCCGATACGAAAGCTATTTGGATTTTTAAGAACACAGTGCAGAAAACGATGCTTGGGATGATCATTTTTATATTTCCAGTGAAGTTTACTGTTTCGGTTCACTGATGTCATTTTAGGCAACAAAGTTTATGTTAAGCTGTAAAATATCCTGCCCAAATTACATGTTTTTGTCACATTTGAGGGATCACTGCAAAAAATGTGGGTCAGAATTTTTTACTCCCTAATATCGGTATCAGCATCGGCCCCAAAAACTACATATCAGTCGGGCTGTCTCTTCGTTTTTAGCGATTTTATGTGGAAATGTTCAATTTTTTTTGCCTTTTTTTTAAAGCAATATTTTACTTTTGCACAATTTATCAGTGTGTTGTCATCTTGCCGCATTTTTCACCTCAACAGAACTCCACAAACAGTTTGGCCTTAACTTACCTTGCATTTTGTATTCTCTTCTGGTCTGCAAGCCTTTTTTCTGACTGTTTTTTTTTTTATCAATAATTTCAAGGCCAAAAAGTTCTCTTCAAGCAAACAAAGAACAAAGAAAAGCAGCATCAGCCACACCAGTTTGTGTGTTCTTTCAGAGGTTTGACTTTCAGTGCTGTAGGGAACCAAAGCAGGGGCAAGAGTGCAGCATCATTAGAAAAGGACAACCAATATGGTTGGTAACTGACTGTCCAGGCCATGTTTATGCATGTCAGAGCCTTGTTTGCCTGCAATTCCACCAAGGCTTCAGCATTATAGAGCCTCATCTCTGAAGTTAGGAACTTTTATTTGGTGTTGGGGGAAAAAAAAGTCTCTTATTTTTCATCACAAGAACAGCAGACGGATCACAGCACCCCACCTGCTGCAGTTTATTCTCTCCATATTGTTTTTATTTTAACTGCTTCTCCTGGAAATGACACAGATGAAAAAAAAAAAAATCTGATGTAAAATACTTGCAGGATGTTGCTGCATCACAGCAGGGATGAGAAGAGCTTGTTGTCATGTATGAAGTAGGTCTTTCAAGACACTGAAGTCTACAGTAATTTCCACTCATCTCAGGATATAGCTGTCAAAAATCATACCAGTAGAGTGTCATTCGCACTTCACATTTTTACGAATCTGCCTATTTATTTGTACCGTTTGGCCATTTTCAGGTGCTTTCCCTGATTTCCTTCCTTTGCTGTAGGACTGCAGTTACTTCTTTCGTTATTTTCATGCATTTCATTTTCATTTGACTTTATTTAAATGTCGATTTTAAAGCAGATGACTGAAAAATGAAGCAGGCAGAGAAAAGATGGAAAATTAGGATGTGTAGAGAGAAAAAAAGTTGTAATGTAAACGATTCATCTGTTTTATGTAATACCTTTTTATGTTAAAAAAACTTGTGCTAAGTCACACCTGGGATGCTGTATATTTAACACTGAAGCAAAATTTAACAAGATGTTAAAAATTACATGAAATTCTTGTACTTAAAATCAGCTTTACATAATTTTGATCTGTACTTTGAAGATAATAAGAGAATCTTTATCAAAACCTTGGATATTCTGTACGCCCTCGCTCTACCAATAATATGTAAGTTTCTCATGATTCATTAAAACATCATTTTGTTCTGGCAATACTTTAATTTGGATTTTTATAAATCCCCCCATATCTACATTTAAAGTTAGGATGACGGGTCTATCTGAAACCTTGAAGATGTGCAGTCATTTAAAAATGAATTCTGTACTGTAGCTGGTTGTATTTACTGTAGTGTCATTTGTTTATAGTCCAGGTTTCCCTGTCATGGTTGGTGGACAGAGTGACAAAAGATTTTGAGAATCCTTGAAATATTAAATTTAGGCTTAAAGCAAACGATCCCAGTGATTTGTAGCTGTTTGAATTATATAATGTGTGCAAAAAATATATGTTTTGTGCTCGCAGACAGTGTTTCTTTCGTTGTTGTTTTTGGCTTGTGCCAGTCAAGAGCTGAATTTAGATTTTTAGCTCTATTATGAAACCAGTTTTCATAACAAAGCTGGTGTAGTCCCATATGGGCAGGCTACTCAATCTAACTTTATTTCTCAATGCTGCACATTCACCTTTCTCCTGACAGAACCATTCAAGATCAAGGGCGGCATCACCTTTGCCACTAATGAGGCTGTTTATTTACCAAATTTCCTTGTGGACTGTGAGAGAGAAACAAGCCATGCATAGCAGAGCATATAATCAGCGTTGGCAAAACAGAGCTCCAAAAGCCCCAAGTTATACATTTTGTGACAGTATAACACATTGTAGTTTACCTGAAGTACCTGTTAAACATGTAAACACTCAAAGAGGCTGCTGAAGTGAACAGACCGCGTTATTATAACCCGAACAAAAGTCACGCTGGATTTAAAATCGGACATACTCTACAAAAGAGAGAGATAAAGACTTGTGGACTGGTCTTTTACTCTGATTAACACTCTAGAGCCTTTTATTTGAAATTAGATTGATACCCATTTTAATGACATTTGCTGCTTTATATTCATCTAATGTCAGTTTTTCAAAAAAAGTCAGATGATTATGTCAAAATTTCCCAACTTTGACAGCAAAGACGTCCTGGTGACTGACAACTCAAACAGTAATGTCCTCATTTGATTATGCCAACGCTGGGCTGTTATTCTGTAGTGTCTACATACTAAATACTTGACGAAAAAGGATCTAAACTCTGAGGCAACTTAATCACAATCGCAAACAATATTATTATGTGGAATGCCGTTAGCAGCATTTTTCAGCTATAATAGAGGCCATGTAATCAGCACTTGGATTTCTGGGAGTCTTCAAGGCAACATGAGCTGCAATTAGGCCAAATAATGTGTGCCCAAACAGCAGCTGGATCCGTTAAAAAAAAAAATAAGCGAAATTATTTGATATGGAAAAGAAATGGTCACCATGTGCCAAACGCTGACACACAGCTTGGATTGAGGTGGACTGGACACAAGTTAAAACTAACCAATGGGGATATGGCTGGCATACAGCAAGCAGATTATGAGGTTGTAAATACTGCTAATGGGCAATCAACAATGCGGATTTACTAAATTCAAAGTTAAAAATCCATATACTTTGGCTTTATTAGTTGCGTTTATGCATAATGTACCATATGTCTTAAATTATTTTCACCTTTTATCGACTGTATTGTATTAAAAACTCAAAACTATCACATATTTTAGTGTTTTTCTTCTCATTTCCATCACAATTTTATCCACGTGGTACAACATAGATGAGTTTAAACTGACGAAGAGCCTCTGGGCATTGATAGTTTGCAATAATAATGACGTACGTGTGGCACAGTTCTCGTCTTTGGTGCACAGCAGAATCCCATTTCTGCTTAAATCCGTCAATGATTTGCAGACCTGCTCATCAGAGCCCATGTACACTGCTTTATTTGCTGATTTAGATTGGGTTCCAATCTCTGCGCCAATGTGAGAGGCTTTACTGTATGTTTGCTTATCTGTCCAGCCATCCCATCTATTCAAACAGCGTTCCTTTCATTTAAGGCTGGGTGCTGGCTGGGCTTTTTTTTTTTTTTTTTTCTTCTTTCCTGGGACCTTTTCTGTTATTTTGGGACCAGATGGCGAGGGGCACGGAAGCGCCTCTTTTGTCCGGGCGCCCCTGTGAAAAGAGGCTGTCCTCCCTAATGTAATCAGCGGCACCGGAAGGGTCCATTTTGGGCTATGAAAGAAGACAATCGGGTCTGGACACGTCTAGATTACAGAAAACGCAGAGTTCATCTCCTGACCCTGCCCCCTTTTGACCAAGGCCCTGGCATGGAGGATCCTCATCTTTGATCAGTGGAGGGTGGAGGTGCTGATCCGACCTCATGAGGGCCAAAGGCCACCCCCACCCCTGCCCTGTTTACCCTGCACTTGGCTGCTGCTGACACCTCCTTCCGGAAAGAGCCAGGGGGTGGTGGGTTGCTTTGGGCATGGGGGGGGATACCATGACCTGTCTAGACACTGTAGCTTGTTGCCCTGGTGTTGCCAAGGGGACATAATGAACTTTGACCTCAAATGTAGTTGGTTAGGAGCCACCCTGGTCATCCAAGGAAGACATTTTTTTTTCTTTTTAATTTTCAGAGTTGGGGGTGGGGAAATGAGGCGGGGGTATGGATGTGACCCACATAATACACAATCTGCTTTGAGGGACCACAGGCATGAATTTGTTGGCAAAACTTCCCTTTTTTATTTTATATTATGAGTTAGGATAGAGGTCGTCAGGCCAGAGAACAATATCGTTCACCTTTTGCCTCTCAACTCTAAAACAACAAAGTTTCTTTCCTGAGAATTTTATGTGTGTTTGCTTTAGCTCATCTGATCCCACGATGACTCTTGGAAGGAGGGATGATTTTTTTTTTTTTTTTAATTTGTGACATATCCGTAACACCAAGGAAGTCGAGCTCTTCTCTGTTCATGATTGTTTTTTGAGTTTGATACATTTTTTGGACATTTTATTTCTCATGCGCAGTAAGTAATCTTTGAATTTGATTTATCTTGTAAAATATGATATTCAACAGGCAGTTTGTTGGTAAAACTAAGAAAAAATATTCTTACATTGATCCAGTATTTTGTTATTCTGTTTGCCTGTAAAGCTGTTTTTATGTTGTGGCTTGTTTAGCCAAGATAGTTATCTATTTTGGGAAAGACATAGAATAATTTTTCAATCTATTTTATTATTTTTCTTTATGAAAATTGTGATTTATATTTCTGTAGGTGGAGGTATTGTGCAGCACGTATTCATAGCATGCACTCTTTTCTTAATTTGTATTTATAGTTAAGAGTTTATTCATGCATGATTTAATGAAAAAAGATCTGGAAATATTATAGATGTATCACTGACACTGGCGTACAGCATTTATATATAGTATTTGAATTTTAAACACATGCAAATGTTGCAAACCAGATGAGTTTAGATATTTTTTTAGATAACAAGAATGAATTTCTTTGCAATTGTTTAAAATGGTAAGAAGAGCGTAATTATTCTCCAATTCCAATGTTTCGCCGTGCATGCAGTGACATGTTGGTATTCTTCTGTATCACGTCATACTTCGTCCTTTACCTGAAGTCCCTGTTTTTGGCCTGAACCACAACATAGCCCAATGTGCGAATTGGCTTTGATGTTGAGGCTGCTCCTTCAGGAGTGGGTGTAGCGATTCCACCATCATGGCCGCCACTACCAACCCCGCCCTCTCGCCTGCCACTCAGGAACAGTTAAAATGGCAGCATGCAGCAAAATGAGTGAGAGGGAGAAAGAGAGAGACGCCCACTACTGTGAGCTGAGGCACGGTCGACTGAGCCGCAGCTCGCCTCGTACGCCAACTCAAACTGAGATGATTATTTTTGGTGCATTCGGCCATCTGAGTACAATGTCGAATCTAAAGAAGTCTAGACAGGTAGACGGTGCTGAAATCAATGAAGGGTTAACCTCTTTTGTTACAGATTTATCCAAACTCGAAATAGTACTCTATTTTCAGCCACGGTTTGTGCGGATATAGAACAAAATGTCGCCGTATATGCTTCTTTTTAAATCGTTGAATTTCAGAAAATTCATCCAAACACAATGAGCGTTAGGCGAGACCGCTCATC
This sequence comes from Pagrus major, assembly GCF_040436345.1. NCBI lineage: Eukaryota > Metazoa > Chordata > Actinopteri > Spariformes > Sparidae > Pagrus > Pagrus major. Next base: position 20,171,781 of record NC_133233.1, read on the forward strand.
GTGCACATGCAGCTTAATAAAAAGCATTTCTGCTAAGTATCATTGTTTTGGATTCATTGTGACCCTTACTACAATATAATGGAAAAATTTTTGAACTCTTCACCCAGGTCTTTGGCGAGCTGCCATTTTATTCTCCAAATTATGGGTTGCAGCCTGGCACAACGAGGACGAGCACTCGCTGAATATCACCGAATTTTCTGCTCTAGCATCCAAAATGTAAAAAAAAAGAGCTATATTATACATATACTGCATAAATATACACATAAACATGCACATATACATGTGTCTTAGTTGTAGTAAGTCTTAGTTCGGCTTGTCAGCATTGGCCACAGCATCATTTGTATTCTGAAGTGGTGCAGTACAGTATTTCAGTGACTGTATTCATTTTTAATGCAGAAGGAACAAAGTGCTGTGATCAGTGATCATTGGAACCCTTTGCTCTTAGTCAAACAGCTCTATGCATGTGCTTATTATGTCATCCAACTAATACCAATTAAAGGCTATACGCTACACCAACCCAACGCTGTTTCATTGAGCTAGAGACCCATTTAGATCGGATCATAGGGCGTGGATGTGTGGATGCGGTCTCAATAAACCTTGTGAAATTAAGTATTGCACCCAATCATGTTTTTTTGCAGGTCTGGCTTCGAACTCAATAACAACTCTATTGCAAGGTATTCCACATCCACAGCACAGTGTGGAGAATTTTAAGGTAAATGTCCAAATCTTCTATTTTTAGGCCTTCCTCCTCACACTGAATGACATTTTATTATTGCCTCTCGGTGTGAATATGTTGTTTTTTTCCCTTTCCTGGTGGTGGTGGACCAGGAGGAAGATGTCATGCTAAGGATGGGTTTTGGTGATGATGTTGCTGCTGTTGATGCGGCATCGAGCTCTCACTTTGTGCCTCTGTCAGCTATGATGCGTAACCACAAAGTGAGTGACAGGCCAGTCCCCGGGGAGAGCAGGGGGCCTGAGGTGAGTCAGATGTATCCTTGACCCTGTCTAGCTGTGTCAGCAAGCAACACAAACTCTGTAACAAAGGCCAGAAATGGCATGACTGTACATCTTAATTTAGTATGTAGAAGTAGAATATAAGGAAGACTAAGAAACACAACCACCTTGACAGTTTCTGTTCAAGATGTCTGGTTTTCATTGCATAAACTCCCTCGACTTATAAATTATGAAATTATAATGAAGCATACCACACTCAACTCATACCTGTGGACCCCATGCGAGCATTTGTATTTCCACTAGAGAACTCCATGTTTTAGTCTCGGTTCTGTGATATTGTTAACAACCTGTCTCAAACATGAACCAGGGACTGATTTTGGTAGATATTCAACATTGTTTACTTCAGTGCTTCACAGATACAGTATTGAACACAGGTTAAGACTGTGACAAAAGATGTCAGAGAAAGATATTATTTCTGTGCAGTCAGAACCTTTTTTAAGCTTGTTTATTATGAAGGTTTTGTGTTGTTGCATATCTATTTTTAAGTTTATTTCAGGGAGCTCAGGAAGCAGGAAAGTAGGCCCCTGTAAAATGTTCAGTACGGCGTTTACTAAGAAACTCGAAGATCGAATTTGAGAAACCTTCATCTGCAGATCAACTACAGCTGTAGGTGTTATAACACTTAGAAGTGATCTTTAAGTATTTTTGATTTGCTTTAATATATGGAAAAGAGTGTAAAGTTTAAGCCATATGCATTTTACACAAACTATAGTTGCATTACTGTTACTATCATTATAATTATTACTGAAACAATCAGTCGTTAATCAACTAGTCCATCAACAGACAATTAACCTACAACAATTCTGATAGTCTGTAAATTTAAGTCCATTATTAGGAAATATACAAAACTCTGACTGGCTCCAGGCTTTCTGTCGTTCTATAGACTGAACGATTAATCGACTGATGAAAACTATTTAAAAAAACAACAACTAAGTAATGAATATAATCGCTAGTTGCAGTCCATGTTATATTAAGGATAAACATAAAGTTAAAAATCAACTAAAAGTACATTTTACACATAATACAGTTGCATTACTGGTATTAACACTAGATTTAGTATTGAAACAATCAGTTGATTAACAGATTAGAACGTTAACCTACAACAATTCTGATAATCGCTAAGTTTAAGTCATTTAACAAGAAAAATGTTCAACTTTGACTGGCTCCAGCTTCTAAACTGTGAGTATTTGTTGCTCTTCTCTTTTTTTACATCATCATAAATTCAGCATCTTGTATTTTTGACTGTTAGTTGGACCGTCGCCTCATGCTCTGGAAAACTGTGATGGGCTTCTCGTTTAGTGGTTTATAGACTTAGCGATTAAAACGACTGCTGAAAAATGTAAACAACAAATGAATCAGTAATGAAAATAATTGCTAGTTGTTACCTGTGTGATATTAAGTGTAAACATAAAGTAAAAAAATAAACTAAATGTGCCTTTGAACAACATTTTAATGGTATTGTCATTATATTTAGTGCTGAAACAACAGAACGTTAACCTGCTACAATTCTGATAATCCAGAAGTTGCAGTCATTTATCAGGAAAAATGTGAAACTTTGACTGGTTCCAGCTTCTAAACTGTGAGTATTTGTTGCTTTTCTTTTTTTCATGTCATCATAAAATTCAATATCTTTTGGATTTCTGACTGTCAGCAGTTTGGAGACGTCATCTCATGCTCTGGAAAATTGTGACAGCCTTTTCTTTGTAATTTCTGTCCTTCTGTTACCTGAGCGATTAATCGACTGATGCAAAATGTAAACAACAACAACTTAACAGCTAAGGGAAAACAATTGCTATTCATGTTAAGCGCAAACATAAAGTTAAAAATAAACTAAATGCACCTTTAACTCAAACTATGGTTGTATTTCCAGTATTATTATTTTGTTTAGTACTTAAACAAATAGTTGTTCAAAAGAACGTTAACCTACAACGATTCTGATAATCGATCAGTTGGAGGAAACTTGACTGGCTCCAGCTCCCAGTATGTGAGTATTTGATGCTTTTCTCTCTTTTATGTCATCTTAGATTCAATATCTCTGGAGTTTTGACTGCTGGCTGGACAAAACAAGCAATTTGAAGATGTCACGTTATGCTCTGGAAAATTGTGATGGGATTTATTTTCAGTATTTTCTGTCATTTTATTGACTGAATGATGAAACAACTGATGAAAAAAGGTAAACAACACCAACTTAAAAGCTAAGGAAAATGATTGCTAGTTATAGTTGGTGTAAACTTAAAGTTGAAAATAAACCAAAAGTGCATTTTACACAAGCTAAAGTTGTGTAACTGTTATTATAATAATTATCATTATATTTAATACTGAAACAATTAGTTAATCATTTAGTCAATCAACAGAAAGTTAATGTACAGCACATCTGGTCATCAATAAGTTAAAGTCATTCATCAAAGAAAAATGCTAAACTTTGAGTCGCTCTAGTGTCCACACGTTGAGTATTTGTTGCTTTTCTCTGTTTTATGTCGTCATAAATTCAAATATATTACTTTTTTAACTGTTGGTTGGACAAAACAAACAATTTGTAACCTCATGCTCTGGAAAATTGTGGCTTTTTAAAAAAAAGGATTATCTTTCACTTAATGGACTCAATGATTAATCGATTGCTGCAAAAATGTAAAAAACAAACTGAGTAATGAAAATAATCGCTAGTTGCAGCCTTTGTAATGTTAAGTGTAAACATAAAGTTAAATTAAACAGTCTGTTGACGTTTCACAGTTTAAAATGATTTTTTTAATGTTCTGTTCAGGAGGAATATCTGCTTCACGATAACATTAGTGTATTATGTTGAAACTTTCTAGAGTTTCTAGTGTTTGTTGTTTCATTGTAACACAAAGAATTTTACTAAAGCTGTAGTAAACGTGAGATCAAATGCAATCTGCAAAAAAAATCATGGTTGAACTCAAACAACTGATGCAAGCTGCATCGTCATCTGAAATGACTTTTTATGAACAAACAGTAACTTTTTAATGTTAACTCTTTTTAAACAAACATCATTATGATTTCCACATTTTTCCCCAAAGCAAGAAGAATTATCTTTTTGGGACACATCGATGATTCATCCAGTGCAGAAAAGAAGCACTGCTGGTCAAACCATTTAATAAACAACTTTGTGAAATTTAATGAAAGTTAATTTAATGTTTTAATTCACTCCCCAAAGCAAGAAAACATCCGCTCAAGAAACCAGATAGGGTGGCTACATGGGAAAAAGTTCATGGAGGGTTGTTTTTTTTTCTGAGTTTCATCAAGTGAACAAAAAGAATCTCAGTTGAAAAGTCTTGCATCTGTTTTTTCGAGGGGTCGCTCAAACACGGTGTGTGAAATGAGAGTTGCCTGGGTGTGACTTTTCCAGAAAGCATCCGCTTGCTATTGTCTGCCTAGTCAACTTCTGCAGGCCCCAGCGCCCTGACTTCCATACATGAGAGATCAAGGGTTACCAAGGTGCTTTTGAGAAAGGAGGGCTCAATGTGAGAGGGGACAAACCAGTCCACAAAATACTCATTTCCTTTGCATGTTAGGTGCCCTAGTGGGGATTCAGACGGGGTCACTGACACGGCCACTGGGTTTTTTTTCCCCCCTCGTTGTTCTTAATGGAAACTGTTGCTCGCCTTTTCAGTGGCTTGCGACTGCTATCTGCTGCCTTTACAGTACGCGGCTTGATAATATGCTGAGTTTGGCCAAAAGAAAGTTTGTTCAGACTCTGGCTGTTTATCCGGTGCCAGACAGAGGCACCTCATGTAGAAAAGGTAAAAGTAATTCTGTCCACCTCTCATTCTTGCCAAAAAGTTCAGTCACTGAGCCACGGCATTAACTTGTATTCTAACAAGATTAAAATATATTCGTCCTGGGGATTAGCATAGTTAGGTGTCCTTTTGCCTCTTTTTTTTCCTGCACTGGTGCGGTGACAGTGGGCTTTGATCTGCGTTGCGAGGCAAGAGTCCTGGCTTGGACCTAGCCATTCGAGTGCCAAGTGTGAAATTGGCCTGATGTCATCCCCATTCTTCACCTTTTACATCTTTCACCACTTTAATTATGTTTCCGCCACAAAGCCCAGGCACCTCCGAGCAGATTCCACTCCGGCCGTAGGAAGCATTTAGAAACTGTGGGTAAATGACACAGTAGGGGAGGGGGGAGGATGGTAGGGAGAGGTCATAGCAAGATGGGGGCCCTTTTGTGTTTAGAGGTAGACATTGATACTTTCCTGATGTATCCTGCGCTCACTTCCATTTTTGTAGCAGCATGAGAACTTTCAGAAATTGGCAGCACAGTCAAGAAAATAACTTTTATTCCAGGCATTTCATTTATTTATTTATTTTTTTTACAATTCCTGCAGCTCATTCCCATTCAGATGTTTATTTCTCAAGTCTTATCTCTCAATAATACTGATGATTCATGTCATATATTATGTTTACACAGCAATGCAAGACTTTCCCGCTGCGTGAAGCAGTTAAAGGCCCAAATAAAGACCACTTCTGATCACTTGACCACTTCTAGAGATGAGACAAATTATTCTCCGATGAAGGCTTTTGTTCCAGGAGAAATGTGCACCATGCAGCCGTACAGCTCCAGCTATTGTTCATGCATTGGTGTCCCGATCTGAACTTCAGGGAGCTTCCCTGCCTGCGAATATTTTGATGAAGGTTCCTATTGACGCGCTGAATGAAGGGCCAAAACAACAGGGGTATGTGTGCGTGCGAGGAGGATCGAGAAATGAATGAAGTGTGCAGAGATGTGTGCGTGCCAGGCAAGAATAAAATAAAAGTGATAGTAAGATGTGTGTGTGTGTGTGTGTGTGTGTGTGTGTGTGTGTGTGTGTGTGTGTGTGTGTGTGAGAGAGAGAGAGAGAGAGAGGGAGAGGGAGAGGGAGAGTAGTGAGTGAGAAAGCTGTGTGTGGAGAATGGGTTACTGAGGGGCGGGAGGGGGGGAAACCAGCCACCTGCAGCCATGACAGGCTTTGACCTTCATTGCTCTCTCTCTCTCTCTCTAGTGTGTCTCTCCTCTCTCCCCCCTCCCTCCCTCCCCTCCCTCCCTCCTCTCTCTCCCCCCTTTTCGACTCCCATTCCTGCCTTGTGATAGAAGCACAGGCTCCTTTTCAGAAGCGGCGAGGAAGACTGACCGTCGTGAAGACAGTGCTGGGAGCAGGCCTATCTGCTCTAATGCTAGTCACCGGCCGTTAGACATGGCGTTCAAAGACTAGCGGTGCAAGTATGGAAATGCAGATAAGGCATTGTTGAGGAAACATGCCTGGGAATTGTTCAAGGCTTTCCCTTGCATAATGTTTGGATGCTTTTGCGAATGTTTTAATCTCCAACCCCATGAATTTGATCCTCCATGAATGTGATCCTGAACCGCCCATAGAAGGAGTGGGCGTTTGCATGGAAAGGATTGTCATGCTATGCAAATTAATAATGTTTGTGATTACATTTGTGAATATTTGACATCTTGGCAACATTCATTTAAAACTGTTATTGTACATTTTTCTCTTTTTAGCTTGTTTCTTTTCTACGTTTGGAAGCTCAGCAATGATTGAAGGTCACATGTGCAGCTTCAACCAAACCTCTGTTGTTGTTTTTTTAATGTTTTTATGGAAATATATCTTCACTTAAAGATGCCAGAAACTTGTTTGTGTATAATCTTCAAGGTTTATTTACTCTTCTTTTGCAGTTTTTCAGGAGGCAGTTAATTACACAATTAATACATGATACAAATTATGTACATTTATACCAAAGAATACTTCCAACATAAAATAAAAAATAGCATTGTATTCTACAACTCTGTGTTGTAATTTTATTTAAACATGTTCATATATAGATAGATATACGCTGATGAGTAAATTCATAATGTCGTACCAGCAGTTTTCATAAAGGCATTAAACTTGAATAGTCTGCATTTGAAGTAATACTGCTTCTCTGATTCGGCACAGTTCTGTTTCATAAAAAGTTCACACTTGAACTTTAAGGCAAAGTGTGTTTCTGTTTGGTGGATTTTAATTCACACACACTTTTTGCAGATACACAACAAAAACACTTTGAAAAAGGCAAAAAGTCCACAATTTGGTATGGATACAGTCTGAAACTTAGCTCGATCATACTTCCGTCGATAAAGACCAAAGTTTTTATAAACACAGTTATTTGCCCAAGTACAACAAATTGCAGCTTTCATGCAAAGGCCCCATAAACTATTTTTCATTCACAAAACAAACAAAAAACAAACAAAACAAAAAATAAAAGGAAACAAAAAGAAGTTATTGCAAGATAAACAAGCAGTGTAAACACCTCAGATATCTACTCTAAAGCAACACTGGTCATTGGATAGATTTTTTTTCTCAATATAATCTATATAAATACACATATGAAGTCCTTTCAACAACGATAAGAGATTTCCAACATTTGTAATACAGTCACTGACGGATTTGCCTTCTTTTTATGATATATGGATATGTAATAAAACTGTATATAGAGAAAGATTTAACAAGAACATCCAATAACCTGCTTTTTATAGTCTATACTCGAAAGAGTGCGCAAAATGGTTGTCATCATTGTCTTTATGCTACAGAGTTGTTTCTGTGACTTAATAGGCAGCATTATAGCCTTCAATTCATTTAGCTACAAAAGAATGATTCATATTGCTATTTTAAAAACTATAATAGCTGCACTGATGCATTGGTATAACGAAGGGGAATACGCACGAATATCAGTTTAAAGGCTATGAGACGACCACAAACATAGAAAGCAAGGCCTAGCTTAGCATTTTAGTTCAGTGGCGTGTTAGAAAAAGATCCGCTCCCTCCCTCCAGTCGTGATAATAAACTGTTGCTCGTGGATGTTTTTTTTTTTTGTTTCTTCTTTTTAAAAAAACGTATCAAAATTCGTCGTCTGCCCAATTAGCAACTCATTAAAAACCACCTTGCTCTTGTCCATTTTGTCTTTTTCTTTTTTTTTTCTCTTCCCATTTCTTTTTTTTTCTCCTGTTTTCTTTTTCTTACACCAAAACACAACCAAAGGAAACCAACAAAGCGTGGAAATAAAAAGTCGTGTTAGCATTTATTTAAATTCACAGTAGCCTGGATGCAGCAGAAAAATATTCTTTGGACTTCAGTTTTTGTTTCACTTCACTGACAGATGGAAAGTGCCAGTTAGTATCAATGTAAAATGATGACAATCATGGATAGCAGTAGGCCTATAGAAAAAAAATGAAGGGTGTAAGCATTGGTACCTCCTGTTGGGTGGGTGAGAGGGGAGGGTGGGGGGGGGGGGGGACGACAAACAATGAAAACATACCTTTATACAACATCTTTTATAGACGTGATATTGCAGAAATATCTCTCTCTATTTTTTTAAACAATTTATGCTGGTATACTCTACACACTGGCCCTTTTATTCGATGAAATTATTGCATTGTAGGCTTGACAAAACCTCCCATATCACGAAAAGTCACTATAATATTCCTATAGGAGCCTATAGAGACCTGTGGTGTCGTTAAATAATCCTGTGGGGACTCTCTGCAGTCCACTGACCTCACTGTGTATTTATTTTTTTAATTTCCTGTAATGGTATAGAACTTTATGGTATTTTTATCTGCTGTGGTGTCATTAAATATTCCTGTAGGTAGACTTTCGCAGTGATATCTCTTTAAAAATCTATCATAGGACTACTATAGGTTGTTTTTCGTCAGGAGGCTGCTGTGACTTCTCTGGAAATCAATCGCTGTCTGATTTTTCGTCTTTCGACGACGTGACGGTGGCGTGATTGTACAGTCCCTGTGCCATCAGGTGCAAGGCCAGGCTGTTTTTAGCGCCGCTGGCCTTCTTGATTTTGGCCCTCTTGTTCTGAAACCAGATCTTGATCTGGGACTCGTTCAGGCCCAGCTCCTGCGCCAGGTTCTGCCGCCTCTGCTCGGTCAGATACCGATTTGTCTGAAACTCCGATTTTAGTCTTTGCAGCTGCTCTGCTGTGAAGGCCGTCCGTGGTCGCTTGTCCTCTTTGCTGGCTGTTTTCTTCTTTGGTTTGCGAGATCTTGGCCCTGTTGAGTGGGTGAGATGGAGGGTCGGGGGTGGGGGGGTGACAGAGACACATACATTGGTCATTAATATGGCGATAACCAGAAAGAAACTGCTTTGTAAACAACTTCATAAATGAAAAATATATATTTGTAGGTTTTCTCATTCAAATGCCCACCCCACGTATCCCTACTATACTATCCTACTACTTTACATTTACGACAGAGCCTACAAATTAACTAAAAACCTGTGCGTAAAGCTGATTTAAAAGGAAAATGTAGGTTTTCTAACTTCTTTTAATCTCCAAAATGGAGAAATTAGTCAACAAATAGCTTCTCGGACGTTTGTTATCATTTTGTTAATTTCTCACAAGAAGCTTTTTGTATTTAAAAAAATAACAAAATAAGTTTCCCTGAAGCATTTTGTAAAAAAAAAAAAAAAAACCCGAGGAGGTTTGATTGTAAAATGTTGACACGTCCACTGAAGAAAACACCCAAGAAGCAAAACCTCCCCTCCCTCCCTGTTTCTATCCCTCTTCCTCGCTTACACACACACACACACACACACACACACACACACACATACACACACACATACGTACACACACACACACATACTGACACTGTGTAGTAATAAGGAATTATTAACCAATAGGAAAACAGTGCAAAAACCATCACTGACGCATTTCAGCCTCTGTTTTGCAGGTGAGCTGGATGTAGAGGATTCATCTGAGTGCAGCTGCTTTGCATTTTTTGTTTTTGTGGGCCACTTGAAAAGCTCCTCAATGAGCAAACGTGAAGAGAATCTGAGGATACACATTAATTTTCCAATCTGAGGCCTGTTCGCTGAAGCTTCGGACTGAGTGTTTTGCTGGTCCCCTGCTCCAAACAGGGTGCGAAACACTAATGACACAATAACATAGGCCGAGGCTTTATACTGATGAATCAGCTCGTGTGTGTGTATGTGTATGTGTGTGTGTGTGTATGTGTGTATCAAAACTGTGCAGCTCTACAACTCGTAGTAGTCGCCTACGCCACTCCATACAGCGTTACATAATGCATGAGAACAAGTTGTACTCCACTTTTGATGGACACTAAGAAAATACACACTACATATTAACCTCACGGCGGCCTGAGGAGTTGTGACGTGTGTTTTCTTATAAGTAAACATTATAAATAACACCACAAAAGTCTCTATACGTTGGGCTGTGGGAGCGTCCATCGTGACAACAGATGCATATTTAATTCCAACCCAAACACAACTCGCCAAACGCATCGAAGGAGCGAAAAGAGCCCCGAAAAGAGCCCCAGATATTATTTTGAGAGAGCTGCAGATGCTCTGGGAGACGTTCAGCCTGTCAGCGCGCTTGTGTTTGGTGTATGTAGGACCCCAGCATTATCATATTCATAACCCGAGGAAATTCGCGAGAAGGCTGCCTGAATAAGAGCATTTTAGTGAAGGAAAAATCCGTGCGTAAAAGTGCCCAAAATGGCTGTTTTTTAAAAAATGTTTTCATGCGTTTGGTGAGAAGTTAAAATATAAATATTTAAGGGAGGTTTGGAGGCTTAAAAGAAATATTTTTTTTGCTTTCGTGCATTTTAAAATAGGCCTACTCCCTACTCGCACGAAAAGCCTTTTTTAATATTTGATTTTCTTATTTTTCCTGCATCATACGAGGGAATCGTGCACATGCAGTCCACCACGCGATTTGTCCTGTGCGTTAAATAATATTTCTACAAATTCTACATGCATTTATTTTTGATAAATTGCCTCTTTGCGCAGCTCTGCACGCTTCGCTCTGCTCTACTCGGGAGAAGTCGGTCAAGGCATCCGGGGTCAGTGTTACGGGGTATTTCAGGTTACCGAGAACACGGTATAGAGTAAAACGCATGCACGGTGCCACCAACCTGAAGAAGGCCTGTCCGAGTATCGGGTGCAGTAGACCCAGGCTGGCCACAGCATGGGCTGAGACGTTGATGATGGGTTTGAGCTGGCTTGGGAACTGTCTGAGTCTGAGCTTAGGCACTGGTCTCCGTTGTCCCCGCGGGGTTTCAGGGGCTCCTCGGCGGCTATAGCGGGCTTCTTGGCCCCGGTAACCGTGTGCGGAGTGGAGGTCCCCTCCGCCGGCACCGTGCTCCCCACTGGCTCGGTCTGAGGGGCGGCGGGGCTGTTGTGGCTCTCCCGCGATGCCAGGCTACTCTCTTCGCGGTTTGCGCCCGCGTCCTTTTTCCGACCGAAATCCGGCCGCAGGATGTTGTCGATGAAGAAATTGGTGACCCGGTGAGGGATCTGCAGGTTCCCCGGCGCCTGTAAGAGGGGAAGGATGGCTCTGTTGGATTCATCCGCCGACTCCTGCCGCTCCACCACGTCTCTGTTGCCGTGATCATTTTCTTCCATACTGATTCACTTTCCCCGCTTTACTCTCTTTAACCCCTTTATCGCTCTCTCTGCTGCAATAAAATTGGCAAAGAACTTCGGGGGAAAATTACGATTGCGAAAAAAAAAACCCCGCACGCGTAAAATAAATAAAAAAATAAAACTCAGATTCTAGTGAGTGCCTTGGACACCATGCAAAGCCTTGCGGTAGTGTCCTCTGAGAAAAGCATACTTTTTTGACATATATTCCCTCAATCTCGGGTTACAACTGACACCGCAGAGCTAAAACATGTGCCATTTGCGCACCATCCAATTTATTGTTATCCGATTTCAGTGTGCCCAGCAATGCCTACGCCTAAACTAAACTAAGGGTAAATAAAGAGGCTCCTAAACTGATGCTCTAATACTCTCACTCTGGAGTTTTGTTCTTATTTTCAATACGAGCCCCCCGAGTGACGTTTTCCCACCGTCCTCCCAGACACGTGCCTTGGACCAATGGGATGGCAGAAACCAGGCCACGTGACGCAGACACCAGAGCAGTCCACAAACGCCCATCCTCGCCTTAGTAAAGGGAAAGAGTCCTGGACTGACGGAGGAGAAGCCTAATTTAAATCCAGTGCATGCTCCCAGATACTCCCCGATAATTCACCTACGTTTATGAACATGCAACTTCATATTTTTTTTTTTGAGTTTTAGTTCCCAAAGATCAACACGACGTTGCTTTAGTTTGTGTTTATGAAAACAACTGAAGCATCGCTTGTCAGAGTGGGTTGTGGGGACCCCCGGGGTTGCTTGCTTGCTTGCTTGCTCGCAGGGCAGGGAGGGATTCCCAATAAAAATGAGGAATAGTCCGTTTTTTCTTCATTTGGATGCACTGCAACATATATTAGATGTAAGGAAGTTTCATTGTGGACACTTTTACGCACCTTAACTTCAATACAGCTCAATTTTAAAGCAATGAAAACAAAAATTATTCTCACGTGAAGACAAGATCCTGTAAAATAGGGTCAAATCGCCTGTTTTGGATGCATTTAGGGGCCCGTGGCGTGAAAATCTTTCAAGCAACATGTGTTGGAATATTCTCTGAGATTCCGCATTTAGGCAAGAGTGGAAACACTATTATCTGTTGGAAATAGATCTGCATGAAAGGTTTTTTATAACACCTGTAAGGACAATTGGACTCGGAGTAACTTAAAGTCAGTTTGTCCTGGCCAAGGTTAAATGCGTAAAACAGACCTGATGCGCGTCCATATGCCCACATTTTGAACTGAGGGTGTGGTGACTGCATTTTCTTTAAATTTTAAATTGATCTCAAATCATTTATCTCCATTTTAACCTTCAGTAGCAACGCATTCTTGGCTCTTTTAATGAGATTTAACCACCCTGGCTCGCAGGAGGGTCTGATGTGACACGTCTCTTCCCTCATAATTGGCAACAAAAACGCATCAAAACCTGCAACGTGACAGCCAAAGAGTCTGATTTGAAACGCGCAAGGATGTGTGCTTAATATTTTTGATGTTCTCATGTTCGCCTGTCGTGACGCTGCGGTCGACCAAGAACTGGGTCCATATCCCTTTAAAAGAAATCAGTGATGCAAACAAACTGTTTTGTGCACGGTGCTCAGGGTACCGAGTCGCGCCAAAGACAAAACTTTGAGTAACTTTGCTGACCAGCACTAAGTTTCCATTCCTCCTCCCAGGACGCCACCGGGCTCGCAGGGACGGCTCAGCCGGCTCTCCGCTGGCGTTTGAACCGGGGCTGCGCGTTAAAAAAAGAAAAAGGGGGCATCGAGGAGGACCAGAGGAGCTGCAAGACTGAGACTGAGTGAGGAGCCTTTGAACGATTCAGTTAGAAAGTCAGGCAGATAGCTTTTTTTCTTAACGCAAGCGTGCATTGTTCTAGTTTTTAGGTAGTGGGAGCAACTTTTATCCAAATGTCTGATAGAAACACAAGACGCGTACTTTGTTGTGATTATTCGTGCATCACAGGCCGGTCAGCCGTTCTGATTTGAGGAGATTATTCACATTTATTTTAGCTTTGCCATAAAAAAAACGTGCACTTTTTGGCTGCAACAATAACCTGCTGCCCCCCAAAAAACAGTTGTTTTAATTTGTATTTGTGGCACGTCAAACCCTGTAATTTAAGCTCGAGTGTAAGCCAGGTTTTGTCCCGCAGCCATCCCTGACTTTTCACTTGTTAAACACAGGCTTTGTGCAAATTGCAAAGCAATTACAGTGAAGTCTTATTAGCTAAAATATTTGCCTGGGCTCAATCTGGAGCCTGCGTTCAAACGCGCATTGGCACGCAGCTCCACTAAAGCTCCAAGCTGATCTGTGAATATTATTTTTCTATATTATTTCTCATCTCGCTGCATTTAAAAAAAAAAAAAAAACCCTTTATCCTCCAAATCTACCTCTCACATGTCTTCACCACAAAAGGGCCCGTCCGAGCTCTCACGTCGGGGCTGCTCAAAGTGAAAGTTGGGCAGGGAGAGATGTAATTAGACAGGCCACTCTCATGCTGCGATTGTTTCTCACTTGTGAAGGGGAAGCGCAGATTAATGTTGAGCGCTAAATAAGCAGCAGACAATGGAGGCACAGACAGGCCGCTACCGCCTGGGCTTGGCCTCTAACCTCACAGCAAAACAGGGATGTCTGGAGGAAATGACACCATTTCAGGCTCTGAATTATAATCAGAGGCTGTGTGCACTGCAAAAAAATACACATATGAACACGCCAAATAGCCTGCTATTAAGCCCTGGGATGTTATTTCACTTTCGAAAAATGACACATCTGGCACTTGATCCACTTGTTTCCGTTGTGAAGTCGCGATTTAAAACAAAAAAACGAGGACTGGGTGGATGGCAGTGGATCGAGAATTGTGATTTTTACGCACACCTCGAAAAGAGGTGAAACACCAGTGTGCAGAAGTCATCTCTGTGCTGCAGCTTTCAGCAGGACAACAGGCTTGTAATACTGAAAGCTCGACTATGTGTGTGTGTGTGTGTTTTGTTTTGCAGTGTATACCTTACAAACACATAATCCCACTATTATGGGGTTTTTAACTCCTGTCTGTTGAGTCTTGACTGGCTTGTTTTGGCTAAAAAAGGCTAAATGTGTCCTGTCACCATCATCGCTGTGTTTACTGACTGAGGATTTCTGACTTTTCTGCTTGTGAATGATTGTAGGACACTTTGTCCTGGTTGACGATGGGTTAAAATAGTGCTGAAGCAGTTAATTGATTTGCATACTTTGATATTGTTGTTTTTATATTTTTATTGTCAAGTCAAATCTGTCATTTGAGGCTAAAATGAGTCAGTTTTTGCCTTGTTGTTGTGTTTTTGGTGTCACGCTTGCTTTGTAGTTTCATTGTCCTACTTTATATCGGCTATAAGGTTGTTTGAGACAGTCCATATTCAGTTTTTAGGATGTTTGTTGTTTACTGGAATATTGTTATTTTATAAAAATGATGTTTTGATGGCAGCTTTCACTTGCACACACTATTTTTTTTTAAATATGTGTGCTCAGGTCTGAGCTGCCCAGACGCGGCGAAATGCATATATGACTCCAAAATATTCTAGATTTTTATTTTTGCTTGTAACATGATGAAAAACCATCCAAACCAGTGTGTTATAGTGGCTTTATAACGTGCATGCACGCGCTTACCATGCAGGCCTCACTCGCTTGCACTGCAGGCGTGTGTAGTTTTTTATTTCAGGTGACTCTCAGACCTGTGCATGTGTTGTGTTTTCACATTTTTGCTGAAATATTATGAAATGTCTCAGTTGGAGACACGTTTTTGAAAAAAAGCGACCAATTTCTGGTGATGTTGCGCCTCAGATATGTGCAGAAATCGACGCCCTGCTCTGCCACGTTTCACATTTAAGCGTTTTTATAATTTGCTCCATAGCTGTTTTTTTTTTGTTGTTGTTGTTTTTGTCAAATCACAAATCGATGACATGAAGTTTTGTGAAAATTCTTGCCTTCATTGTTGTTAATTTCCGCACACACGACCTCCTTATTGTGAGTTAAAGGTATGATTTTTAATTTTTTTTTTTTTTTCACTATCTGAAAAGAGTGCTGCCTTGTGGTTAAAACATACAGGCTGTGTAGAATTATTATTTTCCATGAATATATTCTGTTCTTGTTCAGGGAAGCAGCAAATATTGATTATCGCACATGTCATGTCTGTCAGGTTCTGCTAAATAAGTGAATGCCTCAGTTTTCTCCTCTCCATTCTCTCTTGTTTGTTTAAAAAAAAAAAAAAAAAAGAAAATCAGGCGAATTGCGTTTTGCTTGGCACGGAAGGGTTAATATTCTTTGTTTTGGGAACATTTCAAGGCCGGCAGCGCACATTTTGTCCGCCTGATTCTGCCTATAAATCCAGAAACTGGGTCTATTTCATATTCACTTATAGCTCCACACACACACGCACGCACACACACACACACACACACACACGCACACACATATACCCCTCCCTCCATCCCTCTCCTCCTCACGCACACACATACATACACACCCCTCCTACTACTACTATAATAAATCGCATGCATTGTGCGCATGTGCCCTGTCCTTGAGTTCCTATAACCTATTTTTTTCCTCTGTATTTTCCTTGGTAGGATTGTCTTACACGTCACCAGCGCTCAGTACTATGGAGTACTACAAAAGGTGACGCGCAGAAGGAGGATTTGTGAATGGACGCCGTGATGTGTGCCAGCTCACAGATCAGAGGGCGGTGGGACCTCTGCAGATGCACCCTGAGCCCCCCTCCACCCTATACCCCAGCAGCACCCCCCCCACCTTCCTCCCCCGGTCACCATCCCTCCCCTCCAGATGAATGGGGGTCTCTAAAAGATATCACCATGCAGGGGTCGGACCAAATCCTCCAGCTTCCTGTGCCTTTCAAAACCTGAAAGCACGTCTTCTCCTATGTGATGATCCTGTATGATTTTTTTTTTGTGTGTGCTTTTGTGGGCCTGGAAGCTCGTTGCCCCCTGTTTTTTTTTTTGTATCACGGGTCAAGCCAAGAGCATGGCGGCCGAATTAGAAAAGATTAGAAGCGGGCCTAATTGCGTTGAGTCTACACTGCAAAAAGTCAATTAGTTTCGAAATAAGATGAATTTAAAAATAAATTCTAGGATTTGAGAAGGGAGTTCCGCTTGTTTCAAATGCGCCAGTGGATTTTCCACAAAGTGGTAGCCGTGTTGAGTTTTTTTTTTTGGGGGGGGGGGGAATGTGCAAATCACATGAAACTTACGGAGGGGAGGAGGAAGAAAAAGTGGATTTAAAAGAAATGCAATTATTATTTTGCAGCTTGAGTCAAGATGGCTATTTTTCCAGCGTGAAATACGAACCTCTGCCTGCTTTATAGGATACTAAAGCTCCATTCTGCTGCTCAAATCCGGCTGAAATACTGTAACATGTATATAAACCTACTTCTTATTCTTCCAAAAGTCAACACGTGATATAAAACTTCAATGTTGCTTTTTATTTTTGTGGTAAAACGAGCATCAGCACGCTGCTCCTCAACAATTCATTTAAATGCATTTCTATTCCCTCCACTGTTCACTCCATCGTACATCATTGTATGTAGATGATGTCTATATAATGTTTTTCTTTCCCCGTGAATGTGTTTACAGAGAAATCCTCTGGAGTCGCCACTCGCAGCGGACTTCGGGGCTGCTGAATCTTCTGGTTTTCAGCCCTTTATAGGTTTTAATAACTCTTAATCCGTCTGATCGCTCTGGCGTAGATAAGTCTCATTTGAATTGGGATTGTTCTTAAGGAGCCGGCTCGCATTTCTCCACAGAAGTCTCAAACAGAGCTTAGCACAAACAACTGCACCACCCTGAGCGCAATTAAGGCCCCGGCTAAATTAGATGAAGGCTAATTGAATGCAGCTGAGTTCCCATCAGCAAACTCTTGAACGCTTCACTAATATGAGGAAAACGTTTAGCGGGAAAGTCACTGTTTTTAAAAAAAAAAAAAGAGTTAATATATCTTCAAATGTCAAGAAAAGTGAATTTAATCCAGACAAAGCAGCCGGACAATCGTCTGAATGTGCATCCAATTAGAAAGGAAAATATTTTTTTCTAAAAACAGAGACACAAACGTGGGAAAACATTTCAGCAGCTGTGGTTAAATAAGTTGTTTTGGATGCTGGACCGATATAAAAGTCACTTAAATATAAAATCTATAAAAGTTAATATTGATTTCTGGCCTGGCCGAAGTCTCGCAGTGGAAAATATAGTTTTAACAAAGTCAGTGATTTGAGTATCCAGCCTGAAAGGGATTATTACGAGCCCAAATTGGTGTCCTTGAAAGTAACATTAAACTGTGAAGAGCCCGTTTGTTCAATTTCCAAATCTTTTATTGTGAAATAAAATCACAAATACTACATAATGTGCCCTAAAAAAGAAATCAAAGTCCTATTCGTAAACTTAACACAAAACAAACAGGGGACATTATTAATTTCGCATTAATGCCAAACGTAAATTGCTTTAAATTGAAAACACCTGTCTACCTTATTCATTTTATTTTGAAAAATTATTTAAAAGTGGAGGAGAAAGGAGTTTTTTAAACATCCTGTCCTACTTTAATCCTTATTTTTTTTAGTTTATCTCCAAATTATTCCCTTTTAAGCTTTAAACAAGGCGCTTTGCTCTTATTATCATGTCAAAATAAAAGCGTAAAAGTCATCCATGAGTTTTATTTTCTTAAGGATTTCCTCCCAGGTATTGTCAGCCTCCATCTCCGCGCGCACGCACTGTTATAATGCGTTACAGTCAACTGGTGTCAGGCCCTTCACTGCTCCTCTCCTACTGTAGTTTTCCAGCTGCTCGGCAGGACTTTTCACATGTCGGGACGTCTTAACTTGTGACAGCAAAGAATGAACTACACGTGGTGGCTATTTCCGTGAGGTTAATGGGTTTACATTCTCAGTCATACAGAACAAATAGGCTACCATGCAACATGGAGGGGGTGAGGGAGGGAGGGGGTGAGTGTGTAGGGGGGGAGCTGAGAGAGGGACAAGAAGGGGGCATTTATTTATGAATGAAACAAGCCACAAAGAGAAGTCATGTTAAAGAAAAAAGGAAAAAAAAGAAAGGTGCACCGCAGTCTACCTGGTGTTCACTCACGGTGGCCTCTAAAGTTTGTGCTCCCAGGATGCTTTACGGGTTTGGGATCGTCTAAATGCCTCGCGCACCTGTCTCGAGCTCCTGAGTTTACGAGGGAGGGAAGGAACAAGTGGAGGAAGGAGGGACAGGTGGAAAGCACTTGCTGCAAGAAAAAAAAAAACCCCAAAACATTTGTAAAATGTGTACACTGAGAGCAGGCAGGGCAGTAAAACATCAAGATGCATGCAAAAACAAAATCCTGCCAATCAAAAGCGGAAGAAGTTTGCGCAATCAATACATCTCTGCAAGGTGCGTTTGTCCAGTTTCAGCACTTTTCACAGAACAGTCAACCCTCAATGTTTTAGAACAAGTCTGAGTAAAAGTGGCCAGAAGAAAGAAAAAAAAATCCAGCACGCCATCAGGTTATTTCCTCCTAAATGGGAGCAACAATTTGTGTTATGTCTCTGGGTCCAGCTTGCAACTTTAATTATAGTGGACGGAGGTCAGTCATAAGCGGTTATTCGACCCCTCTCCCTGTGTGGCATCGCGCCCTGTGCGCTGTTTAAAACTCGCCAAAATAGTGCTGGACTCCCCTGAAAGCGCCATGTGCGACGGACGGGAGTCCCTTTCACCCCTCTACTCGTGCACCTGAGTTGTTTTTACCCCCCTACTCGCAGATATGTTGTGAATTTGTCACTTATCGGGGGGCGCGCTGTCAAAGGCCATTTTGGGGCGCAATAACTTTCCCAGATGGATTTAGCCTGCCAACTTTGTGCATCTCTCAGCAGCGAGATGAATAGGCTGCATGCCTGTTGCTTCCCCCAGAAATGCCTCTTACGCCTACTAATGAAGACTAATTAAAACATGACAAACATCGACCTTTAGTGCATCCTAAACAGGGCTGCGAGCATGATTTGGATTATGCAAATATCAGCATTCTTTGACAACATTGGACATATTTTCTTGGATGTGTGTGTCCATGAACAGATCAGCTTGTGTGTGTGTTTGTGTGTGACACAACAGGTTTCTGGCCTTTTTTTTTTTTGGTTTTTAGGATATAATCTGAATTATTGAATGGCTGTTTGATACTTTGATATGTTTAATTAGCACAGTTAAACCCATAAATAAGCCAAAAACAGTGCATTAATGTCTGTTTCTTAATAATCCAGACTTCCAGAGCATCCCTTTATATTTAAATCTTTTGTTATCTGTACAAAACTAAGGAATTAGCGTGATTGACATGCGGTTTACATGTTTAGAGCCTCCTGTTTGAGTTCCCACAAAATACATGTTTGTTTGTTTTTTGCCTCTCAGGATGGATCATGCAATGGAAATGCTCACCTTGATTTATTCCATTACCTTTTATTCAGTTATTCTTATTACCCGGCTCGATTTACAGAGCCTGATCTGGGCTGTAAGATGCACTGGGTGTGTTTAATTTACACTGGGGTGGATTTGTTTTGGATGGCATGCATAATGTGGCATCACCTGAGGTTTATGCTGTCATATTTATTATTGTCCTGCGGAGGAAGAAGAGGAATCAACAGGAATGGCACACAAGGCTGAGCACGCTGACTGAACTGATAAATCCCACTGAGACGTGAACTGTTGTTTACACTGTTAAAGATGATGCTGTATGTGTAGACTATCCCCCTGACATGTTTTGCTTGTATTTCTTTGATTTTTCTGGGTGTTTTTAATTTTTTTATTTAACCTAAAGCACTGAAGAAATGACCACGAAAAGAAAAAGCTGGAATCAGAGCTTTTTAAATGAAGAAAAGGTGTGAACAGTTAATTTGAAGCCCGGACAGGGACACACACAGAAGGCAGAGAGCAGCCTGAGACTGCCATTTGAATGGGATCTGAGAGGTAATTTGAGCTAAAATGGAGTCCACTTCTGAGCCACTCACTCAGCCCCCCCATGGCATCCACTGTAATTCATTATTCCTGGCCGGCACTGGGAGAGGCAATGAGCGAGGGCAGAGGACAGGAGTGGACCCAGCTCTGGTGTAATGAAGACTCAGTAGACCTAAACGACCCACACACACACTTCCACACACACACACACACGCCTGCACACACACTATCTTTCATTATATATCACAGAGAGCAGGACATTAATGCCACTGAAGACCTTTTGGCAGAGAAATAAGAGTGTGCAATGATTTTCTCCACACTCAATCCATTTCATTGACCTTTTCTATCATGCATGTGACTCTGCCCCGCTCACTGCAGTGTGAGATAAATATTCCAGGAATAATATCCCTGCCACTCTTTAATAAATTATCTTTTTTGAATCTGAATTTTTATGTTCATCGGCGGTTAAGGAAAAATCTGTATTTTTTAAAGCATTTAAATATGATTTTTCCAAAGTTTTCCTCTTCCTGTGCAACATTTGGGCATTCACTGTACAGCCTATAGTCAGTAAATACCCTCTGTATGTGGTTTTGGATTCATGTTATCTTTAGTCCTCATCAGGCCCCTGCAAGACATTGCTGTCCCCTGTCCCTCCACTAGGGGTCCACAGCTGTCATGGTAATAATGTCCAGACAAGCTGAGAGGATAAATACTGTCATCTGGTGGTAACAAAAGCAATCACTGTTGAGTCGACAGCACTGTAATCTCATATCATACTGCAGGGTTCTCCACAGTATGCGCTTTAAAGTAATTCAAATAAGTTGTTGACATTGAACTCAGTCCAGTGGAGGAGGACCCAGCATTTGTCAAGATGTCCTGTAAATGTGTGAGACAGGCAGAGACTTGTGGTAAAAGGGAGACAGGCCACCTGTACACACAGAGTCTGAGTCAGAGTGCTCGGCTTAAAGGTGCTAACAGAAGGGATTGTATATGATAAATGTGGGGCGTTCAAGGTCATGTGTGATTTTATATTTGGCCCAAATTGTTGAATCTTTCTTTCTTTCTTTCTTTCTTTCTTTCTTTCTTTCTTTCTTTCTTTCTTTCTTCCAGCTAACAGTTTCACGTGTGAACTGAGGATCTGATGTTTTCTTTCTCGGCCGTGTCAGCTTGTAAACGCACATGAAACCAAAAATATGAAATAAAATATTGAAATCAGAGGAAAAAGTGTATTGTTGAGTATGGAAACATTTTCTCATACGTACTTCTTAACCACGCCAATCAACAATTAACATTATCCCGCATCAAGAAAAGTCTCCAAAACTGAATTGATCCACGAAAAAGACACAAAGTTCCCTCGTATTTGAAGACTGTGTAGTTTGGGAGAAGAAATCCAAACGCAGAATTTTAATCTTTACATTATTAATGAGGTAATAATACAAACTCAGCAAACTGGTTGGTGTCTTTGGAAACTTTGGGGCCTCTACTAGAATTTAAAGTACACCTCTGTGGATCTGAACGATATTTGGCTGTGCAGTATGTGTTTGCACTCGCTGACCCGCCGGTGGGGCCCTCTGCTTGTTATCTTTAAGTGACTTTTATAGCGGGTAGGTTATGTACAGCCTGTTATAATTTAAAGAGTTGTTAAATGTTGACATCACTGTCTTCATGTTTTGTGGCAGTCGACCAGCTTCAGCAAATTAGAGGCTCGATAACAGACACAATCTAAACAACAAAGGTGCTGCGAGGAGAAGGAATTGGAGAGTCTGGCCTATATATGGCTCAAATCAATAGATCAGATAGGCCCAGGCCTGTCTCCTCGCCTTGAAGGAAGGACAGAGAGGGGAGGAGGAGGAGGAGGAGGAGGAGGAGGAGAGGGAGGGGTGTTTTGGCAATAAGGAGGCACTCTAATGGAGTCTTTCAGTTTGCTGTGGCTGGAAATGAAAGGCGGTTGAAGCCAGGCCAATTATTCTGCCTGAAGAGGAGGAGACTGAAAGAAGGAGGAAGAGAGAGGTGGCGTGTGGCGCTCAATCGTCCTGACAGACAGACAGACAGACAGATAGATACATAGATAAATAGATAGATAGATAGATGGATAGATGGATAGATGGATAGATGGATGGGTGGATGGAGATAGAGAGGCTCCCAGGACGAGGGGTTCATTCAGAATAGCCCACAGATATTGGCCCCACTCCCAGAAATTTCCCCCAGTGCAAAAGGTTAACTGTCAGTCCCCCGCTAGGTATAAATAGAAGTCTGCCCTCCAGAAAGGCGTGTTCAGAGAGAGGGGGTAGACAGAGGAGGGAGGGGATGGGGTAGGGGTGGGCAGTTCCTCATGATCCCAATGACACACAGGGGGTGGAGGGGGGTGGTGGTTTCAGGGGTTTTTTGGGGGGGAAGATACAGGGAGGGGTCTTACAGAGAGGGGAAGATGCAGCCGAAGACATTATAATGGCTCCGGAGACTGACAGAGAGCCTGGACAAAAGAGTGTCCTCATCTATTCAACTTGGCCGTGACAGCAGACACAACAAAATGCCATCGTCAGCACCCCAGAAAGCTCGGGGCGCAATTGAGCCGCGGCCACATTTGACAACATCCCCCCAAAATATCAGAGGGTTATTGTCTTTTTGAAGCTGTTGAGACGTGTAATTAGGCTACTGTCTGGTTGCTTTGTGTGTGTTGGTATCAGGTTTGTGTCACTGGAAAAAAGAAGTGTTGACAAGTGCCATGCACATCATCCATTTCCTGTAATAAGCTCATTTTAAAGCTCTTAATCCAGTCCCACATGTGAGTAACGACTACACGCAGGTATCCTTGGTCAGGTGTTTTTTTTTTTATTTTTCACTTAAATCCATGGTAGCAAAAATGATACACAGCTGAAATATCAGACACACACAGAAACTCTGAAACATTGAAACAGAAGGTGCTTCACCACCTCAAAAAAATAAAGCTTCCTCTTCAGTTTAACACACCTGAACGTGGGCAGATTCAACCTGAAGTGATCTGCCACGAAAAAAGTATTTAAAAAAATAAATCAGGTTTCCTTCCGTAATGCTACTAAATGAGATTTTTTTTCTGTTTGACACAATATATTTTCTTATGTTGTCTCTCTGGTGAGAGTCATTGGTTTTGACTCTGAAAGGCATGTAATCTCTGACAAATAAAAAAAAAAAAAGATGTTATTGCTTTTTTTTGAAGTATCCACACTGCATATACTTACAACAAGTTATATTTTTTTTTTAGCCATTGTCAGAAATAATAATAAATAAAGGAAAGAATAATCGGCTCATGTATACTCTGATTGCACTTAATCCTCTAGACCCCCAAACGCTAACTAACATACTGTAGGTCTAGTATGGTAATAATACCTGTCTGATTACATAGGCAAGCCATTATACATACAAGCAATAATGTCATTATGTTTGTACAAATGATAAAACTAAATTGTTATAGTGACAAAAGCACTACATTCTATAATACACAGGCAATCACAGATTGCAAATCTTAAGTAATAATGTCCTGCTCCTCTCCTACAACCGCTGTATGTTCCCAAACTATCAGCGCTGGTTTGAAGGTACAATTGAAGGTGGGAAAAGTGTACAATCGCACGGTAACATGTTTGTCTCGATGGGAATCACAGGTCAGTTTCTATAAGACATTTAACACCTGGTCACAAGGGGAGAATAATCACTGGATAATGTTTTTGACATTAACCACAAATGCTGGCAAAGGTTGTTGAGCGTAGTATACTCCCGGTACATTCTTCCAAAACACGGGCCACCACGGTGGCCGTCTTTACTCGTTTCAATCCCGAATAATGCTTTGAGGTCATACTTCTCCCTCCTCCTGACTAAACAATCCTCCGTCTGTTCGTCCGAAACAGCCCAAACAATGAACTGAAGGTCTCAGAGCAGTTTTCCAACACGTAAAATGTGATCTTGTGCTGACAGAAAGCTGTGAATGTGAGACTCTTCACAGGTAAACACAACTGAAGTGTGTCACATGTCATCATACAGAAGCTAATACCAGCCAGAAGGAATCGGTAGTTGGCACTCCTGTACATATTTCCTGTCTCTCTCCTCTCTAGAAAATGTTTCATTGTCACTTCAAACAAATAGTTCAACTTTAATCGAGAAGATTGATACCACTCGTGTCTATATGGTAAATGTGTAACTAGCGCCAGTGACAGTTAGCTTAGCTTTTTTAAAGTTTGAAATAAATGAACAAGACATAATGTTTAATTAGTGAGCTTTAGAAATGCTGGTAGGCGGATGTTGTTACCTATGGAAGAGCCAGGCTAGCAATTTTTAGCCTGCTTCCAGTCTGTGTGCTAAGCTAAGCTAAACTGCTGCTGGCTATAGCTACACATTTAGCGTAACGAGCGCCAGCAACAGTTAGCTTTGACTTTAAACTGAACAAACAAGATGTTATATAATAATTATTTACTTTAGAAATGCAGGTAGGTAGATTTCGTCAGGCTAGTTTGCACCCTGTTTCAGTCTTTGTGGTAAGCTAAGCTAACCTGCAGCTGGCTTTAGTTACATATTTACCTTAAATATCTGGTAGAGGTATCAATTTTCTGCTTCATTGTAATTTTAAAGTAATAGCTAAACCTAAATCAGAAGATTAATACTACTTGTGTGTCAATGGTCAACGTGAAGCTAGCACCAGTAACGGTTATGTTTGCTTTTTAAGTTTGACTTAAGCTAAGCAAACAGGCTGCTGGCTTTAGCTAACAATACATATCTCCTGTACAAATTTGGGAGTGGTATCAATCTTCTGTTTCATCGTCACTTTACAGAAATAGTTGAAACTTAAATGAGAAAATTGATCGCACTCTCAATTCTGGACGTTAAATCTGTAGCCTAGCACCAGCAATGGTTAGCTTAACTTTTAAAGTTTAAATTGAATGAACGAGATATAATGTGTTAATTAGTGAGCTTAAGAAATGCTGGTAGGGGGATTTTGTCACCTTCAGCAGAGCTAGGCTAGCTGTTCCCCCCGTTTCCAGTCTTTGTGCTAAGCTATGCGTACCAGCTGCTAGCTTTAGCCACATATTTACCATAAAAATATAAGAGTGGTATCAATGTTCTCATCTAACTCTCAGCAAGGAAGCAATTTTTCAAATATTTCCCCAAATGTCAAACTATTCCTTTCAAAACTGGAAGCCTCATTCAGTATCTACCACACGGTACATTTGGTTTTGGGGTCATTCAGAAGTTATAAAATAAATACTTAATTTGGTTTAACTGGGAACATACATCTCCCCTGTGCCTCGGCGGTGCCACTGAGGCCGCTGAATACATTTCTCCGTGAGAGTGAAGACATTTTTTGTTGCCCACTCATACAATATTTCCCTTTTATGATCATATTAAATTCAGACTGTAAAAAAAAAAATTAAAAAAAAGACATTAGCACCCCCTCATGTCTTCTCTGCTAAGACCAGGATACAACCACGCTAAAGCACACGCACGCACGCTTCCACTCCATAAAAAGCAGAAAGATCCGCGAAAAATAAAACCAGTCAACAGTTCACTTCAAAACAACAACAACAAAAAAGAAAGGCAAACGCCGTCCTCCCGTCTAGTGCGAAGGAAGCCTTAATGCTAATGGAGTACAACAGAGGAGGGAGGGAGAGGTGGTTGGCCACAGGGAGGTGCAGAGGACATGGCACGTTAGATGAGGGGCTTTTCTGACCCACACTTTGTTGTGAGAACAAAGGATGAAGTCGAAACAATGAGTCTTTTTTCTCATAACTTGTCCATTTTTTTTTTTTTACATCGGCCGCCCTTTCGCCTGGTTTGCTGCGTTTTTCAGTCCATGTGGGGTTTCTCGACACCACCCTGAGGAGGAGAGAGAGAAGAAGCACAGTGTTAATGACATATCAACCCATCAACGTGGCGCAGCAGTAGAAAAACAGCTCATGTATATGTATGCAAGGGTAGCTTCTCTATAGTGAGCTGGTGGTGGCTCAAGGTAATTCTGTGTAAGCACTGAAGTAGATATATAATCCCACTCATTACTCATCGAATCCTCTTGATCGCTCAAACTATTGTTCTGTTCTGATGACTTCTATCAGCTTCAGGTGACTCATTTTCAGGACGTGAGTCACAGGTGAACACACTTTCAGTTTCGTTTTCATGAACAAGTGCATTCTAAGTACGGCAACACCACTCGGACAAACTACACGCTGAACTGCAGTAAAGACGAGCAATTTGTTTGGTTATGATTATGATTATATTTGGTAATGAATTTACTAATTATTCTATTATTCTTATTGGACTAAATGAAAAAAACAAATGCTAATCATAACTAAACTTAAAAAAAAGGTGCAATATGTAAGAATTGGCCACCTGTTGAACTCATTCTCCAGACAAACATGGGCAGCGTATCACCAGAGAAGCTAACTGCTGCTAACTGTATTCTGTTTATGACTGAAGCCCCTGTTAGCTTGTTAGCTCAGTTAGCTGTTCTCTTAGCTGGTTAGCATGCATCTTCAACATGATGTCAAAACTGATATTTCTTCAGATCCTGTTGATAATTGCAGTTAAATGAAGAATGCTGAAACTAAAATGATTACATATTGCATCTTTATCTGTCCAAGATTGAGTAGTGACACCAAACTCTGTGTACCACTTCCAGATTCTCCAGTAAACATGGACCTGCCGCTGCTTTGGGAACATTTCAGGACGACTTTAAGTTGCAATATGTAAACATTTTAGTTGAAGACATTCAAAAATGAACACAAATTGGCAACATAATGTGAAGAAATAAGACTTTTGACACTGTGCTGCAGAGATATTTAGCTAGAAGTTGGCAGAAAAGTTTACTTGTGGCCAATTCTTACATTTTGCACATTTAGGTGTCAAGTTCCTATTTGCAGAAGGGAACTTTTTTCTTTCTGTTCCCTTTTTTTCCAAACGGAAACTGAACATTTTGTACCCTAAGAGGGAAGAAAGCACTACTTGCTCAGCAGGAGTGAAACTGCTAACTGCTTCTCCAATCGCTTATTTTACCCACCACAAAACAATTTCAATATATTCAGACATCAAAGTCTCAATAGTTTGTGTGCTGGCCTGTGCGATCTTTTAAAACGGGACATTTGACTGCACCTTCAAATAAGCTGGTGAAATTATTAGACATTCAGCTCTAAAGCAGATCTAATAAGTACAAGAGCTTCTATTCTGCACGGTTAGTGCTGCCAACCAGATTGTTTCACTGTAACCATCGTTAATCCTTAATTTAAAAAAACAAAACAAATTTGAGTAAAAGAAACTCATGTTCCTCCTGATCCTTCTCATAAATGACTCGCTGGAGCGAAAGAGAGAAAAAACAGAGAACAAAACCACGAGCTGAGACTTGTGCCAACATTCCTCAGGCCTCATCACAAACAAAAACAACAAGCAGCAAATGACCCTCTGGTCAGCCGAGTCCTGACTGGCTCTGTGTCTCGCCGCGACTGTGAAAAACAACAGCCCTTAATCTGCTTTCACGCTTTCACTGAGTCAAACTGAGGGAGTGACGGGACTCGTACTTTACAGACAGAATGAGGTGAGGCTTCTGGGCAAAAGCTTAATGAAGACATCAAAGCTGACTTGATGTGATAATTATGAGGGAAGGGGGGGCGTCCAGTGCACTTTGAACAACTTTAAACCATCTGACAACGTTATCGGCTGTTGTGCGTCAGCCGAAAAACTGCAAATAAAGCACGCGTGGTGCAGAGGAGTCCTCTGAACTCATCATTTTTCTGTTCCACAGTCAGGACAGAGTGCAGATAATGCAGATGTTTGACGAGTGATACTGATAAACGCGTAGGGATGTTAATCACACAGACTCTGACATAATAAAAGCTGAGTTATAATCATGGTAAAACTGCAGCACTGCAATTTGTTTGGTGGCTCTTTAAAGGAACAGTTCACCCAAAAGCTGAAAGTGAAGACGCCCAAATGTGTCTCATTTTACACATAACAAGCCTCGAGCTATAAAGCCTGAATTAATTGAAGTAATTTTCTGTTCCGCTCATGTAGGACGACACAATTTTGTACCACTTGGCTGCTGAAATGTTGTCACGTGTCAAACGAGGTTGTTAAATTCTTTCTTAACAGTTGTTTAGGATCACATTCAAGCAGCAGGAATCGATAATTAATGTATCTCTAAGAAGGAAAACAATACAGCAGATAGTCAGATGGATGCTAATCTTTGGGACCTAAACCAGGTCATTGCCTTTAATATACATGGACAGTGCTGAATGGATTCATTTTGGGGTGACTGGACTTTTGAGGCCAGTAGTGAAAGAAATATTTGAGAGATTCAACAGTCAGGCGACTTTCTTCTTCTCTTAAAAAACACTTTTTCATAAGGAACTCCTTAATTTGCTTATAAAAAAAAAAAAAAAAAAAAAGGTACAATATGTCAGAATTGGCATCCCGTCAAATTCATGCTCAAAACTCATAGGGGGCAGCATATCACCAGAGAAACTGCTAACTGTGGCTGCCATTAGCTAGTTAGCTCAGTTAGCCATGCAGCTAGCAGTGCAGACTGGGAGCTCGGAGTACTGGGAGAGTGTTTATACTGCTAGCACAGGAGCTTTGGACCGGGACGGGGCTAGCTGGTTAGCATGCTAACTTCAGTAGATGTCTTTGCAACACAGCACATAAAGATTATAATGTCATAATGTAAACCTTTAAAGAAACGTGACCAGTTGTGTCAATTTATTTGTCTTTAATCTGTCTTTTTCTACTTGCTTTAGGGGGGGCCTTTTGCGTTTCTGGCATTTTTCATGAGCCGTCGTTAGGGGCGATGACACGAGGGATATTCAGCTGGTTGCAATCTGCCACCTCACTGCTAGATGCCACTAAATCTTTAAAATCAGCTGCATCTTTGACCCTTAAGTTACAGAAGCACATATTATAAACGGGTTGCGAACTTTACCATGGCAAGTTGCCGTCCGATGTTTCCCACAGTGACGCCGCCTGAGAAGAATATGCAGGGGAGCCAGGAGCGTACGTACAAGAAGTCTGGAGACGTGTACCTGAAAGACAGAAATCACCTTATTTAATCATTCTTCATAATGTATTGTAACAACAAGCCCCGCCAAAGCTAAATAAGATGTCGCAGAATGTCATGCCACAGATAAAGAGACACATTCAGACAGATCTGTGCGCGGGGAAAACATACACAGACATGTCATGCTTGAAAATATAATCATCTCCTCTCTTTTCTCTCTCTGTTTCTACCTTGTAAAGTCAGCTGCCTTTTGAACCTCTTACCGCCAGCAACAGTCCTTTTTCTCCGCAGTGTATTTTTGATGATGTGCCACTGAAGCTGGTAGGAGGGCCTGTTAATTGGGCTCCCAGAGACAAGGGAGCTTCCCAAAATATACCTGAAGCGTTATCTGTCACATCTTTCTCGATGGAATCGCGCAGGTGGGACGTCTTCGAGGTACCTCATCTACTCCATTCTTTAATTTAACACTCGAGCCAAGCTACATAGTTCTTGTTGCGAGTGTCGTATAAAACACTCCTGATTAAGTGTTAACTTTTGTTCCCCCTGTGCTTGAACACAGCGTGACGACAGCGGATAAAAGTTTAACTCACTGGTAGACTCCATTGTAGACCAGCAGCTGTGTGAACACCGTAGCCAGGAAGGCGGTGGTGATGCCCAAACCGAAGCCGCTCCTGGACCGGTCGAACGTCCACCACAGGCCCAAGGACAAGGCTGCCAGTGTTAGCGAGAGCTGCACGGTGTTGTCGATGTCTAGTTTCTGTGTTACCAGGCAGTTAAGGACAAAGTCAAACAGTATGACGCTGGCAAGAGATTAGTTCTTACTCAAATATTTGTGCGACCTGCAAGTCCCATCACTTCTTAGAGGGTAAAGCAGGGCATTCTCATGCTTCAGATACCGGTCCAAACTAAGAACAGGACGCTGACAAAATCTACAAGGCGAGTCGCTCATGAAAGGATACAACACTGGCGTGGTTGATCCCGACGAACACGGCGATGCACCTCATGACGCTGGCCCACTCCCTCTTGAACTTGTGGGGCTCTCCCAAATGGCTGTCGAGGCAGGGGTACAGCAGGCCGACAACAGCTGTGAAGAAAGGAACAAACAGACCCCGAATTACACCAGATAAGCAGAAATTCTGTGAAACGCCAGCAGGCAAATCCTGTCACGGAGCTGCTGTGTGGGATTATTCTATTTGCTGAACATTTGCTGAACGTGCGCTTCCATAATTAGTGACTCATTTAGACACCTGCAACAAAAAAGGTCTTGAACTTTCCCTTTATATTGTTTGTTTGATGGTTCTTTTAATGTAATTCCTGGTTTTTATGTGACTTTGAGCTCTTTTTTTCTTTTGTACTCTCTACTCTCCATGGGAATGTCTATAAATTGCTCGTTTTGTGCGGGCAACACTCCAAAACCCAAAATATATAACCGATACATAACCGACTAATCTTAAATCAGCTTTGCAAACTATTCAAATACTTGTTAAAACATTAATCAGACAAAAATATCACCAACATTTGGTGGTTCCAGGTTGAAAAATGTGAAGAATCTGCTGTTCTTCTTTGTTTTATAGTCTGATAAACTGAGTATTTTGGGGTCTTGGACAAAACAAGGAATTTATAGACGTCCCCTTGTGATCTGGGAACGACTGACAGACATTTTAAATACTTTTAAAACATTTCATAGGTTAGACAATTAATCAGTTACTTGACTGATGGATTAATGGAAAGGAAAATAATGGTTGGGTGAAGCAAATAAAAAAGAGACTACAGAGGATAAAAACATCCCAAAAGTTGCAGTAAGTTCACTAAAAACTAAGTTTCAAAAGTTTCTTCTTTCTTTTACATCATTATAAAACTAAATGTCTCTGGGTTTTGACTGTCGGTTGGACAAAACAAGCTAATTTGTAGACGTCCCCTCGGGCTCTGTGGATTAGTGACAGACATTTTCACATTTTAAGTTCAGCAATCAATTGAAAAATAACAGCTGGGTGCAGCAAACAAGAGCCTGCAGAGGATCAACACATCACAAAAGTTAGATAAGTTCACTGCACAGTAAGGACAGCCTTGTTTATGCAACACAGACCTTATACAAGCTCCTACCTGACTGTGAAAGACATTTATAGGGCGAAGACTAATGTCAACAAACTGAGGACGTGTACCTACACCTCCACTTTCATTTGTTTTCTGCCCTGCAGCACATGGGAGGAGGTGTCGACGGTATGCGCTCTTATTTTTCCCCCCTCTCACTTCCTGGTTCCTGGCCTTAAAGGAACCGCCCCGTCAGCTCACCCGTTATGACACCAGCCAATGAGCGCGCAGCTCGCCTCGTGTCCGGCTGTTGCGGCCAATCAGAGGCCGAGAATCGCTGCCATCTGTGCAAAGTCAGGTTTTTTTTTTTTTTTCATAACCGACTGCCAGGCAAAACCATCCAAGACTAGTACATCCTGACAGGAAGGCTTGTGTAATAGCTTACAAAAACAAAGCCGAATGATGATTCATTACCACCTGATCATACAGTCACTGATATATGTGACAACAATAGAAAGGTGCTGTTTTTATGCCCTTGGCAGTTTAAAATCAGTCTATTTCCCTGCCTAGTCTGGTGCGAGTGATGCGTAATAACCTCAGAGAGGGTTTCGCGAGTTTTAGCGCCCATACATGATTATTAAATTTTACATTTAATGGCTTCATTTATCACGATCATGTTGTCTTTATATGGGAAAGTCTGCTGTACTGTAACCCCTCCCCTCTCTGCATTCCTTTGTCCATAACTTAACAACAAACTTGGTGATAACCGAGGTCAAACTAGCCCTCGACAACTATTTATAACGCATTAATGAACATTTTTTTCTAACGCGCACTCACCAGCTCCTGTGCCGCAGCACGGTGGGATCCACCAGGCGGACGAAAACAAAGTTGTCATCACCTCCTCGGGAAACAGGGTGACATTTCTTTGTATCTGCAGCAAGTTGAGCACCAGGGCGAGGAACGCGCCGACGGTGAAGAGCACCAGACCCCGGCGGATCAGGTTGGCCGTCCGGACGTCGTGCAGAGAGCCGTAGGCATTGCTGAGCACCGAGGTGATGATGGACATCATTTCTTCAGCTTTGGATGCTAACCAGTTCGCCCCAGATGAATGCTTGGTCTCGACCCTCGATGCACAGGAGCAGCTCCAGCAGTGGTCCTCTAGTCTGGGCATTTGGCACTTTGGGGCTGGAGGAGAGAGACATTGATGCAGGATGACAGATCAGTGAGGTAGCTGTCTTCCGGATTCTGCTACAAGTGATCAAGTTGTAACAATAATGTATAAAACACAGTTACCCCCCCTCCTCCTTACCTTGTTCTCCAGACGTCTTCAGTGTCTGGTCCAAAGAGAAACCTCCACTCCTCTTCATTCAGCTCCTCGGGGAACGATTACAAAAAAAAGACCTCCCTTTGTTTTTCCTGTGCGTTACAACAAGGACAGTAATCACCACGTTGCGTTGTGTTCACACCATCGTTAGCGCGCACGCACAAATACAAACTGAGAACACACACACACACACAGCGCTGCCTCCATTCCTCAGCACAGAGCTCATACCAGGGGCAAGAGCTTCCTCTGCAGAAAACAATCACAGCTGTGTCGGGTGAGAATCGGCAGCCAATCAGAGCGCGGCGGCTGATATGACGTGTCGCCACCCCACCGCCCCCTCGTCCGGAACAGACGCGCAAAAAAACCAGAGAGAGGCTGGAGAGAGCCTGAAGTGAAAGTGGAAACAGAGGAGTGCTTTTAGAAAAGGAGAGCATTTGAAGAGCCAATCATAGAAATAAAAATAAAACAGGGATTCAGACTTAAACTGCGTAAAAATAGGATGTTTTCAGAGCAAACACAGCCCAGTAATTCAGTAAAAGTTGCACAATATATCATGATAAACTCACAAATCCACATTTGCAATGATAAGCTATCTGAGAAGCAAAAGAAGAATGTTTACCAGGCTTTCTCAGCTATTCCAGCAGGCTTCACCTCCACAAACTAGTCCCAATCTTCTGAGCACATGCCTTTATATAGGCTGCCTTTGGGTAATGGGATCAGTGGCGCAGCCTTTTTTTGTTATCTGATGTTTGTGAAAAGTTTACTGAACTTTGGGTCAGGTTAAAGGAGGTGTGGCTTGCCAGGAGGAGTGTGGAGGGATTGCATGTAGGGCCCCTGCACGTCAGTCAGAGATAATGTAAATGGATAAGGTTCAGCGCCCGAGTGACCCAGTCTTTCAGGACCGACAACAACATGGAAAGGTGTTTTGCAAGAAGCCGTGTGACCCAAGTAGGAGTGTACAGGGCAATGCCATAACAAACCTCCCGGTGCATACGTGCAGAGAGAAACATCCATAGGGACAACAGTGTTTTGCCCCCCAAACTTTGAATCAATAACAAGACTGAGATGACCCTTTTTCACACAGTGGCCATTTTCCTCTGACGTCGTGTTCAGGGTGGGAAGCTTGAATGCTGGGATAATGTTGTGCTGCTGTGTTGTCGGTTGCAGGTCGTACAAACGTACATAAATTGTTACCATTTCACGACTTATCGGTTGAGTGGCAACTGAAACGGTGATGGACGATGAAAATCTGGAGGGAAACTAGGCCATTTTGAGGCCTAGTTAGGTAACGCTAGCACTACCAAGCAGAAATGTTTGCGAGGAAGTGGTTTGATGCTAGCGTTAGCTGAAACAGAAGCTAATGGGTCTTCAGAGATGTTGTTTTAACTTAAAATCGGCCTGATGTCCCTCTGAACTTTCACCGCCCGTTGTCTTTTCAGTTGCTGATCGTTCTGGAAGCAGTGAAATGATAAAGATTTGTCAGATTCCCGACATTTATCTGGAACACAGCGGCACGACAGGTGATTTTACAGAATTTACAGTCATTTATATTATCCGTGAGAAAGTCCCAGACTGAGTCAGAGTGACTGAATTTCAGCTGCTGGCATTTTGTAGAAAGTAATACCATGGATGAATCATCTTTTTCATGCAAATTGGCTTACAAAATGAAGTGATGCTTCATGACCAACAGCAAATTTGGTAAACAAAAACGGAGAGCGTATCAATCAGATAGCAATTCTTTTCAATTAAGTTTAATTAAAAACCCTTTTTTTGACATAATTATCTGTGGCTCTAATGTCTCAGGGTATTGTATTGTATTCATTGTTTTTTTTTTTCTCCCCGTGGCAATTATGTGGCGCTAAAATGCAGAACCAAAAAAAAAAAAAAAAAAAAAATTCTGCACCAAATGAGGGTGCGATGTGGGGACTGGTTTCTGGTTGTCACCCAGTGTTCAGCTTCAAAGCCTGAATCCCAACTGCTGAATTTATCTCTTCTTTTTATGGCTGATTTGACGTGCCATGTGGAGGGAAACAATGCCCCAATTACTGGGAATATTGAAAAAAAAAAAAAACATCCAATAACTATATTTATGAAAATAGACATGGAAAAAAATGCAGGCCCACCAGAGACTCTCATGCTAGCAGCATAGCTCGAGGACCTCCAGTATCAGTCTGTTGGTCTTATTTGATGGCTTGCCATGAAATTCTTTGCAGACATTCATGCTCCCTAGAGGATGAATGAAAATGTATTTTCTTGTAGCACCACCAGCAGGCCAACACACACATTCATGGTTCCCACATGATGCATCCTAATGACTTTTCGTGAGACTTTTGCCCAGAGATAAGGATAAGACAGGACCTTGGAGATGTTCCAGACTCATCTATAATATTGAATTGGAAATTAGATTGACTGAGTAACTCGTACAACTAATGTTTTGTTTGCCTCCTTCTAGGTGGCGTGATACAAGAATGTAGCTGCCTTTTAAAGCTGTGTGAGATGCAAATAAGTTTGACCTTTTGGTATTTGACTGTGTGCCAAAACGTTCTCAGTTGACACACCTGTGTTATTATGAATCTATATATTTAAGTAAGGACAACTGAGGCTCATCGAGTTGATCCTTCTATTCATCAAAGCTAAGGTGTATTTGCAGACTACAGTATTTGTATTAGGCGAGTGAATGGATTATTTAGATACGTTTTCAAGTGCCGAAAAATGAAATGTATAATGGCGTCTTGTTACCTCACACTTTGTTTTCCCGCCTCCTATTTCGTTTATGGCTGCACTGCTGAGGTTGTAATTGTGTGTACGCTTGTCAAAGAGACAACATTTTGTTACGGTCAGCCACGTTTTTGTTAACTTTTTAGTCGTGCAACTGGAACACTTAGAGGTCAGAAGTTTAAATCCTGGCTTTGACTGGATGTGACATAAATATTGTCCATTCTGCTTAGTGCTAATTAGAAAATGTTAGCATGCTAGGATCCTAAACGGCTCATTCATGCTCAACTTTAGATAAAGATGTGGCCCTCTGTCCGTACCCTGCGTTCATTTTGTACATATTTCGGCACGCTTTCTAAAAGCTTACGGCTACGGGCCGACAGAGCCATATCTACAGTAGTCACGGGTGTGTTAAGTGGGAGTTGGATGATGAAGGTCCACTGAGCAGCGCCCTCTAGTAGTTGTATCACTTAACATCCATGCCAGCGTGAAAGGACTTAGGACATATGTGGGCAGTGACGGTTATATTGTTTGCAACAGACGTATCTATTTTCGTACATAAAGGGAGCATAAATGAAGCTTAAGATGGTGAATATCGTAAACATTAGCCTATACTTCCTCAGCATCAGTATCTCAGCATTGTCATTGTGAGAAAGATAGCATTTAGCTCAGAGCACATTGAGTCCAAGTGGCTGGCACGGCTGCAGACTTACCTACAAACAGTGATGGCAAGTGTAGCGGAGGGGAAGCTTCTTTCTTCCAAAGACTAACCATGTCATCACACAATTTAAGAGATAAAGGAGCTTTTTTCAAGCAGAGCAGTGTCAGAATGAGTTTCTGAATGATAGCATTACATATGGATACATAAGTCATCTTATAGGTATTACAGTTTCCAGACTGCACATTCAAATTGGCTGAGTTTGAATTGGTTCCACATGAATAGAAAGAGAAAATGCCATTTCCCAAATGGCAGTGATAACTGAATGGTTAAATATAAATGTCACAGCTGCACTCCACTGGAGCTGTTTCACCATTTTGTACCAAACAAGTCAAGCATGAAAGTATATTGAGGAGTTGAAAAGTTTGCATTTGTCCCCCCGTCTCATGTCTGAGTCGTGCTGGTGTGTGCAGGAGGCTTGAACAAATACAGCATGTCTTATTGGATGAGGAGACTGTCAAAGAAGAAATTCAGCTTTTTTTTAACAGGTTTCTTTTTCTTCCTCACTTATTTCATAGTTTTTGATATAACGGCACTCATGACCTCTTCACAAACACGCTGTCGTGGTCCTAAAACTAACATTCAGACACATTCACTTCACTGCAGTCCATAGATAATGACATCAGTCATATTTACTTTATCCGAATTTCAGTGGACCATGTGGTTAACACAGATAAATCGCCAGAGCCTCACACTTTCACAAAAGGGGAAAGGAGGTCAAAATGAGAAGGGGAGCTCCCCACGGCCCCGCGCTACTACACCGCCCGAATAATCCAGCAATAGTATTCTTCTTCTGCCTCAGGACAAAATGAGTATGTTGAAGGCTCGTCTCTGGGAAGGAGTGTGTGTACGTTCCCCAAATGAATAAGTTTCTCTCTATGTAATTCTTGGCAATCCAGATGCCTGAGGATAAAAGCCTACAGCAGTGAGTGTGTGTGTGTGTGGAGGGGGGTTGTGTGTCAGTGTGCGTAGATCTCTGTCTTTCCCTGAGTGTGTATGTGTTAATCTACTGAGAGGAGGTGCATAATGTGACCTGAGATGACTTCCACACGTTACGACACATTAGCTATCTTATAAATTAGACAGAAAATAGTGTGAAATAAAGAGATCCTACAGGAATTTAGCTTCCTCATTTAGCTCCTGCTGACAGTAACATGTGCATTAATGTGGAGGCTGAAATCACAAGTCGTATGTTGGCTAATGCGGGCCCATAATAACCATGACAATTACATATAGCAAATAGCTCCTAGCAACCGGCAGAGCTGGCGCTGGCGTCGAGGAGGTCTCAGCCACATCAGAAGATAAAGCAGGATGCTACGACACTTCAAATGAATAGCAGATCAAGTGTGTCATAGATTATGCCGTTAGACTGGGAGGGATTGAATTATAGCTAAAGGAGAAGGCTGCTGGAACAGCTGGTAAATTGATCTATCAAACCGGAGCTTGACAATTTCTTTCCTCCATCCTGTGTGAAATTATGAAGGGGAAACATCCTAATCCATCCGCTCGGATAGTTGATTATGATGCAAACGGCTTCAGCTTCATCGTGTCTATTCCTCCCAGTTCAGGTGTCAGAGTCATATTACTCCTCTCGACCTGCTGAGATAATTCACATTTAATACAGATGTTATTTAAACGCACCATAGGTAATTGCAGCATCACCTTTTATCAGCGGGTTAATAATTCACAGTTTGCTCTGAATTCTCCAACTTTATCTTTTTTTTTTTTTTTCCAACACCACTGCTTCAATGCATTCTGGGTACTCTTGATACACACAACCTTTTCAGTAGCTCTCTCTCCATGTGCCATGAAAGATGAAAGGGGATTCTGGGGTATAGAGTGTATCAAGCAGCTTAACAAAGGGTGCCATAAAGGCCCTGACTCTACAGCCCGAGGGCGTGGCACCAGGATGCAATCTCCCAGCCCCTTTGTTCTTCACCGTTCAGCTCCGAAATTGTTCCAGAGCGGCTCACCTCTTCTTCATAGCCAGATCCAACACTTACTCCTGCACAGCATGCTTATTTACTGGGCGTCTTACACCCCAACAGAAAGAACATGGCGGGCTTTAAGGGATGATAAACATTTCCAGAAACGGAGCCACGAGCCAAACAAACTCTGCTTTTCAGTGAATAAAAATGTTTCTGTCTCAGAGACTGTGGGGCGCATTTAATGTGGATGTTTATGGGGAAATTATTTACTTCTCTTGGAGAGAGTTGAATAAAAAGATGAATGCAATGCTAATGTCTTTACAGCAAAGATGTAGGTAGGTGGAGCTAGCTGCTGGTTTGCTTAGCGCAGCATAAAGACTGGAAACATTTAGCCTGGCTCAGTTCAAAGGGAACAAAATCAGTCAAGTCACCAGAATGAAATGTACGTATTACAACATTTGGTACGTATCATATCCACTTTTCTGTGCAGGTGCCACAGTTCAGAATAAATCTACGTGTATGAGCTGACTTTATCATTTGAAGGAGAATGGCAAGACAGTGTTTTTTAGCGAGATGTCGGGACATCCTGCAGCCATTTTTCTAGCGACGAAAGCAGATATTTTTAAGCCAGACGTCAGGGAAATTTGCAGCAACCCAAGCAGGTAGTGATAGCAAAACGTCGGGACATTTTGCAGCTGTTTTTCTGGCAACAAAAGCAGACATTTTAAGCGAGACGTCAGACATTTATGCAGCCGTTTTTTCTGGTGACAAAAGCAGATACTTTCAGATACTGAGACGATTTGCGACATTTTTTTGCTGGAGACAAAAGCAAGTATTTTTTCATTCTTTTCCTAACCATAACCAAGTTTTTTTTGTGCATTAACCTAACCAGACCTTGACCACAGCATTATCACAACATAAAACTGAAACTTAGAAATTCAACATATCTGCGTTTAGCAGAAATGTACAGCCAACATTTCAACTAAAGCTCACAAATGAACAGTCGGTGAATTTTGTTACCACAAAGCCAAGCTATCTGGCTAAGCTAAGCTAACCCGCTGGACAATCCTTTCATGTATGTAACCGTCATCTTTCCCTTTAAGTTGATACACAGCCTTCACTGTATGTCTGTTATGTAAAAACTGGCTGCTGCTCTTATCAGCTGTGAGCTTCCCAGTGCTAAGCTTATTGCTGCCGTTGACCTTTTAAACAGCCATTTAGCTTTGAAGAAAACTCGAGTTATCGTCCTTTCACGGAAATTGCACCAAGGTGATAAGGACTGTATCTTCAGAGGGGCTGGTGACTGTATTTTTAATTACTTTATGGTTGACGTGCAGTCTAGGAAACAGTGGAGTAAACACTTCAAACTCAAAACTTCAATCTCACAATATCTGAACTCTGCAATGGTCTCTGTTTTGTTGCAGGGCTATTGTGTTGGAGCGCTTTAGATTACAGTATGTGTGTTCGTGACACTGTTCCCGCCAGTCTGTATATGTGGCATGTTTACACAAAAGCTCTATTCAAGCCAGCCACACTAGAAGAGCCCATGAACAGCAAGGTTCCAACAGCCAATCAGCATCCTAAATCATCCCCGGCTGTCTGCTCAGGTGTCATTCTCGACCAATCGCAGCCACTCCCTCGGTGGGTGCATTTGTGTGCGTGAGCGACAGAGTGGAGAGATACTGAGAGCAATGGATGGTGTTTGTTCAAGCTTTAACAATGCTTTTAAAATACTACTCATGTGTTTTTTTTTTCAGCAGTGCTGTTTGATTCAGTAAATGTTGGACAAGTGTCTGCCTGAGCTGAACAGCACAGAGACAGAGTTTCATGATGACGTAATCCATAGACGGATCCTGGAGCTGCCTCACAGACAGTGAATAACAGGACAACTCACTATGACAGCAGCCATCCATGACTTGACTCAGATTTGGGTGCGTGACGAATAGCTAATAAAACTCGTGGGTGAAAATGTCCACAAAAAAACAACTTTGTCAGTCATTAACTCCAAAACTCTGAGACAGAAAGGGTTACATATTATCATCAGAGAAACAAGGGACACATATTTTGTTGAAATGAATGCAAATACATTCAATTTTAATACTTTATTTATAAGGACTCATCGATAAGTGTAGCAATAATTTGAAAAAGCGACAAACAGCACACATACGAAGTGACTCTAATTCATTGTAATGAATGCAATTGAATATGCATGCTGAGATATACATACACATATATAAATCAGTCTCCCCACAACCTACCCTAAAATAGAATTACATAGTATACTCATACATACTTACAAAAACACACATACATACATACATAACAGTAGATAACCAATAATGTAAATGGTACAGCTTTAACCCTTATAAATGGAGCCAGTTGGCCCATGATAGCAATTAAAGATGTCAACAACAATAAGTAAATATAAAGGAAAGAGATTATAAAACCCAAACAGGGAATGATGAATTAAGAAAAACTCATAGAAACAGGACCAGATGGGGAATTTGTGAATAAAATATGAAATTAAGTTAAATAAAAAAAAAACAACAATTTAAATTGATTCAATATCTCAACATGCTGTGAAATATGCTTATTCAGTCCAGAGTCCTAAAACCTGGAAATAAGTTAGCATCTGTACACTTCCCGTTTGAAGTCAATGAAATAAAGGTGCACTCTGTAGTTTTGGGGAAGCAATTTTAATCAGAAGAGAAAGATCTTCATCTGCTGTTTTCTTTCTGCCTGAACAAGCTAAATAAACAAACTCTTTGTTTTCATGACTGAATAAACTGAATAAACAAACTGACCTTAAAGGACAATTTCATACTGTTTTACTTTGTTTATATGTGGCGGACCCTGCCACCTTATCTAGCTTTAAACAGTGTTCTGGGGACCTTATTTTCCTCTGAGAACAGCTCGTTTATTCACTTATGGAAAAAATTGAAAATCAGTTTGTATTATTACCTCATTAATATTGTAAATATCAAAATTCAGAGTAATCCTGAGACTTACATGACTACATAGCGCCCCTTTAAGGCTTAGCATTTCCCTTGATGGACATTTTCATAATAGTGGGATCTTCTGCTCAGGCTGTTAGGCAGGTAACCATGCTTACAGCCATCCTGTTTGCTGAGCAGCTGGTAAAGACCTTTCAATCACCCCACCTCCACCTGAGCCAAGCTCTTTCCCTCACCTCTGTCTAAGGCTTAATTTTTAACATAGTGGCCTTACATCAGGTGATGTGCTGAACACTTTATTGCCGAAGAGGATTAGTGTGGGGGAAAAAAAGTTAGTAAAACTTAAAAGGTAAACTAGTCTTGTTTACAGTTCCCAGACAATTTCCACTTGACCCAGTTATTCACAGAAAAGGCAGCATCATATTTATGCTGCTTGGATAAGCCGTGACCTACTTTTGAAAAGGTGTGAACGACCATGTTGTGGTTTTAGGTGTTTCAACTCAAGTGTGATGAAATAAAACAAATAAATCTTGTGTCATGTTGTGCAAAAGTTGCAAAAAAAGTTAAACAAAGAGTTGATTTTGGGAAACAGTTTTTTTCACACAACAACAAAAATAAAACCTTTTGTTTTATTGTCAAGGTATAGTTCAGCAGACAAGTTCAGCCCAGTCCAAAACCTTTTATTGACTTCGATGTGGTGCCACATCTAACAGCTCAACACTCACTGACATCATGTGATTATAGAAGTCACAGGATTGGCTGGAGATTTGAACAGTGTGTCCCTCACAACTGTCCTACCATTGTCCTTGCTGGCCTGCCCTGCACTTGTCACAGATGAAGCCTTGATGCTTCGTAAGCATGTGATTTTCTTTTGTGTTAAATCGTTTCTTCAGGCTTGCATCACGGGCCTGCCAGTGCGCACTGCGGGACAGATTCTGGAGTGACCACATTTTAAGGTTCATCACAAGGCATAAAAGATATTCTCTAATAGTATCTCCTGACAAACCGTGTTTTCACAGGGACATTTTAGATTCTGAACAAAAACAACATTTGAACACAGTATAAACAACATGTAAGAGTGCAAAAAGGCAGGCAGCAACACATTGTATACAATGCCCAAGAGCAAAATATGGGTGTTCCCTGTTTGTTTCAGTCATTGTGTGTTCAAATCCTGTATCGCTTGTTTGTATATGTTCTGGCCGGCAGTGACCCTGAACTGACGGCCAGACGGCAGCAGCTCAAACACTGTGTGGAAGTGGGTGTGGCGTAGCTACCTCTATATGTTTGACCTCACTGCACATTTGGAGAGGTTGTTTCTGCTCTTTTGCACTCAAGTCGCTGTAACATGTAATATTGAGGCTTGTAAATAAAATATCCACATCGGCCCCGAATGAACATTTCTGCAGATATCACAGGTCGATAAGAAGATGCTTTGTTTATGCATGTGCAATCTAAAGTGTTGACTGAGTAGCTTCTTGTTTTGCCCAGTGAATGTGTGCATTTTGGAAAGCACTGTTTTTTCTGCATCTGCCGGAGGGCCCTCACAATGAGAGTAGGCATGATAAAATGTTTCCACCTCAGGAGAGACTGTGGAAAATATGTGCATATGTCAGTATCGGCATCAGCAAACATCCAGAATGATTTGGAAAAAAATGGCATGTCGAATATCTGCAAAAATCCAAAACCATGCCTCCCTAGTAGCTGTTCTGTTAGATGATAAAATGCTTTCAACCAGGTTTCTGTATACCATTTCAGGTTTGTGTTTGCTTCTCACTCATCTGATTAAAAACAAATGTAACTAAGTACATTTTCTCAAGTATAATTTTTAGGTAACTTGTCTTTTATTAGATTTTCCATTTTCTGCCATCTGGAGGCAAACATTGTA